>NW_024104305.1:3339256-3971756 GCF_003945595.2 Pipra filicauda
CAGTCAGAATTAAAATTCTTATGGTATTAATTAAATGGGGGATCTCATTAGCAGGCTGCAGGGTGACAGAGTGACTCTTTGGCGACCAGATGTGAAGAAGCAGCACCGAACAAGAGCACCATCAGACCAGGGAGTCGTCCTGTCTGCGGGGCCGGGCGGGACGGGAAGGGCCGACCCCCTCGGTGGGATCCCGGGGACTGGGAGCACAGCGCGGCTCCTTCCAGCCGGCACAGCTCCACGGAGCGAGGGGCGCTGGGCTCTGGGAGCGTGGTGGTGGCCGTGGGACCCGTCCTACCAGCAGGACCCCCAGCACCTCTGGCTGCTGCTGGAGAGTCCTGGCATTTTCCATACCCACCCCAGCACCCTCCACCGAGACGTTCCGGTGTCCGTGGTGATCCAAAGTGCAAACCACTCCCAGCCACCGGCACACCTCTTCCTACGTCTGAGCCCAACCTCACTGCACGAGGCCCGTCAATGAGAGCTGATATTTGCCTCCAATTAGCATGTGTTTTGTGTGATGTGAGGCATGGGGGAAATGTGGGGGGATGGGATGGGATGGGATGGGATGGGATGGGATGGGGTGTGATGAGATGGGATGGGATGGGATGGGACGGGATGGGATGGGATGGGATGGGATGGGATGGGGTGTGATGAGATGGGATGGGATGGGATGGGATGGGATGGGACAGGACCCCTATATAAAAGTCAGCTCCTGCCAGTCCCACCATCAGGAATTTGGTGTCCCAGGGTGCCACCATGCTGGAACTGTCAGTCTTAGTGGGAAAGGGACTTTGATCTTCCATGTCCCCATTTAGTTGGAAAATCAACATGTTTGAGAATGTTTTTAATGGCCTTAATTTAGGAGCATAAAGGTACATAGTGTAAACTATTTTATGAATAGGTGTACAGCAAGCAGCAGCCCCCAGAGTGAGCACTCAGATCAGGGCTGTGTTGAAAGAACTTCAAGGTTGGTTTCCCTACAAAGAAAGAAGAAAAAAAGAGGGGAGTGGTTTCATGCATGTATAGATATATATATACCTATATTTGAAATTTGTTTCAGCTTTATTTAGGACAAACATCACTCTGAACCAAACTACAATACCTGTCCCAGCCACACCAATGGAGCCATGGCCTAAAACAACCTGCCATGGCTCTTGGCTCCCAGAAATGGTCCATGGGTGGACTTCAATGGGGGAGTTGTCCATGCAGTACCCACTCCCATATATATATATATATATATAAATATATATATAAAATCAAAGAATCATGGGTTTTTTTGGGTTGGAAGGATCTTAAAGCTCATCTTGTTCCAGACCCCTGCCATGGGCAGGGACACCTTCCACTAGACCAGACACACAGAGTGTACAAATATTTATATTTGTATACATACAAAGTACACGTATACTTATTTTTCTTTAAAAAATCATTCTAATACTTGGATCATAAAAATCCCAGAAATATTTTTCTCTCTGCACATGGTCCATAAATAACGGGGCTTCCTAAGCCTTACCTTGGTCGTTATTTAAAGTTCCTGGAGGAGACAGTCGCCCAGCCCAGGGGATACCCTGGCCCTGGTCCCGCGGCCCCAGCCCTGGGCAGCCGAACCCGAGCCCGCGGCACAAAAGCTGCCGTGGAGGCCGTTGTTGTGATCCCCCGACCCCCGTGCCCGGGGAGAAGAATCCTCCGGGCTAATTAGTCAGACTAACTTCTTGTTCCCAAACCCAGCGCCTGGAAATGCTTGGGACTTTACCAGCTTGCTCCTCATCAGTATTCGCGTCTCCTGCCAGCGCGCGGGGAGCCGAGATAAGCAGACGGAGCGGAGATAAGGGAGCTCCATGGGAAACACAGACACGCTGCCGGGGCTGCGCTGGGACCTGTCCTGCCATTTCCACAACCCTGCGCTGGGCCAGCTCCCCGCCCCGCTGGCCCCGGCACTGGCAGCGAGCGGCTCCGCGCCCCGGGCCCCCCGGGCCGGGGGTCTCAGTCACCTCCCCCGTGCTGGCACTGCCCTCGTCCCCTGTGCTGGCACTGCCCTTGTCCCCTGTGCTGGCACTGCCCGGTCCGGCTGTGCTGGCACTGCCCTTGTCCCCCGTGCTGGCACTGTCCTCAGTCCCCCGTGCTGGCCCTGCCCTGGGTCCCCGTGCTGGCACTGCCCTCGTCCCCCGTGCTGGCCCTGCCCTTGTCCCCTGTGCTGGCCCTGCCCGGTCCGGCTGTGCTGGCCCTGCCCTTGTCCCCCGTGCTGGCCCTGCCCTTGTCCCCTGTGCTGGCCCTGCCCGGTCCGGCTGTGCTGGCCCTGCCCTTGTCTCCTGTGCTGGCCCTGCCCTCGGTCCCCGTGCTGGCCCTGCCCGGTCCGGCTGTGCTGCAGAGCGTGGATGGGGACACGGGGACTGGCCGCAGGGCTAACAGGAGCGGGTTCCTCACGGAGCGCTGGGATGGGCACATCCCCTCCCCTGTGTGCCACAGCGGCTCCCGGGATGCGCGCTTGGAGCCCGGAGGCATCAGCCCGCACCAGCCCCTGGCAGGCGGAGCTGCCTCCTCACGGTGCCAGGCCCGTCCTCGCCCCCAGTCCCATCCAGCCTCGTGCAGGACAATCATTAGCGATCCCGGGAGCCCCGTGTCCATCCCCGGTGTGCACACGGGGCAGCGTGGGGCTGTGCCCAGGCGTGGGCAGCGTGATCCCACCACCCGGGCACGCCTGGGGCTGAGCAGGGTGGCACAGAGCCCCCCACCCACTGCCAGCACTGCCTCCAGTCACACACACAGAGCCCTTCTGGCTCTGCAGACCCTAAGATGTGCTTTTCTTCTCAGCTGATATTTTAGGACTTAGTTGAAATCAAATACAAGTTTTTTTAATCTAGTCTAAACCTACTAAAACATTCACTACTCCTACTGCCTAATACATTTATTCATGGCCTATATATATTCTCCACTATAACTAAGCTCTTTTTTCATGTCTTCATTTTTAATAATATTGCTTATGTGAAAATTGCTGGATAAATTATTCAATTCTCTCCATAATCCAGTATATCTGCAGTAAAACTGCTAACCTGGCTCTGCCAATGCATTCATAATAATTTTGGTTATTTGTCTGCGTTCCTCTCCTCCCTCCCCTCCACCCATCCCCCCTCAGGTTTTCCCCCACCATGGAGAAGCATTTTGCTCTTGTGTGATGAAGACAAGGTACCACATGAACACACAAGTCAACATGGATTTCCCATGGAATTTCATGTGTGTGTGTGTAACTATGGGGTGAGCAGGATTATTAATTACTCCCACAATCACCAGTCTGCAAAGCTTGACCACCTGATTTTAGGTGGATCCCTATTTTAGGGGACAGCAGCAAGGGTGCAAGGTGTTGGTTAAGGTGATTACCCTGAGGAGAAGGAGCTCAGGTGACATCCCCAAGGCATTGTGGCCACGGGGGGATGCCCTGAGAGCGGGGAGGGAAGTGGAACTGGAAGTGCTTAAGGCCAGGCTGGACGGGACTTGGAGCAACCTGGGCTGGTGGAAGGTGTCCCTGCCCATGGCAGGGATGGAAAGACAGGGTCTTCAAGGCCCCTTCCCACCCAAACCAGCCTGTGTTCTATAATTCCATGACTCCATCACTCCATGAAAGCAGGCTCATACCAGCTGTAGACATGAGGAGGAAGCAGGAACTCTCAGTGGTGTGTGCAGGTCCCCGTACCAGGCAGGAAGGGGCATCCCTGTCTGCTGGAGTAGGGAGGATGGGACACAAAAGGAGGGGATGATTTGGGCACTCAAATATTAAAATATTTGCAGGGCATTTGTGATGCATGTGGCCCGTTCTCGTCACACCTGGTGCAAATCAAAAATGAGCCCCAGTGCTTCATCCCCCTTCCCCAGGGCTGGATCCACCTTTGTCGTGCCCCAAAACCCATTTCACTTCTCCCTCAGCTTCCTCCTTCATTAGAGATGTCGAACTGTAGCAATAGAGCCATTTGAATAAAAAAAGGGCAAATAAAATGCTGAGAGTCAGTTTGATCTAACTCAACCTTTTCAAATGACTACACTAATTCTCGACATCTGAATTTAACTGTGTGTTTGCCCCCCTATAAACAGGACGAATAAACACTATATCATTTTTACACTTGAACTGTATTATGATTTTAATGCAGGCTCAGGTGAGATGAGGTCAGAGGATACAATTAAATGGATCTGGTACCATCTGGAGATTAGGGTCTCTTTAACCATGCTTGGGTGATTTATCCATCAGCAACTCATGTAGTGCTTCATAAAAACTGGTATCTCTTTTAAAAAAAGGTATTAAAATACAGCATCTTTTTAAAATTAGAGACTAAAATATTGTATAGTTGCAGGCAGGCAGTTTATATCTTAACCACTGGAACAGAAATTCCTGTATGGGAATAAATCTCCTGATACAAATTCCCTGTGTTTATTTACACAGGGCTGTTTTGTGCAGGGCAAAAGGCAACACCCACCAAATCCCCAGCCCGTTTATGCAAATGCTTAATGAGGCAGCTCGGGAGGGTTCAACATTCCCCCAGTGGAAGGAGATTTCCCAAGGGGAACCTGCCCTCTCCCATCCCCCCTTGTGCTCCCCCCAGCCTTCGGAAGGGACTGTGCCAGGAGGGCAGCAAACAGAAGTTGGGAGCCTCCGACTGCCTTTTATCGCAGGGCTGCACGGAAAAGTCTCTGGCATGGGCCACAATTTGCTCTGTAATAAAACAAAATGGGTGTAAAATCAAATATTTAAAGTGTCAACTTCCAAAGCGAATGAGTGGCTAAAACTCAGTTTAATAATTGATCCATCAACGTGCAGATCAAAGGTAAGGCCAAAATTAAACAATTATTTTTCTGAAATTATATTTGATTAAAAATTTCCTGAAAGAAAAACAATTCAGCCATTCTTGTGGACAGTAATTTATACAGTTTAGTGATCTTGCTGTCAATAACATACAAATAGCACTAATATATTACTATAATGCTTCATTTTCATTAAGACATCTGCCAAGTTCTCAAAAACCTTTTCCATTTGGGACTCGACTTATAATTGCATAATCCCTTGGGGGAGTTTCAATATTATTTTAATCAATTTTAACCACAATACACAATATGGATGATTACATTGCAATGTCATTTCCAAAGTTACTTTCCCCCATTACTCATTTGCAGGGGGAGAGGACACTGGAAATGCCGGTGAAAGATATTCCAGTAGGAAGCAAATGACAGGGATGCAGAATGAATTTCTCCCCCCTTCAGAAGAAGGGCAAGGCCAATAAACAGGAATTCACGTGAAGTGAGGGTCTGCAGCCAGCGCTGTGGCTGCCCCTGGGTCTCCCCCACAGCAGCAGCTGCTCTTTGCTGACCCTCCCTTAGCCCTGAAGGAGCTGCTGCTGACAACCCACAGCTAATCCCTGCTCTCCCTGTGCTCCGGGAGCACAGCCTGCAGCCCAGTGTCACTGGGGTGCTGCTCTTTGGGTTGAAATACCAACTTTTTTGGCATCTTTATCTCCAGCAACGTGGTCTGGAAACCCCCTTTATTGGAGCCTGTCACCTCCTCCTGTCCCCATCCCTGGGATTTCCTACCTTCTCCAGATCCTGAACTTGCAGATGATCCTCTGTTTAGGATGAGGAATGGGTCTGGAGAGGAGTAGGGGGTCACAAGAGCCTGGAGAGGACCAGGGGTCCACAAGAGTCTGGGAAGGACCAGGGGTCCTTAAGGGTTAGGAGAGGACCAGGGGTCCACAGAGCTCTGGAGAAGACAAGGGGCCCACGAGGATGCCCACAGGGCTCAGGGGTGGACTGCAGGTCCACAAGGTGTGGGGATGTCAGAGGATGGAGACAAAGGCACATGGGGGGAAACGCTGACATGGTTTGGGGTGACAAGGAGGGAAGGCAGTGGGCAGGGAGGGGGCTCAGCTGTGCTCTCCCACACGTGTTTGCTGTGCCATCTCCTGCACAGCCCAGCCTGCCCCAGCCCTGACCCCGCGATATTACAGTGGTAATATTTCCACAAGCATGACCTCCCCTGGATCCGGGTCTCCAATATACTCTGAGCAAACACGCTCTCCTCCAGCAGCCACACCAGAGATATCTTCCTTCTCCTCCTGGCTTTTCCTGAATGATCCTGTTCCTTGGATATATGTCGGCCTTTCAGCTGTGCTGTGATGCACACACAGCATGGACAGGGAGGTGACAGCTGTGCTTTAATTGCTGCCACTGAGGTGGATGTCATTTCTTTAGAAATGCTGGCATTCACCTCAGGAGCTGCCCCATCCCGTGGGCATGAGCTCTGCTGGTGTTCCTGGTCCCAGGAGGTACAGCAGGGCCACAAATACACCGAAAAAAATTCCCTTTCTGTGCACACCGAGCCAGGGGTTTGAGGGCAGCTCCCCTCCAAAGTGAAGCTTGTTAGGTGGGATGTGCAGTTCTGGGTGCCCATCCAAACCCCTGGAGATGCTCTGCCTGCTCCGGATTGGAGCATTAACAGCACGAAAGGCAAAGCCTGAACTACTTAATAAACATGGAAAAGGCTGCCGTGGCCAGGCGGAACCACAGAGAAAAATCATTAAAAAGTCATTTCCACCAAATGGCTGTTTTAAAAAAACATTTCCAAGCCCTACCTATAACACTTTGCATAATTCCTCCCTGTTGATGGAGATGAAATCCCCGAGAAGTCTGTGTTCCAGCCCATATGGTGGCGGGTGTGATATTTGGCAGAGTCAGGAGGAAAACACGGTGCTGCTAATTTGCCTCTTGGTCCCCCCCGGGACGGGTCCCCTGGCAGCACTGCTCCATGCTGTGCCATGAGAGCTCCACGTTGGAGCCAGAAGGGCAATGGTGGCACCAGCCCTGGGCTGGGATGGGAGGATTAACGACCAGGAGGAATAAATGGTCCCCAGTTGCAGCAGCGGCTCCAGCAGCGGCCACGTCCCGAGTGTCACCTCTGCACCCACACCGAGGTGTCACTGAAAGGGTTAAAGAAGTTTTGACTGCTCTGCTCCGTGAACCCTGCCAGTAGAATGCATTTTGAATCCCTGTTTAAAAGACATGTAATTGCCTCAGATTCTTTATATTATCATAACTCTTCAAAATTGATTGGTTTTAGGTTTATGGAAAAATATGCAAATGCGCAGAGAACGGCACACATTCCTCATTGTGGGTATAAAAGTAGTTCACAGAGAATCCGTCTGATTGAGTTTGATTACTGAACAAAATCTAATTATTTGAGATACACGTCCGGGCTTTTCTGGAGAGGCATGCTGAGGAGAAGAAATATTTGGGATACGTGAGTGTTGTTTGCCCGCTCACATTTGTTTATTCACATATATTTTGACAGGCCAGAATTTGAAATAATTGAAACCAATGTTCACTCTTCAGAGTCAAAGAAACCTGTGTGGTTGCAGAAGGGCCAGTACTGATGTGTGTGTGCTGCCACAGACCCTCCCAAGGGTCACATGGAATCAGAGAATCCCAGAATCCCAAAATGGTTTGGGTTGGGAAGGGACCTTAAAGCCCATCCAGTGCCACCCCCTGCCATGGGCAGGGACACCTTCCACCAGCCCAGGTTGCTCCAAGCCCCGTCCAACCTGGACTTGGGCACTTCCAGGGATCCAGGGGCAGCCACAGCTTCTCTGGGCAACCTGTGCCAGGGCCTGCCCACCCTCACAGGGAAGGATTTCTTCCTTATATCTCATTTAAATCTACCCTCTGTCAGCTTAGCAGCTTTTGTCCATGATTTCGGACATCCCCAATGCAAATTTCCCAGCCATGACACTCCACCAGGTTCCTGCTCGAGGATGGGGATGTTGTGCTGGGCACAGGAACCATGGCCAGGGGCATTGCCATCCCATACCACCCACAGCACCCCAGTGCCCAGCACCTTATTACTGATTTCTCATACGTGCTTAAACGTTACTTCTGGAGAGGCAGGAAATGATGGAGCCAAAGTTTTGGCCCCTCCCGGGCCTTTGTATTTGTGAGCCTTTTAAAGCATCTTTGAATAATTACTGAATCCCTCCCTCTCATAAACAATCACCATCCTGTCCCAATTATCTACTCAATTATAATCTACAAAGTCTCTTGCACTAAATGAAACCATATGTTCTTCGCAGTCACTTCCAGGAGGCACACGCCAGCCTGGCCCTCCCCACTATACAAACTTTTTCTCCCCTAAATCCCTCCTGAAAAACCTCCTCTCCTGCAGTGGCTCAAGGACCAGCCCTTACACACCAGGCCCCTCACTGAGAAGATCCAGGAGGATCCCAGACCACCTGAGCTAACCAGGACTTAATTCCTGAGGCCACCAACCTTCTTTTTTCTTCCTTTGTTCAGTTGCATTGTTGAGTTGGGTGCTGAATTTGGGTGGTTTAGCAGCTTAGTAAGACAGTTTAGCTCCAGGGCTCAGGGAGATCACATTGTAGGTCTCCACCTCCGGTCAGACTATAACAATCACAATTATCAGATCATCAATGTTTTTCCATCCAACCCCTCTCCTGTGCTGTGGGCATTACCAGAGTCACAGCTGAGCAAGGACGAGCTCCTGCCCAGCTACACCCACGGGGATGTTGGGGTCAATATGTCTCTTGGTCATCCCCTTTCTTGGTCACTCTCCTTTCTATTTCCTTGGTAAGGATAAGGAATTATCAGAACCCAAACCATTTCCCCCTGTCCCTTAGCAGGCTTTTCCAGGCTTTTGCAGCAGTGCTGTACCAGGGGCTGTCAGGAAAGGGGCTGCCCACCCCTTAAGGAAATTGGTGGGTAATAATGAGGTGTAGAGCCCCTCCAATACACCCTGTTATCAAATACAAAGGAATTATTTATGCATGCTGCTCTGAGACCCACCATTAATTAGGAGTTTTACATATTAATCACAACACCAGTTTTCCTCTCCCTGTGAAACACTGAGTGATGCTGAGGGGGAGCAGCCTGGCTTGCTGCTCTGGGAAGCAAGGGATGGAAAAATTCCAGACTTTAGGCTCAGTTGCAGGAAAATGGACTTAGGTAAGGAAATAACTGGGCTGATTGTCCCACAAGCAGATAAATGCTCCAGCAGCCCTGCTGGGGAGGAGACCAGTACCCCAGGAGGCGGAGTTTCTCTGGCCAGACCTCGCCTTGACTGTCCTTTGCTGTGCTAGTGGGACATGGGATTTCAGGAAGAATTTCCTCATGGAAAAGGTTCTCAAGCATTGAAAGGGGCAAGTTTGTGTTGGGAGGGACCTTAAAGCTCATCCAGTTCTACGCCCTGCCATGGGCGGGGACACCTTCCACTAGACCATGTTGCCCCATCCAACCTGGCCTTGGACACTCATTTAAAAGGAGCCAAAGAGCCACAAACGGGTTTATCATCGTTTTCTTCCTGAGGCAATTGCCAGGAAGGCAGAACAAAACACCCTGTGTGTCAATAAGGATTTGCACTGTATCATCTATGCTGAAAAAACTAACTCAATCTTCTGCACTTCAGTACAAATTAGAATTTATATGCAACTCCCCACTTCAGGTGGGCAATCCAAAGAAATTAACCTCAGGAGAAAATTGCTTTTTTCTGGCTTAACACAGAGCTCATTATCATGTCAGGCAGAAGAGACAGTGGGGAAAATGCAATATCACAGGCACGATACAGTGGTGCATCCATATATTCCCAGCCAAGGAACCACTTACTGGGAGAAATGTTTAAATTCCGAAGAGCAGGACTCGTTCTTTAGGGCAGAGTCAGTCCTTGGGGTTACCAAACTGAACACCACAAAACTTCAGCCCAAAGTAGGGAATCTGCTGGAGAAGATGTCACACTCCAACATAGTCAGTTTTAATTGTTTGGGTAACAGGATAGGAAAGTAGGTATAAACCTGTGCAGTGCACAGGGACAGTGCACAGGGCACAGGGACAGTGTCCTCTTGGTCTAAAGCCACATGCAGCATTTGGGACAGGAGGGGATCATAGAACCCCAGCTGGTTGGACTGCACAGACCTGCACAACCAGTGCACTGTGTGATGAATGCACTGGAGTTAAACTTGCTGCCAGTTCAATTGGGAGGGACCCTAAAGCTCATCTCATTCCACCCCCTGCCATGAGCAAGGACACCTCCCACTACACCAGGTTGCTCCAAGCCCTGTCCAGCCTGGAGCATTTTCAGATTGTGTCACAAATGTCCTGGTGAGATGTGTCTGAACCCAAACCCCGTCGGTTCCTGCAGCCCAGACTGCACAGCGAGGCTGCTGCTGCTCAGTGCTCCCCCTCCTGCTCCTCCCCACCGCTCCTGCCACCCACGGGGGATGTGACCACTGGGGGAAAGAGGGGTTTGCCCCTTCCCTGGGCAGCAGGGGCTGCCCCCAGCCTGCCCCCATCGTGGTTGTGTAGCCAGAGGGGAACCTGCGCCAGCCAGAGGTGACTCTCCTCCTATGCGAGGGATGCCCGAAATCTTTCTGCAGGATCAAGAAAATTAAAAACACTTGGGAAATCTTGTCATTCCTGGTGTTTGCTTACCCTGTTTACAGGCTCGGCACTGGCGGCACAGCCGCAGGCCGGCCGGGCGGCAGCGAACAGCTCCCCGGAGGGAAGGTGTCACAGCCGCTCATCCATCAGCTCCTCCCGCGCCGGCAGCGCTACCTGTGCCATCTGTGTTGAGCACTTACGGGGAAACCTCTCGGCAACTGCCATACAAATCAGGGGCACCGCCAAGGTCACGCTGAAGGGAATTTCGGGACACGGGGAAGATGTTCGGCGGCGCGGCCGTCGGCAATAACAGCACCCCCGCGCGAGTCCTGCCGCATCCCCGCCTGCTCCGCCCCAGCCTCCAGCAGCCCCGGCCCCGCTGGGAAATGTGTATTATGCCTGGGTTAATTTACTGATTAATCTCTAGTCAGTGGTTTGTGCTTTCCCCAGATGGCCAATTAAAATTTACAACTGGCAGAGCAGTGCCCTGTTGGCAGCCTGTGCGGGGCCGCCGGCAGAGGCGGCGGCAGAAGGCAAGGGCCCACTGCTGCCTTTTTTCCCTCTGCTGGCTTTAGTCAGAGGGTAGAGGGGCCCTGCCCCATCCCGGGGCACAGTGCTGGGGATGGAGACCCCCTCCTCCCCACCTGCACCCCCCGGGTGCCTGCACCCCTCCTCCCCCCCAGTGCAGGTAACATCCACAGCTGGTGGCAGAAATTAAAGTGCTGCCTGTGAAGGGGACTCTGTGACACCTATAACAGATACTTTTTTGGCAATAACAGGAAGAAACCCACAGAATGTTGTCCTTTGGCACTGGACACAAGCTGCACCAGAGCATTCACCCAGACCAGTGCCACACAGGGACAACCCAGGTTTCCTGAGATTCTCTGGCCTAAAGTTACATCTTGCCTTACACAAGGGAGTTGCCTGGGCTGGAAAACTCCAAAGGGAATTAAAAATCAAACACATCTGGTTTCCTGAAGAGGCCAAACAGCAACGACGATGGTAGACTCCTAGAATCCCAGAATTGTTTGGGTTGGAAGGGACCTTAAAGCTCATCCAGTTCCACCCCCTGCCATGGGCAGGTACACCTTCCACTAGCCCAGGTTGCTCCAAGCCCCGTCCAACCTGGCCTTGGACACTTCCAGGGATCCAGGGGCAGCCACAGCTTCTCTGGGCAACCTGTGCCAGGGCCTCACCACTCTCACAGTAAAGAATTTTTTCATAATATCCCATCCAAACCTACTCTCTTTTAGTTTGAAGCCATTCCCCCTTGTCCTGTCACTCCAGGCCCTTGTAAAATCATGTGCACCAGCACAACTTGCTTTTTTCAACAACTGTCCTCGTAACTCCAGACAGCACTCTGAGAAATACAGAGGGAAAATAAATTGGGAAAAACACACTGTTTCCACAGGCGCTGCCAGAAGATGTGGCAGTTCTCTGGTTCAGAGCAAAATTTCCCTGCTCCTGCTTTTTTTTTAAGAAGCCTTCATGCATATTGATGGTAAACATAATAACCACAATACTCAGGAGTATAGTCAACCCGTGCTGTACAATTCACATAATTCCCTTTAAATTAACAGGAGTCCCCCACATGCCCTGGGCACAGCCTGCACCCCCCGGGGGTGATGCCGAGCAGCTCCGGGTGCACAAACCCAGCATCCCACCCCACTTCCTGGCAGGAGAGCTCGGGGTCAGGCCCTTGTGGGTGCTTTGTTTTCCCTTGGTTTTGAGGCTGAATGCAGCTGGTTGGGCTGCACAGACCTGCACAACCAGTGCATTGTGTGAGGAATGCACTGGGGTTAAACCTGCTGCCAGTTCAATTTGTGAATCCCCAAGGGACCACCGTCTCCTCCGCCCTCAGCACGGGCTCCTGCCGGGCCAGGGGGAGCTGCAGCTGCAGCCCTGGGGGTCAGCTCAGGCACTGCCCCTGCAAGGCTCCATGGACTGGGGGGCTCCGGCCATTCCCGAAGGGAGACGCACCACAGTGACCAAGTGCAGAGTGTTCAAGGACACATGAACATCCAGAGATGAATAATAATAAGCCTCAATAAAAAGGGGCTGAAATTCCAAAGGCATCTTTGTCTAGCAGAGCATCCCTTGTAGTGTCTCACGGGATGTGGTGGGAGCAGCATCGCTTGGAAAGCTGGAACTGCTGAGCAAGGCACTCAGTGCTCCTCCAGAGAGAGCAAACCTGCACTGCCCGGGGTGACAGTCATGGACACAACAGCTCTGAGTTCTGGGGCTGGGAGTTTCTCTGGCTCAGAGAGGAGCAAGGCTCCCAACATCCCAGCCTGTGTTCCCCAGGTAGTTCCTTGTTCTCAGGAGAGGCACAGCTTCTGCCCACCATGGCCACACCAACACAAGCTGTGCTGGAGGTGCAGGGATGGTTGGACACATCCCTGGGCATCCCAGCCATGAGGGGGATGCACTCATGACTCTGGACCATCCCAATCACCACCCCAGGCTGCAGGGCTGTGCCAGGCAGGGCTGCAGGCAAGGACAGGAGTGCTCCTGGCTGTCAGATCTCAGGGAAAGAGATGGTGATGCCACCAAATCCAGGTGTGCTGCTGCTCTACAGGGTCTGCCCAAGGGACCTATTCCTCTTCTAATGCGGCTTCCTGGGAAACAAAAGCACCAGGGCTCAGTAGAAGTGTCCAGACAGGGCACAGAAATATCCATATTTCAGAGAGCTTTGCTCAGAACAGGAGAGAAATCCTGTCCAACACACCCTGGTTCTGCCAGAGGAGCCAACAAGGCTCTGGCACCAGGGAGCTGCTGTGTCCCTACAGCTCACCCAGCTCCACTCCAGAGCCAGACCTGCTCTGGGTCCCATCCAGTTTGGGAACTGCAAGGTGTTAGGGCTTTTCTCTCTTTTTTTTAACGGTTAAAAAGGATCTGCATTTTGGAACAATCCCTCACATGTCGACGGCATGACCTGCGCGGTTCCTGTCAACAGAGCCGGGCTGGTGATCTTTAAAAGGAGATTTTCTCTGGGTGAGGGACAAACATGACATTAGAGTCATCAAACTCCCCGTCTGACAAGGACATATAAATTGTAAATGGTCGGGGCACTGAGATCAGCCTGTCTCTCTGCCAGGCGCTTTTCCAGGGGTGTGAGGATCCGCTGGATATCTATGCTCCTCGTGCCATGGGCAAGGACAGGCACTGGTGGTGGCACAGGGGCTGTGGTGTCCTGTGTCCACTGGTGACTGTGCCCATGGGGCACTGAGGGGCAGGTGAGGGACACGGGGAGGGGGAAGGACAGTGGCTGTGAACGGTCACAGGGCTGATGGAATTGTCCTGTGACCACTTCCGTGGGTTAAGCACTGCTCCCGGATCACCCCAGAACACGGGGGTGAGCCCATGGGGGAAGGCAGGGACTGACCCCCAGCATTAAGGGGGGACAATGGCCAGTCCCTCAGGGCAAGGCAAACGTGAAAAAGAAAAGCCAGGACCAAGTGTAAAAGCCCCCAGGGAGCACAGGGGCATCAGGAAACCAGGCACACCCTGCTCTTACTGCCCAGCTGTAAATCTGGGACCCTCGCTGGATTTATCCCACCTGAGCACGAGCCTGACTGAGATGGATTTAGTCCTTGAGCTGTAATTAAAAATGGGAATGAAATGAGTGCAGAGTCCCCGTGCTCATGCAGATGAAGGAGACACCTCTGTCCTGCTCCGGAGGGAGCCGCTGCCCCGCGGTGGAACATCGGCACAATGGCAGGAATTCAGGAAAAGTCCGGTCTTTAGGGAAACCCCTGCACGCCTCTCTTCAGGGAGCCGTGATGCTCCCAAGCGCTGCTGCAGGAGTTTCATATCGACCCTCGCTTGATGTGAGCTCTGGGCAGCCCCCGGAGGCCGCCGGGGGTGGCCGTGGCTGCAAACGGGCTGGTGGGTGGGTGGTGACACAGACAAAAATCAAACCCCATTTCTCCCCTTGCCTGTGATTCATGTGCTCAGCAAGCCCAGGGGTTTCCCCAGGGTTCTGGGAAGGGGAAGCTAAGGAAGCTGACTTTCCAATATTAGAGGCTTTGCCACAGACTCGCTGAATCATTTGGGTTGGAAAATCCCTCTAAGAACATCGAGTCCAAGTTTTAACTCAGCACCACCGAGGTCACCACTAAACCATGTCCCCAAAAGCCACATCTATGTGGCTTTTTAATAAAACCTGCATCTTCTTCTGGTGCCTCAGTTTCCTCACCTGTAACATCAGTTTACTGGTGTTTATTGTCTATCGATGTACCATTAATTACCCGTGTTTGCAGCCCATTTGGTTTGGAAGGACCCAGCTGGAAGATGCTGGATGTTGGCAGCGTCTCTGCCCAGCAAGCTCTGCTCGACTCTGAACAGCCCCAGCACCTCTGGGAGTCCAGCTGGGCTTGATTTATGGGTGCAGGATTAAGTAGTCCTTGCCCAGGATAAAAAAAGGAATCAGCTAAGGAGCAAACGAAGAGGAAGGGGGAGATCAAAAGTTTGATTATCCCATTTGCACCCAGGGTAAACTGAGGCATCACGTGGGCCACGGGGTCCCTTTCCATGAGAAATGTCACCCCAGCTGTGCAAGCTGGGTGTTGGTGAGGGTGAATGAGGCCCCAGCACCCACAGAGCCAGTGAATGTCTTCATCTGCCATGCGTGAGCCATAAAAGGGCTCAGAGAAGATTATGGAATTTATAGCCTCAGAAGAAAAAAAATGGTATAAAGTGTCACTTCTATATAAAAATGTTCCTGCCATCTTCAACATATGTAACTCTCGCCACAAAAAGGTGTATGCATCATATAAAAGTCTTGTAAACCTCTCATATATATTTTATATATGCACACATATATGTGTCTTATACATTAATATCAATATATATTATATGGAGAGAAATATACATACATGTGTATTTTCTATATTATTATATACACAGATATATACATGTATATGTATGCATTTTCTAATGAATTACAAGGGAGACCATCACATTCTACCTTTTCCCAGCCCTGGCCCCTTATCAATGCTACTCACATTTAATTAGTAGACATTTCTCCTCCCTGAGCATATTTACTTGAATTCCTTGTTCCTACGGCAACCCAGCCAGCACTCTGGAGCAGCCCAGCCCAACCTAAACCAGGAATGGAGATTAACGAGCAGCCTCAATATTAAGATTATGTGGCAAAGGCTGAGCCTGGCGAGGGCAGCCTTACAAAGCAGGCTCAGCTGCGACTCTTACTCCAAGGAGCCCACTTATAGCAGATTTGTGTTTATTCAGGGGTACCTGCAGTAGCCAGGCTGGGGGAGAGGGCTCCTTCAGCCCTAAATTCTCAGTAATTTGCTATCAACTCAGGTAAAGGCATTTATTTATTTATTTTTATTAATTATACTCCGTTTTCATTTTAAAACACCCAGCACAGGAATAGCTAAACAATATCCAAACCATCCCTGCTCAGCAGTGCTTTCCTCACTGATGCAGCTGCAGGTTTAAAGCACACAAAATACCTAAATTTCCTCATGGCATTGCAGGTGCTAAACCAGAAAATATCCCTTTAAGAGAGGGCACACACATTGCCACTTTTACTGACATTCTCATTTAGGATTTCCTCACCCCGTGTGGACACGGAAGGCAGATGTTAGAAAACTGACGAGATAAATATCCAAAAATTCTTCTCTTTTTAGTTTAAAAATGTCCCTTATTTTTTAGAGGAAAATGCAAAATAAATTAAATAAAGAGGGAAGGGCCATGTGTAAGTTACAGCGAGAAGCACCTCATCTAAACATTTTTTAAAGCTGAGAGGATCCTGAAGCTCTTCAAGGAAGAGCACAATCTAAATGCTCTCACACCTATTTTCAACCCAGTTTGCACAGTTTAACCCCAGAGCAGACAGCTCTGTTCAAAGACAGGTACAAAGTGCTAAAAAAAAATTAAATAAATAAAACAAATAAAATTAGTAACCACTGTGAAGGGTTAACTTTTACAGGTCTCCAAAATGCATTATGGATTTGGAAGTCAAACGTGTGCCTGTGGTTACAGGGAATGTTCAGGTGTTCCAGGGAGGGTCTCGGGGTGAGGACACGTTGTGGGGGGCTCTGGGTGAGCTGGGCAGGGATGGGGTGAGACCCCCCCGGGGCAGCATCGCCGTGGGGACTCCTCCTGCAGCAACAAGTCCAGCACAGGAGCCTGAGCGGGGCTGGCTCTGGCCTCAGTCTCAGGTGAATGTTTGGGTGCCAATCCCCTGGTTTGGAGTTTAAGCCAGACTTTTCCTGGGCTGGGCTTCCCCTCCTCTCCCTCTGTGCCTGTTCCCTCCGGCATCACCCTGCAGCTGCTCCCGCTGGGTTGATGCTGTAGGGGCACCCGTGGAGCTCAGAGCTGGCAAGCACCCCTGGGAAGGGCATTGCCCGTATTTGTCCTCATAACGCCGTGAGTTTAGAGCCCCAAAAATAACTCTGGGGTGCAAACACTCTCTGCAGCCTTTTTGCTGTCTTGGCTGTGAAGTGAGGGGTGAGAAGAGGTGGTATTTTTATGCGTTATATCCCCCTTCCTGAGCTTTAGCTTCCCCAGAAATATTGGCCAGCCCAGGAATTAATTAATCTCAGCCACCCAGGAGTGGGGCAGGTTCTGCCCTGAACCCCACAATCCGGGATGTGCTCCCGGGCTTGTTCCGAGTGCCTTTTAATACCAAAGAACACAACAACTTAAATGCCATCCCCTGGTTTTATGAAAAAGCAATATAGGAGAGTAAATAGGGCAAATACCAACAAGGCAGGACACGCGAGTCGGAGCGAACAATAAATTCAAATAATATCACTAAATCGAAGAGCCAGGCGGTGTCTGAGAGCTCCCTTCTCCCCGTGACTTTTCTGGAGAGCTGAGCAGCCGAGCACATGGAATAACCCATTCTCCTTGCCCATTAACAACAACAATCAAGGCTGGATTAAACCTCTTCAAATAATTCTCCAAGTAGAGATAAAGCGTAAAAGAGAGAGAGAGAAAAAAAATCCAGCATATCCTTTCGCCGCTGGTAATAAGCTTACGCCTGGAACAGACTTGTTAAATAATTAGAGTTAAATTACCTCCTCTCCTACACCGCCTTTCCCAGCTTCTCCTCTCTAAGTTGTGGTTTGATGGAGAGGGATGGGTGCGGGAACATGCGAGAGAGGAGGGTGGCACCTCGCTGGGGGCAGTGGCGTGTCCCGCTCCCACGTGTGTGGAGCTGGGGATTCAGGGTCCCCAGGGACCTGGAGCAGCCCCAGCTCCCAGAGCCACCACCCTACGGATGCACTGCCTCTGTGCCCTGTCCCCACGCACACCCTGGGACCTGCCAGAGCCCCAGCCCAGGTCCCTGCTCAGAAACAGAAGGCACAAAAAAAGGAATTGAGATTTGCAGATCTGATAATGAGCCAGTTAATGACATAAATGATACCTCAAGAACCTCACTAAACCATCCAGGTCCTACAATTTAATCTGTAATAAATACTCCTGCATCATTGCGAGATGGCTGCTCATAATGGCAAATGAAATATGCTGGTATGATAGGTACAATAAATCTGGATTTTCCTATGGTTCCCTCAGGCTAGAACAATATGTAACCAGAGTGCGCACTGTCAGGATGAGCAGATCTCAAAGCCATCATAAAATCTAAATGGGGACTAATTAGGAGGCCCTTCCCTTCTAGAGTTACTATTTCTATTGACATTTTCCATGCATGAGCCCCTCCATAACATCATAAGTCACCAAGATAAGAACTCCCTAGATTATAGGGAAAAAGCTTTAATGGAGAAGTTGAACTCAAAGGCGATGCATAAATTTTCCTTCTGATACCCCGGGAAGTCTGTGTTCAGTACTTTCTTTACAAACTTTCCTCCCCAGTGCCGGGTGCTGCTCCGTCTGGCCCCGTCCCTGCTCCCGCCCTTTCCTGGGGACAGGCACCCCGGGGTGTGGCACAGGGGAACCCCAAACCCCCCGAGCCTGGCTCCCAGGAGGGCACTGCCCTCTGCACACCCCAATACCTGATGGAGGGGGGGCAGCGGTGCCAGGGCCACGGGGCACAGGGAGGGTGAGCCCTAAGGCACCCATGGCATCCATAGGTGGCCCCCATAGCCCCAGGGGACTAGGGCAGCTTGGCATGGGAAGGGGCACCTGCACTCCCAGGGCTTTGCAAAATGCCAGGGGAGAAAATGGAACCAACGGAGCCAGGATGGTCCGTGGGCACGTGAGGGGCTGCAGAGGCCGTGCCTAGGGATGCAGGGAACGGGAGAGGACCAGGCTGCAGGGCATAGTCCTGGGTAACCCAGCACCCCTGAGGGGAGGGTGGGTGTGTCCCAGAGAGCATCCTGCTCCCCCCCTGTGCTCAGCACACCGACACCAGCCGGGTTCCTGCAGAGACCGGGCATCACTCGCGCCGGCAGGGAGTGTCTGCCAGGCCTCCCTGTGCCCTGCACACGGGGCATGGGGGTGAAGGGCACCCCAGAACCAGCCCCCGGGGGGCAGGTAGTGCCTGTGAACGTGCTGGGGCACAGACAGCTCCAGTTCCCCCATCCCCTTCCGCTGCCTGCGCAGGGACTCAGCTCCTGGGCTGCTCCTGCCTGAGGGCAGAGCAGGATTTATTTATGGCCTGCTGGCAGCAGCCTGCACGTCCCACATCCCTGTCACACTCCCCGGGGACTGCCCTGGCGGGTCTGTGCACGTGCCTGGCTGCAGAGGCATGGGCACAGAGCAGATCCTGCCTCCTGGATGAATCCTCAGGCCCAGCCTCCGGCCACGCGATTTAGGAATCGTCCTGCCGTCAGGATCATAGGATCAGAGAATCCCAGAATCCCAGGCTGGTTTGGGCCGGGAGGGACCTTAAAGCTCATTCCATTCCAACCCTCTGCCACGGACAGGGAGACCTTCCACTAGACCATGTGCCATGGGAACACAACCATTCCCCGTGGCACCAGGCAGGCAGCTGAACCCACACTCACACCTGTGGGTGAATCCCCACCTTTGCCCCATCCATGACACTCCACCACTCCCTCAGTGCCACTCCACGGGCCAGCCTGGTTCACCCACCCCCCCACACACATCTCCCCCACACTGTTGGGTGCCCAGTGGGGGTGGCTGGGGTTTGGTACCAGCCGTGCACTCCAAGGGGACACAGGGGTGTTCCCTGAGGCTGACTAAGGGCACTTTTAGAGACCTTGGGCTTTGTAGGCTGTTTGTCAGCCAGGGTTTGATCTCTTTTCTGTCCAAGCTGCTGCTGAAGTGTTTAACAGGAATCCCCTTCTCCTCCAGCGTGCCCACAGCTGCGGGGGCTGCTCATCATTGCCAGGGTGGCCCAGGGGTGCCAGGAGTGGCACTGCATGACCTCGTGGGCCCTTCCAACCCAGGGTATTCCATGATTCTAGGATTTACGGGCTACACAGTGGGGCCGGGTGTCCTGAACACTCACCCCCTGTGTGCTGGGCAGAGCCCAGTCCTGGGAGGGCAGTGGGGAGGGGGGTGGGACCCCAGCACTGTCCCCTTGGCCTGGCTCAGGCTGCCCGGGGGCACCCAAACTGCTGCTTCTCTGTACTGGGCCACCAGAGCCGGGATGTTCTGCTCAAGGCTGTCCATCTGTGCAAACTGGAACTGCCTACTGGAAGGTGTCCCTGCCCATGGCAGGGGGTGGAATGAGATGATCTTCAAAGTCCTTTCCAACTCCACCCATTCTGGGATTGTATGATTTCTGTAAATTTGGGAAAAAGAGGGAGAGTAGGATGCGTGACAAGCAGGTCACCAGTCACTTTTTTTTTGTAATCTTAATAAATACATTTTTAAAAAAATTTATGAGCCTTAACAAATATTTTCCTCCTTGCATACATAAAAAAATAAGAAAATATACAGAGGAAAAACTGTAGTGAGGTAACTTGCATTGTATGGAACACATAATGGTTCCTGCTATTGATGACATTTACCCTTACTCATTAGGGAAGACATAATAACAGGAACTAACAGATCCCTCCTCACTCATGAAGAATAACGCCATAAAGTACCCACAAATGCAGGGGTTGGGGGTTAACCCTCCCACTGTTGGAGCCAGCAATCCCTTGCCTTTCCATGCTTTTGGTGATCCAAGGCAAGGAGCCAGCCCGGAGTGGCAGGACCACAATTCCACGGGAGCTTCAAGCTGATCCAAGTGCTGGAGTTTTCACACATGATTCTCTTTGATCTTCAAATGCACATTATATTCTTGAAAATTACTGACGTAGGTAAACAAGCATTTCCCCAACAACAGCATTCCTGGAGGATGAGTCTAAATACCCTTTCCTCAACTTTGTGTTTGCACAGAGTTATACAGGGGAAATGAGCCTTCGGAGAATTATTAGAGGGCAAACGAGAAGCAGCCAAGTTTATGAAAAACTAGCACACGAATGACTGAGAGGATAGAGATCTATATCCTAAGTCAACTCCAGCTCCAGCTCATTTTTTTCTGAAGGAGCAGCAGTGGCAGGTGTGATTTACTCCGTATTTTCCAGCAGGATGTCATTGAGGAGGGGATCTGCTCCCCCATTCCCCTAAAGTAACTCACCAGGGGCTCTCACTGCCCCCAGTAACAACTAAACTGGAGAGGAGAGGTGACCCCTGGCTGTGGCACGTTAAGGGGCCCAGGGTGGGCAGCACCCCAGCCCCCATTCCCCTGTGTTGCACTTCCCTGCTCTCTCACCATCCCTTTTCCCCTTTCTACAGGGGATAGACTCATGGATAATGTTTGGTATAAAATTTACCTGCTGCTTGCACACCTGTATGTGCCACAGCAGCTGCTGTGGGAACCCCATCACCCTCCTCCTCCTCCACTCACCCAGCTCAGCGTCCTGGCACCTCAGCATCCCAGCACAGCCCTGGCAATACATGCAGTCCCATCCCACACACCTCATCTAAGGATCTTGAGGACACTCCACGAGAGCTGCATCTGGAATTGCAGTCAAGATTTCCCTGGCAGAGCCATTTTCCCAAAGTTATGCTCAGGTACTCTGCAATGCCAGTGTATAACTATCAAACACCCGCTGGTTTTCCACTGAAAGGATGGGAATTCAGGGAAATGGAGGCTAAATATATGTAGGATTTAATTCAGAACCAATTCTTGGTCAGTTGGGCTAAATGGATCCTGAAACACCTCCCTTGAAAATGCAGGGAGGAGCAGCAGCACTTTGTTCAGCAAGATCCCTGGAGCTGCAGCAGGGCTGCTCGGGCCTTTTATTCCAAATATTCCCATCATGGGCTCAGGCTGTGCAAATGAGGGCGGGTGGGTTTGTTCAGTGGGAGAAACTAATTCAAACCCAGCAAAATCAATAGGAAAATTCATGAGCAACTCTCCCTCCAGTCATTTGCTTCTGCTTTTTCCATGGTTGCTCCCAAAGTTAACATAGGCACCGTGGCCACCTGGTGCTCAGCAGCTTGGGCACAGGGCCATGCATTGGGGGCAATACCCCGGGACTGTGCCCAGCACTGCTGCCCACCAGGGATGTGCCAGGATGCCATCCCAGCACTGCTGCCTGCCAGGGATGTGCCAGGACGCCATCCCAGCAGCGCTGCCCACCAGGGATGTGCCAGGAGCTGCTGCACCTGGCGCTGCTGCTGGCTGGCTCTGTACCCAGAAGAGCACTGCCTGCAAGGTAAGCCCCAAACCCCCAAATTCTGGTGAATGCACTGGTGGAGTTTCCTGTTGTCAGCCCTGAATGCACGTGATCCTGCTGGAGCATCCTCCCGGCTTGCTCCGCGCCTTGAGGAGACACCTCTGCTCCGACAGAATCCCAGCTGGACATTGCTAAGGAAGAATGATTTATCAACAGATATAAATCAAACTGACTGTTAGCAGCACTGATTAGCTGGAAATGAGAGCTTCTGGAAGCAGGGCCGCCTCCAAACATGCCAGCCCTGCCTCTGCCACACAGCAGATCTCATTTAGTCCCTGTGCCCGTCTGCGTGTGCCGTTTCGTCCCTCCGAAGAGTCAGAAATTGGGAAGGAAAGATTTTTATCTCATCATAAGGATAATCTTATTTCATATGCAACAAATCTACGGTCCTGCCAGTGCAATTTGGGATCGCACCACTGGACACAGGCAATCCATCACCGTGGTGCCCACGGCACAGCCAGCGTGTGCCACGGTGGGTGCCAGCCTTTGCAGGGTTACCTGGCATCCCTCCCCATCCTTCCCTAAAGGTAATAAACAACTGGACTGGGCGTGCACTGGCAGAGAGAAGGAGGAGAGCACGGATGCCAAAGGCACGGAGCAGTGTTTGAGTGAGCAGCATGGAGCTGGCACCAGTCTCCGTTTGGGTGCCTGGTCAGAGTGACCCATCCCCTGGTGCTGTGCAGTGCCCGGAGCAGCAGCTGCTGGACCCCTGCTCCTCCCGGGAGCCATGGGAGCCCCGGGCAGGAGGACACTGTTCCTGGGGTGTGGAGTCACCCTGCACCCAGCAGGGTGCCACTCAATTGCCACAGGTGGGGACAGCTGAGCAATTTGCTGCTGCACACTCAGCTCGAGTGCCGGGGAACGGGCAAAGCTCTGTCAGGAGCAGCAGCGTTATTATTATTATTATTATTATGACTATTTAAAGAGCATCCCGGATGTGCAGGGCACTTTACAGACAAAAATAATGGATGGGCCTTGCCCCCTGAAGCTGAAATAGCACAAGCCCAGCCCAGCCAACAAAGAGAGCGGCTGTGGAGAGGAGCAGTGCGGGCGGCTCACAAAGAGCAGGGGCTGCACCTGCTCTCACCTCTGCTCCTGCACTGACCTGCTCCCACTGCCACACGGAGAGAGCTTCTCCCTGACTTTCACTGAACAGCCACTGGCAAGGATGGGAGAGTGGGTTGAATTATTTTCTCTCTTTCTGAAGCTGAAGATGGAGAGGATGGAGGAGACAGATGCATCGGCAGTGATAGAGGGGGAATGGCTTCCCGCTGCCAGAGGACAGGGTTAGATGGGATACTGGGGAGAACATCTTCCCTGTGAGGGTGGGCAGGCCCTGGTACAGGTTGCCCAGAGAAGCTGTGGCTGCCCCATCCCTGGAAGTGTCCAAGGCCAGGTTGGACGGGGCTTGGAGCAACCTGGGCTGGTGGAAGGTGTCCCTGCCCATGGCAGGGGTGGGACTGGATGGGCTTTAAGGTCCCTTCACACCCAAACCAGTCTGGGCTTCTGTGCAGTTGCTCTATGAAGAGGTGTCCGGTGGGGATGGGGGTGAGTAGAGGCAAGAGCTCAAGGAGCCCCCCCCGGGGTAACCACATCCTAACCCCTTTCAGGCTGCACACTGGCTGTGCCCTGTCTGAGGCCACACAGTTGGTGTGCAGGCATCTCTGCACCAGGACCTCACACACCCTGGTGGTGTCAGAGCAGTTGGGGTGGCAGAACCTGCTCTGTGCAGCGCCAGGACTGGGACCCAAAAACCCAATGCAAGCCTGGAGCACATGTGAGGAAAAAGCTTCCTACAGCTTTTAACAAGTTCTGGATCAGATGCCAGGTCATTCCAGTGCTGTTTAGTGAAATTACTGAGATTTATATCCGGCTATTTAATATCAGCCTGGGAAAAAAAAAAAAAAACAACCTGCATCTCCTGGGCTCGGTGTACCTGTGTCACTGCTACTGAGTCCAACCAAAGATTCTAATTTTTTATCTTGTTCATTTTCCCCCCCTTTGCACTGATTATTTTTTTTCTAATTTGGTGATCGCAGCGAGATGTTTGGGATGCACTTGACAGAGCACAATATATCACCTGTCGAGACATCCCGGCCTTAAAAAAGTGGGAAAATTACTGGTATAATTGCAGAGTAAACACTTGTCTGGGGAAGGGGAACTCCTTGGAGCTGGGCTGCTCCAGGAGATGTTCCCTCCAAGGGTGCAGGTCCAGCCAGTGCTGGGTGCTGACAGGAGCCCAGCAGGGACACACTAAACCTGGGCTGCCCCACAGCTCTGAGACACTCCATAACTGGCTGGTTTAATACCAAAGTGACACCAAAGGGGGTCAAGTAAATAAATATGCATGCCTCACCAGTGCAAAATAATAAAATTCCAATGTGTGCAAGCCTGCTTGTTGAACATATGTTTGCAGCACGGCTAAGCCATCTGGCTCAATGTCAAGCATTTACACCAACTGCAGTCTTACACTACCTGACAGCAGAAAAGCTTTATTCCCCTGGTGTTTGGGCACAAATGGAGAAATATTATTGAAATGATTATCTGCATCAAGACTCAGATTTGGTTTGACATTTAGCTGGCTCTGTTTAATCCAAAGGGTTGTCTGAATGAATAAAGAGAAGGGTTCCTCCAGAAGATGCTGCGAGCAGCCAGGGAAAGCCAAATGATTAATGAGACTGAAAGGCTGGGTGGACCCTGCCCACCTCCACCCAGACCTCGGTGCCAAGAACTGCATGGGAAATCAGGCTGAGGCTTCTGGAGCTTGTCAGGAGGATGCTCACGGCTGAGGGTTCTATTTTTGGACCTTAAGAAAACAAAAGAATAAGTGCCTTGCTCCCAGGTGGGAAGGAAAGGCCCGTGTCCTAATTAAAACCACCCCTAGGAGTCGCGGGTCACCATCGCTCCCGGCGAGCGAGATGCGCTCGGACCCCGACACGGTGGGGACGGAGATGCCCGGGCTGGGGGAGCCCCCTCCTCCCACACCCCCACCCCAGCACAGAGGGCCGAGGCACATTCATCCCAAAGATGAGCCCGTTCTACAGAGAAGTGTCCTGTAACACAGCAGCGAAGGGAAAAACAACCCCACAGAGCTCGGGGTGAGCCCAGTGGGAGCAGGAGCTGTTTGAACTCACGGGGTTGCCGAAGGCCCTGTCTGACAGAGACAAATTCATCCCAGAAATCAGACATACTGTATTTTAAAATAAAATGGGATGGAGCTGCCAGGCAGGGGCTCTGAGCAGCATCAAGGTCCAGAAAATCACTCCCTGGGAGCACCAAAGGGCAACCTCTTCCCGTGCCACAGCAGAACAGCCTGCCCAGGGTTTTTCCCCTTTTTCTTTATATCTCCACTTCTGATTGTTGATTTGGATTTAAAATTAATTTGGTGATTTGAGTTTAATAAGAATGTTAGACATTATTTCCTTCTCACTCTTACTTTTAATTAACTTTTTAATTGAGATTTAAATGAATTCTAATGAACAGAATTGGTAGCCTAATTGATTTGTTGCAGCAGCATGGTGAGGGATCAGTATGCTGGCAGCATTTTGATATATTGCTCCAGGACGTCAAACAGTTTACAGGTTAATTTTTTGGCAGAGGTTACTTAATGGCAGCAGAAAACAATAATTTACTTTGGACTCCTGGTAAGAGCTGGTTAAACACACTCCTGGTCATGTCTTTGCCACCTTGGTGTCTCCTTGGGAACTTGTTCGGGGTTTGCCCAAGAACAGTTTTGCCCAGATATGCCCAGATGCAAACTAGGAATGGCTTTGGAGCAGCTGTTTCCCTAAATAAAGCCATAATATATTTATTTCCATAAATAAATGAGAAAATACACTCTTATCACACAGAAAACAATGAGCAATGAGGAGCTGGAGAGGAGAGAGCAGGACACGGGCTCTGACCTCAGGCCACACAAGTCTCAGTTTGTCCCTATTATGATCCAGACATCCCAGTGCCAGGGAAGGGAAGGGGAAGAGGAAGGGGAAGAGGAAGGGGAAAGGGAAGGGGAAAGGGAAGGGGAAGGGGAAAGGGAAGGACCAGCACATGATTAATTGCCAGCTCTCAGATTCTGCAGCTTCAAGAGCGAATCAGCTGCTCAGAAGTGGTATCTTGCTAAAATATAGACAAATTTTAGTCTCTAAATATTAAAATATGATCCATCTTCACCCTTCCTTAGGAAAGCTCACTAAAGGCTGTGGCTGGCACAAGGGGACAGAGCCAGGATCAGGCCCCTGCACACCCCCAGGCTGGGGGGACGGGCTCAAAGGGCTCAAAGGGCTCAGTTCTCTCCCCGTCTGGGGTGTAAATCAGAGCAATTCTGGGCCATCCTGGGTGTAAATGCAAAGCTTTGGAGACATTACTGCAGTCAGAGGGCAAAGCAGGATGGATGGAAAAGGAGAGCGGGGACAGTTCGGGAAAATGGGATGAGAGAGAGAAATATGACCAGCAACGTCCGAAATGCCTTGAAATATAGACTGCTCCCAGATTCAAAGGATTCGGGTTTAAAAGCTTCATTTTATGATTTGTAAGGAATTTATGTGAAAATAATATTCAAAGACTGGCACTTTTTTTTCCATAATACCAAGCCATTAGGCAGGAGGAGAGATCCACAGAGAACAGTAAAATCCCTCCATGCTCCTAAACAGAGGTGGGCAGAGCTGCTGCCTGCTGGGCCCCCCCAGGACCATGGCCCTGGTGGCCCTGGCTCACTCTGGGGGTCCTGCTGTGTCCCCCACACCAGGGCACGTGCAGGGGTGCTGCTCACAATGGCAGCATTTGAGTTGGAAGGGACCTTGAAACTCATCCTGTTCCACCCCCTGCCATGGGCAGGGACACCTTCCACCAGCCCAGGTTGCTCCAAGCCCCATCCAACCTGGCCTTGGACATTTCCAGGGATTCAGGGGCAGCCACAGCTTCTCTGGGCAACCTGTGCTCTGTCCCTACAGGGCCATGGTGGCCTCGCTGAGGGCTCTGACACTGCCGACCCCCAGGGTGGTGGGGGGTGAGTCAACCAGTGTGTCCCCACTCTGTGGAGGCTGCAACCTGTGTCTTGTGTTATCAGGAAAGAACAAAGTGCCAAGTGGAAGTGGGGAAAAAAATTGTTGGTATCCCTTCTCATCCCTCTCCCAGATATCATGGCTTTTCAAACATGAAAAAACCAGAATTCATCATTTGCTTCATTCTGCTCCACTCAGGGTATTTGGTACATCACAAGCTCAAGATTAAAGGCAGAGCCTTTCTCAAATGCAGATTAATTTTGTTTTTCAACTTCATAAGCTTCTGTTAACACCTTTTCTGCAATCAGTACAGTATCTTTTAAGTTAATTAGTTCTGGAAAGAATTACCAGTGTAATTTGTGCTGAGCCCTCCCTCCCTTTCACTCACCAGACAGAGCAGCCTCTGATGGAGATAAAAGGGACACTGGAGGCTCCTCCAGTGACAAGAGGTGTTATAGAGGAACTCCGATAGCATCTTCAAACCATTTATCCCCTTTCAGCTCCCTAAATGGGGAGAGGGAAGGTCTGACTGGAGTGAAGTGTACATTTCCATAACGTTTGGAGTTTTCTCCTGAGTTATTTAGACCCCTAAACGACCCCACATCCCGGGCAGGGAGCACTCCCACCTCGCTGGAGCCCACTGTGGGTCCCCCACAACTGGTCACTCTTGGTCCGACCTTCATGTGCCCATGGAAATCCCTTGTCTGACCAACGATGCTGCACAAAGCTCTGTGAGGCCTCCTGCAAAGCTGAGCTGAATTTTGGGCTCCACACGGACCTTGAATTTAATATTAGTGATGTGCATCATTGTTTTGCTGAGCAGGGCTGACTGGCAGCAAAGCCAAAGTTCCCACAGCACATGTCACCTTGTCTCAAAGGCTGGGGAATGGGCCTGGAGGGGCTGAAGCCACAGCTCTCATCCCATCTCATCCCACTCCAGGTGTTTATGTGTCCATGTATTGTCACAAACCACAACTACCCACGCTGAGCTTTCACAACACCTCTTTGGCTCTCTGTCAAGATCAGTGACATCAGAGATCAGTTGGCAGTGCATAAATTTACCTTCAGAGCAGCCCAAAAGCAGGCACAGAGAGGTGCTGGTGTCCTCCTCTGGAATGGGGCTGTGTCTCCTCGTGGAGAGCAGCAGTGACAGCTGAGATTTCCTGGGCTCCCAGCCTGGGGAAAGCCAGGGACAAACCTGGTCATGGGAGCTCCTCACACAGTGCAGCCACTGCGGGTGAAGGTGGGGCAGGGCAGGGAGGAGGGAGGAGCAGAGCCGTGTCCTGGGGGCTCCCACAGCATCCAGGGGCTTCCCTGACTCTCATGGATAATATATATATTTCAGGGAAGCTAATCCTCTTAGGAACACACACAACAGTAACGATGATATTGGCTTCCACTATTAATACTTCACATTAAAATCAATTAATTAAATCCAAATGGAAAATATTTATATAAAAAACTGTTCATTGAAGCCTGTTTTTTTCCCTATAAACCCCAAGCACAGCAGTGCCCAATCTGTGCCTTTCTGGAGTTTGCATTCAGAAGTGGGATCACTATCAACTTCCCTGCCTTCAATGGGAGGAGGTTTATTCATAATTTGCAACAGGAAAAGACACATTATTCAGCTGATTCTGACTTAGTTAAGCTAAATTAGCCAATAAGCTGGGAGAAACTTCACCACAGCTGAAAAAAACGCAGTGTTGAGTGGGAACTGGCTACTGGCTGCTTTAATGAAAATAAAAGCTCTGTTAACCCGTAATTGAACAAACAATCTAATATTGCCTTACACCATTATCCAACTTTTCAGCCCCCCATCTCTCTGTAAATGCTGCTGACAGTGAAGGATGGGCTGCATTGATCACTGTGTGCAGGCAGTTGAGGATTTGACCCCAGTCCCTGGGAGTCCCTTAACCTGCCAGGGTCAGGGCTCTGTCAATGTTACAGTGCAGGGTCGAAGCCAGGAGAGCAATGAGACCAGGGGGAAAACCCTCTGGATTCCTGATGCCACTGGGACAATTGTACTGGTTGGAAAGAAGGGACCAGTGTGATGCTGCCCGGCCAAGGCAACTCCTCCTCTCTACATCCAATTCTTTCTCTTTTAATGGAACTACCTGCCCTGTTTTAGTTGCCCATTCCTCTATTTTTTTTTTCAAGCTGTCTTTAGGCCTGAATTGCTTTGCAGGACTGGTTGGAGCTTTTTTGCATATCTGATTGTGCTTAATTTTGGAGTCAGCAGGACTGAATGTCGGGGTGCTGCTGCAGCTCAGGCTTCACTAATGAAAACAGCTCTTGTATGAGGAGACCCCGGTGCCACCACCACCTACAGTTTGTGCAACAAGGCCCTTGAAATGTAACCACCAAGCTGTACGTGGTCCAATTCCACCCATAAATGCATTAGCAGAGTGTTCAGAGGTGAAGGTGAGCCATGATATCACCTTGTTCCCAGCTGAGGGCTTGGTCCAGCTGGCACTGAGGGCATTGTCAGCAGCAAGGGACTCTCCCCACTTCCCTCCCACCTCCCCAACCCTCAGACTGACTAACTGGGTGGGCCAGCACCCCAGCTCTCCCCAAAATAGCAGTGAGGGTGTCCTTATCCTGTTCCCTGCTGTCCCTCAGCTGGACCCCCACCACCACTGGGCCACCCCGTGCTCCCGGTGCTGTGTGAACCCCCCAGCTCAGCATGGTGTGTGATCATTAGAGAGGAGTTATTTAATTTATTTTTTACATAGTGCAGTTAATTACACCGTCTCTGATTGTGCTGATCATTCCTGCTCCTCCTCAGCCTGGTAATCAACAGCCACTCGCAGGTCTCGTGGCAGTGCCGGCACGCGGGGCACGGCGCCTTGATTTGTGCTTGGTGTGAAGCCAACCCAGGCAGCTTCTCTGGGGTTTGTCACCTGGATTCCCTGCCCCAGCAAAAGGTTGTGTTGTTCCCATTTGTCCCATGACCACGGAGATACCTGGTGCCAGATTCCAGGGGGCCCAGAGGTGGCCGAGCCCCTGCCAGGCTGGCACAGCACGGAGGTGATGCTGCTCCTGCTCCATCACAGCCTCCAAGGCTGGAGCCACTGGCACCCAGGGCTGTCATATGCAGTTTGGGACATTGTTTTTACATGCTTTTGCCAAGGCATGAGCACTAGAAACTGAGAAATGCCAGGGAGAAGTGAGGCTGGAAAGGAAGCAGAGTCAGACAGCCTCTCTAAGTGCCTGTTCTTAACTTCAGGGACACAGAAACAAGGATGTGCCTCCCAGATTGCTGCAGCTCCTGTGGGGGTGGGAGTTACCTACCAGGAGGGTTTCCTCCTGCACTCATGGCTGCTTTTTTTCTCTTCTAAATGATGCTTTCAGTAACTGCCTCTATGATATCATCTGCCCAGGCCTTTCAAATTCCTGCTTTGCATTAAAGACAAAGAATTCTCCACAATTAATGTGCTTTGAGGGTTTCCTGTCACAAGGAACATAATTAACTCTTTGCTGGCCTGACTAATTTCTGCATTTTAAAAAGTAGCCTGATAATGACAAAAGTGGAGCACTCAATCCACAGGATAGCCATTAGCTGAGCTCTGGCATTGTGCTGGCTCCATTCAGCCCACAATTACTGTCAGGGAATGGCACTGGAAGCTGCTCCTTGTACGCAAACAAGAACCCTGTTCATTAAAGGCCACTTCCAATAAAGCACAATCTATATTTGTAATGAATATTTGAGAAAGAAAATACAATCCTGGATTCCCAAACCTGTGATAGAGTTATTATTCTTTTAATAACAGACTTTCTCGAGCACAGGGACTGACATGTCAGCACAGTGGCAGATATGAGGTGCCTGGTGTAGGAGCTTTGAATCACTGGATGAAGAGCCAGGCTCAGAGTACCAGTGGATGAAAAGCTGGGCTGAGGGAAAGCCCATGTTAAATGGGAGAGAGCTGGGGGTGTTCATCTGGAGAAGAGAAGGCTCCAGGGAGACCTTAGAACACCTTCCAGTGCCTAAATGGGCTCCAGAAGAGCTGGAGAGGGACTGGGGACAAGGGATGGAGGGACAGGACAAGGGGAAAGGGCTTCCCACTGCCAGAGGGCAGGGAGAGATGGGATATTGGGAAGGAATTGCTGGCTGGGAGGGTGGGGAGGCCCTGGCCCAGGTTGCCCAGAGAAGCTGTGGCTGCCCCTGGATCCCTGGAAGTGTCCAAGGCCAGGTTGGACGGGGCTTGGAGCAACCTGGGCTGGTGGAAGGTGTCCCAGCCCATGGTAGGGGGTGGCACTGGATGGGCTTTAAGGTCCCTTCCCAGCCCAAACCATTCCAGGATTCTATTCTATGATAAATTCGGCTCTGCCGTGAGCACTCACAGCCGGGTCGGCTCCCCCACGGCCGCTGCTCTTGTCCCGGGCTGGGACGGGGGCTGGACCCTCCCCTGCCCGGCGAGCAGGGACAGGGCGGGGATGGAGCCCCGGGACAGGGACGGACGGAGCCCTGGGATAGGGACCGATGGAACCCCGCGGCAGGGACCGGTGGAGCCCCGGGATAGGGACGGACGGAGCCCCGGGACAGGGAGCGGTGGAGCCCCGGGACAGGGAGCGGTGGAGCCCCGGGATAGGGACGGACGGAGCCCCGGGACAGGGAGCGGTGGAGCCCCGGGTGCCCCATCCCTGGGCCCGCTCGGCGCTTCCGCACGGCAACAGTGCCCTCTGTCGGGACACCAGGACACACTGGAATACAGGGACACCTCGGAATATCGGGACACCCGGACACACTGGAATACAGGGACACCTCGGAATATCGGGACACCCGGACACCGGGACACCCCCGGCACGGGGACACTCGAAATATCGGGGACACCCGGACGCGGGGACACCTCCGGCACGGGGACACCCGGAATATGGGGACACTCCTGGAAAAACGGTGACACCCCGACACGGGGACACTCAGGGACACGAGGACATCCTGGAATAACGGGGACACCCTCGGAATAGGGGGACAGTCCCCGTCAGCACGGGCACAGCACAGGGAACCCCTCTTGGAATACAGGGAACCCCTTGGAATACCAGGACCCACCCCCAAGCACAGACCCGTCCAGTATAGGCACCCCCTGGGAATATATAGACACCACCCGTCAGCACGGGCACAGAACAGGGACCTCCCCCCACCTCAGCACGGTGACAGCCCCCCGGCAGCACAGAACCCCCCCGGGATATGGGGACACCCCCCGGAATATGGGGACCCCCATGGGCAGCATGGACACCGCGGCACTATGGGGACGTCCCCAGTATATGGAAACCCCCGGCAGCACTGGGACCACCCCTGAAACACAGGGACCCCCCGGCAGCACGGGGATCCCCCCCCCGGGGAGCACAGGTACACACACACCAGGACACTGGTTTCTTTAAAAGCTGGATTTGGGAAAGGTTTCAGAAAAACAGCTGATTCATCATGACATTTGCTGGGGTCAAACTTGGCTCTGTTGGTCCCGAGGTTTTCATGCACAAGAAAATTCCAAAGAACTCCATATTTTAAGGAAAACATTGAATTTTAAGGGAAGAAGAAATCCCCTAACTGAGAAGCCAGAGTATTTTGCACAAGTATGCCTTGGCAATGTGTAGCGGTGGGATCACCAACCTTGCAGGGATTACTGTATTATTTTTTAAATATATAACTCTATAAATAGATAAAATCACTAAAATGTAAATATACAAATAGATACTGACTACAAGTCCCTGACAGGAGGGTGGACCCCGGGGGGTTGGGCTCTGCTCCCAGGGAACAAGGGACAGGATGAGAAGAAACGGCCTCAAGTTGCACCAAGGGAGGTCTAGGTTGGATCTTAGGGAAAATTTCTCCTCTGAAAGGGTTGCCCAGCCCTGGCACAGCTGCCCAGGGCAGCGCTGGAGTCCCCATCCCTGGAGGGATGAGGATTCCTGTGGATGTGGCACTTGGGGACATGGGTTAGTGGTGGCCTTGGCAGTGCTGGGGAACGGTTGGACTTGATGGTCTCAGAGGGCTTTTCTAACCCAAATGATTCTGTGATTCTATGATAATGTTTCCTCTTTGCACTTTACTCTGTGTTTTCTAGGAGTTGAACACAGCCACTAATCAGCAGCCCTGCAGCATCATTCATTCTTTTTTTCTGCTAAAGTGTGTGGGAACAGATAAAACAATGTAAAATCACTGCATAATCAAATATTTACTGACGTTATAATCTGAGGTTAAATACATGCAGTTGAATATGATACCTGCTCTTTAAAAATAATATATTCATTTTTATTTATTCGATGTTTTTAAGCACCAGAAGTATTTTGTGCAATGCCTTCACTGCCCAATGGCTGTTCTGAATTCAGTGACAGTCACTGTTGGCTCTTTCAGGTTTGCCAAAATCTCATCTCTTCTTCCCTCTCAGCAGTTCAGGGCTGCCAGGCCCCTCTCCAGCTGGGACAGGAGCGAGATCCTGGCTCCAGCCTTCGAGAAGAGCAGTGAGGGGGCCCTGGCATTGCTTGGCAATTCTGTGGATACAGAGCTGGTTTTTTAAATTCCCCTTGTGCACATCCGACTTGCAGCCAGAAGACTTTCAAAAAAGGTGAAGCAAGCAAAGTAAAACAGGAGTGGGTGAGGGATGTGGGTGAGGGATGTGGGTGAGGGATGTGGGTGAGGGATGTGGGTGAGGGATGGGGCACAGCAGCACAAACTCAGCACAGACTCGGCACAGCACCTGGACCCTGAGTTTTACAGCCCTGGGTGGGTTCCCTGTCCTGAGCTGCTGTGCTGGGTGGACTTGGCAGTGCTGGTTTAATGGTTGGACTTGATGATCTGAAAGGACCTTGTCAGCCTGGAGGATGGTGTGATTCTGTGACCCAGGGCAGGGCAGTGCCAGGGAGGGCCCGGGCACACAGCAGGTGTCAGTGCTGAGGGATATGGACTGACATGTTTAATGGGATTTATTTAGAAACTGCTGCTGCTGTGAGTATGTGCAGCCATCAGCAGCACCAAATGGTTCTCCTCTTCACATCCTGGGGTCCACTCTTCTGCACGTGCAGCATTCCCAGCCCCGTGCCAGCCCCTGCCAGGTGCTGCTGACTCCAGTGTGACGCCCAGAGACCCACACTGGATATTCCAAGGGGCTTCCAAGGCCATCACACCGTGCCTTAGACCTGCATGAACTCAGCTATTATGTGACTTCCTGAGGTCGCAGAGAAATTCCAGCCCAGGGAGGGAAATGGTACCATGGCAGGAGGAGGGCCTGCAGGATGGAGGAGCTTTCCCTGCTACAGGAGGAATTCCCAAAATAACTTTTGTTTGTCCAATATCAAAACTATATTTAGTTGAGATTTTACAAACTGAAATCTTCATAATCATGAAAAAGAGAAATAAAAATGTTGTTGACAGTGTTAAATCCTAACATGTCTATTTAACTTAATGGCACCACACATGCTGATAAATCCCAAGGGATCCCTCCCCCTTTCTCCCTGGTGGGATAAACATGGTTTGTCACATTGAGAGAACACTCTGTAGTGCAGGAATAATCAGACCATATTGTTGGGTCCAATTTTCTATCATTTACTTTTTGCTGTCAAACAAAAGTAAAGCCCAGTACACAATTTAGTCATGGGTGGAAGGAGAATTAGTCCCATAATCCGAACGACTTTCGGAGGTAAAAGTTGAGGGGCTGGAGGCTGCATTAATTCCCATTGTTCACTGCCCTCACAGATGCCATGAAAGGATTTTGATTTTCATTATTATGTACTTTGCGTGTTGCTTGTATTAAATCAATGGGCTGCTTCCCTCCTTGTTTTTCCTGCAGCTGATCTAAAGGGCCTTTTGAAAGGAAACCGGCCCGGCGCAGACAAAGACTGATTCTTCATCCCCTGACATGTCACGCCACCAAAGGGGGTTTTGTGCACTCTGTCAGTGTCTTAATCAGAGCCAGCCCCCAGCCCCTGCCCGGCTCCCGGGGCTCCCGCAGCACTGCATCCTTCAGCCCGGCTGCCTTGGACAGACATCCCGCTGGGGGCCGGGAACAGCCGAGATTCACGTGCTCCTGTCACCGCCCGGGTTTGTCACACCCATCACAGGGGACAGAGCAGCCGGCTGGGCTCTGGCCCTCCACGCCTCTCTCCTGGGGGTTTCCCGTGCTGGCCCGGGCTGGCACTCAGGGATGGAGAGGTCTCTGCCTGCTAACCGGGGAAGGAGGGACCTGTGAGCAGTCCTGCATCCCCTCAGCCCCCTGCCCACGCGGGATGGGCACCCGGAGCTGGGCGGGGCGGCAGGAGCCAGCACTGGGCTCGGGAGGGAAGGCTGTGCCAGTGCTGACCCCCCACAGCGCAGGGTGCCCCTGCTCCCCCTGCCCTGGGCTGTGCTCTGTGTCACTCCATCGGGGCAGCAGCACCGCCGTGTGCCCCCAAACACAGGGAGGGTTGGTCACGTGTGAGACTGATCCACAGGGAGGGTTGGTCATGTGTGAGATGGATCCACAGGGAGGGTTGGTCATGTGTGAGACTGATCCACAGGGAGGGTTGGTAATGTGTGAGACTGATCCACAGGGAGGGTTGGTCATGTGTGAGATGGATCCACAGGGAGGGTTGATAATATGTGAGACTGATCCACAGTGGGAGAAAATGCTCCTTTGGGACACCCTCGGGCCACCTCTCGGGCACCTCCTGGGCAGCACTTGGTGGCCCCACTTATTAGCCCTGAAACGCTCTGCTCCTGGGCACAAGGCCCCTGCTCCCTGCACAGGCTGGGGCACCTCAGGAGCCCCCTGGGTCCCCCAGGAGGGCTCCTTTCCTTGGAGCCTCAGTGGGGACAGGCCTTGGCTGAGGTTCTGCTGGAGCTCCATGAGAGGAGCTCCCTTCCCTCCTTCAGGAACAAACAATTCCAGCCACAGGAGTGGGGGCTGGAGCTGTGCAGGGCACCCCTTCACCTGCCCCAGAGCCCAGAGAAAGCGAAAGGACAAAAGGGAAAGGGAAAGGGAAAGGAAAAAAAGGAAAAGGAAAAGGAAAAGGAAAAGGAAAAGGAAAAGGAAAAGGAAAAGGAAAAGGAAAAGGAAAAGGAAAAGGAAAAGGAAAAGGAAAAGGAAAAGGAAAAGGAAAAGGAAAAAGAGGAAAGGGAATGGCAAAGGGAATGAGAAAAAGAACAGGAAAGGGAAAGGGGAAAATAAAGGAAAAGGAAAAGGTTAAAAAAGGAACAAGGTGAGAGTAAGGGCAAGGATAAATACAGAATAGAATCACAGAAACATTAAGGCTGAAAAAGACCTCCAAGATCATCGAGTCCAACCTGTGACTGATCCCCACCTTGTTACCCATCCCAGAGCACTGGGTGCCATGTCCAGTCATTAAAGGATAAGGATATGGACAAAGGTAAGGAAGGAAAGGGAGAGGGGAAAAAAGGAAGGGAAAAAAAAAGAAAAGGAAAAGGAGGAAAGGAAAAGGAGGAAATGCACTGGGGACAAGCTCTACCCTATTGATCTCCACCTCTGCCACTGTGTCCTTGCAGCCACACACAGTGCCCCTCACTGGGGTTTGCTGGCACCACCCAGGGCACTGTTTTGGGTCCAATACAAATAGAAATTGTGACACAAGGGGTTTTTGGCAAAACAGAAGCAAAGCTGGTTCTCTTCCTGTCCCTAAATGCTACTTGGACCAACCTAAAACATTTTGTTCAGCCAAGAAGCTCCCACCTGGCAGTCCTGGCCATCCTGCAGGGCCATGGGGAGATGTGGCCACTGACTATGGGGGTTTGCTTGGGGCAACAGGGCCTCTCACCCCCGTTAGTGTGGGCCTGCCTGCTTCTGGTAGCAATTCCAGTCCTCCCAGGAAAGAATCCCAACATATTCATAAACCTTAAATCAAGCACCTGGAGTTCAAGGAGTGACCAGGAAAATGTCACCTTCAGGTGGCCCAGCCCTAGCGTGTGGTGTCCACAGCACACCTGAGTGTGGATTGCCAGGTCAGATGGACACACACATCCACTGGGAACGGGAAAACAAAACAAACAAAACACCAGGGGAGAAAATCCTCACATCTGAGCGCAGGGGATGTGTTTTGCAGCACCTTCAATAAGACTCGGGGTGCTGGGCAGAGCAAACAGCCACTAACACCAACTCAGCTTTTATTCCTTTATGAGAATTCCACCAAACTCCCGTTGGGGCACTGCCTGCCCTGTGTCCCAGCAGCCCCTCAGCACCTCCTGGATCATTGTCTCCCGAAATGCGGAGGCACAGCCGGCTCTGTGCCCACACAGTGCCGGAGCTGCCGCTCCTTGTCCGGGATCCAGTTTGTCTGGCATCCAGTTTGTCTGGCATCTGACATTCACAGTGCCCAGGGCTCCCTGCTCTGTGCCACCACATCACTCATCCTGACCAGCAGCCAAAAACCTGAGCAGGGAATGCCAAGGGGGGCCAGCGGCTTCGGAGCCAACAGGCTGCTGCCCCGAGAAATGGGATATGCTAATCCAAAGGCTTTAGAAATGGGAATGCTAAGGAAAAAGTGTTCTGGACAGGCTAAGATATAAAGGAGAAGGTTTCAGGCTTGTCCCAGCCCGACTCCCAAATGCCAGAGTGCCGGCAGTGCAGGCTCTGTGCTGAACCACACTTGGAAATGGTGTAAAATGACACCTGGAAAAGGTACAAAATGACACCTGGAAAAGGTGTAATTTGGGGCAGAACAAAACACAGCATCAGTTCTGCAGAACTGCAACGCTTACATGTGATCACCCCAACACGTATTTTAAAGTACATTATGCAATACATAAAAAATAATGATTTTGAGACAAATTAAGCTGTAACAGCCTCAAATCAGTTTGTCTACACAGCTAATATGTTGATTAATGTCCTGTTAGGACTGAGACACTCATTTTTATCTCATTATTCAATTCAGTGTTTTCCCATAGCTATTGAATAAAAATGTAATTATTGCTCTAAATTATCATAGAACACAGGATGGTTTGAGTTGGAGGAACCTTAAAGATCATCCAGTCCCACCCCCTGCCTTGGGCAGGGACACTTTCCACCAGCCCAGGTTGCTCCAAGCCCCATCCAACCTGGACTTGGACACTTCCAGGGATCCAGGGGCAGCCACAGCTTCTCTGCCCAACCTGGGCCAGGGCCTCCCCACCCTCCCAGCCAGGAATTCCTTCCCAATATCCCATCTCTCCCTGCCCTCTGGCAGTGGGAAGCCATTCCCTGTGTCCTGTCCCTCCATGCCTTGTCCCCAGTCCCTCTCCAGCTCTCCTGGAGCCCCTTTAGGCCCTGGAAGGTGTTCTAAGGTCTCCCTGGAGCCTTCTCTTCTCCAGGGGAACCCCCCCAGCTCTCCCAGCCTGCCCAGGCCCCTCTGGAAGCTGTCCCTTCCCTCTGGATGCCACCCCTTCTCTCCAGCGTGGTGACCACACGGCACACTTGGTGTACCAGCAAACGTGTGAGGGTGCCCTGGCACACCCAGCACAGCTCCCAGGAGGATCTGCTCCAGGATCTTGCCTGGCACACAGGTGAGACTGATCAGCCTGCAGCTCCCAGGATCTTCCTTACTTCCTTGTTTGAAACCAGGGGTTGGTTACATATCCCTGTTCCCAGTCAGTGGGAACCTCCCCAGACTTCTCCAGTGTGATGGATAGTGGCTGAGCCACCTCCTCCACCAGCTCCCTCAGGACCATAATTACGTTGTTATTAACTTTCACGTGGGGTTTCCTGACAAACAGCGACATAAACAGGGGCTGCTGGTGGGGAGGAGGAATAAAAGATACTTAAATAAATAGCACTGTTCATTAGCACGACTTTTCCTGCTGAAATTCCACGATTCTATGAACTGCATGAAGAGCACAGACTCAAACCCACCTGCAGGAGCACCTTTGTCTGGGTGCTCATTTGAAGGACCGTGAAAAAGGGAAAAATATTATATTCCCAAGAGAAGTGTATCGGGGGGGACATAAAAACTACAAGAACTTCTCAGACACTCACTACATTTTCCTATCAAGTGTCCGCCAGGGAGTCTCCAAGTCACAGGACACCTCCAGCACCCAGAACAGGGGAGAGGAGAGTGGAGGGTACCCAGGACCCTCCCAGCACTGCTCAGGGCTGGACCCTGGAGCTGGGCTAGGACCATCACCAGCATCAGCATCACCACCAGGACCGTGAAGAATCCACCCTGGAACTGTCTCCTGCCCCTCATCCCGGTGCAGGCAGAGCTGTGGGTGCACAGCTACTGTAGAGGAGGTATCAGGGCTGCTTAGCTTGATTGAGAAAGGTTAATTACATGTGAAATGAGACTGGGATTCAGACTGTGTTTGCTCTAGATTTTGTGTAATGTTATATCAACACTGGGATTCTCTGTTATTCTATTAACAAAATAAATTCATTTTGTTTGGTTTCATTTTACTGTTGTTTTAATCCCACTGAACATTTATACTGTTATTTAATTTTACTAAACATGTGTGGATAGTAAAATACCTACAGAATTAAACTACCCAAGGATATTAAAGTGATCCAGTTCTCATGGAGATTTGATCTGCTAATTAGCCACACCAATTTTATGGATCATTGCAGCGCACTTAAAATGTATTGTTATATGTTCATAATCTTTCCTTAATGAGCTTTTATTGAGAGCACAGGCCAGCGCGGCGGCTGCTCGGCACAGGGGCTGCTCCAGCCCGGAGTGCCTGTGCCTGGCTCAGCCCAGCCCAGCTCCTGCTCAGAGGGTGGCTGGAACATGAGCTGCCATGATTTGGGGTCAGCAGAGCAGGGACAGGGGGCTGCTGTCCCTCGGGGTGAAGGGACAGCTCAGCCAGGACAGAGGGGCAGCACCCAGTGCCATGCAGGTCCCAGCAGCCCCCCAGGCTCATGGGAGGGAGAAACCCACTTTTAAATCCAGTAAATCAGGAGCACCTGGGAAGAAGCAGTGCTCTGGCCCCTCCCCACCATCCCAGCCCCAGGGCCAGCTGCAGCAAGCACAGGGTACAGCCCTGCTGGGCTCTACTGGGCTCTGCTGGGCTCTGAGCATCCTTTGGAGTCTCTGTGGCACAACATAGGGGGAACATCTCCAAAAGTGGAGCAAATCCTCCTGCAAATCTGCTTCTACTCATCCAGGGCTGCAGCTCCAGAGCTGTGGGACAGGATGGGATGACTGGGGCTCCAAGGAGAGCCAGGGATGCTTTTGTCCTGGGGTGCTCTGGGAATCATGGATCTGCACGCCAGGATGTGGGCCTGTCTCCATGGCCGGGTCCCTCAGCTGGCATCAATGGAGTAGGAATCCAGGCCCAGCCCCTCAGCAGGAAGAACTGGAACCAGATGTAACCTTTGTTACCCCCACGGGTTGTGTTTGTCTTGAACATGCACAGATTAGAGTTGAAAAGATGCTGAAGGTTTGTCATCCCTCACTAAGGAGGGAGTGGAGTGAATGGGGCTCATTTTTGGCTGGCACAACTCATAGTTTCCCTGTCCTGGAGCCCCGTGGGTGGTGAGCCATGGTCCACGGGCTGTCTGACCCCACTTTGGGTGCCCAACACCTTTGTGCAGATTATATCCTAAAGCCAGACCTAATAGGGTCTCTTTTTCACACATGAGGTTCTGAGCAACTGCAGGGATCCCTGAGAGAGCTGAGGGCAACATCCCCCATCCAATGAATTGTTGATGTGTCCTCTGCATACATTCTGTGTGTGTCTGCCTGGTTTGGGTGGTCTTCAGCTTTCCCGCAGTGTGGAAGAGACCAGGGACAATGTGGTGCCTTGGCAGGAGATCACAGAATCATGGAATGGTTTGGATTAGAAAAGCCCTCTAAGACCACTGAGTCCAATGATTCCCCAGCACTGCCAAGGCCACCTATAACCCCTGTCCCCAACTGTCACATCCACATGGCTTTTAAATCCCTCCAGGATGGGGGACTCCACCCCTGCCCTGGACAGCCTTTTCCTTGAAGAAATCTTCCCCAGTATCCAACCTAAACCTCCCCCAGCTCCACGGTGATGCCCCGGGCTGAGCTTTGTGCCAGGGCGGACGGGACGCCAACGTGACAGAGAGAGGTGACATCGGGGCCAAAACGACCCACAGCCAGTCCGGGGGTCCCGGCATCCCACCCTGCCCCAGCCCGGGGGCTTCCACAGCCCTCGTCCCCGCTGCCGCTGCGGGGTTGCTACTTAATTAATCAGAGAGGAAGGCCCGGCGGGCGGAGAGTGAATCGCGGATCAGGAGTGTGCTGTTTGGCGCTGGCACGGGCTCATTTAACAATTCAAGGGTCACTACCTGCAAAAGTGAGGACAGCACTTACAAGCGCGCCGATCCCGCCAGCTACAATGTGCGCGTCGGGATAATGGACTTAAAACAATCGTAATTAGCGGGCCGAGACAAAGGATTAAAATGAAACCTGAATGGCGCGGTGCGCGCAGGCCGCTTGTAGAACAGCTCTAAGCCAACTTAATCCATTTTAATTCCGCGCGGGCCGGGCGGCGGCGGCGCCGGGCCGGGGTCGGCGGCTGGGGAGCCGCGATACATCGGCTGGGGAGCCGCGATCCATCGGCTGGGGAGCCGCGATACACGGGCCGGCCGCGCTCCCCGGCGCGATAACGCCCGGCGCGTCCCCGGGGAGCGCCCGCCGCGCGTCCCCGCGGAGCGGGTGTCAGCGTGTCCGCGGGCCGGGGGCGAGCGGGGCGCCCCGGCATTGTGCCGCCGTTGTCATTGACTGATCAGGCCCTTTGAGCGCGCTTTCAGAGTCAATGGACCCACCTGAATAGATGAAAGGCAGACGGCTCCTGACAAACAAGGGGCTGCGGAATATTCATTGTGCATCTGCGAGGGAAAGATTAATGTATTAGAAATTAAAATGGGCCCGGGCCGTATGATCTTGCTCTAACACTTGGCCAGACCTGTGTCACCCACCGCGAGCGCCTGAAGTCGGCAGACAATCCTGCCAAGGTAGCGGGAATCATTAAGCATCCGGCTATTGTGCGCGGTGAATAATAAAACTTTCCCCCTATTCTTTGCCCGGAGCTGACAATGAATAATTCCGGAGCTATTTGCAATGTTAACAGCACCTATCTTGCCCATCCATTCCTTCACGATAAGGATGGAAATATGCATTTCAACAGTCTGCACAGATAGTGATTCACAGGCGCTTCAAAGGACACCTGCCACTCAAGCGAAGGGCTGTCAGTCTCCCGCCGCCGCCGCTGCCAGCAAAATGGCGAAAAAGATTATCTGCACTTTATTCCTTTTCTCCTCCGATTATAACACCGGTACGTTTGCCATCGACTGACAAGTGATTTACACTCGCCACTGTAATGTGGTTAAGCTAGGAAAAGCTATTCTCTTAGGCAGCCCTTATTCCTTCAAGGTTTACAACTGTATCCAATACCCTATCGCGGGTGTGATCGCGGCCCTACAGAATGCCATTACCGCAGATATTAGGAGCGTTTCATCTGTTTGCTAACACAAAGGTGACAGTGATAAAGTCCTGTCTCTGACGTCAGGACCCCCCCAGCTCAGCTGACTTTTACAGACTGGGCAGCAGTTCTGGGGGGTCTGACTGGAGGGGCTCTGGAGTTCACCACGACAGGTCATGGACACAGTCATGGGGACTCTTTTGGTCTGGAAGAGGGGTAAGCTGTGAATGTCCCATCCCTGGAAGTGCTCAAGGTTGGATGGGGCTTGGAACTGTGCGGCTCCTGGGAAGCCACAGGCCCTTCCAGTGGTGCACCAGCTGCTCCTGCTCCATTCTGGATGCTCCCAGGGCAAAAACAAACAAACAAAGCCCCACTGCGCTGTTCTCATTTATCTGAAATATTTTCCAGATTATTTGCTCGGAATTCTTCCCCACAATCTTCCCATTGTGCTGGTCGCGGGGACTCCCCGAGCAGCTGGGCTCTGCTCCGTCAATGTCCACTTTCTTTCGGCACCAACAGCAGGAATAGCAGGAGTGACTCAGAGCAGCAGCAGTTGTGCTCCAGCTCTTTCCAGTGGAAAACAGTTTTAGTTGGAGAAGAAGCACCACAGTTCTGTGTGCCCCAGTGGCACCATTCCCACCGAGCGCTGGGCGAGGGCTTGGAGACACAAGACTCCCCCAAATCTGCCCTGACCCCTCCGTTGGCAGCATGTCTGTGCCAGCAGAGCCTTGGGTGCACCCGGCAGTGCCCCGCGGGCTGGGCAGCATTCTGGATCCCGCCGCTGCCACCGGGACATCCCATGGAACTCAGCTGTGCTGTCTGGGAGCTGGGAGCCCAGGGATAATGGATCAGGGGTTAATTAACAGGCTACTGTGATCCCAGTAAATGGGACAACTTGGAGACAAGGTCCCACAAATCCCAGCAGCTTGCAAGAGCTTAAGGAGAGCAGGAGCTGTGCCGGTGCCCCAGGAACTCTGCCTGGCAGGGCAGGGACCAGGGACCAGGAATGCTGGAGGCAGGGCAGGGACCAGGGCCCCCAGCACATCCCTGCAGACCCCTCCTCTCTGCACGGGCACTGTCCCCGTGCAAGCCCCGGCTGTCCCCGTGCCAGACAAAGTGGGCGTTCTCTGCCCGGCTCCGCAGTGAGCAACTGCCACGCTGGAATTCCTGACTCCCGGGCTCAGTCTGCAGGGATGTTTGTGCCTCGTCACCCCACTGGGCACTGGGGTCCCCCCAGCAGCCCCACCCTGCCCCACAGCCCCCCGTCCTCTCCAAACCCCTCTGAACATCCGGGCTCTGTCTGAAAACTGCACACACAGATTTTCCCAAGTTTTCTCCAGTGTGAGAGTGGGGCTGGGAGAGGATCTCCTGAGCTGGGGACATAGCAAGGAAATCAGCTAATACCAACCCAAGTCCCTTCCCTCCTGTTCCTTGGTTTTAAGATGCACTGGGAATACAATTAAATAGCATGTGTGAGGTTAGCATTAAATGTACATTTAATAATATGCAAATGTTCAGCCTGGAGAAGAGGCTGCAGGGAGACCTGAGACCCCCTTCCAGTGCCTAAAGGGGCTCCAAGAGAGCTGGAGAGGGACCTGGGACAAGGACCTGGAGAGACAGGAGAAGAGGGAATGGCTTCTCACCGTCAGAGGGCAAGGATAAATGGGATACTGGGAAGGAATTCTTCTCTGTGAGGGTGGAGAGGCCCTGGCCCAGAGAAGCTGTGGCTGCCCCTGGATCCCTGGAATTGTCCACAGCCAGGTTGGACATGGCTCTGAGCAGCCTGGTCTAGTGGAAGGTGCCCCTGCCCGTGGCAGGAGTTTGGAATGAGATGGGCTTTGAGGTCCCTTCCAAGCCAAACCATTCTGTGATTCTAAACAGCCTCACACAGGCTGCAGCAGGCCCCTCTCTGCTGATGGCAGAGATTCCCAGTGGGGACTGGAGGGGAACTATTAAGATACGTGTGAAAACACAGTGTCAGTCTGATGTGTGGGCTTTCCCAGAGCTGGGTCACACTCCTGATGCACAGGCAGCAGCATTCCCAGTTGTGTGAGTGACCAGAGCTGTGAAAATACTTGGTATTTTCATTTCTGTTATCACATGTGATGGAAGCCCTGGCAGAAGGTGGGGCAGCCATGGAATCCCAGAATCATAGCAGAGCTTCCCCTGCTCCAGCAGTTCCCCAGCTCCAGCCCTCCCAGCTCACCCACTCTCGTGTCAGGACCATGGGCTTGCCCTGACTCCTCTGTTTTGGTGCCCTGTCACTGTCACTGCACTTTGACCAGCTCCATGAGGCCCCGCCAGGACACTGTTGGTCTTTTGGGTCATGGTTCCATGTCCCTTCCACAGAGCACCCTCTAATCAGTGCTGATGTTAAGCAGAACCAAAAGGAAGAAACGATGGACCAGGAGCCAACGGGTGTGAACAGCATGGATTTGTTCCAAGGAAGTGATGGTTTTAAGACCATCTCTTTGACCTGCACACAGAGATTCTGGCCCACAAAGAGGGGCTTTTGCAGACCCCCTGCACTGGCCAGGTCCCTATGGAATGTGGAAGGTTCTAGTGTTCACTGGCACGTTCCCTGTGACCCCCAGCACTGTTCCCTGTGGATGTGGGTCCCTGTGGATTCCGGTCCCTGCGGATGTGGCACCACACAAGTGTCTGCAGCCGACCCTCAGCAGCATCTTGTTTACACAAATACTTGTAGCAACACATGCTGTAGGTTCTGGAAGCACACAGGATCCCCATTCCAGCCGAGGTATTCCCTGCAGTGAGGGTGGAAGTGATGTGGTTTATGCCAGTAGGTCTTAAGCTTAATAGAAGAGTGAATTCAGCCTCCATCCCACTAAATTATCCAGTGAGGGCTGAACCCTATTTTTCTTTTGAAGAAGAACAAGGGCCTTGAAATAATTTGTGGATCTGGGTTCCTGATCTTAAATAATTCTTACCATTTAAAACAGTTTTTGCAGGAAATATTTTATAGTTAGAGAAATAGTTTTTGACATTTTGGGGGGGAAAAGAACAATGGACCGTTTACAGGTCTACACAGTAGATTAATGAATCTAATTGAGTCTGTAGGGAAATGCTTCAGTTTAACTACTGGAACTAATTTATACATTCACTACATCGTAATAAGTCAATTTAAGTTTCTGGAAATAAAACTGGATATCCTGGGTATAGATTTGAACTATAAATTTCTGCAAGAAAGGAGTCTGTGTGTTCATTATACATTGTAAAATTACCATATGGACCTGTCAACACTTCTTAGCACAGCTTTGTAATAATGTCATTTAGTTTAACATTGTAATGTGCCAGCTGAATTAATGTGTGTGGCACAATGAACACCTCCCACCGCCGGTTCGGGGTGGGGGGAGCAAAGTTTAAAGGGGGTTTCTTGTGCAAAAGAGTTTTGCCTGTGTTTGCAGAGCCAATATCAGGCCTCTGATCGGGTGTTCTGAGCATTAATAAGTGTCCAGGACCATTCAACTCCCAGCAGCTGCTGCTGGAGTCCCAGGAATGGGATCAGGAGCTGCAAACCAGCAGAACCCTGAGTGATGTGGGAGGGACACGGTGCAGGGCCCTCAGCCAGGCTGCATCAGAAATCACCTGGTTTTCCTCTCACTGTCACTGCAAATTTCTCCTCCTCCCACTGTTATTTATGGCCCCACATCTGCTGCTGCTGTGTGGGCCAAGGGATAGGCACCCCTTGTTCCCAATCCTTCCATCCTTGCTACACTTCCCACTCCCCACTTTCTATGATATGGGGATGTGGGGACACCCTTTTCACTCATCCAGACAAAAAACGAAAGCCCTCAGCAGTAAATGGAGTCAGAGACAGAAGTAGCAACATTCCCATTCTTTCCTTCTGGCGAGTTACTGGGGACACTGGTGCAGAGACACGTTTCAAACCAGACCCTGGACTTGCTGCCCAGACCTGTGTCCAGCTCACAGCTCCCCTGAGGGCACCCAAGCTGCACCCCCGTGGCAGAGCTGCCAGCCGAGCCCCCTTTTTGCTGTCCCCCCTTGCCATCCCGGCCCCTGGCTCTGCAGGGTGGGGGGTTCACAGCTCCCTGACAGCAACACTGGGTGCAGGGAGGGGGTTCCCTGCACATCCAGACATGTCTCCCAGTTTTTCTGCTGTAGGACACCCCAGGAACATGCTTGGGTCCCGGAAGCCTGGTAAGAGCAGCACCAGCCCACAGGGTGTGTGCCAGCCAGGGCTTCCGCAGGACAAACCTGGCACAGTGGAAAGGCTGGAGCTCCCTGTGTGTCCTAGACCTGAGTCCAGCTCCAGCCCTGCCAAAGAGTTCCCGTGGCAGATTTTACAATGGGAACGCACACCCAAACCCCATAAACAGGCTGCAATGGTGCAAGGATCCAAGGGAAACACCTTTTGCAAGTGGAGGACTGATCCCACAGCACCAACCATTCCTGCCGCCGGAGCCGTGGGGAGTTCCTCCCCTCCACATAAATCAAGTAGCATTTTGCCCTTTGTCCTTTATTTATCAACTTTGCTTTCCTCTCCTCACCCTCCTCTCTCAGCAGCCTTGGGAAGTGCCACTGGAGGTTCCTCAAAACTACGGCATGTGGCCGGAGGATGGGAGGGGAGGTGGGCTGCTCCTTAAAGGGGGGAAATCCACTCGCTAATCTCCCTGTAATCGGGCTGTGGGCAGCCAGGTGTGAAGCGTTCCCTGTCTTTGCCTGTGCCGTGTGCCCGAGCAGCAGCAGCAGCGGCAGCGGCAGCAGCAGCCCCGCGTACCTGCCGGCGGAGCGGTGCCGGCTGCCGGAGCGCACAAACTGCGGAGATGCTGCCTGATTTCCCCCAGGGCGCAGCCGGAAAGACTAGTCGAATAGCTAAAAATCCTACCTCAGTGAATTAGCTGAAAGGCTAATCCCCGCAAAGAGACAGGATTTAGGATTAGATTGCCGGGTTTTTATCCAGCTGCACCGCCGCGCACGCCGGAGCCCCCGAGCCGCGGGGAGGGCGCAGGGTGCCGGGTCAGCGCGGCGCCAGCGGCCCCGCCGGCGTCAGGCGGACCGGGGGGCTCGGCCTGGGGATCAGTGTGAGGAAACAGACCCATTTTTGGTAATTAAATACTGTAACAGAGGTTTGGCAGCGCTAATTACGTATTAAAACCCAGCCGTTATTTACATATCTGTGCTCGGATTCCTACTGGAAGCTGACAGTTAATGCCACCACTTCTGCGAACCTGATGGCATCTGCCTATAAAAGGATGATTATAAAAGCTTAGCGCCTTACCTATAAATTCATCTCGCTAATAAGCAACATGCTCATGACAGAAAGTCAAAGAGACTTTGGAAAGTAGTTGAGTGTTTTATTTCCTTTACAAAAGTGTATCTGGTGGCAATGAAGCGAGTGCTCGAGAACAGAGTGAGTGTCACGAATGCCAGCGCCGTGATCCTGGGCAGGGTGATAAATAGCAGCTCCTCAATTACATCTTTGCTTTATTCCCCGAGTGACTTGTATTTGGGTTGATATACAGGCAGTGTGATTGCACTTGTTTCCCAAAGCAAGGAAAATGCCCTTCATGAAAACAGTATTAATTAGGCAGAGCTGTGGCTGTGGGGGATGCTGTGGGAGCAGTGGGCAGCTCTGCCGTGCCCGGGTAGCACATCCCCGCTGCTGGCAGAGCACTCCCACACCCCAGTAGGACAGCTCGGCTGGAGCTCCAGGGGCACAGCACCGAAAGCACTCGGGATCATTTGGGAAACACCATCTCCCTGTGTCCATAAACCATTTTTTCCATTTATCGTGTGGCCCTTGTTTCCCTTTAATAAACCTGTAATTGTACATGCTCACGGGTATTTGCTGTGCCTCACGCCTTGACATCTCCTGCCGGAACCTTATCCAGGTTAAGAGAGGTCACGAGTCAGTAATGATTTCCCAAGAGTCCCAACCCAGAATCTATTTTTTTATTTGGAATATCTTTTATTTAATTAACCACCAAACCAGGCAGACAGTGTTCCCTGCACAACCTGCCGGTACAGGGAATATCTCAGTGAATTTTCAGCCAAGAGGATTTTTCCTTTATGTCGTGGGCAGTGCCCATAGCACCAGGCTTTGAGCTCCTGCTTCCTTTTCCTCCTCTTTCCCTCTCTCTCCTTTTAATTATGAAAATCAAGGAACCCATAATTCCCATGACAGCTGTGACTACATACAGACTTAACCATAAACTGTGCAGCAAATGCTTGGTTTGTGGAAAATCATGTTCTCTGACATATGTTTCTCATTATGGGGTAAATTTGCAAAGGAATAAGGCTGGTTCCTCCTGCAGGTGCAAAGCAGAGCCCTGCATTTCCTGCACCCTGCTCCACACCTGCAGCACGGAGGGACAAGGACCGAGGCTTTGCCTTACCCTTGCAATGCAACCAGAGGAGCAGTCCCTGTGCGCCTGTGCACTGAGGGACAGCTGGGAATGCACTGGGATCTGCGGCAGCACCGCGGCTGTGCTGGCAGTAACCCGGTCAGGCGGAAGGTGTCCTCGCCCGTGGCAGGGGGAGGAACAAGGTGAGCTTTAAGGTCCCTTCCAACCCAAACCATTCTGAGGCTCCGTGAATTGTTGGTGACAGAGAAGATACTGCATGGGAACGCTCCATGGAAACACTGGGGGCAGCGGGAGATGGGGGTTTCTGTGTTCACCCCCGTCCTACCAGAGCTCACCTGCACCCACTCAGCAGGTCCCTGTGATGTGTTTCCCCCAAAGCTCTTTCTAAAGCTACCAGGTGAAATCCTGCCTTGGCTTCAGCACCCTGTGCCTGGCTGACCTGCTGGGATGGCACTGGCAGAGCCCTCTGGACCCAGCACCCACAGCCCTGGGCTGGCTGTGTGTGTGCAGGACACACAGCCATGTCCAGCTGTCCCACTCAGCACTGGGACTGTTTGCACAGCTCCTGGCACAGACAGAGGACCCCGTGTGCTGCACAGACCATCACAGAGGTGCAGCTGGTCCCGTGGGTGCCCAGAGCTCCCCTGTCCCCTGCCCTGTCACACCACACTTCAGGAGGTGTGTTGTCTCCAGTTGGGACTGCCCACATCTGACACTCAGGGGGGAAGTAGAGGGGGAGGTACCAGTCTCTTCACTCTCGTGATCAGCGATAGGACTCAAGCAAATGGCCTGGAGTTGTGTCAGGGAGGTTTAGGTTGGACCTCAGGAAAAGGTTCTTGCCCCAGAGGGTGGTGGGCACTGACCAGGCTCCCCAGGGCAGTGGGCACAGCCCCAAGGCTGCCAGAGCTCCAGGAGGGTTTGGACAACACTCTGAGGGACAGGGTGGGACTGTTGGGGTGTCTGTGCAGGGCCAGGGGTTGGACTCGATCCTGCTGGGTCCCTTCCAATTCAGCATATTGTGTGATCCTATAATTCTAAGGCTGCCCAGGTCTCTCAGGGTCTCTCTCGAGTTCCAGGTCTGTCCTCTGGGATCTGGGCTGTTGCAGCAGGACCTGTCTCTTGGCAAGTCCCTGAAGAACTAGGGCTGCAGCAGGGACAGCCCTGCAGTGGCTGAGCAGGACCCAGAAGGCAGGAGTGGGGCCAGGAGAAGTTCATTTTCATTTGAGCAGTTGGAGGTGCTGACAGCCCTAGGGAGCTGTTGGAATAGGATCCCGACTCCTCAGCACGGAGCAGCTCATCCTTCGACCGCAGACCCCGGAGATCCTGCTGCTCCTGCTGTGCTGGGCTCAGCCACAGAGTCCTCCTCCCAAGTAAAGAACACTTCCTCCCCCTCCTGGCTGTTCTGATTCCATCCTTCCATGGCATTGACTGTGCATTCTTGCTCTCCCATCATCAAATATTTTCATTTCAGCTCCTTTCCTGCATCTCGTGTCCACCCGTCTCCATCCAAAATTCCTCACATCACAAAAAGTTCAAAACCAGCAGCAGCAGCACCTTGCAAACGGAACAGAGAATTTCATGTTAATCCAAGCAGGGGTTCAGGAGCTGGCAAATCCACCAACCCAGAACAAAGAAAGTTTCTATTTCTTTTGGAGCCATCAATCCCACCGAAGGGAACACTGCTTGGAGAGGGATTTCACAGCTCAGCCCCAGTGTGGGAGGGGCAGGCCTGCCTTCAGCCCCAGCCATCATCTTCCTCATGCCCTTCTCCCCCGCTGACACCGCAGCCAGGCTCCTCCTGTGCTCCCAGGGAGGGCAGGCAGGCAGGGGCACAGGCTCTGCCAGGCATTGCCCCGTTTCCCAAAGCTGAGCACCCCAAACACCAGAGCGCTGTGGCCACGGACCTTCCTCCTCACACCAGGTGCTCTGACTGGAGGGATGCTTTCACTCCATGGCTTTTGGCCACGTGTAAACCTTGTCTCCCCTTTCAGCTTTTCTGCAGACAATTCTGTGGGGAAATTTGTTGCAAAAAAAAAAAGTTTGGTCACGGTGGTGCCTCCAAGACCTTGCACAATGTGACAGCCCTATCTCCTCACCAGCAGAGCAAGACTCAAACTCCCTGGCAAGGGCCTCTTGGGATAGCAGATTTGATCCTCATCACTCCATTTTTTCAGCTGAGACCTATGCAAATTGGGATTAGAAATAAAGAAAAAGAAAGGAAAGCCTGAGCTGTACAGAGGAATGTTCTCTTGTGTGTGTTATACAGTTCTTCCAGGACTGTGAGAGTGGAGTTGCCATTGCGTATTAACTAGACAGGTATTAGCAATAGCCCATGTCACTGTGTTAAAGGAAATCAATAGACAACATAAATGCAAAATCAAAAGGTTCTTCCCCTGACAGGATCATCTTGCCAGCACTGAACAAATAAACCCAGGGCACCTTCCACTGCTCCCCGGCCCCTTGACCAGACCGGGCTGGAGGTCCCGGGACTTGTGGGTCAGAGATCAGCACGGAGAACGGGCAGCGAGGTGCAGCCCTCAGCCTGCAGGTGGATGGGCTCTGGCAGAGCCAGCCAAGACCCCCCTGGCAGTGGCTGTGCCCACCAGCTGTGAGCTTTGGACACATGGAGCAGCATGAGCACCTTGGTCTGGTCCCCGTGACATGGCCCTGCATGGCCACAGGGAGGTTTTGCTAAGATCATCCCTAAGGATAAGTGGCTCTCCTGGTGTCACAGGACACGTGGGAGCAGGGCATTTATTTATCTGCTTCTCAGAGGGCGGATGGAGCAACCCCAAGAGCTGAAAGAGCCAAGCCCTGTACCTGTTGTATGTTTTACAGCAGCTCTGTACGGGGGCATGGGGGGACTGAGATGCCCCCCACTGCTCCTGCAGGAGCACATCCATGTGGAGTATCAGCCAGGACAGGTCTGAACAGGGAACAGTGGAGTACAAGGCCATGTGTTGGTCGTGCCCAGTGTCCAGCACCCAGCTGAGCTAGGGCAGATCCCCTGGGTGGCCGTGTAATCCGGCTGGAGTGACTGAGCCCAGGGGAGTGCTGCCTCCCCTGGGAGCAGCTCCATATGTTTAATTACACTCACTGCAAGGAAATCACATTTTCTTTCAAGGCTGAATTTCTCTAACCTCAACTTCCAGGCGTAACTTCAAGTGAAGAATGAAGATTATATTTTTAGGAAGTGTGATCGTTTGCTGGGAGAAGGCATACAGAACACATAACATAGCAAGAGAAGTTGCCTCATTAGATTAATTAACTTGTGCAGGCAAAGCCTCACATGCCAGCTCTGGAAGGAGCGAGAGCCTCAGCTGCCATTGCTTCCCGGGGAGGGGAAGCGCCCGATGCCACAGGAATGTTCAGCTTCTCAGGGGCTTGCAAGGGCAAAATCCGTGACCCTTGTCTGCAATATAAATGGATATATCACTTCACCCTCAGTCCACCTAGAACATACACAGAAAATACAGAGGGAAACACACAGAAAATAAAGAAGTCTGGGCAACAGGGCAAGGGGGGGAAGGATTCTGCCCCTCTGCTCTGCTCAGGTGAGACCCCACCCACAGAGCTGCCTCCCCCTGGGCAGAACAAGTGCCTGGCAAGCAGGGGGTGCAGCATCCCTCGTGCCATGGGCTGCCAAGTCGGGGCCCACTTCCCCAGCTCTGTCCCACCTTCCCGCTCCGCAAAACCAGCTCCCCCCCATCCACCAGCCCTATAATTCAATGTCAAGGGGGCTTATGTAATATTTAGGCATGTATTACACTAAATTAATCTTAACATGAAAAATCTTTTGATTACATAGTGTGTTTTTGTCATTGATTGATTAATTCATTTATTCATATAGTAATGCTATGTCCAACTTCTATTTATATTCAGTTGTAAGAGAAAGTTCCTATTCATGTCAGAGGAGATGAATTAAAATAGTTATCACTGGTATTTGCCAGCCGACTGTTTCAGAAGGTCCCTTTACAATATGTACTTTCATTCTTGTACAAGCTGCCTGCCAGGAATCCCTACAATTCTCATCTTCCCCATGGCAGCCAAAGGGTCTGGAGCTGCTGAGACCTTCCAGAACAGAGGGCTGGGGAGCCAGGGGAGCCCTCGATGCCCAGGAAAGTCCCTGACACTGAGGGGAAACCCCATCACCAGGGAGCAGGGGCTGGTACATCTCCAGGGAGAGGAGAAGGCCAAAGGCAGAGTGGCACCGTGTGACCAATGGGACCGTGCCACCAGCACCCTGGCATAGCCATGCCACCCACCACTGGAACTGCAAAGTCATTCCTGGGAAGCAGCATTGCAGGACTGAACCATGGGAAAGACTTAGTTGCCATGGCATGAGGCTGCCCTGATGCAGGAAAGATTCCTCTGAATTTAAAAATAATGCTTAATTAGCTGTAATTCTTTTATGGGCTCCACGATGCCACTCAGGCAGAGCATCCAAGGGCCCCACAAGGCCATCATGACTGTGACATGTGTGTCCCCTCAGCCCCCAGCCCCACAGCCACGGCCCCACAGCCCCTTGCCCTCCTTGCCGGACACAGAGAGCGTGGAGGGAGTGACCAGCACTGGGAGGCGTCTCCCACCCTCCATCCACAGCAGAACTTGGGGGCCTGGCCCCAGGCATTGCCCTTTGTCCCCAGCCAGTGTCCCATGTCCCCAGCCACTGTCCCTCATCCCTGTGTCTGCACAGAGGTGAGGCTCAGGAGGCACAGTGGCTCTGGCCTTGTTCCCCAACGATCCCACAGGATGAAATCACCACCAATACGTTCTGTTCCTCTCACACACAACGAGAGAGCCACGGGGAAGTGGTTGTGTACACACGGGAGGTACCTTCTGCTATTTATATGTGTTTTTCTAAATTAAAGGGAATATAAAACCGGTGAGAAATCAACTTGGAAACATTCCCCTTTTGAGGAGAACAACACTTCAAGCAACATTAGCAAGGAGAGGAGAACCACCACGGAGCAGCTCCATGTCCCTGGCCACCACTGCAGCGGCAGCAGGACAGCAGGGTCTGGCAGCCAGAGCCCTGGATGCCCCATCAGGGCAACAGCGTGACAGCAGAACCAGACCCCAGGCTCCGGGCACACGGGGTCCACTGCTGCCCTCTGGGCACTGGAGTATCCTGGAAAACAGCACCAGGATTGGCTGGATGCCTGGAAAAGAGGGGAGTTGTTGCAGGGCTGGAATCTCAGAGGGCTGGGGGGTTATGGAATCCAGAATACATCAGGGAATTCTGAAGGTACTTTAGCACCTCTAGAAGTGAAACTTTTCTTTCTTCCATAGACTAAAAGCCTTGGACCAGCAGCAAATGCCAGACTGGTGGCACATGCACGAGTTCATTATGTAGAGATAATTAATGATAATTAACACCTGGAATAACATCCCTGGGGGTGTGAACGAGCTCCATCAGGAAGGGCAGGGGCTTCTTCCAAGGCAATGCCATCCCTGCAGCAGACCTACAGCCTGCTGCAAGACAAAAGCTCTGCTGCAGTGGATCCCCACCAAGAGAAGGGGGTCCCTCTGTGGGGCCCTGGGGCAGAGGGACATGCATCCAGGGACCCGGTGGGGATGTGGATGGAGCTGTCCATGCCCGGCCAGTGGCCGTGTGCTCAGGGCTCCGGGGACACCAGGGTCTCAACTGGCACCTGCTGATTAGCACCTGCTGATTAATTAGCCCCCACAATTAGAGCCTCCCAGGGCAGCCCCTCCCACTACAGGGCTGGTCTCTGTGCTGTCCCACCCTGATCTCTGCCAGCTCCTCGGGCTGGGGGGCTCAGGCCTCACTTCTCCTCCCCGAGCCCAGCCCGGGAGCCAGTGCCCAGTCGGGCACTGGGACAGCAGCTGGAGGCACTGGGGAGTGGAGGCTGATTGGAACAGCGTTACACCGACCCCTCATCCCGGCCCTCTCTGCCCGAGTCTGTGCCTCTTTTGCAGACACCAATCAGGGATGTGTGTGGGGCTGTGGCCGCACGACCTGCAGTGCCCACCTGGCTCCTCCTGGCCTGGGCACAGCAATCGAGGTGGTGCAGTGCTGCTGGGACGTGAGGTCGAGGTTCCTGGGACACGGCATCCAGGCAGTGCAGGGCTCCCGGGAATTACCTTCGGCACAGTGCAGCACTCCCAGGACACGATGTCGCTCCGGGATCTCCCGCGCTGCCTTCCCCTGCTCCGGGCATCCTGTAGCCCTCGGAATGTGGTACAGAAGACAAGCAGCAATTAGTGCACTTACCAGCCCAATCCCGAGCTGAGTGACAGGCGAGAGCTGTTGTAACTTCCCGGTGAATTTCTGCGCCAGAAAATGGAACTGGCTAACGAGGCCCTGGCTACCAGCGTCTTCTCCTGCTCTCTTCCCATGGAGGGGACACCTGGGTTCGGAGCAGCTCTGCCATGGTCCCTCAGGAAGCCGGTGCCATGGGCTTTGCACCCCTACCCTCGATTCTGTTCATCAATATTTCGCATACGCAGGTGTAGGGGATCTTCATTTTCATGCAAATCCCCCTGCAGCCAGGCAGGTGCATTTCCTGATCTCTATTCATCATCCAGAAATCCAATAACTTGGCTGTGTGCTTGCAGCTGGTTAGGGGCTGACCTGATGTGCACTTGAGCATGGATTTTGGGTCCAAGCAGCAGGGAAATCGCTTATATTCCCCCTGGCCTTTAAAAAATCAAATGCAAACCCCTCCGTGTCTGTGTTGCAAGACTGAGCATTTAGAAGTCAGGAAATTCCATAACCTGAGGTTGCTCCAGCAATGCTAAGTTGAGGCATCACCCATCCTATGTATACTTTTTGTGTACTTAATAATAATTAACAATCAATAATAGGGCAAATAAATAAGCAATATTAAAATATGATAGTACTTCAGAATACCGAATCAAAGGGAATTGTGGCAGGAAAACCTCTTTGCGTGCTCAGAGCCCTTGGAGATGTCCTTGCTTAGTGTTACAGACAGGCTGTGAATAGGTCCCTGGAGCTGTGACAGAGCAGCGTCTTTGGGGCTCAGGTATTTCCTCACTGGGGTCATTTGGCACCTTTATTGCAGGAGAATGCAGGAGAGCAGCTCAAACCCAGAGACTTTGGGAAGCGGGTGGAGGCTGCTGCCCCTCACGTGGCTGAGGCAGCCCTGGAACTTCTCCATCCCCCAGTGAGTGTCCCTGCTGCCCCTAGGGGACACCAGCTGCAGGGAATTCCCAAACAGAGGGATTCTCTTTCCTCCTACTGATGGGCAAAAAAAATAAAACCTGAAGTTTTCTGTGAGGGAAAAGCCCTGGGCTGTTTTCCTGTTGCCAGAGCTACCGTGGCTCAGTGCTGGTGGTGGCAGGAAGGGCTCCCAGTCTCTGCCCTGTGATGGGTTTGTGAACCAAACCTGCTCCAGGAAGGGAAAGTGTCTGTCCCCCCTCTGCCAGTCCTCAAACACTGGGATGATCCTGCTGCCGCTGCTTCTTCAGACACTATGGATTGGGTTTGCTTGTTTCAAGAAGGAAAAATATTTGTTTCCTTTTTTATCTTGGAAATAGGAAAAAAAAAAAAAAGAGGTTTGTTTTGGTGTGGTTTGTTTTTGTGGGGGGTTTTTGTTTGTTTGTTTTGTTTTTTCTGGAAAACAGATAATCGAAAGGGCATGTGACCTTTGGGAATGGGCCAGAAATTAATTCCTTTGACCTAAGAGAGACTTGGAGCAATCTGGTGTAATGGAAGATGTCCCTGCACATGGCAGGGGGTTGGACTAGATGATTTTTAAGGTCCTTTACAACCCAAACTATTCCTTGAATTCTACAATTTTGGCCATTCACTGGTGGAATGGCCCCATTATAAGGGGATAAGACAAAATCCTACTGGGATGAATTCCCCTTCCCAAACCAGGGACCACTGCCCTCTGCCTCCCATGGCCATGGAACCAGCTGCCTTGGCCGGGGAGCTGCCAAGGATGCAGCCTCTGTGCTTAAACCCCAGAGCAGAGGTACCAGCATGTCCCTCACGTTATTCCTGCCCGGCTGCTGCAGCTGCTGCGCTTCCATTCCAAAATAATATTTTCTCAAATGAAGTAGCAGAAAACAGCTTTACATTTTTGTTATCCCTTGCAGCACAAAATGAAAAATGCCTGTGCTGCCAGTACCTGATTCAATCAAGTGGAGCACGTTGGATACCCACGGGCTACGCGTGCTGGAAAGAGCTGACTTGTATTTTAATTAATAATGCGATCCAGCGGCTCCAGACCCGGCCTCTGGCAACGCGCTCGTCTGGCTTCATTATTTGCTGTAAACAATTTCCAAGCAATGTGTAGACAACCCTATTCTTTAATTTCTGCTAATTCATAACACCAGCAAAAGGCAGGATTTTTCTTGTGCAATAAAGCAAGTGATTCAACCTCCTTCCCAGCTCATGGAGGATTTCAGGCTGGTTCTGACTTCAGACCAAAAAGCTCCGCAGCTGCTCAGCAAGGCTCCCACGGGGTCTGGCAGGTCTCTGGGTGATGCTGGCAGGAGGTCGATTTGGGGGGATGAGACACAGCATCAGTGTAGGGTGTGGGAGTCACTCCCCTCTCCAAGAGACGGGTTCAGACTCTGAGGTGGAGAGGGAATGGGATGTAAATGGCCACATCGTGCTTGCAGGTTGTCCAAAGGTCTGTGCCGTTGGCCGCACCAGCAGTTAGGGATTGCTCAGAGCAAGCTGGGGGCTCTGGATGGCAGCACACGTCGGCAGCATCTGGCTGGTGCTGTTCTGCTGCTGCCTGTTGGTGTGTTTGATGGGTCCTGGGGGCAGGACGTGACCACGGCAGCCCCCAGCCTGTGGTTTGGTCCCAACAGTGCTCCCAGGTGTGTGGAGCCCCAAACCTCAGCCAGTGACTCCTGGTGCCTTCTCCATCGTTCCCACAGGCACCTCCACTCTGCCCCTTGCTCCATGGGGACTGTGCACAGACAGGGTGAGCAGAGGGCTCAGGGAAAGAGCTGTGCAGCCACAGTGACATTTTTCTCGTGGAGAATAACTTGGATACGGGATGCTCCGGGATGTGGCCGCGCGCTGCCTCGGTGGCGTTCGCTGCTCTTCGGCAGGCGAGGGCGGCCCCTCCAGTCTTCACTGCTCTACAAACCCTCCTCAGGAGCACAAATGGCAGCAGAGCCCTGTGTTAATTAGTGCCATCCCTGGGCCATCTGGTCAGCTGAGACCAGGCTCATTCTCCCACTAGCCACACGTGTCCCTTGGGCAGGGACAGAGGGGACATGCAGGCAAGAGGGGTGGCTGGGACTGGGTCACCACCTCAGCCACTGCTGGTGCCCATCCAGTGTGCTCCCTGTGCATGGGAGGGCTGTGAGGGAAGCATGAGCCTTCACCCACATCCCTGCTGAGCCCCGTGGGTGCCCAGTGCCATCCCCTCGGGAGCAGGACACGATCCACCCCCGCACACCCTCACCAGCAGGAATCGCCTCCTCTCCAGACTCCCTCCTCTCCACTTGGCAGCAGCTCACTGCTTCACACAACCAGGTGAGAGGCAATTGGTCAGAGCACGAAGTAAAATGTCACCCAAATGTCACAGCAATTTCCTAAGTGTCCACAAAATGGCAGATGCTCCTTTTCAACGGCACGTCAGCCTCTCCTTGGAGCAGCAGCACCTCGCTGCTGTCCCCTGTCCCTCGCGCTGGTACGTGCTGCTGGGGGACACGGCTGCCACTGGGCTGGGAGAAGAGACACCACAGCAGGAGAGGAGACCTTTCCTGGCCACTGGAGCAGGGATGTCCATCCATCTTCACCGTTCCCGGGCTGGCTGGGGCAGAGCTGGTGTCCTGTCAGCAGCCGAGGCAGGCACTGCCCGGGGGCACATGTGGCTGTGAGCCCCTCATATCCCACAGTGGTCACTGCTGGGCTCAACAGTGTGACCACAGCAGTATCCTGGGCCATGCTAAGCACATGGCAGCCACTCCCTCCTGGCAGCACACCTTTGTGGGCAGGACCTCATGTGGCTGAGCAGATGTGGCAGCAGGAACACCTCTCCCTCTCCCCAGCTCGTCACCGGTGCCCACGTGATGCAGCACAACAGTGACACACACTCACCACGAGGGCCAGGGCCAGCGAGCTCTGACTGCTCTGGTGAACAGGTAAAAATATCACCAAGAGCCATGGAGGAAAATGGGCCAGAAATAAGAATGGATACTCTGAAATGGCTCACCATCTGCTGCGGGAACAAACCTTCCACAACCATGGCCAGTAACGGGTGTGTGGGGATGGAGCCAGGGCTCGTTCTCCAGCTGAGCTGAAAGGTGGCATGTACAGGCTGAGTCAGAGGGTGGGATGTACAGTTTGCACACTGACAGGTACAGGGACCATTGTTTTGTCCGTGATCACGCCACTATTTTCACAGAATCACAGAATCATCAAGGTTGGAAGAGACCTTCAAGATCATCTTATCCAACTGTCAAAAATTAATTCACCTGATCCCTTCACATTGCACATTTAGTTCCAGCAACTCCAGGACCAGTTTTGCAAATATCCATATAAATGCACACAGAAATAGCTGTACTTTCTATTTCCCTGCTTAGTGCATTAAGGACTCAACATCCCTTTAAATGCCTTGCCAGACACCTCCGAAATGTGTCCCAGCCTCACAGCTCGTTTGATGAGCTGCAGTTTGATCCTGGCTCCTGATGAAAGCCCCCAACACCACAAATACAGGAAATTAGGGTGTTAGAGAACGCGCAGCCCCACGTGGCTGTGCTGTAATTACACAACTTCTAACAATTAAGTGCTCACTGATTATGTGTTGAAAGGAAGCCGAACACCATCAGATCGCATCATGGCTGATTTATTGAGTTATTATTGGCCACATCCTGAAGCTCTAACTGTCTTTTCTTGATCAAAACTCCTCATTTACCTGGATAAAGATGAAGAATTTTGCCCTGCAGTGTTTCAGGCCAGAGTGTGTAATCTCCAAACCTTTTCAAATGCTATTTATAATCCCAAAGCATATTGTTTTATGCTTGTTGAGTTTTATAAACAGCTATTCTTCCTGCAAGGATAAAAATAAAGTCAGCCAATGGCTTCTGCATGGAAGTCGGGTCACCACAAAGTGCAATAGGCAGGATTTTGAAAGGTCTGGTTTTACAATTTATTGAAGGCAAAAGAAAAGACTCCTGAAAGCTTCCCAATTCTGTGTGCACTGCAGTACATTATGTATAAAATAAGGTCATGGATGCATTATCTCCATGCTAGACATCAGGCACGGGATGAAACAAAGCTGACAAGCCATTTACCGCGTGTTTTCTTTATTAATATCACAAACTTAATTCAGCCGCGAGAAGACTCTTTGCATAGAGCATGTCATTGACAAAAAGGTACTAGACAGTCGAAAAGAGAACAAGGTAAGCGATCTTCATCATTATTATTATTATTTATTCCATCTCTTCCCTTTTCACCCATTAAGCATTTCATTTGGAAATTCACTGGGGAAAAAGAACGGGAGGAAACGCGTTCTGCCTTCCCATCTGAATATCCTTAAGTCACATATGTTATAATATATTTGCATTTTTAAATAAATATCCCTCGCAAAAACAAATTAGAAATGGTTATTTATGTCTTCTGAATCTCCGTTACCCTGCAGTGCTGTCAAAAGGTCAACCATTGCCTCTAACTTCGCTGCTCACACGGTGACCTGGAAGTACCGTCGATAACGACCCCGTGGCTGCGAGTCTTGAAGACTTAATCATCTGACATCCAGGAGCCCCGCGGCGCCCGTGCCTGGCATTTGCCTTATTGAAATGTACACAGACAATATGCATTTTAAACAATTCCGAGCTGCCTGCCTAAAATAGTCATCGGGCCACCGATCCCTGTCTGGAAGGGGCTCCTCACTCTCTCGGCTCTCTCGCCCTGATGAGCAAGGCAGCAAAGGAAACGAGCTGGTGCAGCTGGAGCTCGGAACTGGCTGCATTTGTTATTGGCATTTGCTCCATATTGTGAGGGAAAGTTATCATCTGCGTCATCTGGAACTTAATTAGGATCTGCCACCAGCCAAATTCGATTTTAAGCCTCTCTTAGAGAGAGTTCCTAAAACTCAGCGACAAAAAGGGGGGAAATTCTGCGTTCAGAAAGAAACCCACGCAAATCCAAGTGCCCCTGCAGAAGCAGCTGCCCCTGGGAGCCCTATCTGGCTGTGGTGCTCGGTCAGCAGGGGCTGTCTGCTGAGCCAGTGCTCTGCCATCGGTCTAAAATGGTCCAAAAAAGTCAATTCATGCAGGTCTTCCTCTGGTCTGACGGAGCAAACCCGAACCATGGAGGGAGATGAGAACTGCCCCGAGCAGGAAAGCCAAAGTCAGCTTTAAGGGTGGACAGGATTCAGTGATCCTCGGCTCAGGAACATTCCTGCAAGACCACCATTTGTTCCCAGGTGGGACATGCCTGGCAGGAGCTGTGGGCAGGCTCTGGGAGCGGGTGTGCTCTCCGGGAGCACCCGGGACACACAGCCCTGAGAGGTTCCTGGGACACACAGCCCTGAGGGGCACCTGCTCCGTGCCCCCCACGAGCTAACAGCCACCCTCCTTCCCCCTATTTCCAATCTCCTCTTGCAGAAGCCAAACCCCCAGAGACTCGTGGCCATCTCTGGGCAACAGTGCCCCTCAGGGTCTGTGGGAAGCTGGCAGTTATCCAGTGACACCTGTATGATCCTCCTGGAATGGTGTCCTGTGCCCCCCCAGCCCTGGAAAGGAGGGACAGGGTGGTGAGCAGGGATGGATGTCCCCAACAAGATCTGGTTGAGGGGCTGGGAATAACCATGCACTGGCTCTGCCCACTCTGCCATAGAGCAGGTCTGCTCCAAGGGGGAATTTCTGAGGATTTTGGAGCTCCTGGAGCACTGCCAATGGGGCAGAAGAGGCAGATGGTTTTGAGATGGTGCCCAGCTGGTGATGGGTGGGTTGGACAAGGTGGGATGTCCCCACATATCCCAGAGTGACCCTGTTGATGGGAGAAGCCCATGCAAGGGCCGTGGGTCCCTGTGAGCCCCCAAGGCTGCTTTCCCTGGTGAGCAGGGCTGGGCTGGGTATTCCTGGCTGGCAGTGCACACCCACAGCTTCACATGGGCAGGAAGGGTGTGCCAAGGGGACAAGCCTGGACCCCACAGCCATGTCAGGACACCGTGGTGCCCACAGCCAAGCCCACCCTGGCAGCCCCTGGGCCAGACCCTTGGTCCCTGATGTGCCACAGGAGAGTGTGGAGACACAGTGGCTGCTTGGGAGAGGAGGCAACATATGTTAGTGGAGCTGTGGCTGTTTCCTCAGTGTGTTTACCCTCCCATGTATCTTCCCAGAGGCTCGAAGGAATTATGCTGGATACAGAAAGGGGAAAAAAGCTCAGAAAAAAATCTTCCCTTTTCTCCCCGCCCTTGGCAAAGACACCCAGGTGATGTCTCTTCCTGGTGTTTCACAGTGCTGGGGGCCAGGAGAACCAGCCCCTGCACTTGCCATGTGTTCTGTGTTAATGAAGTGCCCGTCAGTGCCGAGTGGCAGTGCCAGCCCCTGGCAATCCATGGCACCAGGTTCCCTTAGAACACACATCACCGGCAGGAACAGCGGGGCAGCAGCTGTGCCTCCACTGGAGGAACGGCCACGATGGCTTCACATCTGCACTTTCATTGAAAACATTTATTCAATCAAAGGGAAAAATAAATGTGGTCCCTCCGCTCTGTCAAGTATAAACTGTTATTGATCCCCTAAATGAAATTTGTCCATGCTGGTCGATCAAACACATTATCCTTTTTCCCCAGTCCATTACCAGCAATTGGAAACTCTCAAGCATCAATAGCAGCCTGACCACACACAGCTGCACATCCAGCCTGTGTGCTCCCCAAACCTGAGTCATTCCTGTCCCCCTTCTCTCCCTGCAAACACTGGGATCTCTGCATTATAACTACATTTTTCCAAGCTGAAGGGTAGAAAAAGTTAAATTTCATAAAATGCTGGGCATCAGTTGTGTCATGTTAAGCTCCAGAGGCTGTGTGATAGTGTGGGAACAGCACCAGCACCCACCTGGGCTCTCCAGTGGAGTCCTTGGGATGTGTCCTCACATCAGTCCGTGGCATCCTGGCTGGCCATGTCCACTGGAGCAAACCAATGGATTTTAGTATTTCCTAGTACTGCATCTTTGACAAACCCAGAGCAAGGGAGGAGGGAAGGCCGGGTTGGACAGGGCTTGGAGCCACCTGGGATAGTGGAAGGTGTCCCTGCCCAGGGCAGAGGGGAGAAACTGGTTGATCTTAAGGTCTCTTCCAACACAAAGCATTACATTATTCCAAGTTGTGGTGTGAGCATCCAGGGCTTGGCAGAGCCCAATCCTCAGAAAGAACTTAATTTCAGGTTGGCTGAGGAAAAAAAGGTAATGCTTGTCTGTTAAAAGCCATCCTGAGGGGCTCGCTCTGTTGCTGTCAATAGCTCATATGTTTGTCTTCTGTCTTGCTGATGGATAATAATTTTCCAAGCAAGCTTTGGGAGCAGTGACTCTTTATTAAAACTAATAAGGAAGGGAGTCACGGGCTTTTAAAAATCACTCAGGAAATTATTACTGACAAGTCTTTCTTGCCTCACCCCGCAGAAGGAAAGCAGTGAGGAGTTGGGATGCTCTGTGTGATGACAGCTCAGAGTTTGCTGCCATGGGCACTCGGGGCCCCCAGGCTTTACAGTGTGGGGGCTTACAGTGGTTTACCCTGCAAATCATCCTGCAGCCTCACCAGGGGAAATAGAAGCTCCAAGTGTGAGTTGTTTCAAATGTCCAATTTAGTGACACAAATCATTGAAATAATCAATTATTATTGAGAGCCCAAAATTTGTGTTTTAAGTCGTGGAAACACAAATCCTGAGAAAAGTGGCTAAAGGCAGCTGTGCCCCTGTGAAGAGGGAAGAGCCAAGCACTGGCCCTGCCCATGGACACCTCATGCAGAGGTGGGTGCCTGGGGTCCCCCTTCTTCCGTGTGTGTGACAAGGACAGAGCAGAGTGAGGTAAAGCCAGAGACCCTCTGCCCTGGGACAAACCCCCTGCCCAGCCATCCCTCTGCCCTGGGCAGCTGCATCCTGCAGGAGAGAAGCTGCTGTCTGCAGCCTGGGCTGTCAGCTCCCTCCTGGGCTGTGGGGAACCAGGATCTAACAGAGCCAGAGGTTTCCTGCAACCAGACCAAAACCCTCACTCATCTGTATCAAGATTGTATCTCCTGACTCACCTATCTTTCTATAAACACCCCTTATCTCAGCACAGCACCCTGTCCCTGGATGGTTTGTCCTGGTGGTTCACTGCCTGCACAAATCTGGACCATATTCCAGGCTGAATTCACCCAGTGTCTGCTCCCCACTGCTGCTCTTCCAGCCCCATTCCCTTCCAGGTTGGAGGGACAGCATCCTGCCCCTCCCAAGCCCCACTGTGCCCCTGCCCCATCCCCCTGGACTGGCTAGGTTCTTGCTCCTTCACTGAGCCCCAGGTCCCCAGCCAGGAGCCGCCTCGCTGGGAGCTCATTTTGGGCCATATTTGGCTCCCTCCTCCTGTTCCAGACCTGAGGAACAGCCCGTGTGCCCAGAGCCTCCATCTGCAGCCACTCAAGTGGGTCTAATCACGGGCTGACCTCTGCCCACACGGCACAGATGAGCCCAGGGAAGTTGCTTGTATCCATCATGCTTTTAACCTAATAAAGGAGATGACGGGGAAATGACAGACAGACCCGTTTCTGGCCAATATTGTTGCATTTCGCACTATTATAACAATCTTCTGTGGGAAAAAAGAACACGGCCGTGTGTGGCCACATCCATTTCCACCCCGGGACGCGTCGGCAGCAGCGCTGCCCTGCTCCCCCCGGGCTCTGCCGGCCACAGGGAGCCATCCCTCTCCTCACTGCCAGGGCTCGCCCCCGTCCTCTGCCGAGCTCCTCCTGCCTTGCCCCCTCCCGGGACTTCCCCCCTGTGCTGCTTCACGGATTGTCACAGAGGCAGCCGTGTGATTTCCACTTCATCGCCCGGGAAAAGGGAAAGACAGAGCCATTTTCCCAGAAAATTTAGACATATTGGTGGTGCCGTGGGAGAGGAGCTCGGAAACGGGCTGTGGCAAGGGCACAGTGTGGGCATCACCCAGGAGCGGTGCCACCACACCCTGCACCACATCCTGCCGGGCTGGGACCCTCCAGGCAGGGCAAGGGGACAGCGGGGGTCCCACGGGAGAGGACACAGCAGCAGGAGGGCTCCTGCCATGGGCACCAGCTGCTCAGAGCCAGGAAATTCCTCTGCACCCACTCGAAACAAAAAACAGGTACTTGTTTGGCAAAGCAATCGGAATTTTGGGGTTCTAGATTAATAGTGATTAATAAAAGAAAGGAAAGGAAATTTCAGGAAATTTCAGGAAATTTCAGGAAAGGAAATTTCAGGAAATTTCAGGAAATTTCAGGAAAGGAAATTTCAGGAAATTTCAGGAAATTTCAGGAAATTTCAGGAAATTTCAGGAAATTTCAGGAAAGGAAAGGAAAGGAAAGGAAAGGAAAGGAAAGGAAAGGAAAGGAAAGGAAAGGAAAGGAAAGGAAAGGAAAGGAAAGGAAAGGAAAGGAAAGGAAAGGAAAGGAAAGGAAAGGAAAGGAAAGGCAAGGAAAGGAAAGGAAAGGAAAGGAAAGGAAAGGAAAGGAAAGGAAAGGAAAGGAAAGGAAAGGAAAGGAAAGGAAAGGAAAGGAAAGGAAAGGAAAGGAAAGGGGGATAAAATAGAAAAGAATGAAAACTAAGAAATAAAATAAAAATCAAGAAATAGAATAAAAAATAAGATAATAAAAACTAAGAGATAAAGTAAAAACTAAGAAATAGAATAAAAGCTAAAAAATAGAATAAAACTAAGGACTCCCAATCTTGAACTTCAAGCCAAAAAGTTAACTTTTACTATGCCTCTTTTTTCTCCCAGCTTGTCCATCTAGCTAAACCCAGCTGATTTCATTATGCTCCAGTGCCTCTTCTGCCATGACCCCTTTGGCTCTTAACAGAAGGTGTCAAAATGTGGATGTTTTTCCTCAAAACACTCATTTTCTCCTTTACCTGAATTTTCACGGCCTATACCACTCTGTGTGTGAGTTATAAATCCTCTTACTCTAAAGACCCAGGCAGAAGAAACCCTCTTCACACACGGCCATGCAGCTGCAGTGCCACAGATGCTCCTGAACCCTCAGGCACTGCCAGGCATAGTTCGCAGAGCAAATAAGTTCGAACATGTTTTTTTGTTAATTCCAAGCATGGTGAGATAGGGAGCAGCCCCTGAGCACCCCCCAGGCTGCCGGGATTATCCCCCGTGTGTGCTCAGGATTATCCCCTGGCACACTCCAGCAGTGGGAGAACTGACAGAACTGAGCCGGAGCCTCAGAGCCCTGGAAAACCAACCTGACCGCCAAGAGACGGGGCTGCAGGAGGCTCCTGCACCTCCTCGCCCAATAAGTGTAATTACACCGGCCAATTTTTCTCTTTAATCACGGGATGAGCTTTTAAAAGGAAAACAACCAAGTCCGGCAGGTTCTCGCTATGATATTTGGTGGGAGATAATTCAATTATTGTAGAAAATTATTTTAAACATTAAGATGCACAAAGTTCAGTTTTCCCCCTTTCTGTGACTATCACCCAAGCTATTGATAAGATGTCTAAATTTATTGCAGAATAATTCTGCAGGAAAAGAGATAAAAGGTTCCTGAATAAAATATGAGGCGAGAGCTGTAAATTGTAGCAATGCATATCATTTCATTCAAATGTAGGAAGCAATTACCATCTGCTATACTCATCAGTTCCCTCCTTTATGACTTAATTATATGTTTAATGCTATCAGATCAAGGAAAGGGCACAATAGATGAATGAGTGAAAGAAATAGAAAAGATTCAGCAACAAGACAAAAGGCAGATGAAAAGTAACCCAAGAACAGAATTGATTTCATTTGTTGGGAGAGGAGTTAATTTAAATAGTATATTCTATCATCTCCTGTGCTGTGCTGAGATAATATAAATCATGTGTTTGTGAATTTGCTTCATACAATTTTAACAAAAGCATTCAAGTTTCTGAAAACCCAGGGTCTGCAGGTTTTGATTTATTTATGAAATGAGTAACATTTACAAAGAAAGAGCAGTGACTGACACCAAAGCATTTAAACGATTATTAACAGCACTTTGCTGTACAAGTACAAGATGACAGAGCTGGTGAGCTCTGCTCGGGCCCCTCCTGTCTGGGTTCCAGTGCCTGTGGGATCAGCTCCCATGGCTGGGGAGAGTGAAGGGACCTGGCCATGACAGCTACGGCTACCAAAGGCACAGCCACCACGGCCACAGCCACCACAGCCACCACAGCCACCACAGCCACCACAGCCACAGCCACAGCCACCACAGCCACAGCCACGGCCACCACAGCCACCACAGCCACAGCCACAGCCACCACAGCCACAGCCACCACAGCCACGGCCACCACAGCACCTGAGCCAGAGGGCCAGGGAGGACGAGAGGGCCTGGCAGCCCCAGGACCCCTCAGGTCCCCCCACAGGATGTGAGGAGCTGCCTTCCCACCAGCTGCTCTGGTTTGCCAGCTCTGGATGTGCCCTGGCAGAGCTGATGATAATCTGCACCTATAGCTGCATCCTGCACCCCTGCATCCTGAATCCCATACCCCTGCATCCTGAATCCTGCACCCCTGCATCCTGAATCCCACACCTGGTATCCTGCATCCCTGCATCCTGCACCTGGTATCCTGCATCCTGCACCCTTCTGACCACACGTGTCCATGGAGGAGAATAATCACAGAACAATGCAATTTGCTTAAGTATCACATGGTGGGGTTAGAGCACAAAAAAGTATGTGATCTCCTGACAGACCTTTGGGTGCCTTTAACTCCCCCCTGGTTTCAGCAGCATGCACAAGCTTGGAATTAGAGCCTGGCCGGGCAGGCACAGCTGAGTGACATTCCCACTGTCTGGAACTGCACATGGAGAGTTAAACACGATGGGCACCGAGTGCTCCTCTAAAAGAGTAAAACAAATCAAGCCTTAGCACACAAAGCCAGACACACACAGCAGGCAGGGCACAGGCAGCCAGCAGGGCCAGGCACACACAGCAGGCAGGGTGGGGAAAGCAAACGGGTCATTACCTGAGGGGCATGAAATTCCAGCAGGGATGATCTGGCTCAAGAGCTGGGTCAGAACACACAGAGCCAGAGGTGGGAGGTGAGATGTAGTGATGGGATCTCAATTTGGGACCATCCCAGCTGCTTTACATGCCTGCATTCCTTCATAAAAGAGAGAGAGAGCAACTTACACCTGCAGAGAGGGAGAGGGAAAAGGGGAATGGTTTTAAACTAAAAGAGGAGAGATTTAGATTAGATATTAGCAGGAAATTCCTGGCTGGGAGGGTGGGGAGGCTCTGGCACAGGTTGCCCAGAGAAGCTGTGGCTGCCCCATCCCTGGAAGTGTCCAAGGCCAGGTTGGACGGGGCTTGGAGCAACCTGGGCTGGTGGAGGCTGTCCCTGCCCATGGCAGGGGGGTGGAAGGAAATGAGCTTTAGGGCTCTTCCAACCCAAACCATCCTGTGAGTCTGATCCCCGAGGCACAGCAGGGACTCACTGAGGGTGCACACTAAGGCTGTGCCTCATCCTCTTCCAGCAGTGAAGCTGCTGGAGGGCTGGATCTGCATCCTTCCGTGGGCACACTGACACTGGTGCCTGTGAGCACCCTCACTGACTGTGCATGTGTGAGAGATGTGCTGGGGAGCTTCAGAGAAAGAAAGCAGTTTTATACTAATTCCTTTAATTTATGCACGTCAAATGTCAGTGCAGTGTCATATAAAAGTCTTTAATGATTTTAAAACAAATGGTCCCTGAGGCAGGAAAATAGTTATAGAGCCATTTCTAAAATTAATTTAATTCCTGCAGAATAGAAATAAAAAGAAGTGCCTGCTCGGTTGCATATGTATCACAAATAGCACTAGAAAATATCTGGAGAGGCTTTTCAGCTGAACTCACCCAGGGTTTCCCAGCCTTTCTGCCACCCCAGGGAGCTGGGAACCCTGTGCTGGGCAGTGTGAGGGCAGTCCTGCCCCCTTCTCATCACCTCCCCACCAGAGAGAGCCCCCGCGGTAATTAGAACCTGCTACTTTCTTTACACGGCAGCAGAACCTATTTTTATTACATTTCTCAGTGACTCATTATGGCCTGTCTTCCCTGCCATATGCACACAGGAAGGCACTGCACTGATATTCCAGGCCTGGAGTCCTCCCTCACCAGCTCTGGTTTGATCATACACGGTCCCACCTCACTGCCCGAGCTCTCGTACCTACTCACCATGTGGCACGCTGGTCTCACACTGGGAGGGGCTGGCAGTGGCTCCCATGGACAGACAGTGCCATCTCCATGCCACTGGCCTCCCCACCCTCACAGGGAAGGATTTCTCCCTAAATCTACCTAAATCTCCCCTTCTTCAGTTTAAAGCCATTCCCCCTTGTCCTATCAAAAGCCCTGCTAAAGGTCTGTCCCCATCTTTCTTACTCTGCCTCCCACAGACACCAGTGCCTGTGCTGGTGCCCAAGGGTAGAGCTGGGGGAGCCCAGAGGTGGGAGATTTCCTGAAAACTGCCAGTACGGATAATTAAAATAAATCCCAACCACACGGGCCTCTGCTCAGTGACTCAGTCCACACACTCCCCCACTGCTCCCACACACCTGCTGATGCTTGGGCAGAAATTAAGCACTTATGGATTTTCATGTTTCGTACTTAGGGCTCCGCATTTTCTCTCTCCTTCTGATCATCCAAGGCCACCCCCAGCATGATGGGGGGTTTGGGCATCTCCCTGCTGGAGTTGCCTCCAGCTGCCACGGCCAACCTGAAACCCTTTTAGGGAGAGAATTCAGGGCACCACAGATATATTTTGATGATAATTATTTAACATTCCTTATAGTATTAAAGTATGCAATGGGCACAGGCTTCTTTAAACAACTGAGAGGTCATTTAATTACTGGGTTCAGGGTTCAGAGCAGAGCAGGAATTTATTGGGAATTATGCTCATTATTATTTTGATGGACTTCTGCAGCATAACTGTGTATCCATTTTTCAGCCCTTCTCCCACCTGTGCAGTGGGAGCAGCTCACAGATTCCCCAGGTTTGTGTGGTCTGGGTCTGAACTGTTGGTTGGAGGGGCTGTTCCACAGGAGCCTTTTCCTGGTTCCCTCGGAGATGCCAGGAGATCACCGGCAGTGCTGTCTGGGTCCTCCCCCGGCACACGGACCAGCCTTTGGTGACTCCTCCAGGAGTGTGGGTGGGCTAAAAGTCAGGAAGCCAGAGGCAGGGCAAAAGAGGGAAATGCTCTTAAAGCCGTCTGTGTGATTCCAGCTCCACTCAATCCATGGCTGCACAGGCAGTCCCTGCCATGGAGTTTGCTGTGCTGAGTGAAAACATTTCCAAAGGCACGAGGAGGAGCTCGGTGCCTAAACCCGGTTCTCTCTAATTAAGGCAGAGGTAAACAAATCTGTTAAAATGTATCTAAAAGCTCTGCTGTCAGCGATTCCCTGCCCTGCTCCCAGCCTGCCGGGGAGAGCGTGGAACACCGGCTCTGAGGCGGTGCCTGTGCCGAGCTGAGGTGCCAGGCTCTAATGAGGAACAGACCCACAGCACCCACATGGCAGCAGGTGACATTTCCGACGAAGGGTTGACTCACTAATTTCAGCGGTGCCTTTACATTTCTCCAGGTGGAAACCAGGGAGAGTGACCCCCTCCCCACAGCCCATCCAGCCCCGTGCTCAGCCTGGCACTCCCCTCCTGGTCTACAGACCAAGCCAAAGGCACACACCCTTCCGAAAATCTCCCTTCCCAGGCAGCTGGAATGCTTTATTTCACCCAAATCACTTTCAGGTCTTTGGGAAACCTGTAGGGTGGGGCTTGCCAAGGGCCCCATGGCTGAGAGCCACAAACTCTCCTGGCTCTGAACCCCGACATCACTCCCACATGAAGCAGCCACAAGGACATGGAATCACATTAGTTGCTGTTTGAACAAACGCCTTCCTGGGGCCATTTGCACAGGGAGCAGTTCCCTCTCCCCTCTGCACCCCATCCTTTCCAGGGAGCAGGTCTGGGGGCAGTGGGACCCCCCGCTCCACTGAGGCCAAAGGCTGGGTGCCACTGGGCCATGTGGCAGACAAAGGCACCACCCTGCAGTGGGGAACATGGCCCTTCTCCCCACCATGCACGGAACAAGAGGGGTGTCCCAGGCTGCACAGGGACCCCTGCGCCCCTCAGACCCTGAGATCCTCCCCCAGACTCCTCCATGTCCTGAGAGGGAAGCCAGGCTGGTGCATCCTGTCACTGTGGGGGGAGTGCTGTGTGCAGCCCAGCCCTTGTCTAGGGCTCGGGGGGCTCTGCCCAGGCAGAGTAACCAGCTTCCAGACTTTTCTATCCTGGCTCCTGGACCATAGGAAGGAAATCCCAGGGTTGTGTCAAGAGAAGGAACAAACCCAGCAGTGTGCCATGGGCTGGAGGAAGCGGCTGCAAACCCATTCGCTTCGGTATCACCAGGTGCTGTAGAGCTGAGCTGGGAGTCCCCACACCCACCACAGCTTTTCACCACCCCTGACCCAGGGAGACCAAACCCACAAGAGCTGCCAACCCCAGAGCTGTCCCTGAGCAGCCCTGGGGCCACTGCCAGGGCATGGCAAGGCTGTGTGGAAACGATGCCCTTCAAGGCCATGAGGAAGAGGAGGAGGATGTGGAGACTGATGTGGGATGCAGGTGAGTGAGGCAAGGTCGAGGTCTGCAGGAGGGCCTGGCACTGGAGCCAGGGGAGGACATCCAGAGCTGGGCCCTGCTCCAAACATCCCAGTGCTCGGCCGACAACTTGACAAATTTAGTTTAACTGTTTTGATGTAATAATGTAATTAGGTAAAAGGGTTCAGCAACCAATTGCATTTCACTAATTTCAACCATCTGCTTCAACACTTGTTCTACGTGTGCCAGACTTCAGTGTCTTTCTCTAATAGTAATTAATGAAACTGTTAATAAGCTACATATATCATATTATGCTGCAATAATTTATCAAAGGATAATGTTAGGAGGCAAAATCTATATAACAATTATAGAAAATGGCTTGTGTTACTAAATGCTGAACACTGCTCACGAGTTTCTTTACTCTTCCCTTCTTAATGAATTCCCTAATTAATTTAATGCATACTTTATGCATAATTTGAAATTTAAAAACATCGCTGGGTCAGGTTTTAACCATCCTCTTTTGCATGCTGTCTGCTTCTACAAGACACATATTAGCAAAACATGACCTCTATGCAAATCAGGGTGCCCGCTGCTATTCCCATTCCCGGCCCTGGTGACGGCACTCGGGAGCACTCCCTCTGTGCCGGAGCACACGGGATGCTGGCGGATTCACCGCAGCCACAGTCAGTCGGGGGCACTGTTTATAACAAAACCCAAACGTGAACAGCTATTCTAGTCTTCGATTACGTAACCAGCCCCATTTTGGGGAGGGCTGCTCTCACTCCAGGAGTGCAGCTCTGTGCACACCGGCACCGAACACGGGGCATCGCTGCCCTCACCCGCCCGGGATAATGAGGGCGGCTTAAAAATCCAGAAACCTTTCAAAAGAGAAATGCGAACTTTAGTTTCTTCATCTTCAGATTTTTTAAGCACACAATTGCCCAGTATTCCCCAGTTTTCTGCCTCTACAGCTTTGTGGTTTTCCTGCAGAACGCAACCACAAACTTTTCTTCCAAAGGCAAAGTTTCCATTTTCATTCCCATCTGACTGGGTGGAGGCTTCCAAAACACCCCCAAATACCCAATTGGAGAGCAAACTTCCAGGGTACTCCAAGTCCAGTGTTTCCTAGTGTTTTACTGGCTGAATTTCCATAGTAAGAGAAATCAGATATCCCCCCTGGAAGTTGCAGTCGGTAATGTACGGGGTGGGCTGGCAGTGGAGGTGAAACTCCTCTGCCGGAGAGTTGCACAGGAACCAGGTCTTGATTCAAGTTTTGGGGCTTATTTGTGATTTGTCAACACATTGTAGGACACATCTGTGTTTACACAGTGCACAGATCTACTCCTTACCCAGAGCACACACCTACTCCTTCATCCCATCAGCAGCGTGTACCTGGGAAGTGAGTTAAGGGAAATGGGGAGCCGTGTGGAGGAACAGAGCTAGGCCTTGTTTCTGCAGCACAGACACTTGCTGCCACACCAGTAATGGACTCTGCCCACACCACAGGGAAAGCAGAACACTGGGTAACTCCAGAGGTTTGGTTCCTGGCACTGCAGTGCTGCCTGGGAGGCAAATCTGTGCCCCGTCATCCAGGATGCTGGGGATGGCTTTGTGCTGGCCAAGGACTGCAAGGCCTGAGACCTTCTGTGCTGCTGCCCATAAACACAACCTCATCTCCAGCATCAAATGGGCAAAGAAAATCCTTCCCAGAGATAATAAACACCCGGTATGAAGAATTAAGAAAATACACTATAATACAGAGGTAATTAAGTAACCAAGCAACTAAGATACAGCAGAAGCTGCCCTGTGGCAAGAGGAAGAGTGGGATGAATTTCACCATTTTCTGCTATTTTCAGCCAAAAGAGCCCTCGTATTCTGTGTGGTGGAATCAGCCACAAGTGTCTAATCCTGCCCTTTGAGGACCACAGCATTGTCTTCAACTCTATGCAGTCTCTCATTCTGGGAACAGGTTGCCCAGAGAAGCTGCGGCTGCTCCATCCCTAGAAGTGTCCAAGGACAGGTTAGACAGGGCTTGAAGCAATCTGGGATAGTGGAAGGTTTCCCTGCCAATGGCAGGATGGTGGACCTTTAAAGTCTCTTTAAACCCAAACCGCTCTGATTTTATGATTCTTATGCTCCAGAGAAGAAATACAATTTACCAAGTCAGCCAGGCTTTACAAAGAGGTAATTCCTTCACAAAGTATCTTTGGACAAGATATTATTTACATTACTAAAATATTACATGGAGACCTAGAGTGAAGTATTATACCGTTGCCTCATCTTCTGGGACACTTCTGGCTGGAAAAAGTGTTAGTTTTCATCTTCAAGCAAGCTTGCTTCTGTGCTTTTCCATCTGACATGTCAGATTATTTTAATGATGGAGTACTTGATTAAATTAATTCCTCCCTACAAAAGCAGCTGTCTTGTGTCACAGAATCTGTTCAGCTATCTGGAACGTTTGTACTTGCCAGGGAGGAGAGCCAAGGCGCAGAGTGAGCAGAGGGAATGCCTGACCGGACCGAAACGGGGATGACTTTGTCACAGCGCGTGAGGGGGAAGCCGAAGCTCAGGGGGACATCTGAGGTCTGTCCCCGCCCTGGCAGGGCTGAACCTTGCACCCAGAGATTAGGGAAGATGCTGCTGGCCTTGGCCATCAGCACAGAACACACTTCCAGCAGCTCCTGGGGAGCCAGGTCGGGAGGGCTCAGTGCCAGGTACTGCAGAGTCCCCTGGGCTGGCTCTGGGGGTCACACGGAGCCAACCCCAGAGCACAGCCCTCGGGTGTGGTGGCAGAGGGGACCCCAGCCAGGCCTAAGCACTCCTGCTACCACAGGGATGGTTGCACTGGCATGGGGAAAAAAAAAGGAAAAGCAGTGCCAGTGTGGTGAACGAACCACAGGCCTTATGTGTCTCAAACTTTTATTTCTAAACCAAAGGAAATGTTCCATTTAAGTGCAGCCCTGACTCTGAGCTTCCTCTCAAGCTGCTGCTCACTTTTTCCCCCTTCAGACAGTTTTTGCAATCTTATCTTTCCCTCCCTCTTACTGAGAGTCTTCAAGCACCATCCACACACAAATCCTGCTGAAATCAGAACTGCCTCCCATGTCTGAGGGAGTTTGCTTGGCAAAGAAAGGCCTTGGAAGAACAAGAGAATGGCCATTTCCTTTATTTTCCATCACACAACGTAACCATAGACTGGGCTTTGATATCACTATGTTTTTACAGTATGAATATTAATGTAATTTTTTCCACTTATTTCTTTTCAGTGTTCCTATGTGCTGCAGTGGGTTGGAGCCCTTTATTTAACAAAATCTCCTGCTTTGGGATTTAGGATACAGCACATTGCTATTACATTTATTATTACCAGAGAGCTTTAAGGAGTTTAAGTTTAATAAAGCTGCAAAACACCATCTCAGGCTTTTTCCTCTTTCACTTCAGTGCCCGTACCCTGAGTTTTCAGAACTTTTCCCCACACATTACAACTGATCCTAAAGCTCCTTCACCTGGCCGTGTCAGCAGGTGCTTCGGCTGCTGGCATGGCTGTGCAAGGTGGCCCCAGTGGCTGCCACCACAGCTGTGCAAGGTGTCCCCACTGTCGGACTGCACAGTCCTCGCATGCCAGCACTGCCAGCACAGGCAGAACACATGGCCCAGCCTGGACAGCTGGCACAGCCAGGACAGCGGGTACAGCCAGCACTGCCAGCACAGCCTGCCACGTTCCAGCCTGCGGTCCAGGGCCGGAGCAGGAGGGTGGTTCCTCGGTGGTTCCTTTCTCGGCGTCCTCCGGCTCAGCCCACCGGAGGCTGCCGGGCTTCGCCAGCGTGGCTCCCGTGCCCTGTAATTGAGCGGGATGTGAAACACACCCACGTCCTCAGCAGCGGCTCAACCCACCGACCGCCGCGCCAGCTGCCACGTGGAGCACGGACACGCACAGCCCGCCGAGCCACAGCCCCCCGAGCCACAGCCCCGGTCCCCGGGCAGGGATCCCCGAGCCACATCACCGGTCCCCGGCGTGTCCCCCCCGGGCCACAGCCCCGCTGCCCCCCCGTCGGCCGCGATGCCCCGCCCGGCCCGGGGGTGCGGGCCGGGGCCGGGCGGTCCCCGGGCTCGGGTTACAGCGCGGGCGGGTCCCGGCGCGGGTGGGGCGGGGGCAGCCCCGTCCCGGCCCCATCTCGGCCCCATCTCGGCCCCATCCCGCCTCCCGCTCCGCTGGCCCGGCGGCTCCCGCGCCCGCCCGGGATGAGCGGGCTGCGGCGGCTGTTCCGCGGCAGCGGGCGGGCCCTGGCCTTCGTATTCGCCGCCTCGGTCGCCTGGGTGCTGCTCGACATGGCCGCGCTCCGCCTCTCCCTCGGCGAGGCGGGCGGGCGGCTGCTGCGGGAGGCGGCGGGGCGCGGGCAGGGGCAGGGGCCGGGGCAGGGGCAGGGGCCGGGGCAGGGGCAGGGGCAGGGGCAGGGGCCGGGGCAGAAGCAGGGGCAGGAGCGGGCGCGGCCCCGGCGCGGCCCCGAGGCGCCGCCGGGCACGGTGCAGCCGCCCCCGAGCCCCCCGCTCGCCGCCCCCGCGGGCAGGGGTGCCGGGGGGCCACCGGCAGCGCCCGGGTCGCCGGCGAAGGCAGCGGGGGAGCCGGGACCGGGACCAGCCCCCGCCGGGCTCGGGGCCGAGGTGCGGGGGGCATCGCCGCCTCCCCGCCGGCCCCCGCCGCCCCCGCGCAGCGAGCCCCCGCGGCCGGCCGGGCTCGGGGGGACGGGCACGGGGACACTCGGACACGCCGCCGACGGCAGCGAGCGGCGTCCCCCCGGCACGGCGGCACAGCCCGGCCTGGCAGCCCGGGCACCGGGAGCGGGCGCCCAGCCTGGACCAGAGGAAACACACACGGGACAGAAGGAAACTTCCTCCAAAACTCGCTTCATCCTCATTAGCAAAGAGGGGAAGAACCCCGCCAGCCCCGCAGTCCCGCCTCGCCGACCCCACTCTGCGGGGAACGCCACGGCGAGACAGGAAAAGCACAAACAACTTTTTAACGAGAACGGTGATGGTGCCCACGCTGCGGCTGCCACTGCCGGGGCCACCGCGCGGGGTGACAGGAGCCGGGAGCCGGGTGCGACGCCAGGAGCAGCTCCCGAGGCGGCTGGCACTGAACAGAACGGGCAGGAGCAGGCGGGAGCAGCTCTCAGAACGGCTGGCACGGGCCAGGACAGGCAGGAGCAGGCAGGAGCAGCTCTCGGGGGGGTTGGCACTGGCCAGGACGGGCAGGAGCAGGCGGGTGGCAATCCGGGGATGCACAGGGTCCTGTCTGTGGATGCAACGATTGCCCCGAGAGACCCCCGAGCTCCCGGCCAGTTTGGACATGCTGTTGCAGTCCCTGATGATAAACAAGAAGAAGCAAAAAGTAGATGGAAAGAAGGAAACTTTAATGTCTACCTCAGCGATCTGATCCCTGTGGACAGAGCCATCGTGGACACCAGGCCTGCCGGGTAAGATCCACTCCCCTTGCACAAATCCCTGCCTCACCCCCTGGGAATGGGCCAGGTGGCTCTGGGGAGGGCTGCTGGGGGCACCAAGCCCTCTGCTTTGGCCGTGCTACCTGTCAGACACCTCTTGCCTGTCCAAGTCAGAGCACTTTGCTGTTAAAATGTAAAGCTGGTAACTTTTGCAGGCTGTAACCCACTGAACCCTGCTACCCAAAGAATCAGGGCACACAGGGCAGGTGATGGGCTCTGTGCCTTAGAACACTGTACCTGCTGTGTCAGGTGCAGCTCAAAGCTGGGTTTGGAAAACTCCCACACGGTTACAGCTGTCCCTATGAAATGTATAATTGATTCTGCAGATGTCAGGATTGCACTTCAAAAAAGTCACTCCCTCCCATAGTGCCAATAGAGAAGAGCAAGACAAGGCATGGGCAGCACCTCCCTGATGGAAGGGCAAGGGGCCAGGGGGGCTCCATCCTGAGCTGCCATGCCGGGTGGGCTTGGCAGTGTGGGGTTGATGCCGGGACTTGATGATCTTAAAAGTCTTTTCCAACCTAAGCCATTCTGTGGTTCTGTGGCAGCTGCAGGGAGGGCCGGGGAAGGTGCCAGCTCAGGTGAGTGGCCGGTTCATCTCTCACATTCAGCCTTTCCTGGCACAGATGTCTCTCAGCCCCTGTGCACGTGGGAGGCCTGCCTTGTGCAGAGACCCTCCCATGTCCCTCCTCCTGTGCTCACAGACCGTGGGTACGGTGGGGTGGGAATTGTGCCGTGATTGTCCCCATCCCGCAGGACAGTGCAGACATTCCCACAATGCTGTTGGTGCTTGCTGAGGTGAGACCCTGCACAGGAAGAGTTGGAGCAGGGAAGGAGGGAGATAGCTGGGGCTGCTTCCTCATACCACCTGTGCACAGGACCAGAGCCGTGGTGGCACAAAGCCAGCCCTGGGATTGGTGTGGACAGCAGAGCCTTGGAGCTGTGGAGCAGGAAGCAGCTCCGGGGAGTGACGCACCTGCCCAGGAGCAGAGGCGTTGCCGTCACAGGGAACACCTTGGCCAAACAGGGCATGTTCCTGGGGGTGTGTGCTGCTGCATCAGGGACCTGTGCAGGCTCTGCCCCCAGCTCGGTGGCGTGGGCAGGTACTGTGTTGCCAGCTCATGGCAGTGGTGGTTGGCAGCTCTCGGGAATCAAACAACACGTTACTTTTTTGCTGGTGTATTCCAGTCTCTCCCAGTTTAGACCTCAGTTCCTCTTGTGATTCTTGCTGGAGTACTGGACTAGACCACTGAAATCTGACCACCAGGAAACGTGTTGTGTCCCAGCCTCCAACCATGCACAGTGCTTGTTCCTTTGTTGTTGACACTGGTGCTCACCAGGCACCGTGTCCCTGCAGGAGGGCTGTGGGGAGAGGCCCTGAGGAGGAGTGAGATGGGCAGGAGGCTTGTGGGGAGTGCTCCCTACAGAGCCTGGATCAGTAGTCCTGGGGCTGAGAGAGTTAGGGAAGAGAAGGCTCCACGGAGACCTTAGAGCCCCTTCCAGTGCCTAACAGGGCTCCAAGAGAGCAGGAGAAGGATTGTGACAGAGTAATTCTGGGGTGATTTTCATTTGCCCAGAGCACTTCTGTGAAGTCCTGAAATACCTCTGAACTTTCTTCAGAATAGGTCCCAGTCAGAAACGAGTGAGCACATCCCGTCCTGCTGGGCTGCCCACGAGAGGGGCACTGGGGCTACTGAAGGGATTCCCCCCTCACCCCTCTGTTCCCCCTCCCAACATTGCAGAGCTTTGCCTCTGTATTCCATGTCTGGCTTCCCCCCCTCCCTGTGCATTTTCCCAGAAGCCCCTGAGCCCGGATGTTTTCAGGAGTGTGACCCGTGAGCCCGTGTTGCCGTTGCAGGTGCTCCGAGCAGCGTGTCCACGACGACCTCCCGACCACCACCATCATCATGTGCTTCGTGGATGAAGTGTGGTCCACCCTGCTCCGCTCCGTGCACAGTGTCCTCAGCAGGTCCCCTCCACACCTGATTGAGGAAGTCATTTTGGTGGATGACTTCAGCACTAAGGGTAGGTGAAGCTTCTTCTGCCTTTATGAAACTAATATAACTTCAGGGCAAAATGCAATTTGTTCTCTGTAATTCAATTCTGAATAGGAGAGAGAAATCACATTTTCTCCTCGGGCTGTATTGAAGTGCAACCTGTGCTGGGGGCTGAGGGGGATCAGAGGCCAGGTGGGCACTGGGGGTGGCTGTGGGGAATCAAGGCAGAGGCTGCTGGAGGCACCAGGCTCCAGGAGCACCAGGGAGCTGAGTCCTGCCCAGCCCACCCATCTTCAGGGTGTCCCTGGCTCAAGGGCTTGTGCACCCCTCTCTGTGCAGCTCCCAGACGAGCCCCCGTGTTCCCAGTGCAGGGGACACACTGCCCAGTGCCTCAGAGGACAGGGAGCTGTGGTGGGAGTGGTGGTGAGCCGGGATCTGCCATGCCAGTGCCTCTCATTGGCATTTCAGGTGATACCAAACCTCTGAGTTGTGACGCCTCAGCTCTCTGCTGACTTCAGCCCTTAAAAATTTAGGAATGATGTAATTTCCCCACCGCTGATTCTTCAGGGGAAGTGCTGTCTCAGATGGACTTCAGAGCTCATGCCATGCACACAGCAAGCCATCAATGCAACAAAAGGCAACAGAGGAAAAAGATTCAGTTTGCTGATTTTTAATATAATCATTATAACACGTTCCTACCATTTCCCCTCAAAAGCATCTTTTCAAGTTCTCTTTACTTTCTTCCTAAGGTTCCACCTTGTATGTGCTTGTTAGCCAGGGAACATCTGAAATGCAGGGTTTGCGCCCAAAACCTGGGGTGACCCAGCTCAGCACTGCTGGAACCCCCAGAGCAGCAGCAGTGGCCCACAGCAAACCTGTCACTAATGCTTCAGCCTTGGAGCCTTTCAAAGCTTTTCAACTGGCTTTTGGAATGCAAACAAGTCTATTCTTTGGAAGAATAGGAACACCAAGAAAGCCCATGGGTGAGGGAGGTCTGTGTCCAGACCGAGTGCTTGGAGCAGCTGCAGCCCTGTGGCAGAGCATTTGGATCCTGTGCCCCTGACCAGGGCTGCCTGGCACTCCCACCTTCCTCACACCCTCTTTTTCCTGAGAGTTGGCCACGAGCTGCCTCCACAGCCATGGGAAACCATGACAAAAGCACCTGAAAAGTAGAGATGAGGCACAGCAAACCCTTGTGCGGTTTAAACCCTGGATCTTTAGGTGCGGTGCTTAATATTGAGAAGTTTGTAGAGCACAAAAAAATAGGTTTTAATTGCAATTATAGTGCATGAAGAAAAAAACCCCTAATTTTGGAGTCTTTGAACAGCCGGGTTTGGATCATGAACTACCCGAGTGAGGCCACAAAGCAGCACACCCGTCACCGAGTATGGCACACAGGAAATCTCCCACAGAGATTTTCAGGCTCATCACTTCAGCCTAAACCAGCTGGCACTGAAGCAACTGGCTGTTTCCCTGGAGAGCAGGCTGGCACCACAACACTGTTCACCAGAAGCCCTGCAGCTGTGCCCAGATGTTCACATCCCAGTGCTGAGGATCCCGGTGTGTCTGGAGATGCTTCCAGGGAGAACCTGCCTGCTGCTTTTCACCCTGGAAGTGGGTGGAAATGGGTAAGTCAGCCTGGCCCTCTCCTCCTCCTCTGCAGAGTACCTGAAGGAGCAGCTGGACACGTACATGGCGCGGTTCCCAAAAGTGAAGATCCTGCGCCTCAGGGAGAGGCACGGGCTGATCCGGGCCAGGCTGGCGGGAGCAGAGGTCGCCAAAGGTAGGACAAGAGCCGTGTTCCAGCTGGTTGGGACCCCCCAGAGGTGCAGGGGAGGTGTCTCCAGCACTGGGTATTAGTCCTTCCCGAGGCACTACAGGTGTCCTTTCATCGGGATTTCTAGCTGATGAAAGATCACCCCAGATCCACTGCCTGCCCTGGCCAGGCCATGTCAGCACCAAAGTGGCCCTTTCTGTTGGAACCTGCCATGTGAAAACATGCTCTGGGCTGTGGCTGGGAGGGTCTGGGGAGCCAAAGGGGCTCGTGGCACCATTGGCAGCACTCTGAGCCTGTGGGGTGCCCAGGGAGGTTGGTCAGCACGGGTTGGGGTCAGGGTGCCCAGGGCCTGATGCTGCCCCGACCTCTGCACAGGGGCAGTCCTGACGTTCCTGGACTCACACGTGGAGTGCAACGTGGGCTGGCTGGAGCCACTGCTGGAGAGGGTCCGACTGCGCCGCACCAAGGTCGCCTGCCCTGTCATCGAGGTCATCAGTGACAAGGACATGAGGTGGGGCATCCCTGGGAATCCCCAAATCTGTGCTGGAAGCTCAAGTGAAATCCCTTACTGGGACCACCAGTGTGTTCATTACAGGCAGACATGACTTCACACCTCCTAACTGGCCTCCAGCAGCATTCCACAGGGGACATGGGACGTTGCTGTACACCAGAAATTAGCATTAGCTGTGAACATGGCCCCTGTGATTATCACACACACCTTTTCCCTTTTTCATGACTTTTAGTGCATGAAGAGGATTCCTGATGAAATTTGTTAAAATCCTGGTTTAATTACCTACAGATATTCATCTTCACTCATTAAGGGTGACATTTCAATCAGGAATGTGACTCAGAATTAGTCATCCCGATCTTTTCTCCGTTTAGTTACATGACCGTGGACAACTTCCAGCGTGGGATTTTTACTTGGCCAATGAATTTTGGATGGAGGCAGATTCCACAAGAGGTCATCGAGGCAAATAAAATCAAGGAGACTGATATAATAAGGTAAAAAACGCAAATGTGAAAGCTTTGCAAACCAGCCTGTTCCTTTGGTAATAATTTAACAGCAAAGGCTCCTTTGAGGCCAAGTGTTTTTCCTTTGCTTGCCAGGGCAGCAGAGGCACAGATACACTGTGGGCAATCCCACCAGGCACGGGCAAAGCCCAGGAAGCCTTTCCCCCCACTCACAGCACTGCTGGCGTGTCAGCGATGCTCCCAGGGCTGGGAGAACATTCCACTGCCTTTCTCCTGCCCTGTTGCAGTTTCAGGCTGGGTAAAGCCACCCAAATACCCCCTCTGTCACAGCCACTGGCACACCATGTGCCTCTCTGTTCCCAGGTGCCCCGTCATGGCAGGCGGCCTGTTCTCCATCGATAAGAAGTATTTTTTTGAGCTGGGAATGTACGACCCAGGACTGGATGTTTGGGGAGGGGAAAATATGGAGATTTCATTCAAGGTAGGTCACTGTCACATGCCTGCACCCCTTCCCGCCTGGGTGGGTGATGAGGCTCAGGCAGGGGCTCCCCAGGGGCAGCTCCGTGCTGGAGACCCCATCTCCCCTGGCACCTCACTTAGCTTTCTGCTTCTCCCCTGGCTTGCACAAAGCCAGCACCTGTCATCTGCCCGTGTTTCTACCAGTGACTTCTGTTTCTCAGGTCTGGATGTGCGGAGGAGAGATCGAGATTGTTCCCTGCTCCAGAGTTGGGCACATTTTCAGGAATGACAATCCTTATTCCTTCCCGAAAGACCGGGTGAGAACAGTGGAGCGGAACCTGGCCCGTGTGGCAGAGGTCTGGCTGGACGAGTACAAGGAGCTCTTCTACGGCCACGCTTACCACTTGGTCTTGAAAAATGTGGATGTTGGAGACCTGACTCAACAAATCCAGCTGCGAAAGAAGCTCCAGTGCAAAAGTTTCCGGTGGTACCTGGAGAATGTCTACCCAGACCTGGAAGCTCCCCTGGTTAAAGCCAGCGGGCTGGTACGTACCCAAGGACCCGCTGTCCTTCCTTCACACGGGCTCTCAGGGGCTGGCTGGGCCCTGGGCAGCACCCCAGCACGCTGCTGCTGCACGGCTTCCCTGGCCTGGGGCAGCGTTTGGGATATCTGGTGCAGCACAGAGGCTGGATTCCACCGTGGTTTTGTAAAGAAACAGGTCACGGATACAAGGGGGAATTTCCCACCAGAGAACCGGTTTGGTGTTTGACCAGTGGAGCTGCTCTCGAGGCAGCGCTGGGACAGGATGTGCCTCTGGACAAGATGAGCCTCCGGGGGCAGAACGCACCCCAGGGCGGGATGTGCCTGCGGCGCAGGATATGCCCGCGGGGCAGGATGTGTCCCCGGCGCGGGATGTGCCCGCGGGGCAGGATCTTCCCGGGGGCGGGATGTGCCCCGGGGTCGAGAAGTCCCTCCGTGGCGGGAGGTCCCGCACCGCCTGGTGGTCCCGGGGGATCCCTCCCTGTCTCCCTCCGTCCGTGCCCGCCCGCTCGGGTGCGGGTGTACACGGAGGGTGTGCACGGCGGGTGTGCACGGCGGGTGTGCACGGAGGGTGTGCACGGCGGGTGTGCACGGCGGGTGTGCACGGCGGGTGTGCACGGAGGGTGTGCACGGAGGGTGTACACGGAGGGTGTGCACGGCGGGTGTGCACGGAGGGTGTGCACGGAGGGTGTGCACGGCGGGTGTGCACGGAGGGTGTGCACGGAGGGTGTGCACGGAGGGTGTGCACGGCGGGTGTGCACGGAGGGTGTGCACCGCAGCCCGCAGCCGGCAGAGCGCAGCAGCCGCCCGCCTTACCGGGGCCGCGCCGGGGCCGGGGGACTCGGCACCGCTCTGGGCTCGGAACATGCACCTCGGGGAGGGGGGGCGGGCTGGGGGCGGAAAACACCTTAAAGGCCGTTCTGGATTCAGTCCTGCCTTCACGAACCCCTTGCTGGGCAGCTGGTAGGCAGAACAGGGACAGGTTCCCTTCCTACACCACAGAATCCCGGAATGGTTTGGGTGGGAAGGGACATTAAAGCTCATCTCATTCCCTCCCCCTGCCATGGGCAGGGACACCTTCCACTAGCCCAGGTTGCTCCAAGCCCTGTCCAGCCTGGCCTTGGACACTCTTCTCTGCCTCGCATAGTGACATGGGCAGTTATTAATGACAGTCCTGTGAATCCAGCAGGTTAAGTGCAGTGTAACAGCCTGTCCCCTGCCTTGGGAATTTATGTCTACATCTGCATTTTGTTGCTGTTTTCCAGCTCGTTAACGTGGCCCTGGCGGGATGTGTCGCTGTGGAAGGCCCAACTCTGGCTTTTGAGGAGTGTGATGTGAACAACACGGTAAGGACCCCCTGCACAGGACTGTGTCACACTGCTTGGAGCACATGGCACAGAGTCCCTGTGCCTCCTGTGGTGACCTGCTCCCTCCCCGGGAGCTGACACAGCCCTTCCCACCTGGGAACACAGCCAGGCAAAGCCTGGGAGCAACAAGGGGCAGGAATTGCCTGTTGGCACAGCCTGTAGCCACCAACAACCCCTGAGCCAGCAAATTCGGCTGGAACAGGAAAGTCTGATGAATCCATGAGCCTGCACATGAAACATTTAAATATCAGCTTGTGCTTTGTGTGCTGCTGCAAAACATCCAGCTGCACTCTGGGCTAGATGGGAAGCAGCCACTGTGGCCAGTCTTTCCCATCCTTAGAGCCCTTTCCACTGTGTAAAGGGTCTCCAAGAGAGCTGGACAAGGGCCTGGAGGGACAGGACAAGGAGAAAGGGCTTCCCACTGCCAGAGAGCAGGGTTAGATGGGATATTGGGAAGGAATTCCTGGCTGGGAGGGTGGGGAGGCCCTGGCACAGGTTGCCCAGAGAAGCTGTGGCTGCCCCTGGGTCCCTGGAAGTGTCCAAGGCCAGGTTGGATGGGCTTGGAGCAACCTGGGCTGGTGGAAGGTGTCCCTGCCCAAGGCAGGGGGGTGGAACGAAATGAGCTTTGGGGTCCCTTTCAGTCTCATCTGGGATTCTGTCATTCCTTCCTAGACAGTGTTTTTAGGCAATTTCTGGCTGATTGCTCCCTGCTCTGGCACAGGCCAGCATGTTGGGGGGGGGCTGTCTCATTTGGGGATGTATCCCTTTGTGCCCCAGTGCTGGGAGCAGCCAGGGGAGGTGGCAGGGCAGAGGGGCAGGCAGCAATGGGGGTGGGGGGTCTGTGTGGCTGCAGCAGGAGTCACTCCCAGAGCTGATGCTGGGGCTGTCCTGATCTTTTTAGCCCTTCACATCCACAGGACAGTTGTTCCCATGGCTCGTGGCTTTCCTCAGCCCTGGTCCTGGGCGAGGGCAGGGGCAGGCGAGCAGCTGCTCTCCTGGCTCTGGCCATGCCCCATGAGCCAGCCCTTGGGGGGGCCTGGCAGGGTCACAGCTCTGCCCTCTCTCTCCCCACAGAACCAGCACTTCAACTACACCTGGCTGAGGCTGATCCAGCACGGGGAGCTCTGTCTCGCCCCCTCAGGTGTCCTGGGGGCCCTGGGCCTGCGCCGCTGCCAGGGCAGGAGCCGCAGCCTGGCCTGGCTCCACAGGTCCCTGGCCACCGTCCGGCCGGGGCTGGTGAGTGACGCGCTGTCCTGGGGCGGGTCACTGAGCCGGGCACGGCGATGGGCACTGACAGCCCAGCAAGGGGGGCACCCTGGCCCTCTGGTCCCTGCTTTGCCAAAGGCACCTGTCCCCCTGTGCTGGTCCCTGGCACCCCTGCCATTCCTCGGGCCCCTGTGCCAGCCCAAGGGATGAGCACCCCCACACCGTGTGTCGGGCTGGGGGCACGCTGGCACTGCCTCCACAGCAGTAACAAAACGTCCTGGTTTTACATGGAAACTGTCGATAGCACTTACAGGGAGATGACTCAGTATTGATTGGCTCTCAGCTCACGGTGGGTTTTAAAGAAAGCATCTATGGAACGGAAAAGAATGGATCTTGTGTTAATTGCCTGCAGTGCACAAAGAGTCACGGCTGTATCTCTGTCAGGAGTTGTCCAAAACGCTCTGAAATGACATAGTTTGTAGTTAAGAAAGAAACACTCTTCATTTAAGAAACAAAAGCTGTAGCTGAGTTACACAAGGTATCGACAAGTTCCTGTGTTCAAAGCCAGAATGTCACAGGCTCACCTTGGGTGTTTGGGGAAAAATACAGGAAAATTGTCATCCACTTACTGAAAATTGTGAAATTGTCATTTCGCTTTGTGAAAAATATGCGAACGTGTCCAGGCAGCTGTGTGGGGCACAGACAGGACTTGTCTCCTGTTCCAGCCTGGGTTCACCTCAAGCCGTGGGTGAGATGGATTTGGTGGTCCCGTTTCAGTCGTGCCAGCAATAGGAGCCTGAGGGGAGCTCAGTGGCTGCTGGCTGAAGGAGTCTTGGTGCTTTACCCTCTCCTGACACCAGTCATTGTGTTGTTTAATGATGTGAAGTGCAGTTACTGTCTGCACAAAGATCCAGCTTCTGCCCAGACCCCACTCTACACGTCACGTCAGGAGTGGTTCATTTCGGTGTTACTGAGCTGATCCTGAGAGTCACTGCAGTGCCAGGCAGTGACAGTGTCCCTTGCCTGTGGCAGCACCTACAGCATCACTTGGCTGGCCATGGGGGTAGGTGGGTAAATCCAAGTAGATGTGAAGAACTAAAGGATGGAGATCACTCAGACTCTTAATTCTTTCACAATCCAATGTACTGCCCCAGCATTTGAATTACCTGACATCTTTTTCAGCACAGTAACTGTGCTTTGAGTTCATCAGCTAACAAACTGCACAATACAAAAATCCACCTCCTGCTGTACATTCCCCGTGTAGCAAATGCCATCAGAGTGATTCCCTTTGGCACGCTGACAATGAGAGAGCTCATCTCTCCATTCCCAGTGAAGGAAAAGCCAGAAAGCACAGCAGGTGTGCTGTGATCCTGGCTCAGCAACAGGTGCAGGATTGGATCCTGCCCCAAAGTCTCTGTAAGTCAGCAGACATCTCATATATTAGGGACATTCCAAAAAAGGGCACACCATAAGGAATAGGTTGGACTTGATGATCTCAGAGGTCTTTTCCAACTTAATTGAGTCTGTGATTCTGTAAACCAAGCTTTCTTGGTAAGCAAATTGAGCTGATGCTGCAGGGCACTGGAGCCTGAGCCCCCCTAAGCCTTGTCTCTCTCCCCTGCAGAGCGACCACATCATCTCCGAGCACCAGCACCTCCCGCAGCTGTCTTGCTTGGAAGTGGATCCCTCTTACAAAGCCCTGAGGGTGAAGGCCTGTGACTCCACAAACCCTTATCAGAAGTGGCAGTTTGGCAATTACCACGTGGACTGAAGGGAGCCCAGTTGCACCAGGACTGCTGTGGTTCCAGCTGTGAGCTCAGCGAGGGCACACAGCTACCAAAGGGGAAGTGCCTTTCCGGGTGACAGTGGAAATCCATGATTTAATACCAGCGTATGGAGGGAGCAGAACACCAAGAGCAGCACCTCGGGTTTGACAGTGCCTGAACAGATCAGCCCCATGCTCCCTCACTGTGGGAGACTTTGGCAAAAACTCACTTTCTGTATTATTAAATGGAAGTATTTTTTGAAGTCCCCATCCTACCGTGAGCAAACATCCCTCAGTTCCCCCTGACAGCAGCATAAGCTGCAGAAATACTTCCAGGTAAGTCTGTAAGCAGCAAAGTGGGCTGCTTATTTCTCTCCAGAAAATGGAAGTTTATTGACCAGCACATCAAAGGAATCCATCGTGGTGCCCACACTGGGTCCAGCCACAGGCTCCCACCCTGGGGGACCCACTGGCTGACAGATGAGGACCAGAGCTCTGTGAGGAATTGATGGTGTATCCATAAAGCCACTTTTAATAGCGGGAGGTGAATGTTGATGGGGTTACCTGGGGGCTGTGGCAGAAGCTTGGAGCGGGCCCTGCCCGTGCCATGGGGACAGTGAGGGCACATGTGCCTGGCTCTGCTTAGCAGAGAGAGGAGCTGCTGGAGGGGGGATCCAAAGGTTTATCCTGCTTCTTGCCAGTGGCACACAGCAGTGGCCAGCCAGGGAGCTCCTCACTCCAGGTGGACAGGCTGTCCCACCCTGGGGCTGCCAGCACCACAGTCGTGTCCCCAAGCCCCTGTGGCTTTTTGGGGGCTCCCCACAAGCACTGGCACTTCCCTCAGCCCAAGCTGCCTGGCATGGCCAGGATCTGCACACCAACTGCCTCTGAACCCACTGTCATGGGCAGGTTTTGTCCTTACTGTGAAACTCTTGATCTCCAAAAGCCATCACCAGTCATTGATGGGACAGATTTGAGGGGAGAATAAATTCTGTGTGCCAGGGCAGTGAGATCCAGGGTATGTAACACCTGGGCATCCCAGGCAGGGTTTCTCCCCCTGTTCCCATTGGGAATTCCCACTGTGGGAGGCTGCTCCCTGTACTGCTGTGGGGTCATGGGGGGAGGCAGCGTTTCTCCTCCTGCCCCCTGCCCTGTGCTGAGGTGAGGGGCTGCTCCAGCACAAGCCCTCGGGGTACCCAGGGCTGAGCATCGCACTGGCTGCTCACAGCACTGTGACCATGGCCGAGCCTCTGCTGTCCCACCTCACACACCCCCGTACCTCTCCTTTGGTTCTTCAGAAGGCCATGGCATATTGTTGCCTCTGATGTGGTGGATCAGTGCTGACAGCATCTGACAGGCTCAGTCTGCCAAAATATTGACTGGCCCAACAGATTTTCCCAGTTGACTCCTTTTGCAACTGTCTTCCCGATTTTCTCTCCCTCCTTCAGCGCAGCTAGCCCGCAGTCACTATCAGAAAAATGACACAGACGACGTTTGGGCAGTCAGCTCGTATCAGGAGCATGAATTTCATCAGATTCTGTTTGCTGACATTCAATCACTTGTCACCGAGCAGGCACCAGGCAGTCGTATGTCACGGTCACATCCCATCGCCAGCCCTGTCACTCGCACGCCGGGGCCCCGCTCGTGTAAATGCTCACTTCCATGTTGGATCTGTGCTCCAGGACTGGAGGGTGCCTCGGGGCTGCTGGCAGTGAGCTGGGGCCGTGCTGTTGCTCAGCACTGGGAATGTTCCGTTGGCACCAGTCAGCCCAGTCTTCCAGAAACAAGAGCATTTTTCCGGCAGGCTCGGCAGCCTGGTGAGGGGCATCGGTCCTGCTGCTCCCCACGAGCTGCTCCCGCCGTCCCCACGGACACACCGGGGTGTGCGTCGCTCCTCGGGGCACTCAGAGCCTGGGCTGTGTGAGCAGGGAGGTCAGGGAGGAAGGCACCACAGCTGGAGAACCACTGCTTGGGGTGGGGATGGAAGCCCCTGATGTCCCTTGTGTCAGGGATGGGAAACAGGCACAGCTTTTCCAGAGGAGAGCAAATGCCTCTGGAGCTGTGGTGGGGAGGGACACGGCACATCGTGCTGTGCTTCCATCACTGAGTGCCCTGAATCAAAGTGGTCACAGTGGGAGGCCCCATTTGGTATACTCAAAAAAAAAAGGGGTTAAAAAGAGGGAATAAATGATAATAGGTGAAGCTGCTTCCTCTGAGTGCAGTGAGTTAACTGACCGACATGGACCCTCTCTGGGGGCTCCTGCCCGAGTTACTGCCAGGCTGAACCACAAAGCCTCACCCCAGAAAGAACCCTCAAAGCTCCAATTCCCCCGATTTTTGGCCGTGGTGGATCCCAGGGCAGGGCAGGGCAGTAGTCTGGCTGGCTGCTGCACCCACAGCTGCTGCAGCTTGTGGCATCTGGCATCAACACCCTCCATAAGGCTCCAGCTCTTACCTGCCGTCAGCCCACACTTGAAACAGTGGAAACACAGAGAAAGGATTTTCAGGCTGAGCTGGGACTGTGACTGCCATGCCCTAATCAGCCTGAAAGTGCCTCTGCTCCAAGGGACAAGTTTCCAGATCTCCAGGTGTCCCTTTACCTCACATGCCATACAGGCACCTCCCTGCCTGGCTGCTCCGTGCGCCCCATCCGACCCACTGACCATGGTGATGGCAAGCAGCCCACCTCTGCCTCTTCATTACCTGTGAACCCCTTGCTGTCCACCCCACACCCACCCACCCTAAGGGTCTGGCAAGGGGAGCTGCTTGTGGGAAAGGCCCTCAGGCCCCTAGAGCATCCCAGCACTTTTATTTCTCCAGTTACTCAGGAAAGCAGGAGAGGGCGTTGCAGCTCTCAGCTGAGCAAGTGCTGCTTTGCAAGGAAGGTAAAAAGTGAGTCCCAGGTCATTAAAAGTCTCAGGGAGCCTTTCCCACTGAAAGGTCTGGAAATGGTCTTAAAGAATGATAGATTCACAGAATGGTTTGGGTTGAAAGTTCATCTTGTTTCATCCCCTACCATGGGCAGGGACATCTTCCACTAGACCAAGTTGCTCCCAGCCCCGTCCAGCCTGGCCCTGGTTGGAATTACCATGACCACGTCTTTAAGAGGGATGTGTCACCCCAGAGCAGCCCAGGGCAGCTGTCAGTGGGAACAGACCCACAGTATAAGTTGGTACAAGCAAAGCTCAGAACTTCCCCAGGCCAAGGAGCAAACAAACAAGTGAATGGCACAATGAGGGCTGTGTCTGCTGGCACAATGCAGAATTGCCGTGTATTATTTTCACGTTGCCAATAAATAATTGCCTTTATGTAGAACAAGAAGAATCAAAACGATATTCAGTGCTGCTGGAGATGTAAAACTAATCCTTAAAAAGGCACTTATGGCTGCAGGAGGCCTCTGTATAACTCTGTCCTTACCTCCTCTCCCTTGCCAGCTGTTCTCAGCTTTCCCAAATGCTTTCTGGGATGACAATTGCAAAGCTAAGTCCCAACTCCAGACAAATCTGACTGTAAAACAGTAAAAAAAAAAAGATTGCAACAACTGTATGGTGGTTACACAGAGGTCTTTGAAAATGGAGAAGGGTTGTGTTCAAATGAGACAAAAATTATGGTTAAAACTTACCTGGCTTTCACAAAACAATCTTTAATTTTGCATCTAAACTTAGTCGAGAAGAGACATAAGAGAGTCTGACCTGGTGGCACTGGGAAAATAGAGGTTCCTGGTAGTGGCCAGGTTTGCCAGAGGCACACCGAGGCACACACAGGGATGTGCTGGGTGAGCTGCTGCCCTCGGGGCTGGTCCAGACCCCAGCTCTGTGCTGGAGATGGCACTGGTCACCAGTACAGCCCCTCCGCCCCAGGCTGCCCCTGGGCTGGGTGAGGGTCCTCAGCCGGGGCTGGGGGCTGCCACAGTGAGGAGGGCTGGGGGGGAAGAGGAGCCCGGTGTGTCTGACTGCACTGCAGAGTCACTGTCCCCCCAGGACAGGCTGGACGGCAGCTGGTGAGCCTGGCAGTGCCCACGGTGTGGACAGGCAGGCAACCCCACATCATGCTGACACCTCTGACCTCATGTGTGCCAGACCTACCTGGTGCTGACAGTCACACCACGGGAGGTGTGAGGGGCAGCAGGGAGGGCTCAGGGTCCTCAGTGCCTTCTCATCTTCATTCCCACACTGGCGTCTGCCCGGGATGCCAGTCCATCCCTGCAGCACGAGTTGGGCACGGACAGTGGCTGTCGGGGCGCTGTCAAGCACCAGCACGGATGCACAGCAGAATGGGGGGATTGCCAAGAGTTGTCTCTTACTGTTCCCCAGCCCTGGCCAGTGCCACCCACTGCCAGCTCATTAGGGCGAGCTGACGGCACAGGACACGTGTGCGTCGGCAGCCAGAGGAGCCCGGCCAGTTCGGGCCGTCCTGTGGTCTGAACACGGTTATATAGTTGAAGAGAAAAAAAGAGGATAACCTTAAAATCAAATGGGTTTGTATTTAGCAAACTGATTATTTATTTTCCTGCACTATGGACACCTCTGCCCCTGTCAAAGCCAAGATGTTAAATTTTCACAGTGTATTATAAATCACGTACAAAAAGGAGAAAAGCAGTGACCTCACGTTGTGTGAAGAGACATGTCTTGGGGGAACAAAATAAACCCAAACCCGGAGAGAAGGTTTGGTGCATTGGGCAATTCCCCCTCAGTTCATAAGTGCATCATGGATTCAAACTCATCGATCCGCTGTTTGGTGTTTCCTTTCCGGATCCTCCGGTAGGAGATTGTGTTGTATCTGGAATAGCTGTGTCTGGAGATGTCATTCTTTTTGCCCAGGCTGGGCTGCTCCCCGGGTTTCTCCAGCGGGGAGTTGCAGCCAGGGCTGGCAGGGGCAGACGGCTCCTTGCAGCTGTCCTGCTGCAGGCGGGACGCCTCGCTGTCCTCCTTCTTGATTTCGATCACCTGAACCTCGTCCTCCTCGGTGTCCTCCTCCTCTGCATCCTCCGCATCCTCCTCGGCCACGTCCCCTCTGGGATCAGCCCTGGCTGCCCGGCTCTCCTCTGCCTCCCCGCTGGGACTGGCTGTTGGCACCGGTGGCTCCCCCGTGCCCACCGGCAGCCCCTCTGTGCCGCCCGGCCCTGCGTGACACGGAGGGTGCGGGTGAGGAGGGGTCGGCACCCCACGGGGAACCCCTGCGGGTTCCGGGGGTGACCCCAGAGCCCCCACCCCCCAGAGGGTGAGGGGAGCCCTGCACCGCCAGGCTGGCCCCCTTTCTTAATGCCTCTCTCTGTTCTACCCCCATTCCCACCAAGGGGAGGGAAAGGGAAAGGGAAAGGGAAAGGGAAAGGGAAAGGGAAAGGGAAAGGGAAAGGGAAAGGGAAAGGGAAAGGAAAGGAGAAGGGAAAGGCAGGGGGACGGGAGCCGTTCTGCACGCAGTGCCCAGCTGTGCCCCCTGGGACGTGTCCCTCCCTCAGCGGTGGCCGCCCCGGCTGCCATGGCCATCTCCCATTTGTCCTGTTTGGCACGTCTCTGCCGGTAATGATGCTTTAGTGTCGCAACAAATGGTCTATTCAACATTTTGCCTGTGGGGTCCAGAGTATTAATTAGACTAAATTGGTTGGGTACTAAAAAGCTGCCTGCAATTTCAAGATAAAGTGCTTGTGGTTGAGGGGCGGGGCCGGGGGGAGCCTTGAGAGATCCTTTAATAGGTTTTATTGTGCGCTCCTAAAGCAGCACAGCTGGAATATGGATGTCAGCTCTAAGTGGGAAAGCCTCCACCATGATTCACCTCCTCACAGCCTAGGTGGTTGCTACAAAATATTAATTTGTCCATGACAAATATTCAGATATTTTCCCTTTTCTTAATGCAAGCAGTTTCCGTTTGCAGGGCACAGCCTGTTCCTCTTTTAGAGCCACCTTCAAAGCTCAGGGGAGAGCATCTCTAGCAGCCCCTGGCCCTGTGCCCTTGTCCCACCACTGCCAAAGCCAAAGAGACAGGCAGGAGCCCACTGGTGGGAGACACAGAAAAGAATAATGCCTGGAGCCCCCCTTGGAGAAATGTGGCTTTCCTCCTTTAGTAACACTCCATAAAATACTCATCCTCTAGTAATACTCCATAGAATACTGCTCCTTTTGGAGAAGTAGCTGCAGTTTGCATAGTGTAATTAAATATGTTAATCTATGTATATAGCCAGTACATTTTAACTCGGGACCGGGGCGGGCAGTGAACCCCCGCAGCCCCGCTCACCAGGACACGGCTGAGGCTCCAGCCCTGGCTCCCACGGATTTCTGCCATTTTCACCCAGAAATGAGCAGAGTGAAACTGAGGAGCAAGTGTTTAGCAGAGCAATTTTCTGCAGATAACCCCATGGTTCTCTGAAATGGGATTCAACGCTTGATAAATCAGGCAGGAAAAGAGTCTGGGTTTTGAGGCCTCCAGCAGCCTCCCAAGGTTCTCCTCTGGGCATGAAGCAGAAGACATAGCATCTCCCAACCTTACAAAGCTTTTGGGGATCTCCTGGTCAAAGACCCCACATTGCTTTGATACCCCATGGTCATGGAGATATGCAAAACCTCAGGAAGGAAGATACCAGCCGTGGTTTCTAAGGTGCAGCAACTCCGCATGTGAGAAATGAGTCACTGCTCTCTGGAATAGAAGGGTCTGACCCAATTAAAAAAAATTAATAACCACCTATATCCACTGACTTTTGAAGGCCACTCATTGCTACGTGTCAGGGAAACCCCACATCAGACAGTGTTTTGCATTACCTTCCTCTGATCCCTGGCCATCGGTCCCTGTGTCCTGGATGTCCGCTGCTCCCTGCTGTAGCATCCCATCCTTCTCCTCTCGCTTTTCTTTGGGAAACACAAAGTGGAAGACATGGGCTCATGGAGCAATCAGGTTTTAATGGCTGCAGATTGTCAGATTTTCAGAGCAGATTTAGAAATCGTTCGTTTCTTTAGTTACAAACTAGTCCCTCAAATGTGTCCCCGGAAATACTCCGAGTCGCTGTTACAGCTACCGTAGGTTAGGAATTTTGACTCACATGCACAGCATGTCCCGTTATTCATCAGGCTATAGAAAAACCAGAGCTTTTCTCTCCCAACTCTCAAGAGCCAAGCAGCCCCATACGGTACCTCGGCACGGCTTCTCTCCAGCAGAATCCCCCGGAGCGATGTCCTCTGCCAATGAATTTCTGTTTTCCTCCGGAGCTTCCTTTGCAGGTGGAGCATCAGAGCTGGTTCCCACGTTTGCACACGGGACCGTCCCAGCAGATTTTGGTGTCTGGTCGATCCCGCCGATGCCCTGGAGCGGGCCGTCCCCCGGGGGAACGCTCCCGTTGCACGCCGGCATGGTGGCTGCTGCGGGCACTTCTTCTGTCATGCTGAGGGCCGTGTCCTGCCCTGCCGTGCCGTGCCCACCGACGGGGGCCGAGCACTCCGGGGCCCCACTGCTGCGCCCCGGGGTGGGGAGTGCTCTCCTCACCCCTGCGCCCCGGGGTCTGCTCCCCCGCTCCGATGGTCCAGGCGCGTCTCCTGTGCCGGCTCCGCGGCCGCACCATCCGCTGTGCCCGGGGCTTGCCAGCCCAATCAGCACCTCCCTTGTCGCTGAGGCTCTGCCCGTTGCATAATTAAACGCACCATTATAATTTACATAAACAAACAATCTGAAGCAAGGAAGCTTTTGTGCTGGCCCGGAGAGCGGGGCTGTGGGCATGTCAGCCCCGCGGGAATGAACAGGAGTTTGTGCTCCGGGCACAATGGCCCTTTGTGTCCCTGCTGGTCACAGGGACGGCCATTGTTCCGACCCCTAATCCCCGGAGGGTGACCACTTCCCCAGCGCCCTGCCACCTAACCGGCTTAACATTCCCCGTGGGGTTTGTGCCGCTGAACCTCGCCCTGCTGCGGGCACACAATGGCAGTATTTTGCCCTGAGGGGGCACAGCCCGGCCGGGCGGGCACATGCCCCGCACACGGCGCGATGCCACGCTCGGCCCACGCCCACCCACGTGCCGTGGACAGGCAGCACTGCCCAGAGAAGCTGTGGCTGCCCCTGGGTCCCTGGAAGTGTCCAAGGCCAGGTTGGACGGGGCTTGGAGCAACCTGGGACAGCGGAAGGTGTCCCTGCCCATGGCAGGGGGTGGGACTGCACGGGCTTTAAGGCCCCTCCCAACCCAAACCATTCCATGGCTCTATCAGTGACCATCACTTGGACCTAAGTCTAGTAGGAGTGAGGAGAGTGTTTTGCAGAGGGAAGCAGGAGGATCACCCGAGCAGCACAAGGGCATTTCTGGCCACAGTTGAACTCGTCTCAACCCTCGTGCCCAAAGCCAGGTTTATGTAAGAGTGTAATCTCCTGCTGTGAATGACATTCTGTGTTTGTACAATGCAACATTTCTGATGTCTTTGGGCTTTAGGGCTTGGAAATCCTCTTGTCGAGTTCAGCCCTTGATTAGAAATGGACCCAAAGTCTTTCCACTGGTTTTGTTAATCTGTGAGTTTGTGTCTTTAAATCAACAACTTTTCATTATTGTTTTTAAATGAGTTTGGTGTAATTGATTTATAAAATCCACCCTTTGCTGGCAAAATTTTTCCAAGAAAAATGGATGATGATGTTTGGAAGTGAGTTGACAACATGCAGAAGTTGGTGCCCTCAGGAGGAGAGGCTGGGTACCCAGCAAGGTCTGGTGGCTGGAGAGGAGAAGGTTCCTTTTGGTCATTATTGAATCACTGAATCATTCGGGTTGGAAAAGCCCTCTGAGATCATCGAGTCCAACCATCTCCCAGCACTGCCCAGGCCACCACTAACCCAGGTCCCCATTTGCCACATCCACAGGGCTTTTAAATCCCTCCAGGGACAGGGACTCCACCACTGCCCTGGGCAGCTGTGCCAGGGCTGGACAACTTTTTCTATTAAGGAATTTTCCCTGATATCCAACCTGAACCTCCCCTGGTGCAACCTGAGACTGCGTCCCCTTATCCTGTGACTTGTTCCCCGGGACCAGAGCCCGACCTCCACCTGGCTCCACTCTTCTGTCAGGGAGTTATAAATATCTTTTATATATATATATAATATATAGGCTTTTTTTTTTTTTTTTTTTTTTTACCAAGCTACTTCCATATCCCTGACTTCTTGATTGCAGAAAGATACTGACAGAATTTTGGGTATTTCCTGGTGCCATCTGTTGGTTACACACCAGCCCTGAGGAGTCACCTTTCCCAGACGAGTGCCCCATGCTCGAGGCACCATTTGCATCAGTCACATAAACCATCTTCCCTGTGACCTGCGCCACAAGAAGTTTCTGTTCCAGCTGTCCTTTGCTAAAATCTCAGACACAACACCTGAGCATCCAGAGGCATCAGGGCACAGCGGGGATCTGATTGTCAGTGAGGAAAACAGTGAGAGTCCATTCCAGAAAGAGGAAGGGGCTGCCATGGCACAGTGTTGGCAGAGTGCCCATGGCAGAGGGGGTTCATCAAGAGATCTTAAAGATCCCTTCCAACCCAAGCCATTCTAGGATTCTGTGTTTGTTGGCAGGGTGTTGGGAGAGCTCTGTAGGCTCCTCTGTCATCAAGTCTCTGCTCCCCAGTTCCTGCTCCAGCCTCAGGTTTCCAGGAGCAGCTCATGCACACACTGGGCAGCCCAGGGGAGCACACGGACCTGCACAGGCTCTGGAGCAGCTCTAGAGCAGAAGCCACATACCCAGGGTCACCATGGGAGATGCCACCTGACAGCCAGGGCAGGATGACAGGCACGGTGGTATTGGAGCCAAACATTCCCACTCCTGCACATAGCCAGGAGGGATTAAGGGATTACATTTGGCTTAAACACCCAGAGGAACACTCCCGTGGATCATGTCAACAAGCTACATCCAAGCATTTGGACTGCATGATCTTAGAGATCCTTTCCAACCTAAATGATACTGTAACTGTTCTTTTCATTCTATCATACCTTCTATATATGAAAAAACGTATCTTGGACTTCCTCTTCAACAGAAAATTTCAGGATTTTAACTTTTCCCCCAGGAAACAGCAGCTGCAGGTTCTTCCCACCACAGGCAGCTGTTTGTAAACAGCTGGGCAAAGCCACCTCTCAAGAGCAGGGAAACATTCCTTTTACACAAACTCAGGGGGGTGGATTTCTGCCTCTTCAAGCCTTTCAAGAAGAAAAAGCTTTTATTCTTGCCTATCTGGTGTGGCACAGCAGAGCAGTGAGAGCCAGTCTGAGCCAGGAGCACAGCAACACATTCCTGGATCTGTCTGTGGATAAGGTGTGACTCCCCTTTGCCTTGCAGCACTGGGGCAAACTCAGCTGCCTGCGATGACCTCGTGTGTGACCTGCTCAGAGCCGAGAGAGCTGGGCACAACCAGCTGCTGCCACACGGGAGCACGGCCCAGCAGCCAACGGGGAAAGCAAGAGCCGGGGGTGGCTGCAGCAACCAGAGGAGCAGAATGGCACGTGGGAGGTGAGATCTGCTGTCCCTGATCACAGAGCAGGATGGCACACAGGGGGTAGGGACCCAGTGGGAGGGTCTAGGCACTAGGCAAGACTCAGATGAGCAGGTAAGCACCCTTACAAGGTCAGTCTCTGTAGCATTCAGCAATTAATTCAAATTTAAAAAGCAATAGCACTGTTCAGAGCAGATGCAGTTCTCACTGAAGTAAACTCACATAATCCACTTTGCCAACAGGGGATAAGAGAAGAAAAGGCAGTCCCTTCGCTGTTGGGAATAAGAAGAGAAAAGGTTTCTCTTGGCTGTTGAGTCTCCAACGCTCCCATGATCAGTGAGAACCCCTCCACTGCTGGAGGTCCAGAGCACCTGGAGCCCCAACCCCAAACCCTGGTATCACCACGTCACACTGCCTGTACACCCCCCTCCTCCTGCCCCGCTCCCAGCAGGCAGAGCAGGATCCTCCTGGAGTCCTCTCTGCAAGGAGAAATGCTTTTTACAGAGCTGTAGCAGTTGCTTTGCTCTCTGAGCAGTCAGGTTGGTCTGTGAGCTCCTTCCTCCCCCGCAGGCTGGGGCCCTGCAGAGCTCAGTGCCCACACAGGCACTTGTCACCCACATCCTGTTTGTGACTGTGGCCATGTCACACTGTCATCTTGCAGCACCCAAAGTGTGCTCTCACCACTGCTGGGAGGGCATCACTTGTTTGGTCTTTCTTGAGAGAGACTTTCCACACTCACAGCAAGCCCAAGTCTCCCAAGGTGTGGCAAATTAACCTTCCAAATCAAAGGAATCACAACTTCAGACTGTAAAACTTCAGTAATTTAAGGTCCCTTTCTCAGTGCTGCAGCTGTTCATTCTCTTTGGGCAATGTACCTACCCTCACCAGATGTTCTGGTTTTTCTGTCCCAGTTGCTTTCAGACACCCCTACATCTGCCTTTAAGTCAACATTTTGGGCAAATAGAACCAATCTCTCCTTTTTTTTTCTCCTTTTAGCTGGTGCCACTGGCAACAAAAAGTAAAATTTTCTTGAGACAGCAAATCACAGGTGAAAAACTTGATGCCTAGTGATGAGCTCCAGAGTCCACCTGAAATACCCCAGCCTGGGCTGGGAACGGGCATCAGCTCCATGTGGGTGTTGGAGCAGAGCCCCACTCTGGGCCCAGGGGCTGGGGTGGATTCACAGCAGGGGAGCTTCCAGACTGAACTGCAGACCCTCAGTCTAACAACACGGACAGGACATCTTCCCACATGTACAAACTGCATGAGCTGCCCTCCTGATTGTCCTCTGGCTCCCCTGAGTGCCCTCCAGGTCTCCTGGCTGCTCTCCAGGTCCTCTGACTGACCTCCAGATCCCCTGAGTGCCCTCCAGGTCCTCTGACTGACCTCCAAGTCTCCTGAGTGCCCTCCAGGTCCTCTGACTGACCTCCAAGTCTCCTGAGTGCCCTCCAGGTCCTCTGACTGACCTCCAGGTCCCCCGAGTGCCCTCCAGCTCTCCCAGAGACCTGCTGTATTTCCAGCTACTTACTCATTTCCAGAGGCCAGTACTTGGCTCTGCTGGCTTAGCAGCGTTCATGCCTTAGAGGAGTGTTGGGAACAGGCTGTGTCTGTTTGGAGCTCATCTCAGAGGGAAGCTATTGGATTTATCCTGCAGTTCCTGACAAGCCCAGGAAACCCTGGCACAGCGGTACCCAGGGTACAGCCACCCAGGCTGCCCGGGCAACAGGCGAGTGAGTCACACAAGGTCTTTGAATCATATCAAAATGCTTCCAGTTGTATTTGAAAAACATCATTAGGCTGCTCGGGCTGAACAAACAGCCTGTTTCTGTACACTGAGAGGGAGGGAAAATTTCCCTTTTCCCCCACATCTGTGCCCATAGTTATTGAATCACTTCCCACACACTCTCACACCATCCTTGCTGCCTGAGGCCTCTGATCCTGGAGAAATGTGGGCAGGTAATGATCCTCCTGCTGTGAGCAGTGGGAACACAGGCCCAAGGGGCAGCTCCTGCAGCCCCTGGAGTGCTGAGGGAGCAGATTGCGAGCACAGCATTCCAGGAAGGTCGCTGAGACCCACTGACCTGCCAGTGCAGCCAGCACAGAGCAATCCTGCTCATCCCTGCAGGACAAGGCTGTGTCTTTACTTCTCTTGCCTTAAAGAGTTCCATATCTGCTGGACACACGGAGCTGCTCGGGGCAGCAGCACACAGACACCACTGTCTTCCCCTGCACTAGCTCTGCAGAAGAACCTGGGGGCATGTACATGCTCAGGAGGGTCCTTTCTACCTCAAATCCCCTGGAATAAGATAGCTTGGCATGACATGGAATATCAACACCTGGCAGAGATTGCAGCTGGTCAGATGAAACCGATACACCAGGTTATTGCAGGGTTTGTACAAAGGCTGCCAGGAGATGCCAGAACATCACTGCCTGGGCTCTCTTTGCCTGCTCAGGGCTCCCTCCTCTTCCCAACGTGACTCTGTCACTGGTTTTAGTAGAAGCACTTGCTTTATTAAAGACCTTTGGAAGCCACTGACTCCAGTAACAGGAAATAAATAGCTATCAATTTCGCATTCAATTAAAAACTCTTATTAACACTAAAGTTCGCTGAGGAAGTTCTGCAAAGGTTCTTCACATTTCTCACGTTAATGAAGAGGTCCACAGCGTGCCCTGATTAAAAATGAAAATAATTAAACGCCCAGAGCCGTGTAAATCTCATCAGTGCTGTTGTCCGCAGGAGTGCCCTGCCGTGCCACCGCCCTTCACCCACGGAGTGCCCGGGGCGAGGGGCTGCCTCGGTCCCACGGGCAGAGCCCGGACATCGAGGGTGACACGTGTGACGTCAGACACGACTTTCTTCCTCTTCCACCGCCCGGTGAAACCCTGGAATGAATTTCAGAAGATGCTTCCGGACACTGGCTCTCCTGCTTTTCCGCGGGAGGGTCCCAAAACTACTGGAGTAGCTGCTGCTCTCCCAGAGCGGGGACATGGAGCCGCTGCTGGCCAGGCTGATGCTGCGGTTCCTGCGCAGGGAGCACCTCCCGGCGGCACCGTCCCCGTCCCGGGGGAACACACAGTCATCGTCCACGCTGGACTGGCGGCTCAGGCTCTCTGCAGCCGAGTCCTCGAAGGCGCTGCCCTGGAAGAAGCTGTCCTCGCTGCCCACCGTCATCGAGCTCAGCCGGCTGCGGGAGCTGCTCTCGCTGGAGAAGCGGGGCTTGCTCGGGAAGAGGGGTCCTGGCGAGCTGCAGCCGCCACACGAGCTGGGCTCTTCCAGGTCCAGCGCGCCCAGCAGAGCGTTGTCGTTCGCCTTCCCTGGAAGCAGGAGCCAGAGAGGAGCGTCAGTCACCGGCACCCGCCACGGCCGGGGGCAGGACGCCGGTGCCACGGCAGCACGGGGAAGGGTCATACCCAGCCCTTGGCACACGGAGCAGCCCCTTTCCACATGGGAAACTTTCTGGCTGCGAGGTGCTTCCCACAGAGTGGGGATTGCAGAATCAAACCAGCTCCCTGGGCAGCCCATAAAAAACCCAACCAAACCTCCGCCCTGATAAACCCAAATTAAGAATGGAAAAAAGCTTCGCCACCCACATAAACTCATTTCCTAGGACTGACACAAAGACACCTTGGTCTGCATCAGTCAAAGCAGCATCAAAGCTCGTTACTGTCGGGACAAAAGCGCTCCCAGGGCCAGCCCCACGCCTTCATTAGGAGGGGGGAAGGAAGCAAGAGGCGGATTGCAGAAGTGCCGTTTCCGCGGCAGCCGGGACGTACCGTGCAGCAAGTGCCGCTCCCGGGCCAGCAGCGCCCGCAGCTCCCCCCACCGCTGGTGCAGCGCTTGCTGGGGAGGAGAAGGAAGAGGCTCCGTCACTTCGCAGAAGCACAAAGCACTTGTCAAGAAAACAGTCTCTAAACAGTGCAGGTCACGTCCAGGAAACGCTTGTGTGTCTAGCTTTTACTGTGACGGTTTTACCGGACTTCAGCACATTTCTTCCATAAAATATGAGTCTGCTTGTGCTCAGAGTGCTCTGGCTGAGGTACTGGCCATGTCTAACTTAGAAAGAAGCAGCCTGAAACCTGGAGAGCATGCAGCCCGTCTTCAGACAGTGCCAGCACTCCTCCACAGCTCCAGAGACCCCGCTGGGAATGGGCACCCCGTTCCTCTTCCCTGAGTTCCACAGCCCTCCCCAGCTCCAGACCCCCACTGGGAAGGGACACCCCACTCCTCCTCCCTGGGTCCTGCAGGGTAGCGAGGGGGGGCACAGCCAACCATTCCTGCCCTGTGTGGGAGCACACCCGGAGCATCCTTACAGCCTCCCAGGACCACGAGCCACCCAACACCCCGCAATGGTTCCCTTCTCTCTGTGGCAGGTCAGCTCTTGGTGTACGATAAATCACGGCAGAGTTGATTAAAAACACCAACCAAACAGGTGAGGCTGTGCCTGGGGACAGTCACAGGAGGCCCCTCCCCACAGATCTGATGAACCCCGTGCAGCTGGACATTCCTGCAGCCAAACTGACCAGCATAAGTTATCCTGGGCAGTCCTGGGATTGCAGCCACATTTCTTCTCTATGCCCGACTTTGGAAAAATAATATCACAGGGACTAGGGCTAGGGGTGCTGGGGGTGATGGCTGCAGGGGACCCATTGGGTGTAAGCCCCTGCCAGGATCCTCAGTCCCATGGACACACACCTGACCCCATCGACCATGACATGTCTGCATCAACAGCAGAATAACTAATTAATTACATTACCTTGAGTACCTGCAGCTTGGCCTCCAGCTCCATTTTCCGCAGGAACAAGGCCCCATTGACCGTCTCTAGCCTGTGGAGAACAGGTGATGGTGGCCCCAACGAGCAGAGGCTCTGCCCAGCCCAGCCCTCAGGGATTTCGGCCTCTGAGACAGCGCAGGGCTGGGGGTACCACGAGGAGCTCTGCTGGCTTCAGCAGGAGAGGATATGAAGCCAAATCCCATCTGAAGGAGGGACACCCACCTCAAGTAGTTCCCTGAAGACTTTATCAAGTCCACTATCTGCTTGTGACCAAAGCCCTCGGTGTTGACGCCGTTGATGCTGACGAGGATGTCGCCTGTTGGAGACACACGGAGGCCAAAATGAGCATCCGCAGCCCATGCACGTCTTCCAGCTGCTCCACAATAACAGTGACAGGGAGAAAGGAGGGTAAGGCCTCCGGTGGCAGCAAAACTCATGAATAGTTACCAGTCTGTAGGCCAGAGAGATGGGCAGGACTTTCCTCTTGAATTTTGCAGATGCAAGTGCACACCTCCAAGGAGAAATCATTTTGGTTTGGAAACCTAACGGTCTGTTAGTGCCAAAGGGACAGAGTTACCAATACTGGAGCCATTAAAACCATTTAAAACTCAATAGTCTTTTACATTTTTTCAGTGAGAGGGCTGTGATAAGCCTCAAAATGTTATAACCCAACAATTAGAAATGTATTTGTACGGCAGAGAACAGCAGACATCTGACAGGTTCCTGTACGCTGTGTTTGCAAAAAAATAGACTAATTTTAAAGCAAGTATGTTATTCAGTATTAAAAACTCAGTAACTTTAACAAAAAATATCTGTCAGCATGGGTGGGGATGGCTTTCTGGAAGGATGTCTCGTTCCCAGGCATGGGAAGGTGGCAGGATGGGACAGAGGCTTTGCAAGAGTTTGACTCCTCCTCCCTGGGAATGCTGTGTGGAGTCAGCTTCTGCTGCCAGAGAGCTCGGTTTGCAATGGGAACCAAAAAGAAAGAAGAGTTGAACCTACTCTTGCTATTTTGGCTTCTGAAACTCATCATCCATACACATCCCTGCACCCCTCAAAAGTGCTTTTTGTTCTTGACTTACGTATTTAAATATACATCAAGTAGCTCTAAGCATAAATCCCTCGTGTGGTTTTGGGTGCTGACATGAATTTAGAGAAATGCAAAAGCTGTCACCACAGCCCCCCCCCGATCTTGCAAGGGAGGAAAACGTCCTCTGGTGTCACGCAAATACCTCGGCACATCTGCCTCCTGCACCGAGCACTGAGGCTGAGCTCCCTGAAAACCCGCGGCTGCTCCACCAAACCCAGGCTGAACAACTCACACTGCATTCCCAATTTTCTCAGCCAGTGTGAAACAAAGGGATGGAGACCGGGTGAGTTCAGAGCTCATCTGGCCAAATCCCCCCAACACAGGATACCAGCCCCTGGACCAGCAGTAAGACTTCTGGTTAAACTATGGGCAGCGAGTGAAGCCTGAGCTCCCTGCAGATGTAGACCTAAAGTTTCACATCATCTTATTCTGTTTTGCCTAAATTTAACTCATAGTAATGAAAGTACAGCTTCTAAGTAATGGTTATCCTCAGTGTCAGAGGCTGCCTTTCCATGGCCCAGACTTTCTATGAAGTGCTCACGCTAAATGTGCGTTCGGGAAGAAAATGTGCCAGGAACAATTATTTTTAATCAGAATGTCACACACAATGAAAATCTGCCCTGACAGTTTACACAAAAGCCCAATAATCGACTCAATTATCCTCCCTTCTGAAAGCTCTGCTCTGTTCACGAGCCGAGCGCTGCCCTGCTCATTAGTCACAGACCCAAACTGGGCAAAGTGAAGCTTTTCCTAATGCACTGATTTCACTGAAAATACCGCTTCTCCCTGGGAGAGTGCTTTGGAGGTGCCCTGCTGTTGGCAGGCAGATCCCACTGCTCCCAAACTACATCCCTTTATTCCTGGGATAATTTTTAGCTACAGTTGGCCTGGTGATCTAGGAAGTTACCTTTCTCACAAAAACCTATGGAAAAAGTCTCCCACTAGCTGTACTCCTGATAAAATTCTGTTTTTCATATCTGATGATTTACTCACTTCTACATTGAACAGAATATCTTCCTATATGATTTAGCCCCCTCCAAAAGTTATGCTTAGTAGTCATTTATTGAAAAATACACCAGTATTTTGCATCTTCAAAAGTACCTACCTCTCTATGTATGTTAAGGGAGGTAGCAAAAAGCCAGTATAAGGTATTTTTTGAAGAGAGCTTTTTTATTTCTCTCCTTTTATATGACAACATTTTCATATACAATTCTCAAAAAAATGTTCACTTATGGAGGCAAGAAGGCACTGCCATCACCTCTTATGTGGATTTGGATGGGATTTCTCCTACATTCAACACTCTGATTTGTGAGAATGCCAGAAATTCTCATCTGTGACCTTTGCTACGAAAAAATCCTTGGAAAAACATCCTAGTTCTATATCAGTGCTGTAAGCTCTTCCAGTTTCACAGAATCTGACAGTCACTTTCCTCTGCTCTGGGCTGCCTTAACCTGATTTTAAGGATGTGACACTTAAGACTCTGCACCACATTTTTTTTTTTTAATGAATCATCTTATCATTTAAGTCTTACCTGGATTTCAAACCCAAACGTCTCTTTATCTTCTTTCAATATTGCAACGAGGTGTCTGTAGGAAGAACACACACAGCTCCGTGTGAACATGGGGTGACACGCTCTGTGCACCTGCATGTCCAACCAAAACCATCGTGTTCCCACCATCACCTCTCCCTGGGCCTGTGGGGTGTCCCCACGCCGTCCCTCTGATGGAGCAGTGGTGGTGCTGCCTCTTTCCTTACTCAAACTAACTCAAACTAAAGGTCACCTGCATTACCCAGGTACTGGCTACTGGTCTCTGCCTTGCACCCTGATCCCACTTGAGCTGGGAAGATTCCCAGGACACATTTCATGCAGAGTAAACAATAACAGTGACTCTAGAATCATAGAATCGTACCTTTGCGGCTTGGAGGAGTCACCCGAGGAGCTGGATCTGGCTAAGGCAAGCTGTGACCAGAAGTGGGAGAGGACAGGGATCAGTAGGTCTGTGGCTCTTGGAGGCACACGGCTAAAATCAGTAGTTTAGAGAAAAGCTAAAAGCAGCTGGTGGCATCCCACAGCACCTTGCACCAACACAGCCTCTGCCTCAAATGGGAACTTGAACTTTCTGACCAGGAGGAAAAGCACCCAGAGGTCAAAGTCACCTGTCAGATGCTGGCACTGAGCTCAGTGCTCAAATCACATCTCTGTTGTACCGAGAGCTCACCTCATTTTTGTACCTTTCCTCTAAAAGTCTGTGGGCATTTATGAACCGAGCACCTGCCAGGAGAGGCATAAAGCACCCAGGTGATTGCAGACAGCGAGCTCTGAGGTGTCTCGTGGCAGCTGCACAGCATTTCCCAGCCAGACACGGACATCCAGGATCCCTGCTTCAGGCAGTGCCTGGAGAGGTCTCTGGGAAAAGCCAGGATCATTGATTCTTCCCATAAAATTGAACCAGGAATGAGGAATGACAATATCAGTGAAAAGTCTGTAGCTGAAACAGCCAATGCCTCAGGCTCAGCAGGATCAACTGGTGCCACAGTGTGATCTCCTACAGAAACAGCGACTTCATGGGCGTGCAGTTACTTGTCGAGGGACAAGGAGAGGAGGGAGAGGCCACACGTGTAAGAACCCACTGCAGAGAAGGTGGGAGGGCTGGAAGAGGCACACAGGGTGATGGACCCCGCACAGGGGACGGGCCCTGCAGTGTGCCCTTGGTTCTGAAGGGTGTTGTAACTCAGCTTTGCCAGCCACAGCCACAACAGAACCGTCACCACCACCCTGCCCTGCCAGCGGCCACCACCACACTGAGGGGGACAAGTCACAGCGAGGGTGGGTCCATCACACCAAGGGCTGCTCTGCCACACCGAGGGCAGCTCCACCACAGCCATGGGAGCTGATGCCACCCAGCACCAGCATTCCCAGGACCAGCCTGGCTCTGGCTTTTCCTTATCTCCCTACATGTACCAAGAAAAGGATGAAGTGTGTTTCTGTGGCTGAACAAAGTGAAACCTTAAGTGCACAGATATTACACACTACTTTTCTGATCCTAATTTCAGACTATAATGTGTGTCAAACGCTTTCTATTCAGGCTTCTTCATGTCAGACAAAAAGTCCAGAGCTGGAACTGCTCAGTTGATGGTTCTCAGCCTCAGCAGGACAGTCCTGTGGGAATCCCACAACAAGCTGCAGCAATGTGGTGCTCTGTGCTGTACTGGGGGGAAAGCCCAGCAAAAGAGACAGCCCAAACAGCCCCAATAGTTGTACAGAAACACCCCCAAATCCAGATGGAAACAGCGCTCTCTGTGGTGGGCGCTCTCTGTCAGCACTGCAGAGCAGAGGGCAGTGGTCAGGCTGCTAGACTGAGGGAAATGCACATTTAAGGGAGTACCCAGGCAGCACGAGCCCCTCTGGCTCTCAGAGGGGCTGGAAATGGAGAAGGAGCTGATCCGGGGCTGGATCTCGGCTGCTGCCGCCCTTCACAGCCCGAGCCCACAGGCAGGGCAGGACACCCCATCACTCGCTGCTCGCGGAGCTTCCCACACTGCCAGCGCTGCCAAGATCCCATCGCCAGCCCCCAAACGGGCCCAGCCAACGGCACCCGGCAGTCATCCTTCCAGCACCCCGAAACCGGGGGCCACAGAGAGCCTGCCCGGTCGCTGCTGGGTCACGCCCGGGTGGCAGGAGGAGCCCCGGCCCCCCGCAGCCAGCCCGTACCTGCTTGCGCCCGCGGGGCAGCGTCCCCACCGTGCTGGCCAAGTGCTGCATCCTCCGGCCGGCCGTGGGCAGCGCCTGCTGCCCGTCGGGGCTGCAGCCCGCGGCGTTGGCGGTGTGGTTCTGCTGCAGGAGCCGCCTGAGGGCCATGGCGAGGGGCTCAGAGCGGCCCTGCCAAGCCCTGCGCCATGGCCACGGAACTGCGCCCGCTGCCACCCACAAGGGTGAGAGCGGAAAGGCCTCCACGTGACCTGTGGTTTAGGTGCACGTTACACAAATCCCTCCTAGCAGAGCCCCAGGCTCTCGGTGTGCCTTGTGCTCACAGGGGAGTTAAGAATTAGGCTTGGCAGTTACAGAAATCTGCTTAATTTTTCCATTCCTGCACACAGCGATTCTCACCAACAGCTGCTGCTCTGCCAGGATTTGTCCTCATGGCCCTGCCTGCCTCAGGCACTCATCTGAACTCAACCTGCACATTCTCTGACTTGCTCGGCATTCCTGGCATCCCTAGAATCACCTTTTGGCAAAGATGGGGAAAATAACACTGCTTTTGGCTAATGGTGTCAGTGCAGGACTTCCAGTTCCGGAGAGGGAAATGAGAGCTGAAGGTCGAGGGCAGGAGCTGAAAACGTGGCAGAGAGAGGGCAGAGCAATGCCCTCAGCACAGCACTTGGCTCACAGCGGGGAGCAAGGACTTATCTGGCACGGCAGGTCTGGGGACACACAGCAAAGTCAACTGAGGGGCTTCAGGAAGGGACAGAAGGGGCTGCCACAGCAGGGCCCAGGCAGGCACAGTGCCAGGGACAGCCTGGCCAGATGTCATCCCTGTCCTGGATGACCAGGCCCGAGGAAGATGCAGGGGTGACAGGGGGGTGAAGAGGAGGGCAGGCACGCTGTGCCCAGACAGGGCCACACACTGAGTCCACCAGTGCAGGGGGGGTGGTCACACCCCCAGGCGCCCTGCAGACCCTCCCTAGGTGTTGGCATGACATGCCAGCAGCCAGGGAGCCACCAGGGCCACTAAGCCATTGGTCCATCCCAGAGCAGAGTGATCCCAACCGGAGTCTCGCTCTGATCTGCACCAGTCAGAGCGTGGACCGACTGCCCAGCAGTCATCCTAAAATCAAGTTTTGCAGGGGGTTCCTGTCTTGCAAAGGATTTTGTCCCAGCAGCAAATATGTTGAGGAGGATTTATGAGTCTGAGAACTTCTGGCAGGGTTGTTTTTTCTCTGCAGTTATTGTTTGTTGTCAATTCATTGTAGCTTTGAATAAGCTTTGGATTCCCTGATCCTGGGTGTGATGGAGAAGCATGGGAAGCAGCCCCGGGCCTGGGTGGGACACAGGGGTGGCTGCCTGTCCCCACTGCCCCTAGGTCACAGGTCAGCAATGCAGAAGGAGGACAGGCAGGCAGCAGCACAGCTTGCCAACCCTGGCAGTCACCCCAGCCGAGTCCTAAACACCCACAGAGCAGGGGCCACCCCTGGCACGCAGCCCTGCAGCCATGGCTGGAGCCCTGGGTCCCAGCCGCTGGCACTGCTGGCTGTCAGTGACCTGGAGCAGCCACTGGTACAGGCTGGACAACCCAACAGACTCATCTGAAACACACTGTGCCATTTTTTGTTGAGACAGATGGACAAATACCAGGGACTGCAACTGCACAAAGCAACCAGAGTTGGCCCTGGCTTGGATGTGAACCTGCATGGGGAAAAGCAGGACCACTGCTATCAATATAGAGAAGTAATACAAATGCACAAGTTACAGTCATTTTCTGAGTAAAGCCTTTTTCTTCACCTTTTCAAGATAGTGCTGCACACACCTGGGACCCCCAGTCCTGGGAGGAAAGGCTGGCAAGGGCACAGGGAGAGGAGGGGGCAGCCAGGACTGTGGGGTGAGGGGGTTCTGTCTCTGCCAGCCATGAGGAAGTTCAGTGCAGGCTGGCAAGTGCTGTCACGACAGCTCAACACAGAGGTGCAGGGATGGGTGTCCATGGAGGAGGTGTCTGACATTTGCTGGTGCAGAGGAGCTCTTAGTGCCAGGAAAATGTTGGCATGGTGATCCAGGGGATCCACTCATTGCCCTGGATGGCTGAAGTGTCAGTACATCCCCATCCTAAATGTTCATCCCTCAAAAACCTGGCATCTTGCAGCAGAGAAACATCCTGTCAGGAAACATCTGCTCCACACACCTGGAGGAGAATTGGTGGCTGATGTGTAGAGGAGTCCCTGCAGTCCCTGTGCCTCGATGGGGACAGGGAAGTGTTGCACACCACAGCAGCTCTGCAGCAACGAGTTTAAAGGTCTGTCCTTCATCTCGAGTTCCTTGGGGGAACCCCTCTGGGTTAAGGTGCAGAAAATAGATGTTTAAAAAGCACTGCAGGAGAGGGGGAAAGCTCTCTCCTTTTTCCTGAGAGAAGCAGCTGTAGCCCAGAGGGGCATCTCCTGACTTGCACGCTGAGCAATGCGGAGAGCGGGTGACTCAAAGCCGCTTCCCCTTTTCCTGCTCACGGTCCCCCCGGTGAGTGCTTTGGTAACAAACAAAGCACATTTCGGTTCCTCCGGCAGCCCTCTCTGACGTTCCTGAAACCCAGTGACTCATCTGTAAACAAGCTGAGGGCAGAAACAAATGAAACCTCCCATCAGAGCACAAAGCAGGACCTTGGTGCGAGCTGCCCCAGCAGCCCCGCGCCCGCTCTGCTGACCCGCGCGCCACACCATCCACGCACCCCGCACCCGAGCAGGCATCCCACACCCCCACAATGAACCCCACACCCCTGCCAGGCACCCCACAGCCCCGGCACACACCGCACACCCCGACACACACCCCACACCCTGGCACACACCCCACACCCCCACAACGAACCCCACACCCCGGCACACACCCCACACCCCCACAACGAACCCCACACCCCGGCACGCCCCCCTCCCTCGCAGCCCGCCTGCCCCTCGCCGGCCCCGCTCAGAGCCGCCCGGAGCCGAGCCGGAGGCAGAGCGGAGCACGAGTCAGACCCCGCTGGGATCACAGGGATGCCCTGCCCCGGCCTCCTCCCCAGCACGGCGCTCGCTCCGTGTCAGGGCCCGAGCGATGGCACATCTCCCGCTAGACTAGGTCGATCCAAGCCCGGTCCAACCTGACCTTGAAAGCTTCCAGGGGTGGAACACCCATTCCTCCAGGTCTACAGTGCCTTCAGGGTTTCTGCCCACACTCACCTTACCAGGGCAGAAGGAAGGAGAGAGGAGCCATCCTCTGCAGGACACAAACCCTCAGGGACCCGGGAGCTGGCTCCTCTCCTGTGCTACCAGCTGTGCTCCAATGGCTCCTGGGGAGTCGGTTTACCCAACAGGGTAACGAGGAATTATCCCAAACCCTCCACCGAGCGATTTCTCATGAACACCTGAACACCTCTCCCCAGGTGACAGCCCGTGGTGTTCTGCTGCCACCGAGCCGGGATGCAGCGGCCAGGGCACAGCACCCACCTGGCTCACAGGGGCAGCTCCTCCTCCACCCAGGTGTGCTGGAGAAGGGTGTTTCTGGGAAACAGGAATTTCCCAGGCTGCTGGAAACGCAGCACTGCTCTCCCGTGCGACAGACGCCCACCCGGCGCGGCGGTGGCCAGGGGATGGCAGCCGACGTTCACCGATGAGCCACCGGCTGCTGCCGTTCCGTCGGGATCCGCTCCAGAGCCCCGACTGCCAAATCTGCACAGCCAGCACCGTGGAATGCCGCCTTCCTGGAGATACACTGGGACCAAAGAGCAAGAATTCACAAGTAATTGCTATAATACAGTGGTCTTTTTAAGGAAAAAAAATAAAAGCCCACAGTTTCTTTCAAAAGCCACAAAAGTTTCTTGGGTCACAGCGTGGCAGATTTCATTTTGACATGCCTGAAATTCAAATAAAACCTGATTTAAACCCCCAGATTGTGGCTACGTCAGGGGCATTTTCAAGCACACAGACTAGCACTGAGGTGCTCAGGGTGAGCAGGTCCCACTCAGGTTTACACCAATAGCTGGAAGAACAAATGCAGGGAGTGTTGTATGACAGGGAGCTCAGTCAGAGCTCACACGGGTGTGGGTGCAGAGCCCTGAGCGAAGGTCCCTACGGGTACAAGCCACCAGCCCTTCTCTGGGAAGGCTGCTCAGTGTGGGACAGCATGGGCTGTGTCCCAGGCAGGGAAGCAGGAGGGCACAGGGAGTGCTCCAGCTCAGCACCAGGGCCTGCAGCTGTTTCCACCTCATCCAGAACAAGCACAGCTGGCAGCAGGAGCTGGATGTTCGTGTGTCACCGTGTCCAACAAACACCAGGACGAGCAGGTGCCAGAAGGAGCAGAGCTCTTGCCCCAGCACTGCCCACCAGCACAGCAGCCTGGGAGGGGTGTTGGATGCCCCTCCAGGCAGGACTTACTGCTCATTTTGCCACACGTCAGCCGGGAACAGTGATGGGAAGTCGAGGAAGCAGTGGCTGCCAGGAACATGCCCATTCCCAGTCCCTGCAGAACCTTGGGAGCCCTGGGAAGCGTCCTCCAGCCCAGCACAGCCAGGAAAGGGGCTGGGGGCACATGCTGGCAGAGGAACTTTGCTTCAGTTTGAAACCTCCAACATCTACAAGTTACCTGGAACAGGCTCAACCCTTCTGCCCTCACAGAAACAATTTTACACTTCACAGGAACACCAGGGCAGAGTACACTGAATTTATTAAAATAGCCACGTCTTCCCCAAAGTATGTGGGGTGAAAAATCCGCGTACAAAATACAACAGCTAAACCATTATTTACATCCAGGCAGCTGCAATATCAAGCAATAACTTTAGCAATAGTTTTAAAAATAACTCTGCAGTGTACACAGATCACGTATTTCACAAGACGAGGGTTGAGCACTGCCACCACTCTACTTATTTCAGAAATACTACAATGTTCCAGGTAAAATATTAATGCTTCTTTTAAAAACAGACAACTCAGGAAGTGGTTTGCAGATTGACAAAATATGACACATTTCTCTTTAGGAACTGAGAACAGCAGCAGGTTTAGACACAAACGTCACAGCTACATCCAAAATACATCTAGTCCATTCATCCAAAAATACATTCAGTGTAAGCTACAACTTATTGCACATTTCTTATATTCTGCAGAAATATATTGTACCTCAGTCTTACTCCCTGTACATTCATAAACTGCTCTGCCTGTTAGAGCAGAACTTGGACATCTGTCCCTAAAAGCTTTTGGGGGATCGGGGTACCACAGCCCGTGGGGATGCTCCTGGAATCACAGACACACAGCGCAGGGCAGGGCAGGGGACTGGCTCCCGGTGCTGCTGGGGGAGGACTCCCCAAGGACACCTCAAGGACAGCCCCAGAACAGCCTCACAGACCCCCATGGAACCACAGCAGGGGGAGTTGGGCCATCACCTTCAGGAACACAAAAATGAGGTTGTTCCTCTGTGCCTGTGAACCCTCCGGCCCCCAGGACACCCCTGCTGGGGACAGCCCCCAGTCCACCAGTGGCACAGGAGCTCTGGGCAGACAGGGACTGAGACAAGAACGTGGCCTGCTCAAAGTCCAGACCTATTGTAGTAGGGACTGGACATATTTCTAAATAAATTCATCTATAACTCCTGAATTTATTACCAAGAAAAGAAGTGACATAGCAACGACTAAAATATTGTAGGGTTCATTATAGGGTTACACGAGGGAACGACCTTGGTTAAGTGCAAATAATAAAAGTACCAAAGTGCAGAGGAGATTACAGCCTGAATTTCTCGAGGGGTGCCTGGGGGCAGCAGCTCAGGAAACACAAAACAATTCGGTGCTCGAGGAAACATTAATTAACTTTCCCTTTCAGTCCATAATCCCTGCATTAAGCTTTAGGTTGTTATTAGAAGCAAACTATAAAATATTAGTAACTCCTTCCAACTAGAAGCATCAATTAGGAGAGGCTGAATGTGGTGATGGGGTTTGAGCATCCTTGACCTTGAAAATTTTTATGAGTTTAAGAACTTGTGCTTTAAGTGAAGATTAGCGGGAACATTGTAACCTCTGAGGAAACCTAAGCCTCCCTAAAACGCACAGAAGTGTCTTGGCATAACCTCTGTGCTTAAATTAGAACTGGACAGATCCACATGGAGGGGAAAGGCCACTAAAACAATGGTTCTTTGGGTTTTTTTAAAGGAATGTAGAGTTTGCAAACATTTCAGAGCTCAATACAACATCATCAGCCCTTGGTTCGGTTATGTTTTAACTCTGGTTCACCAAAATACACATTCGCCTCTCAACAACAAAAGAAAAAAGAAAACCAGTGCAAAAATACTGAGTTAGGTGAAACGCCAGGACAAACAGACTATAATGTCTGATACCATGAGATATGTGCAGGGAAAGGGTTAAAGTATCCCTGGGGCTGGAGCTGTGCAAGGGCATTGAGCCTGAGAATCCTCCACCCACACCTCCCAGCCAGGCCCAAAAGGGTCTTGTTCAAATTATAGGGCTGAACAACAACCTTCAGAGACTCCAGAACGGCAACTGAAAACTGAAACCCTTTTCCCACTTAAAAAAAAAGTATCTTCGATTGTTCCTTTCTAAGATAAGGAATTTTTTTCAACTTAAGTACTACAAGAACAAATGCTGGATCTTAGGTTTGCAAATGTTTTGATACACAAGTCAGCACCATGCTTTGGATCATGCTAAAATTACTCCTCCAACAGCCTAGAAAGTCACATCTACTGAGCTTTACAGGGTAGTTCATGCAGTTGAAGCACATAAGAATTAAATCACAGGATGGCTTGGCTTGGAAGGGACCTTAAAGCCCATCTCGTTCCCTTCCCTGCCATGGGCAGGGACACCTTCCACCAGACCAGGTTGCTCCAAGCCCCATCCAATCTGGCCCAAATCTCTGAGACACCTTTGATTATATCTCAGAAACCACATTGGAGAAAAATCTACCAGTAATTTAAGGGAAATATTCTCCACTGCTCAGCTCCAGACCACAGAAAGACCCACATTGTTTAACACAAGCACCCGTGCAAACAGGTAAATTGCATCAGAGCCTATTTACGGGCAATTAACAGCCATAAAGGATCCACAGCTCCTGGAGATGTGTGTCAGGAAGAAACCCAGAGTGCTGATACTACAGACCACCCCACTCAGTAAAAGTTTAACCCATTTTCCCCTGCAACAGTTCCAATTAAAGAGATTTTACCCCAGAGATTGATCTGACAATCTGTGATCAGCCAACAACTGACTGCAATGGAGCTGCGTGGGCTACACAAGATTTTTTCAGAGCTCTGCTATTCTGGAAACATCTTTGGGCTTAATTTCCATGGACCAGCTGGATTTAAAGATTTAAAGAACCATATGATTATGAAATGTATAATTTTGGCTATTAAATATATTAGAACACTATATTCAAATACATGGGCCATGGAGTGGGGCAGAAGCATCAGTTCACAAAATGCCAGAACATCAGTGAATTCTGATACAACACCTCGCTTTGATGGCTGTGGTATTATGGAAACATGATCAGAGATGATAATACTCGTCACCAGCCTGGTGCTGTTACAGAATTCCATAAGAAACCTCTGAAAAGGCTGTGTTGGCTTTTGTTAAAGCTTCCCCCAACACATCAAAAGGCACTAAAAAAAATGTTACCAGTGATTAGCAAGATATTGTTAAAAATAAATATTTTCTCAGTTTAGGTAGAATTTCTCCCACTTCATCCCTACATAACTAATGGAAAAGTATTGCCTCTATTATTTCTTCTAAAAACTGTTAGAAAGAAAAGTTATTCCTTGGTCGATCTGTTCAACGAACAAATGAACAGAATAAACAACTCAAACCCTAACCATAATATTGTATGTGAAACCAAGACATTAAATATAAATATTAATAGAGAACTGACTCAATGGTTTTGTTCACAAGGTACATGCTAAGTGGAATTTCCATCTTTTTTAATTGCTTTTACTGATAGCCCCTTTTCAGATTCTTGCATAAAAATAGGTAAAAAGCTGGGTTAAATTTGGTCTTCTACTTGGTTTGAGGACAGAACATGAGGTTTTTTTTTGCAAACAGCTTTAACCAACACCAGACATTTCCAGGGCATTTGGGGTCTGACGAGGATGAAAAGTGCAACAGCAAAAGGTATTTTTACACTGTTGTGATGCTTTAACCTCCTTCCTGTGACTCGCCTGGTGTCCAGTTTACTCACAAAAGCAAAGCGAGTCATGGACCTGCTGTACCAAACCCGAACTCGAGTCCCAAGCTGCCTCTTCCCACGGCCGGACACGACGCTCGAGGTCAGTGCTCTGCTCCGGGCACTGCAATACTGAACCACCTTATCTGAGGTAGACCAGAAATAAAAATACTATCACACGTGGAAAGGTGAACGGCACAATTCCTTCCCGTCTCCTGGCGCGGGGAGGTCGGTCAGGCTTTGGAGTCCTCCTGCAGGCAGAGCTGCGAGACGGTCTTCTTGACGCGCAGGGCGGTGAGACGGGCGGCGCCGCTGCCGTGCCAGCACTCCCGCATCACCCGGCCCATCACCCGCAGCGCCTGCACACACAGACACAACCCACGGGGGTCAGCCGCTCCGGCTCCTCACCCTGCACAGGCCCAGCCCCAGAGTCACCCCCTGTGCCCCAGAGGATCATCCAAAACCTCTGGAGCTCTGGCAGCCTTGGGGCTGTGCCCACTGCCCTGGGGAGCCTGGTCAGGGTGCTCTGGGGGAAGAACCTTTCCCTGGGATCCAACCTGAGCCTGCCCTGACACAGCTCCAGCCATTCCCTCGGTGCTGTTCCTGATCTCCACAGAGCAGAGCTCAGTGCCTGCCCCTCCTCTGCCCCTCCCAAGGAGCAAACAATAGGTCAGGAGTACAACCAGCACCTCCCGCTCTTTGTTTCGCAAGTGCAATACAGGAAAATGAAGTGCAGCTCTCTGAAACAGTGACACAACAGCAGCAGCATTAGTGAAGATCCACGTTTAAGAGAGTTGAGCACTTGGTGCAAAGAGCTGACCTGAGAGCTGAAGGAGAGCTACACATCTGACACATCTCAATTCAGGAGAGGCTGGGCACCCTGTCTCTCACTCAAAAATTCTGCTTTAATTTAAATTTGAAAATATAAATGATAAAATAAAACTAGAAAAAATAAACTAGAAACTAAACTAAACTAATAATAATAAATAAACGAAGTTAAACTAAATAAACTAAAATAAACCAGAGAACTGGTTTTACCTCACAGCTTTGCCACTGGTTTGGAATATTCGGTCTGAGCTTCTGCTCACAGACAACCCTTCTCATGTCTTCTATTGAAGGATCAGAAGGCACAACATCGTAGTAAGGCAACTGGTATTCCTCAGTGATTCCTAGGGAACATTTATTGTGGAGGTAATACAACATACAAAGTACCTGCTCCACAATAAACTCTAATTGTTTCTAAAAGCAATGAGAGAGAACAGAAGAACTTTCAGGGCCACCTTGGACAACGACTCCATGACATCTTCTGTCCCCACTTAGTGCTGCAGTAACTGGGAGTGCTTTGGTTTTACTGAAGATAAAAGTGGTGTGGATCACAAAATGAGCTACAGCCAGCACGGGGGTCCCCAGAACAGGAGGGATGTGGAGCTGTTGGAGCCAGTCCAGAGGAGACCACAGAGATGCTCCAGGGCTGGAGCCCCTCTGCTCTGAAGCCAGGCTGGGAGAGCTGGGGGGGTTCCCCTGGAGAAGAGAAGGCTCCAGGGAGAGCTGAGAGCCCCTTGCAGGGCCTAAAGGGCTCCAGGAGAGCTGGAGAGGGACTGGGGACAAGGGAGGGAGGGACAGGACAAGGGGGAATGTGTTCAAACTGGTTTAGATGGGATATTGGGAAGGAATTCCTGGCTGGGAGGGTGGGGAGGCCCTGGCCCAGGTTGCCCAGAGAAGCTGTGGCTGCCCCTGGATCCCTGGAAGTGTCCAAGGCCAGGCTGGACAGGGCTTGGAGCAACCTGGGCTGGTGGAAGGTGTCCCTGCCCATGGCAGGGGGTGGAACGAGATGAGCTTTGAGGTCCCTTCCAGCCCAAACCACTCTGGGATTCTGTGATGGTATGAAAAGGCACCTCACCTCCAATGCAGCACCTCCGGGCTATCTCCCAGTACACCAGCCCCAGGGAGTAAATGTCTGCTCGTTTGAAGGACTCAAAGATGTTCGTGTTCATTGTGTCGTCCAGGATCTCGGGAGCCATGTACCTTTGGAGCACACAGGGGCAGTTTAGCTCCTGCAGAAGGCCATGGTTGCCCTGCCACGTGCCAGGGCCAGGTGACCCTTCATGGCACTGGAGCCATGCCCTGACCAGGCCCAGAGCATGTGGAGTGACCAACACATGATGTCCGTGCCAGAGCCACATCCCACGTGGGACAGGGAGCTCCATTCCATGGGAACGGCAACCACCTTCCCCTCCCACCCAGCCGGGGTGGAGGGACAGGGTCTGCAGGACCCCCGGCCGATGGCGAGAGTGGAGGGGACATCAGTGATGGAGGGGAGGGCTGGGAGGAGCCATCCCCACAGAGTGAGCCCGTCTGGGGGCTGGCAGTGCCTGACCCACCTCCTGGTGCCCACGCGGGGGTTCTGGGGGATGTCGATGGTGTTGAGCACCGAGTCGTGCTTCACCGCCAGGCCCAGGTCGGCGATGGCACAGGTCTCGTTCCTCTTCACCAGGATGTTCTTGGACTTCAGATCTCGGTGTGCGATCGCTGGCTTCCCTGTTCACAGTGAGAGAAACCACCTCCAATTTTGATAAGAACAGTGTGGATTTTAATATGATGAGTAAGGATGTAAAACCAGTTTTATTCAATTTTGTTACTATCCCCTATAGAAACACTGAAGCCTGTTTTGAGCAAGCAAAGCTCTGCTGAATGCCGTCAACTTCAAAAGAAAACTTTGATGGCATTTTTGTTTCAATATCTGTATTTCAAGAATAAAACACAAGAAAAGAAACCGGAAGTTCACCCTTCAAATTAATTTAGAAAATTACAGAATCATCAAATGGCTTGGCTTGGAAAAACCCTCCGAGATGATTGAGGCCAACTGTACCCACAGCACTGCCAAAGCCACCACTAACCCCTGTCCCCAAGCGCCACATCTACACAGCTTTTAAATCCCTCCAGGGATGGTGACCCCACCACTGCCCTGGGCAGCTGTACCAGAGCTGGACAGCCCTTTTGGGGAAGAAGTTTTTCCTAATTTTTCCTTCGTTAGCGCTCACTTGTCTTTAGCACAGCTGCTCCCACAGCTAAGCCACGGAGGAAGTGCAGACAGTAGAAGTGGGAAGGTGACATCCCTGTTCCCCTGCAGCGCTCACACACTGTTTGGTGTTAACAGTTTGGAAAATGCTTCACAATTCCACGTCACCCATAAATGTTTTTGCAAACAACACTGGAGCACCTTACAATGCTCAAAGGACAAGTGGGAAGGAAGCACTTGCCTTGTGTGCCGACGATCTCCATGTGGAGGTGGGCCAGGCCACTGGCCACAGACAGTGCCAGCCTGACCATGCCCTCCACTGTCACCGTGCCTCTGTTCAGGTAGTCAAACAGGGAGCCCTGCTCGTGGTACTCGGAGACAAGCCAGAGCTGAGTCCACGTCCCGTTATCTACCCGGAGGAAGCAAGATTATTAAAAACACTGTCTGGGGAAAGCCTTCCCATTTTGCATGGAATGCAAACAAGCAGGTGTGCAGGCTGTCCCACCGGGAGGGAGCTCAGGACAGCGCGCGGTTCGAGGTGGTGCTGCAGATGGGGGGGCAGCGAAAGCTATTCTGAGACAGACACTCAGGATTTAGCATCAGTTGGGCTGGAAAGGTCTCTAAGACTGTTGAGTCCAACCATTAACCCAGCACTGCCAAGGCCACCATGGAGAACCCCAGAACTATGAAGGCTGAAAAGCCCTGCAAGAGGATGGAGCCCCCGCTGCCGCGCCCGCCCCGTACCCTTGTTGTCGGCAGCGATGAAGCCCAGGATGTTCTCGTGCCTCAGCATGACCGTCTGGTAAATCTCTGCCTCCCGAAACCAGGACCGCTCGTCCCTGGAGGAGAAGATTTTCACAGCCACATCCTCCCCGCACCACTTCCCACGCCAGACTTCGCCAAACCGGCCTTTCCCCACGATCTCCTGCAGGACAATCGTCCTGGCGATGGTTCTCTGGACGAGCAGGGGCAAACCTAGTTAAAAGGAGAGACAGGTACTTGGGAAACAGCTCAACTGTGATCTTCAAATCCCAACGCTGCCCTTTCCCAGTGAGCTGCACTCAGGGCTTTGTTTTCCAAGACTGCCAGGGGAAAATCCTCTCCCCACTAATATCTCAGCCTTTTAGACGTTACTTTTCAGTGTCCATATACTTAAAAAACATTAAAAAGCCCCAATAAAAATTTAAAAATAGGCCTGAACTATTCCACTTGGTTTGATAGGAATTGCAGCTGTCCTACAGTCAATTAGCTGCTTCCCTCTGACTGATATTTTCAAAAATAAAGATAAATTATCATAGCAGCTCCACTATCCTTTGCCAGCCATAACCTTTACCTTGTTTGGTTTGATTCTGTGTTTTCTGGGGACTTAAAATAATTATTACTTTTTATATTTTTTTTTAAATCAAGACAGCCTTGATTTTGGCTGAAATCAGATCAAATTGCACCACTGCTCGGGGCTCTGGATCAGCACAAGTCCAGCCCTGTTCCTGGCTCAGGGATGGCTGGGAAGAGTTAAAACTTCAGGGTAAATAAAGCCAAAGTCTGCTCATTATAGCTGTGAAAAAGTGTTAGGGAAGAACAACAACTTAATCCTCAGAGGTATGCAGCCCATGGAAATAAAGTCAACTAAATTAGGCACCATTCCTACATTTTTCACTTATAAATAAAAGCAAGCACAATCTACGTATTTTTCAATAAAAGCTGTAGTTAGGGAAAGCTGGGCTGTACACCCCAGATGTGCCACTGGCCAGATGAGCTGGAATATATTAATTCCACCTCATTTTTGTGTTTCTTTGGTTTAAAAACTTCTCCATTGCAATGGAGGCACCACAGTAGACTGAATATCAGAAACAGGAAAAATGTTAGAAAGGTGGACATTCTGCTCAGAAAAAGAATTTTGGGTAAAGTTATTTTGCAATAAAACACTAAAAATTTCAGAAGCAGCATCCTGACTCAGGTGAGTTTAGTACCTTTCCTTATCAGCCAGCAGCACTGGGTGTCACACTTGAATCTGATTTCCGAGCTCGCTCTTTTAACTCTTCCATTCCAACAAAGAGCAGAACTTTTGCAGTTTGACAGCAGAGGAGCACACGAAGCCCCGTCACTGCCGTCAGGGGTGGCCACGTGCATCGGCCCAAAGCCCCTCGGCGTGCAGGGCACCCCACGTACCAGAGCCAGAGCCGGAGGTGGTCATGTCATAGATGAGATCCCTCAGCGTCTTCCCGGAGCTCACCAGGTTGCCCTCGGACAGGGGCTCCTCCACGTTGGGTGGTTTGTGGCCGCGGCGGGCGCGGCGCCGGCGGCCCCGGGAGGTGCACACGGCCAGCACTGCCACCAGCACCAGCACACACACCGGCACTGCCACCGTCACCGCCAGCACCACGGGCCTGGGGCCGGCCCTGCCCGGGGACTCCGACGCTGTGGGAACACAAGAGCGGGGTTGGAGCAACACGTCAGGGAGGGGCTGCGGGGGACGGCGTGGCAGGGTCAGAGATTGCCCGCAGTCATCCTGGCCATGAGACAGATCCCATTCCTGTAAGACATGGAGTCTTTCCCCACACACCTTCTGTGCAGGAAGCTTGGTCTCTTGACCACCGCCCAACACCACCGCCTCAGATCATCCCATCCCATCCCATCCCATCCCATCCCATCCCATCCCACTCCTCAGGGAACAGCAGAGGACTCTCAGCAGTGCACAGCTGGCCCATGGGTTCAGTGCCCCAGACTGGAGCAGTGATGGTCCCTGCTGCCAGCACAGTGACCAGCATTCCCACTGGAAAACACCTGCCCTTCCAGCCTGGCCATCAGCTCCAGTGGGAATGGTGGGTGCCAGATGCCAAACACCAGCAGTGGGAGAGAGCCTGGGAGAACATCCTACACCTGCAGCTCCTGGTCCTCCTCCTGCTCCTGCTGGGAGCCTTGGCCACAGCCCGTGTCACCTTCGGCTGGAGAGTCCTCCCACCTCCTCAGCATGGGCTCTGCAGCAGCCCCTTCTCACAGCGTGTGGTCACCACTGTCCTGCACCCCTCCCAGACCTTCCAGCTCCTTCCTTCTCTTCCCTCCTTTCTGCAGCTCCCTCCACTCCAGAGCAGCACTCTTTCTAGCAGAAATATCTCAAAAACCAGCACTGTGATTCCTGTATTATAGTCAGGGCCATCTTCAACCCTGACCCCGTGCACCAAACGGCCCGTGGCCAGGACCAGCACTGCACACACCCCTCGGGGGTCGAGGGGCTCCCCACAGCCCAAAGCACACACAGGAGAGTGACAAACACCACAAACACAACACACACCCCACGCCCGGGGTGCCCTTAAAGGCCACACCAGAGTGGTGACATCCACAGCAGTTGGGTAAGGTCAGACTCTTGGGGAAATCAGACAATCCCTCAGGACCACCCAAAGCCAGCAAAACAACACCATTAATCCCATTTTGCAATCCTATTCTGAATGTACTGTTCATTGACTGACTAACCAAGAATAGAAGCTGACACACGTTGCCATGTGTGAACCAAAGGCAGCACATCTGGCAGCACTCAGCAGTTTCACAACATGGAGTAGTTATGGTCCAATCTGTGTAAATAAAATAGTACTTATAGGCAGCAAAAAAAAAAAAAAAAAAAAAAGGAAGGATTTTTTTCCTCTCCAATGGAACAGACATTCTCACACACAGCCATTTACTTTTGATTCATAATGAGCACTTTAAGGTTTCCAAAAGCTCTGAACTCTGTGTGTGCAAGTTTCTAGGCTACTCAGGGGGGCAAATTACATGTTCTTTCCAAGGCAGTAAGAAAATCTATTTCATTAATAGGGGTCTCTAGTCAGCTCTACAGAATACTTTTAAACCATTTCAAAAACACACAATTTGGGCTAGAGCCTAAAATTAAGTTTCTCCAGCTTCAACCATGACTACAGACCCCACTCACAGGGGAGTGGGGGCAGAGATCACAAGCTCTGTCTCCCAGATCTTAAATATGGCCCGAAAATCCTGTGAGACACAAGTCTACAACTCAAAGAGCCTTCTGGATCTGACCCACAGCTGCTCAAACCAGCCTGTTCCACACTGAGGGCACGAGGTGAGTTCTGCAGAGAAAATGAGAGTGAGGGATGTGCAGGGCATGGTTTATCAAAGGGAGGTCCTTCAAGGCAGCAGCACACAGAGCATTTTCTCAGCCCTGCTGTGACATCCCACTGACAGGGGAAGCTCACCTTGAGCTGGGGCAGAAAGTATCCCAGTTAAACCAGTAGAAGCCCAAAAAGGAATCCAGGTTAACACATTAAAAAAAAAAACAATTACAGCAAACTCATCCTGCACTTTGAGACTTTCTCCTGCTAATGCAAAATACTGCAATGAAATCCCTGCCCACAAGAAGGAGGGTATAAAAAGCAGAGATCCAGGTTGAATCTGTCCTTAAAGATGTGTATTTTCAGACATTGTAAAAACAAACAGACAAAAACCAGCCAAACAAAGAACAAACAAACAAAAATCCCAACTCAAATGAACAGCCAGTTCCTGTCCCCCAGGGCACCAACCAGACCCTGCTCTGACAGGGCATTGCCACCTGCAGCTCTGCCACGGGAATTCAGGCACCAGAGCACACACACTGCCCTTTGCCCCCCGAGATCCTCACCCTGCGGATCATCTCCCTGTTTTCCAGGCACTCCTGGTACCTTTACAACAAAACCCCTTGGTGATTACCCACAGTCACAGCATCCCAGAATGGTTTGGGTTAGAAAGGACCTTAAAGCCCACCTGGTTCCAAACCCCTGTCCCCTGGGCAGGGACACCTTCCACTAGCCCAGATTGCTCCAAGCCTGGAGAAGAGCTGAAGGACAGGTTTGTGTCCCAGCAGGACACAAAGGTCCTGCCTCGCCTGGCAGGGATGGGCACCACACTGGACCTTCTCAGGGCTTCTCCTCCTCCAGGAGAGTCAATCCTGCCTAAAAGCAAGTTTTTCATGCCCACACGCTCCACTTTCTGACTAGAATCTGCATAGTGGAGACAGACAGGTTGGCAGGGAAGTGGGTAGATATATAACATATATATACACCTAAAGAGATAGATAGATACGAAGAAATAGATAAATTTATAAGGAGTTTGATATAGAAAAATAGAGATAGATTGATAGATAGATAGATAGATAGATAGATAGATAGATAGATAGATAGATAGATAGATAGAGATAGATAGAGATAGTTATGAAAAAAGAGAGAGAGAGAGGCACACAAACCACATTGGCACTGTTACATTTCTGACTGACATGAGTTCTCCCAAATGTTTAGAGCAAAGGGCTCAGGATAAGAATTCAGTCATTTTTTGGGGGGTACTGAAATACAAAACTAGAGGGTTTGCAACTGCCAGTTGAAGCACTGGGATGACAGATGTGCCTCCACTGCTCCTCCAGAAATAGCTTTAACCTAAGATACCAGCATCCCAGCTTGGAAAAAAACCAGCATGGTGCTTTATTTCTAGAGCATAACCACAATTAGGGTGTCCCTTCTGTAGTCAACTGAAAGAAAAACACTTAAATAATCCTTATTCCTACCCCATAGGACAGGTGAGGTTGGGTACCAGGGTTCAGCAAGAGGTGACAGGGCCCAAGGCTTGCCCTCCTATATTTATATGACATAGCAACAGCCTTTCAAATTCCATTCAGAACTATACAACAGCAGCTTAAATTCAAGTTATAATTGTAAATTACATATTACTTTGTACATTTTTACCTGTAACATCTCTCACTGATGTAAGTAGAAAAAGGTATCCACTGATAAAGTAGTGTATTTTACAGGTTTTTCAAAAAAGCCTGGATTAAACACAAATCTTGGGAAGAAGAGTCAAAAATATTAAACCTAAAAATAGTGTAAATATTTATTTTTAAAAAGCACTGAGTCAACTTCATTACACAACTTTGGACCTGGCAGACTCACACACTGCACGTTTTCCATTGTGTGTGGAGATGTGGAGATGCTGGAAGGCCTCAGGCAGGGCAGAGGCTTTGTTATTCCCTTGCAAGACCCCAGATAACAGCTCCTGGCTCCTCACGATTCCTAATTCACCAGTGCTTCAGGTACCATCTTTCCAACATCCAGCCTAATGCCAGTTCAAATCACAAACTCCCTGAAGATAGTCCAGCCCATAAAACCTGTGAGGTTACAAGTTCTCTTCAGACACTTCATGGAATCACAGAATCATGGAATCACAGAACATCCTGAGTTGGAAGGGACACACAAGGATCACTGAGTCCAACTCCTGGCCGTGCACAGGACAGAGCAAGCACCCCACCATGTGCCTGAGAGCACACCTTCACATCCTCCCTTCATCTTCATGTTTAGTGCTCATGGGACCCAAGGGCAGTGTGTGGGAGACCTTTACAAGATGCAAGAAATTCCCTCTCCCCCAGAGCTGCAGTTTAGATTTTCCTGTCTGAAACAAGCTGGGACAAAACCAGCTGCTGTTTTACTGACAGATTAAAGCCCCCACGAGCTGGCTGCCCTGGCCATGGCCCCTGCCCAGCATGTCCCCACCCCCGGGTGTCACAGCAGCGCTCACGAGGCACTCACCGAGGGGCAGGCGGAGGGTGATGTTGTTGCAGAAGTCGGTGTAGCAGCACTCGGTCTTGGTGATGTTCTTGGAGCTGTGGCAGAAGACCTGGGCGTTGAGCTCTGGGAGGGACACGCAGGACTTGACCACCTCCTCGCGCCCGTTGGTCAGCATGACCGAGGCCCAGCAGGCACCCTCCGTCTGGCAGGTGAAGTTGGTGTGTTCACACAGCTGGCACACGCACTGCAGGCCTGCAAAACAGGGGCCAGCGGTCGGGAGAGGCCCCTGGGACAGCAGCCCCCCAGGACAGAGCCCCCTGGGACAGCAGAGCCCCATGGCCCGGCCCTGCCGGCTGGCCGAGCACGAGTGCCCCAGGGGAGCTCCGGCACGGGGCCATGCCGGCACTGAGGTCAGCAAACGGGCTCCCGGGCTGCAGGAGGAGGCCAGTCCCAGGAGATCCCCAGCAGCACAGGTCCCCAACACTCACACATGACAAGTTTTTTAATCTTGGCCCCAGGGAATTTTATAGATATCATCTGTCTTGCTCGGTGGAGAAGACTGACCACCACAAAAAGCAGTTCCTGTGAAAGCTGCCTCTTGCTGAGCTGGAGAGACAGAGGTTTGGGTTTGTGTTCTCAGCTCTCACCACTCCAGACACCACCTCAGACAATGCTGAGGACAAAGACACGGGCACAGGCTCCATTTGACCTGTGCATTTAGACACAGCACATTCATTATACCAAGTGTTAAACACTACCAAGGGCTCCTGGTGAGGAAGCTGTTGCTGACTCCCAGTGACACAGCCCCATCCCAGCCACCTGCCCACACCAGCACCACCCCATCCTGCCAGAGCCAACGGGGTGAGAGCACCGAGCTGGGGGATCACCAAGACACAGCCCCCGGCACCCCACGATGGACAAGGCAGAACAACAGACCCTTCCTCCCCATCCTCCTGAGATGGGGCACCCTGTCCAGGCACCCTTCCTGGGTCAGCTGTAACTCTGCCAGACTGAACCCTGCTCTACTTAGAAGAGTAGTTTTGTCCATAACCCATTTGGGACTGGGGGAGGGGGGGATGAAACGAGAGTTTCTCTCATTTCAGTATAACAGACTTGAAAAGTAAAACATGGGTTAGTGGTGGACTTGGCAGTGCTGAGGGAATGGTTGGGCTCAATTATCTTAGAGGGCTTTTCCAACCCAACCTATTCCATGACTGTGTGATCTCAGAGTCCCTGGAGGAGCACAGAAGTCCTGACAGACGTCAGCATGACTCTGATTTCTGTTTCTGTGACACTCTTTGTTTTCTTTACAACAAACTCCATCCTGTGCCACCCTTCTCAAATCACAGCTTGTGGCGTTTATCTTCAGCTTGGGCCCACAACAAACTGCCTTGGCACCATATGTCCATGTTTATCCTGGTGAGGGTGTGGCAGGAGCTGCTGCCTCAGCTCTCCCTTGGCACCAGAATGAGCACCATCTATCACCCCCAGCACAGCAGCTGAATCTCTCTTAAAGACATTACCCTGCTCCTAGAAGAGCTGCCAGGAGCAAGACTCATCAGATTCAAATAAATTAGAGATCTAGCAGGAAGAAAACAGACACGTCATCACCAAAACTGCAAAATAAAAGCATTATTGAGGAAAGGAGTCTGATATTGTTGCAAGTTCTTCGAGGATTCAGACACATCATTACACTGTTTTTCTCTTCTTCTCACAGCCTAAAAATAAAATAGGAAATTATGATGTCATCCACAGTGGATAACTGACAGATTTATCCATATTCTGTATTTTGCAGATTGCTTCAGAGCAGACCTGATCAAAAACCTGTTCCTGCAAGTCCTGAGCACCTCCAGGGTGGCTCCTCTGAGCCCTGTGAACATGAGAGAGATGAGGATGGATGAAGGGCTCTGTATCCTCACCCTGACCAAGCCAAGACAGTCACTGCCAGAATGTTAAGGCTCTGCACTACTAAATGCTACCCTCACAGAGGGGAAAAAAAAAACAGGAAAACTAGCTAAATTTATTCAGAGACAAGACCAGAGTTGGAGTTTTGGTAAAGATGAGATGCTTCCTTCCCAGAAGATTTACACAGATCACTTTAAATATAATTCTACAAAAGCAGAAGCCCTGGGTTCCCCAGATACCTGCCTGTGCTGCTGACTGACTTCTCATGTAGAAAAATGGATAGAAATGCCACACCACATACAAACCCCTGACAGTGTTTCCAAGAGCACTTGTGTCCTTCCAGAACCCTTTGTTAGTAGAGCAGAAAGATTATCTTAAAATATAACTATGAAAGGATGGGTGTCTTGCACCTGTGCTACTTCAGCTGACTCCCCACTGTGGAATCAGAAGGGGAGCCTGGGTCCTTGTGAACATGCCCTTGGGAAGATCCATACTTTTCCCTTGGGAAAGCTTTTCCCACTCCCCATCCTGCTGAACAGGGGAGGTAACAAACCCCATCAGCTCTCCCCCAGTGTCACACCCCTGCTGTGCCCCACCCGTGGCTCCTCAGACACCCGTGCAACAACTCCAGCTCTGCCAAGCCTGTATCCCCATCCCTGCTGACGTGCCCAGGGACACAGCACCTGCCAGAATTTGTGCCTTATCTGTGCTGCTCCACCAGGAAAGCCTCAGTGCTGCTCCTGGTTATTCATGACAACTTCCTCCACTGGAAAAACTTGTCCGTGTATAACCCACCCCTTCCCAAGGACAGTCCTGGCAGTTCCATCAGTGATGCACCGTCACCGGAGGAAAGCTGGGACTCCCACCATCCTGGAAACCAGGGAATGGAATAAAGTGACTGTGAAGGTGCTAAAGGAAAAGGGTCAAAGGGGCAGGATGAAAATGTGCTCCTCAAGTTTCAAAATAAGTCACTCAATCTGGTAATGAACACAACTCCTTTATTTACTCAAGCACAACAATTCCCTTAAAACATTCCATTCTCTGTTAAGAAATTAGGACAAAGTGAACGACTGAAACACTCCAGGGCTGCAGAGGTCTATGCCAGGCACCCAAACCTGGCCACCAATGGTCCCAGTTCTCTGAGCTTGGAACTCTCCATCAGTCATAATAAATTTGTCCTGGCCTTCCCCAAAACCCAGCAGCCCCAGTGGGACCATGGGTGGGTTGTCCCACCAGGGCTGGCTGCGGAGCCGAGGCAGGGCCAGGGCAGAGCAGGACAGGACACACAGTGGGCTCCCTTCCACAGGGACAGGAGTTGGGACAGGCTGAAGGACAGAGGTGTGCAGGGCCACATCCCTTCCTGTGGGCAGCTGGCACTCCACAGGACCCCACAAACAGCAGGAGAAACCAAGAGCCAGCCGAGGTGGCAGGGAAGGATTCCCACATCAGCAGACACACAAGGAAAGCAATTTTTGGATACAGGAACCCCAGGAACAGGTGTTCCCTGGGGCTGGCATTTTTAAGACATAAGTGGTTTTCAAGGATGGTTTTTCCGCTGTTATTGCCACAGAAGCTGAGACTACTCACCAGATTTTTGGATGAGCCCCACTATGAATCAAGGACAGCATGACTTGCTCTTCAGAGTAGAAAATAACCTGCCTGACTTACCTAAAAAGCAACATTTTCTGCCTTTTAGTTTTCGGTGCGACTGCCAGAAAAGACCCAGGACAGGCAGACACATTGTGCAATGACCTTATAGAGCAGGAAGAATGGAACCAGCCCCCAATTCCCAACAAACTAACACAAAGGTGCCAATAGAAGATGGGTTTGTGTGCTTCCATCCCTTTTCTATCATGTCAACTTCAGCTACATGACAACTAGATAGCCAAGGAACAAGAATGATCCTACATGTGAACAGCAGATGGAAGAATAGGAGTTTAAACACCAGCTTCATGAAAGCAGCAAGCAATTAAAACATGTGGGCAGACACAGTGCAGCCTCAAAGGTTAAATGGAAAGAATTGAGTGTACAGCTGGCACAAGGTGACTGATCCACAGGGTTGACGGGAAGAACCGAAAGCTCTGCGGGAGCAAAACCAGACCCACTCAAGGTTCTACCAGAGACCTTGTATGTCAGAACCACACAAGGTTCTACCTTCCAACAGACTCTTTTACTACACAGATTACCAGGGCATTAATCTTCCATTAAATCATAATCCAGCACTACCAACCATAACTAAAGTAGAGCATTTAAAAATTAAATGGGGAAGCAAATATCTAAATGGTCCTGCAGCAATTAATTGTCTTTCTGGATGGAGATTGGAGCAACCTGATCCAGTGAAAGGTGTCCTTGCCCATGGCAGGGGGTTGGAATGAGATGGACTTTAAGCTCCCTTCAAACCCAAACCAGTCTGTGATTCTGTAATGGGAGGAAGGGCTGAATATCCAGAACATTTCCATCCTCGATCATTCTGTACTGTCATTCTATATTGTGCCCTTCTAGATACACTTTCATTTTATTCCCAAATAAGAGATCTGGGAATTAATGTGCGTGTGGGCTTTCCACACTGCCTGGGTCCCCTTCCTCAGGTGCAGACTCAGTGCCAGGACACAGCTGTCCCCAGGCCACCTTTGCTGGGCAGGGACATTCCCACACCTCAGGACACACACCTGGACCTGACCGATCGGACACTTCACTCCTGGGAGGGTTCCAGGTGACAAAAGTTTCACTGTTGAACAAAGGGGCTCAAAGGAGACCCTAAAAACTATAGATTGGATGCTTCCCATTGCCCAGCCCATTGCTGGTGATGGAGCCAGGACAAAAACTGGAGCAGGCGCTGGTGAAGGTGCCACAGGGTGGGTGTGGGTCTGGTACAGGCCCCTGTTCTCCAACTGCTGGGAACTGACCAGGGCAAACTCTGCTGCCACCAGGCAGAGCCACTCTGATCTCCACCAGAGTGGCCTGTTTGTCTGGCAGCAGCTGAGGGACGAGGCAGAGGGAACCAGCAGCCACGTGGTACAAGGCTGTGGCACAGGAACAGGGGCTGAGTGCTGCTGAGGGAGGGGAAGCAATAAGAAAGCAAAAGGGGTTGCTGAGGATAGACAAGGCAGGACTGACTTCAGAGCATTGCAAAGCAATCTTACCATGGAATCACAGAATTGTTTGGGTTGGAAAAGCCCTCTGAGACCATCCCCCAGCACCGCCAAGGCCACCACTAACCCACGTGCCCAAGTGCCACATCTACACAGCTGTTACATCCCTCCAGGAATAGGGACTCCACCACTGCCCCATCCTGAGGGACCAAAAGCCAGAGGAAAGCCAAATCATACAGGAGAACAAAGAGCTTCAACTGTACATGAGCAGTGACCAGTCCACTATCATCCCTCCCCCCTGGGAACAGAGGGCTGTGCCTCCCTGGGGAGCACTGGAGAACTCCTCAGCTCACAGACACCAGGAAGAGATCCAGACCTGTTCTGCCTTTGAGATCAGTTCCCCTCACCTGCCTCAAAAAGGCACATGAGAAGTAGAAGGAGTTGCAGGACAGATAGCAAGAGGGACCAGGCACACATTGAGAAACTGGGCTCACATGCCAAAGGCAATTCTGGAGGTGTGAAGATTCTATAAAAAAACATAGATAATATTTAGAAGATTAATAGAGTCAGCTGCTCACCATTTCCCACTCACTCGAAAGCTCCTGGGCAGCACAGACATCACTGGCAGCACATTTGCAAGGGGCAGGAGGAAGCTCTCCTCACCACCCTCTCCTCACCACCCTCTCCAACGCTGCACGTGCAACCCCTTGGGATAAAGCACAAGAGCATCCAACAAGTCCTGAACAATCCCACGTGTGCATAGAGGTTTCCAGAACCTACCACAGCTGATGACAGAAGCAACAGTTTCCACCTGAGAGTCCTGAACCCCACAGCTGCCCATTGCATCCCACCCTCCCTCCTCCGGCGTCTGCCAGGGTGGCAGTGGTGGCTGGGGGGGACAAAGCCACCCCTCTGCCACCCACACCCCACTCCCATGGGCACAGAGGGATCCGCCTCCAACAGCCAGCCCCAGACACAGAAGCAACAGTGTGTCCCTGACAAACTTATTCTCTTGTATCACATCTCTTCAGAAGAGGAAAACAGAAAATTGGGCAACGACAGATCTTAAAAAAGACCAACAAACCTGCTTCTTGGACTACTATGATAAATATGGAGAAGTTCCCTCTGGAGAGGGCTCCAAAAGAAAATATTAGGAGTAATAGCAGATTAAAAGCTTCCTATACAAACGTACTGCAAAAAGGGCAGATACCAAACAGGGCAAAAACTAGAAAGCTGTAGAGAAGAGGGGAAAAGTAATTATTCCAGAAGTGAAGAAAATGTCTTGGAATGAGGGACATCACAGAGTTCCAGAATTTTCATTACTTAAAAAAAACATCTGGGGAGTGATTTTATTAACATGTGCAAGTATCTTCATTTCAGACAACGGATACTTGGGTGCTCAAACTCCCCACTGTGGAAGAGCTCAGCAGCCCTGGCAAACCCCAGCAGGCAGGAGCTGAGCCCAGGCACTGAAATTAATATTAGCAGGGCAGGGAAAGGGCAACGACACCCAGAGAAATTACTTTTGTTGGAATAAGCTGCCAAAGGACACTTTAAGCCTCGAACGGGTGAGGTACCCTTGGAAAGATTTTGCTCTATGAGACACGAGGGACACAGCAAAGCACTGGGAGTGCAGGGATTTTGTGCAATACAGCACATGCACAGAGCTGAGGAAGAACCTGCTGGTCCCGGTCTGTGAGGGGCTGAGGGTGCAAACTCCATGGGGAAGCAGCTGAGATAACACAGGGCTGACAGCTCTTACTGATCCCAGGTCTGGAATAGTTTGCATAAGAGAGTCCCCGGCACTGAAAGCTCTTTAAGTCACATCTGAGCAGAGCTTGACAAGGAATTTACCATCCAGACAGTCACCCCGACTCTCCCCTCTGTTGCCACACGTCTGCCTGTCTGGGCTGTACACACCCCCACGCCTGAGCCAGGCTGTGAAACAGGGTAAGAAGACCTTGCACTGCACCCCCAGAGAGCAAAGCAATGCAAGATTTTATATAAATACCAATCAAAGGCAACGTGATTCATTAGTGCTCTGGGCACTCTGCAGAGGGGAGAGGTGATGGCCACGGCAGTGGCAACGCTCCGGCTCAATTCAAGCACACCGGGGGAAAACAAGGGCAGCACGGGACTGCCTCTTTCTAGGATTCACTTCCAAACCTGGATACTAAAAATCCACAGAAATGAGAAGAGCTCGATGGAGCAGGTTTTACATCCTGTGAAGGTACCAGAGATTTACCAGATGTGCAACACTACACAGAAGTACTTCACACCCCACCGCTGAGCTTTGTTCCTTCTCCCTGTCCAAAAGCAGGGATTCTATAAGCACCTGGATGGGGCAGCGGGCACAGCCCCTCCCTGCAGCTCGGGGCTGGGACCTCCCCTCTCTGCAAGTGTGTAATGAGCATCACACCAGCGAACTGCTCTGGTGAAATCACAGAGAGAAAAGTAAATTGGAGCAAACCCAAGAGAAAAACTGTAAAATGTTCTGTTGGTACACTGCCTCTGGAACCGCCGTTTGCAGAGCGCTGAGACCGCGCGTTTAGGTTTTAAAGGGACGATTGAGGGGAGGGAGTGTCCCACAGCACCTGCCGCGTGAGAAAGGAACCTGCATCGGAAGGACCCGGACGCCGCATGTTCCTCACCCTGCCCGGAGCCCCCCGAGGGGCCGGAGCCCCGTCCCGCCCGGGCTGCGGTGGGACGGGATGGGGCGCGGGCACCGCACGGCACCGCACAGGGGCCTCTCACCGGCACCGACGCCGCTCGGCCTGAGCATCTGCCCCCGAGCAGCAGCGCCGCCGGAGCCCCCCGGGTGGATCCCCCGGGATGGCGTGGGAAGCCGCAGGGATCAGGGACTCGGCGCGGGGCCGCTCCGATAAGTCCCCGCTGACCCAGTTCTCGGTCGGCGCGGCCGCGTCGAACGCACCGAGAGCCCGAACCCCCCCGGCCGGGGCGCACGGGGGGAGGCACACGCGGGGTCCCGCGAACGCGCGTCCCGGAGCCGCTCCCGGGGCCGCTCCCGGGGCCGCCCCCGGCGCTCGGGCCGTACCTGTGCAGAGGGACACGGCGGCGCCGAGCAGCGGCAGCGCCGCCCGCAGCGCGGGGCCGGGCGGGTCCCGCATGGCCGCGGGAGCCGCGTCCTCCTCCCGCGCCGGAGCCGCTCCGGGCCCGCCGGGCCCCGCCGCCCGCGGCTTTAGCGGCTGGAGCGGGGAGGGGCCCGGACCGGCCCCGCCCGGACCCCCCGCCCCGCTCAGCCCCCCCCCCCCCACCCGCCGGGCCGGGCTCTGCCGCCCCCCGGCACCGACACAGCGGGCCGGGAGGGGGGTCCCGGCCGGGCGGGGGTCCCGGGGCAGCCCCGGGCCGGTCCGAGCCCCCGCCCCGCTCCGCCGCCCCCCGGGAGCCCCGAGCGAGCCCCCCGGCCGGCTCAGCGCTCGGACTCCGCAGCTCCGCAGCCCCGGGGGTTCTGCCCGCGGGACACGGAAAAACGGCCCACGACAACGACCATTTTTAATCGTGGGGGGTTTTGCCAAAACCCCGTCGGTGACTTTTGGCGTCTGCCCCGGGACTGCGCCGAAACCCCCGCGAACAGCAACGAGCTGAAGTGTTTGCAGCGTTTCTGCAATACCTTGAATGGTTTTAAACTGAGAGAGCTTTGGATTAATTGTTAGGAAGAAAGGCCCTGGCACAGGTTGCCCAGAGAAGCTGTGAATGTCCCTGGATCCCTGGGAGTGTCCAACGCCAGGTTGGACGGGGCTTGGAGCAACCCGGGCTGGTGGAAGGTGTCCCTGCCCATGGCAGGGGGTCGGGCTGGATGGAATTTCTGGTCCTTTCCAACCCAAACCGTTCTGGAAGTCTGTGCTTACTCCTTCACAAGCAAAAATCATCTAAATGCTTTTTGAAAGAAAACAAATTACCCTCCACCATGGTACGGACACAGCAGAGGTGAAACCCAAGTAGTCTGGGATTTAGTGGCTGTTAAACAGCATCAAAAAAAGCTGCTCTTGTACAGCCTTTTTTCCTTTTTTTTAATCCAAACACAACAAGGGAAGGCATTCAGGACTTCCATATCACTCCATCCTCAGTTAAATGTGGTGGGAATTACAACATCTTAGCGCAGTGAAGTCCAACATGACTATTTCATAGCAGTCTCTATGGGCGTATGTTCTATTGGACTGAAACACAACACAGCAGCCTATTGCACACCTCACTGTTAGGAAATACCTGCCAAGATCTAGTAAGAAATACAAAGGTTTGAGTGTCAGAGCAATGAAACAGTAGAGGAAAAATTTGCAACTCGTTCCCTTCTGAAAGCCCGGGGTCGGTAACTGCTCCCTGCCCACGTAGCTGTACCTGCTCAGCCATCCATTACTTGCCAAGTACCTGTTAAGCTGCATAGTACTTGTCTGGAGATCCCAGCTGGCTCTGGGGATGCCGGGAGAGAACATTGGATCCTCAGCAGCACCCAGGCACTGCTCATGCTGCTGACAGATCAGACAAACACAGCTCTGCTCCTGCAGATCCGTGTTTTCTTCCTCTCCTTCTGAAGACTTTCTAACAATTCACTTCATTTTCTCAGTGCTACTAGAAAATGTAAATATAACTCATTCAGACTCGTCTCTGGTTGACAGCATGGAATTATCCTGCTTTTCTGGGTGAAGGAAGACATAGAAGTAGGAAGTATGTAATTGAAGTAGTTAAGGTTGTTCTTTAGTGTAAGAAAAAACTTATAGAACACATTAGCTCATCCTTTGCAGAAGTGATGAAAGCAGTATCTCCTGCACTTGTCAAGAAGGAGAATCAAAGTTTATAGAAAGGAAAAAATATATATATAAATCAAAGCCTCTAGAAAGAAGTGGCTCAGGGATTTGGGTCTGCAAGGTGGTATGAGTGAGGCTTAGTCATCGTGCAGTGCCAGTTTTTAAATCCAACCCACTTATACCTTTGTTTGCAATATTCCCTTTTTATTTAGGCTGCAAGGAATCTCCTCTGGGCTGGAGCACAACACGATCCTGCCCCGCTGCTCTGGGGCAGGATCCACTTGTCTTGTTGTGGCAACAAACTGTGGCAAAAAGACAGGTTTAAACACCAACTGAGCACCAGATTGGAGATACAAGCCTATTACACTATTTTATATATTCCTGGTAGAGTAATGAACCGATGGACTGGGTAATTCTGGTGAGTGGAGACTTGTTGTGAACAGCAGTGTTGCAGACACTGGCAGGGCACAGCTGGAGCATTTTATTTGGGACCTCACTACACCTCTGTTGGAAGCTGTAAGACTCGTTGCCACAGATCAGTCCATATCAGTGAGAACACAGACACTGGCATGTGTTCAAATCAAATACATGACAATTTTCTCCATTTCCCCTCTCATCCCCATACGTACTATAGGGAAAAAGCATTGCAGCAGAGCACAGATGACACTGCTCTGTCCCACCTCTGGGGTCAGGTGCTTTCTCACACCCGGCTGTGCTGCCAGTGTTACCCAGCTCAAACGAGGCCTCTTTGCTTGATTCAATACTGATAATGCTCCACGTCCTCAAAACACACTACAGAGCTTTTGTTTCTCTCTGGGCCTTGAAAAACTAATTGTCTGGGCTCTTCATATGCTGTTACATTCTGCATTATGTGATATCTGTGAAATCTGGAACAAAGCACTTCAAATTGCTGGGGTTTAACTTCTTTCAACAGGTTTGGTGTAAATAAACAGCATTTTTATGAGTACCATTGACGCAGAACCACCAGCTGCCAACATTTTAAATTGTTTGAAACTGAGTTTAAAACAAATTGACAATCCCACAGAACCCATTCAGCTACTCCCAGCTCACTGTGCCTGTAGAGCACTCAGGGACCAGCAGGTTTGGGTCCCAGTTAACCATCATCACTGAGCCTTCACCCTGTGCCTGATCTTCCTCAGGCCTTTGACACACCAAACACCAGCGAAAAACCAGAATAACAAAACAAGGGATGGAGGGGAAAAAGAAAACCACCACACTCTGTTGAGAGGCCAGTGTGCTCCCCAGTTAGCTGCTTGCATGGCGTGGTTCATGGTAGGACAGAAATAGCCTGTCCTGGGGATTTAAGAGTCTTTGGAAATGGGTAACACCAGGGAAACTTTTGCCAACTGGAAGCACTTCTAGGGCTGGCCAAAAGCCAAGAATTTTGTTTTGTAACTTATTTTGCTCCAGGGCAAAACCAAGACCAACTGAAATTTTGTGCAAGCAAAACAAAAGGGAATCCATAGATACATCCCAGAACAGGCAGCAGGTCAGCAGTTACCCCTCCCCTTGGTCCTCCTCATCTCCTCGGTCCTCTGCATCAGTGTCTTGTCCTGCTGCCTCACACACCCTCTGTCCCACTCTGCTCATCCAGAAATGCTATGAAACCTTCCAAAACTTGCCATCAGATTGATACATTCCTGCAAAACCATTATATTGTTGACCATGGTGATTAGAAAAAGAGTTGAAAAATTCCCAAACTGTTTCAAGAACCATTTTATAAATCTTTAGTCACATCCACCCCCAAAATGCTGCTTTCTACAGCTCTGAAATCTATTACACAGTAGCCCATTAATCTGCTGAAAAGGCCACATTAATCTGAGTGGGGGCCTTTTTGATGAGGAGGGTAATAATGGACCTCCTTGGAATATTTTAGCATTATTCAGGCATAAGAAGTGTTGAAAGAGTGAGCATTAGTATAATTAAAAAGTTAATTTATTATGGAATGGTTTGGGTTGGAAGGGACCTTGAAGCTCACCTCTCCATGGGCAGGGACACATTCCATATCCCAGGTTGCTGCAAGCCCTGTCCAGTCTGCCCTTGGACACTTCCAGGGGTGGGCTGTCACTTCCACCTAAGCCCAGCCCAACATATTTCCAATGGGGAGTTCCTGGTGGCCCGGTTTGGAACCATCTCCTGGGGGAGTGAGAGAAGGTTTGCCAGGAACAGCAAGAGGGAAAGTGAACCATCCGCTGGCAACAGCTGGAATGGGCAAAGGAACAAAGTAAGGGAGAGGGCCAGAGCCCCTTCTCTGAAGGCTTAAATTGACTTCAAGATCCTCATAAAACAGCGAAGACACTGAGAACATGGAATTCTGTGAAGTTTCTCAGGCAAATTTTTTAAAAAGTGCTTGCAGAGAAGACACGATTTCCGATTCTCTCAGTGAGCAACTAGAAACAAATCCCTTTCTCTTTGTTTACTGGTATCAGTGTCCTTCCTCCCAGTGAAGAGGGGCAGCCACGTGTTTTAAATTCACACAGAATCTCATTACAGGAGACTTGACAGAGTAAATCTGTCTCAGGTTCCAGGTGTTTCCAGGGTAAGCTGAAGCAGAACCCTGTGACCTCTGGCCACGGCCTCGATCCGCAGCCGTGCCCATGGTCAGTGCCCGGCAGGGAATGGCACTGCCCTGTCCCTCGGGGCTCCCACACCTCAGGGGCACGGCCAATACTCGGCTATTTTAGCTCCCTGCTTTAAGGACTGCAAGTTCCACACACAGGGAGTAACCAGACACGGATAACTGGGGGGACAAAAGGCGTCGGTTTTCCCTCCTGGTTCTGCAGTTACGGGACCTTCCCTGGGCCAGCAGTTCCACTGCCCTTAAAAACTGCTCTGCAGCCCTTCCTGCTTCCTCCCATCAGCACTTCCCTCAGGGAGACGTTCTCTCTAGTGCAGGCAGGCAATGTAACACCACAGCCATTTCTGCAAGGTTTTAGGATAAAATTCCAGCCTAACGTCCAACAGGTCACTCTCCTCCACCACCACCAATTACATTTTAAAGCTCCAGGTTTTCCAGAACATTCCAAGAATGAAAAGAGATCTATGCTGTGAATCTGAAAGAATCATGATATTTGGGAAAGGGGTTTTTGGGTGGTGAAAATTGGAGGAGATTGCTGCAGAGACATATGGGGAGGAGACTGGGGTGATGAAAAGCCCTTGACTCCAGTTAGCAGCAGCCAGCAAGGGTGTTGTCATCTGCTAAGATCCAAAGGACAAGCTGACTGCAGGTGTTAAAGTCTTTAACAAAAGAATCCCTGGCCTCACTAGGTCTGATTTCCTTCTGGCACAGCTTTTCATAGTTGACACACAGCTTATCTCTGAGCCTGAGCAGCAAATGAACTATTCACAGGGATGAGAGGAAGGTGGGCACAGCCTTTTCCATGCTCTGAAGGCCAGAAAAAAAAAACAAAACAAAAAAAAGCTCTCCATGATGCCCACGGGAAGAAGAAAAATCCAAGTGTGGAAGCTGAAATGCAGGGTCAGATTTTCGGTTTCTGAGAGGAGCAGATTTTAGCACAGTGACCAACACCTGGACTTGCTGCCACTGATCTCAGTGGCAGCAGTATCCAGTATCTCAATGTTGGTGATTTTAGGGGTCCAGGACTTTTGTGACAGTGAGGCCCTCAGTCACCACACTGCAGAGGGTGGTCAGTGGAGACAAGTTATTAATTACTGATGTTAGGTCATTTTGAAAATCCACCTCTGCAGCTCAGCTGCTTCATCACTTGTGCAGCTCCCACAGGTGAAACCCCAGACAAACCCCTGGGCACATTCTGGAGCCCCCAGAAGGCACTGCCCGTGGGGAGGGGGATGGAGCAGCATTCCCAGGATGCTTCCCCGCTCCATCCAGGGCCACAGCTGGTCTTTCACCCTGTGGCACCCTCAGCCACACTCCCTCCAAGCACAGCCCAGGGGACACCACAGCACTGCCCACCCCCCACAGCCACGGGGCAGGAGCCCCGCCCCAGGACAGGTATTTATTGACCAGACCTGAGAGTTCAGAGCCCCACGGGTGGGACGGGGGCACCAGCTCAGCCAGGGCTGCACCCCGGGTTTGGACACAGCCCTGGGACAGACACACTGCACAGGGTGACACAGGGCAGTGACTGCAGTGCCCAGGGGAACACCGGGGGGTGTTTTTTTAAAAAAAACAACAATTAAAGCCTCCTGGGTCTGAGAGCTGACAGGCACTCTGGTGTGTGGTCTCACAGGCCGTGGCCCCAGCGCCCAGGGCAGTCAGGCTGGTACAGAACAGGGTGATGCAGGGGGCAGGTGTCCCACACCCCCAGAAGATCCTTCTGCAGGTTTCACACATCTCCACTGGGCAGGATCCGGGGGCTGCGAGACGAGGCTGTAACCAGGCAGAAGCTGCATCCAGGAGCAGGTCCCAGGCTCTCCTCCCTGAGAGCCCCAGGTCCCCCTTGCAGCCTCTCCAAGGGGAACCATGTCCGGCTCCGGCTTCTGTCCCGGCACAGCTCTGGGGGTCGGGCACTGAACTGTGGGGGGGTTTCCCTTCCCACTGGGAATGTAAAGCCAGTGTGCTATTCCCAGGTGAGAGGACCTGTCACAGCACATCACTTACTTTTTCCACACAAATCTTAACTTTAAAATGTGAAAATGTATTCTGAGGTTGTCTCTCTATAAATGGAACAGCACCTGAAATGTCTTTGCTTCCCTTCTGCAATGCCAACCACTGAGCCAAGGCTGAGCTTCTTGCACAGCAGACATTTCACCTCACAGGGAAGAGAACTGTCCCTGCCATTCAAAACAGTTTAATCCAGCTAAATAAAATTCTGGAAGGTTTGATATGGATTTTTGGTGGATAATTCCAGCCCAGAAGGCCCACAAGGGAAGTTCCAACCGAGAGGAGGGAAGCCTTCAGTGACTTCCCTACAGCAACACTGACTGGAGGGCTTGGCCTCAGGCTGCTCCTGGCACTTGACCCCAGGACACCTCCAAGTGCCACATATTACTGAGCAGTAACAAACAAGCCTTCTGCATATAGAATCGTGGAATTATAGGATGGTTTGAGATGGAAGGGACCTTAAAGCCCATCCACCTTCCACCAGCCCAGGTTGCTCCAAGCCCCGTGTGACCTGGCCTTGAACATTTCCAGGGATGGAGCAGCCACAGCTTCTCTGGGCAACACAGAAACCCATCAAAAAGCAACAACACTTCCCCCATCCCCAAACCTGACGCCAGGTCTGGTTCCATCCAGTCTGCCTCCTGTGACTGCTGGGGATTGTCCACACCGACAGGACAGCAGAATCCCACAGGTAGTGCTACTCATGTTGAGCCATTTTTCCATGCAGGGCCCCCTCTCAGCAGGCTCTGATCCCTGGCACCACCGAGCAGCCCCAGCTCCCCTGGCTGGTGCAGCACAAACCCGCCAGACACATGAATAATTCAGCTCCAGCGAGGGAACTGCCTGTGCCATCGCCATAGTAATGGATGCAGCGACGCCCTCACTGCAGCAGATTATATATAAGCATTCCAAATCTCTTTAGAAGATTAGATTTTGTGGAGGTACTAGGGGAACACTGATTAATAAACACGCTGGAAAAACAGTGAGGGAGGTGGGGGTGTTCCCTTCACATGGAACCTCCCCCCACTGCCCAAGCCTTGACACCTCCAGAGGAAAAGCAGCAACAAGTGTTCTCCTGGGACTGTCCAGACATGTGGAAATGAGGTTAAATCACACAGACTACAGACAATCCTTCCCTGGCTATCACTGAGTTTTCCCATCTCTACTCACAGGCACACCCCTCTCCAGCTCCTAAGAGGAAACTCTGCTATTCCTGCTGGCTTTGGGGAGCACAGACCCCGACTGTCCTCAGCAGCCACTGTACACTAGGAAAGCACATGAATGACTTATCCCAAGTCAAGGGACAAGAACTTGCTAAGAAATTACTTCTTATGATTACTTTTCACCCAATTTTCTTGATTGACATTCACCGAACGGTGACCCAATTCAAGCACACCCCAGCTAACACTTCTAATAGCCCAGACCAGAAGTACTTCAGCAGCAGGGCATGAAATTGAAATGGGTTTAAAATAATCCCTGGATGCTTTGATATGCAGAAGGCAGTCCTTGGAGCAGCACCAGTGACCGTGACCTTGCCCAGCACACCGGGGAGTGCCCAGGAGTCCCAGCACTGACAGACCCTCTTACCCTGCCAGTGACTCACCTGGATAATCTTCTTTACCTAGCACTGGATAAACAGGGTATTACTGGGGTGTTCCTATGGTTTGTGGCTTTATCCTTTAGTCTGTTATCCCTTGTGTCCAGGGAAGGGAAGGGAGCTGGGAAGGGGCTGGAGCAGCAGGAGGGGCTGAGGGAGCTGGGGGGGCTCAGCCTGGAGAAAAGGAGGCTCAGGGGGGACCTTCTGGCTCTGCAACTCCCTGACAGGAGCGGGGAGTGAGAACTGTGTAGGTCCTTGCTGCAGACCCCACATCCTGCAGCATCCCAACCAGCCCCAGCACAGCTGGGAGCCAGTAACCAGTGCTGGGGTCAGACAGTCCAGATCCTCAGGGACAGCAGAGGGAACACTATGGAGTACAAGGAGCTGTTCCCAACCTAAAGTTGTGCTGTTCCAGTACACAGCACTTTCCAGAGGATGCTACAGTGCAAAGAAGAGATGGAACAGGTATTTAACATGATCGTCTTCCTGACCCAGTGTGGCAGTGTTTGGGGAAGGCAGCCCAAATTCTGCCAGCACAGCCAGAGCTGTCACTGACCATCAGCATGACAGGTTGTCTCTCCAACACCTGCACTGGAAAACGCTGGAGAGGCAAAAACTCCAAACAAAAGCCTGACCATAGCCTTCACACACAGACTGAACACTGAACTGCCACCTCTGGCTCTGTCCCCTCTGTCTGCAGTGCCACCTCCCCTGGCCAGCTGTCCCCACTGGCCTCACTCTGAGCACCACAGCAGCTCCACAAGAGCCGGCCTCCCTTCCCACTTGGCTTAAATCCTGCTGCCTCTTCCATCCCATAAATACCTGTTAAAGAAACACAGGGGTGTGCACCAGGCACTGCAGAGCTTCAGGCACTGCTCTGTATCAGTGGCCACCAAAGCAGCTCCACCTGTCACCAGTGACCTCCAGCCACCCAGCAGCTTCAGTCCAACCCCGATTCCCTCACACCACTGACATCCCACCCCTCCTGGGCTGCAGCTGTGGCCCAGTCAGCCCAGTACACAGTTCACACACACCAGTTTAAAGGAAAACCAAAACGCATTCAGGCTTTTGACTTCCTATTAAAAACTAACAGTAAAAACTCATCAGATCTGGCTTTTCCTAGTTTTTTTGGCAGCACTGGATCTGCTCAGATTCTCATCATGTATAATCAGAGACCTGGCAGAGAAGAAGAGACCACCTGGCAGCTGGTGCAAGCCCTGGCTGCTCTGCAGAGCTGCACACCACGCTGTCTCTCAGCCCCAGGCAGCACCTACCCCACACACTTGGCTCCTATTCCTACACCAGCAATGCAGAACAAGGCATTCCACTCGGCTGGAACGGGACAGGAAGGATGGGGCCGGGAAGGAAAAGTTACAGAGAGGCAGCAGAGCAGAACCTGGCGGACTTGAAGCACCAAAGGGAACCTTGGAGAAGTGTTTTACCCCAGAGAGGAAGCACGTCCAGGTGGCTGATCCCTGCCCAGGGCCTTGGACTGCCCAGAGGATTCTAAGCCCCTGGATAAAGGAGTTCTTTTCTGAGAATGAGAGGGCACTGCCCCTTCCTGGGTATTTCTCCACAGGGTGGAACCAAGCCAGGAGCATGTGGAGGGGCACAGGCAGAGAGAACTGTTCAGAGCAGAGTTCCTGCCCCCAGGCTGGGATGGGGGACCGCGGGGAGGGCAGGGGGACACGGCCGGTGTCCCCTCCGAGGACAGCCCAGCACCTCCCTGCTGGACCATTCTGGGACCAGGTTCAGCACACAGGAAAATACCCAGGCCCTGGTAGAGCCTCAGCACCTCAGACTTCCAGCAGCACCAGCCTGGACCCCGTGGGCACGGCCCCGGGGTCCCCACAGCTGCACTGGGGGCAGCTGGTCACTGACGGGCAGGCAGAGAACTAAAGCACACTGTGGTTTGACTTGAAAACATTCTATTTAATTTATACAAATAACTACTAAATAGAAAAAGTAGATTAAAACAAAATAGTTATTTTTCTGGCAGAGTTTAAATGCATATTATATAGCTTAGAAGAAATAAAATGCATTTTCCCCACGGCATTCATGACCTAAAATTCTAGTTAACTCCTCCGTTGCTTTCCTTTCCCGGATCAGTAAGATGCCAGACGCAAGGTCCTGTGGGAAATGGCTATATATACGTTCCATATTCCAACTGAAAATATGGTACAGACCACACACCTACAAATGTGAAGCACTTAAAATGTGACTATCGAGTTGTAATATGATAATACATAAAACAATTCATGTTTCAGGTTATATTGTGTTACAAAAACGTCTGTGTAAGAAATCATGAAAGAGGCCACATAAAAATAAGCTTTAACTTTATGCACTTATTTTACAGTTTAAAAAACTGGCAAGTGCACTAGTAATAAATAATTTGCAAGTTTTGGATAAACGAGAAATTCCTAATGTTCAGCATTATTGTAAACATCAGTACACATGTAAAATGCAGCTAAAGTCTGACAGTTACATTTTCAGTTTACCGAATTCTTTTCCTATTACTCAGGTATATATCAATGCAGGATACAGCCAATCGTATTTTTGGCAAGTCATGTCATTAAAATTAACAGTGACAGTGCAAGTAAGGAATGCAAAGAATTCCTAGTGCAATAAAGAAGAGAAGCACAGGCAATATTGCTGATTAAAATTTACCACTTCCATGTATTCACCCTGGGAGTGATTAGGAGAATTAAAATAAAATTAAAAAAAATTTTAAAAAAGGAGGGGGAAAAAAAAGGGAAAAAAAGAAAAAAAAAACAAAAAGAAAAAAGCCGTTCAAAGCCATTGTTTAATGCCCTGATCTTGTCTTAGGATTTCTCTGTCTTCCTTCAGGCCACTACCTCAGCAACAGCACATCCGGCTGAGTCCTCAGCGCTCGCCCAGGTGTGGGTGCAGTCGTGGTCCGAGCGGTCCAGGGTCCCAGTGTTCCCACAGCTGCTCCCCAGAACTCCCGCTCCGAGCAGCCCCGTGGGCACCAGGGCTGCCAACGGCCTGGCCAGAGCCCTCAGGGCCAGCCCAGTGCCTTCCTGGCGGGAGAGCACCACGAGCAGAGGGTCAACAGTCAGCTTTCAGTTTGTCTAAGGAATTGTCAATTTTGGTCAAAGTCTTTTTGATGCGCAGGGCTGTCAGTCTGGCCGACGGGTTCTGGTACCAGCACTCCTTCATCAGCTTGGCGAGGGACGTTAACGTCTGGGAACGGACAGAAACCACACAACACCAGGGTAAGGCCACAAGGAACAAGCCAAGGAAGCACTGGAAGCACTCACAGAGGATTTATTGCCTAATTAACCCTCCATTTGCAGAGTTTCCTGCTACCTACCAAATGCAAAGCTTCTGGGTGTTCAAAAGCCCTCAAAGTCTGATAACTTGGTTAAACCAAGAGCACAACTGGAGTGATCAGCCAGGGTAACTTTCAACAGTGGAGTTTCACAGTTTCTTTCCTAATTAAGAAAACACTCCACAGAATCTCTTTTCAATGGAACCAAGTGCTGCAGACCCACGAAGGCAGATTTTCTGCCCATGATTCCATCATGCCCAGCACAGGTTTAACTGGCTGGACTCCCAGCTGGCTGCTGGGACAGCACAGGGCACAGCTCCACACCCAAACTTTGGAGATGGGCCCTCTGCCCTGGCCAGCCCTGTGGATTCACACTGACCTCCACGGCTTCAGTGGTAAGGACAGCTGGGCAGACTGCAGAGGCCAGTCCGAAAAATAAACTTAAGCACCAGCCTTTCAAAAAGAACAACAGCCCCTTATTCTGTAGGCAGGAGAAACCAGCATTGTGTTCTAAATCTGGTGCTTGTAAGCCACAGAAAGTCCTGGACTGGCTCCCCTCCCCTTGATTTCCCCTCGAAGGGAGAACAATGACCCAGGAAGAGCAGCTGTAAGAGTCATTTCTAAACCCTGCTCCTGAGCGGCCGATCTGTGACTGGCTCTGCCCTGGCACTCCTCAGTTTGCTCAGTGCTCCCCCAAGGCCAGGCCATTCCACCCCCAACCCCTGCACAGGTGATGCTGCTGACAAGGCCCCTCGAGATCACTTCCATTGCAAGGCACAACTGAAGATAACCTCTGTGACTCTGCCCAAGAACAAAGGTCAGCACGTGCCTGCGGCCAGCCCCCCCCAGCACCCACTGACCGGGTCTGAGAACCATCTGTTGGGAATGTTGGGCCTCTGCTGATCCACACAGACCACTTTCCTCATGTCTTCAAAACTGGGATCGTTCGGAACCAAGTCATAAAAGGGTGGTTTGTAGTCTTCCACAATACCTGGTGAGACACAAACAGGCATTACTGAATGGCTTGTCAGTGAACAGCATTCTCACAGGGATGGAGGGAACACAGGACCCATGTGCTCTTAGAGGCACAAAAATCCTTTAGAAGTCAATCCCACAGTGTCACACAGCCACTGAACAACAGAAGAGCACTTACTGCCACAGGAACAGCTTTTTCTACCCAAAATGTTAATTAATTGGCTCATATGACAAGTCCACAAAGTAAGAGCTATACCCACTTTGCAGATGCTGGAGCTGAAAGGATGAGAAGTAAATCCCTTGCCAAACGGCCATATTTTATAACACAAAGAGCTTTCCTGCCTATCACAAACTGGGATTTCTACCAGCAAGTGGAAAAATGTAAGGTCTGCACTGTGGTTTTTACCAGCCTCACCACATACTTTGATGCTTTTGTGATTCCTGGAAGGGTTCAATAAGGATGTTGGCATCCACAGACTCTCGAGCTGGTGCTTCAAATCATTTCATTTCTAGTTATGAAAACAGTAAAATCCCCAGGGTAACTGGTACCACATGCCATCACAAAGCCAAACACCCAAGAGCCTGTGACAGCCAGGGGCTGAATGCATCTTCACAGAATCATGGAATGGTTTGGGCTGGGAGGGACCTTGAAGCTCATCTCATTCCCTGCCATGGGCAGGGACACCTTCCACCAGACCAGGCTGCTCCAAGCCCTGCCCAGCCTGGGCCCTTAAACCCACAGCCTGCCATTCCCTGGGCTTTGGCACTGCCAGAGGAGTCTGTGTGTGTGCTGCCCTGCCATTCCCTGGGCTTTGGCACTGCCAGTCTGTGTGTGTGCTGCCCTGCCATTCCCTGGGCATTCCCTGGGCTTTGGCTGTGTGTGTGCTGCCCTGCCATTCCCTGGGCTTTGGCACTGCCAGTCTGTGTGTGTGCTGCCCTGCCATTCCCTGGGCTTTGGTACTGCCAGTCTGTGTATGTGCTGCCCTGCCATTCCCTGGGCTTTGGCACTGCCAGAGGAGTCTGTGTGTGTGCTGCCCTGCCATTCCCTGGGCTTTGGCACTGCCAGTCTGTGTGTGTGCTGCCCTGCCATTCCCTGGGCACTGCCAGAGGAGTCTGTGTGTGTGCTGCCCTGCCTGCACCCGCTCATGGACCGCCCCTGCCCACTCCCCAGGGCAGGCACGGAGCTCTGCTTCCTCACTGCATCAGGCTCACAAACCATCCCCAGGGAGCCCAACTTTGTCAAGAAGCCAATTTACAGCCCGGTGTTCAAAGCCAGGCATTCGGGTCAGCAGCTCGGAAAAACCCGGAGCTAATGAGGCCCTCTGGGTCCAGCGGGAACATCACACGGCTGCTGCTGACAGCTGGGCACAACACACTGAGAGCTGGCAGCTGGCCCAGAGCCAGACATGAAATCCAGGAGCATCTCTAATGCTCTGGAGAGGCTGAAGTTGAAAAGAGGTTCTCAGTCTTTGCTATGGCAAAGTTCTGAGTTTTAGTTTTCTTGTTCTATTGCAGATGAAGATCAAAATCCCAGATATTCCCATGGATATGCTGTAAAAATCTGTAAATCCCTGTCTGTGATGACTAGTCAAAATGGGAAATAGTCTTCGGGAAGAGCAATTCCCAATTGCATTTACCAAACATCACCTACCAGGCTGAATTCTTGTCTTTACCCTTCTCCTGCTCCCCCCAGAACACTGTGAGACCTCATGGACACAACCACCCTGTGCCCTCACTGCCCACACCTGCCCTGCAGGTAAAGCTGCAGGTAAGGCTGGGGCTTCACACAAGTTAAACACCAACTCCAGCTGTGTCACACAGCTCTGAACACGCTCTGAGGGCCACGAGGATATCGCAGATGAACTTTATCCCTGCAGAGAGAGCCTGGCTCTAATTCAGCATTTCCATGTGGTCTTTCCCAAGCACAGGGCACAAAACTGGCTGTTGCAGATGAGACGTGCAAAGGAAGCAGGTCTGGCCTTTACTCCAGTAGTGACTCTGGAGTGCTCTGAGCTACCATGGCCCAACACCCCAGGCCCCTGGGACCAGCAAGGAGGTGCCAGCGAGCCACTCAACCTCTGACCCACAGCAGTGTGCCCTCCCAGCCTCACTGACCCACAGCAGTGTGCCCTCCCAGCCTCACTGACCCACAGCAGTGTGCCCTCCCAGCCTCACTGACCCACAGCACTGTGCCCTCCCAGCCTCACTGACCCACAGCACTGTGCCCTCCCAGCCTCACTGACCCACAGCACTGTGCCCTCCCAGCCTCACTGACCCACAGCACTGTGCCCTCCCAGCCTCACTGACCCACAGCACTGTGCCCTCCCAGCCTCACTGACCCACAGCACTGTGCCCTCCCAGCCTCACTGACCCGTGACACACTGCCCTCGCCGCCGCCCCTGCCAGACCCAGCTCCTGCAGCACAACCCAGCCTGGCCTTCCTGCACAGTTTTAAGGGGACTTCTGTCATTTCCAATACACTGTACTGCTTTCCCCCAGGGCTGCTGACTTTGTGCCCTCAAATCAACTACAGCTCACACCTTCCCTCCCCACCACACAAGCATCACCTCTGGCATAGGAATTCATCAACTCCTGCCCAGCCACCACAACACTTTATGGCATCTGATACATGAAGGTGCTCACAGACTGCCAAGACAGACAGTGCAGGATATAAAACTGCACTGAGAACACCAAAGTTCCAGCTGAAATTCTCCAGGCACTGACAGTGACGTAATGCAGCCCAGCACCAAGCAGGTCTCCATCTGCCTACGACACACCTGTGCCAATAAACACTCTCAGAAACATTAAGGCCACGCATTCACCACCTTTCCTCCTTCCTCAAACTAGCCACACACACCTTCACGAGATTTGGGCTTAGTGGGAACAGATCAGACACAGAGTAAACAAATGTGTGTGACAATCTGCAATTTCCTCATATTTAAATATGTAGCTGTGAACAACCCATCCCTGCCAGGGTCTGCACACATCTGAAGGGCATCCTCGCCTTCTCCTACCCATCTGGGTCCAGAAAGCACAACCTGAGGTCTAGAACTCAGAGAGGACTTCTGACTTGAGCAGGAATCACACCAACAGACACCCAGCTGAAAGGTTCCTAAATTCAGGCACCCTTGCCAAGAGCAAGGAAGAAACCCTGCACTCTAGACAGGATGGCAGGAGCACCCTTCCCAAGCAGAACTGCACCTGGACCAAGTCCTGCCTTGGGAATGCATTTAACTTGGTAAAGCAAGAGCAGCCCCGAATTTTGACAACTTCTGCACTTCCTACATAATTTCCTTCTGTTTCTTAGGGTTTGTCACGAGAAATAGCCTCCTACAAGTATTCACTATGGTTTAAGTGGAAAAAGTGTGGAGACCTTATGATCTAAAATGTTGACTGTTTGGTATGAGTTAGTTCTCACCAGGGTCTAGAATGAGCAGGGGACCCTCTTTCTCCTCTGCCTTAACAGAAATGACAACAAGATTCGGCCACTGTACCCAACACGCCAACAGCTTCCCCGAAGTGTGAGGAACCAAACTACTGTGGAGGTCCAGCATGCTCCTGTGCTCTTTGGTGGCAGGTGCTTTGCCATGAATTGCCATTTCCCTACCCCTGCTAGAGGCAGGGGAAGGGTGCCAGGCACTCACCGTTGCTGACCATGCGCCTGGCCACCTCCCAGAGCACCAGCCCGAAGGCCCAGATGTCCACCCTCTTGTAGGAGTCGAAGCAGTCTGCCTGGATCGTCTCGTCCAGCACCTCCGGGGCCATGTAGCGCTTGGTGCCCACACGGGGATTGTTCCCCACATCCAACTGGTTTGTGCTTTGGGAATGCATAACTGCCAGGCCTGAAGGACAGAGAGAAAAAGTCACGGCTTACAACTGCGGCAGAACACGCGTAGAGGTGCTCAAAGAGGAGCCGAGGGCCCAACTGTCCAAAGACCAACGTGGTCAGCGCCAAACCCACCACCAAAACCAGCCCCTGAGGCCACAGACCAGCCTATTATCTCCTCAGGGATCACCATTAAGCATTTTATTGCACTGTTGCAAAACATTGTCATGAAGTGTTTTGCAGCCACTGGATGTCCCCAGCGCTCCGGGCACGGACATGCAGAGGCCAAACAGCTGCTGCCCAGGAGAAAACAATTTTACACAGTACTCAGATTTATTTATAGAACTTTTGGGTAGGTGGATACATCCGAACTGTGGGGAAGGGAGAAGAAAAACACTGCATGAAGGATACACACGAGTTAAAAAAATAAAGCTGGAAAATAAAAAACATCGTATTTGCAGTAGCTTGAAAAATAAACATCCTCAAGCAAATCTAAAATGAGTCAGACAAAACCACTCTACCTGGTTTCTACTAATTACTAAACATTTAAGCAGAGAACATTATGTGAGGGACTAAATTACTGTAAATTTGGAAACACACAGAGGACTCATCTGGCCCCGGTAAACAGAGAGCACCACAAATTGAGCAGCAGTGGGTGCGTGGCAGAGCCAAGCGACAGAGAGGGCGACGCAAACTCTCCCTAATTTCCTCAGCAAATCTTGCAAGAATAACATACACTATTTACATTTAACAGGAGTTTATTTTAGGTGAACCTTAAAAAGCTTTTTACCTCAGTCCCACAAAGATTAACCTAGCACCAGATCATTCACTTTCTTTTCTTTCCAAAGAACAGTCTGTACCTCAACATAACAAAAATTTGAAAAACACTTTCCTACAATCTAAATGCACTTTAAGAAACTTCAAGCTGGTAAGAAAATGCTTATGGCACTTCTAGAAAGATCACAGAATGGTTCGGGTTGGAAGGAACAGAATTCATCTCATTGCACCCCCTGCCATGGGCAGGGACACCTTCCACCAGCCCAGGTTGCTCCAAGCCCCGTCCAACCTGGCCTTGGACACTTCCAGGGATCCAGGGGCAGCCACAGCTTCTCTGGACAACCTGGGCCAGGGCCTCCTCACCCTCATTGTAAAACATTTCTTATAATAAATCTAAATCAACCCTCTTTTAGTTTCAAAGCGTCACCCCTTGGCCTATTGTAACAGGTCCTGATACAAAGTTTGTCTCCACTTTTTTTAAGGACACCTTGGATACCATCTCCTGACAAGATTACCTGGAAAGCCTGCTCCCAGATCCAGGTGTTTCTGTCATACATGACACACACACTTATACATGTATGTACTTGTTTAAATTCACATTAAATTACATTATACAATATGTATGGATTATAATATTTTTTGAAAAAGGCTTGCAACTGCAAACAAAGGTTAGAAACCACATTTCCTAGCAAACTCTGAAGACATCAAGACCTTGGAGAAGACTTTGATAAAAATCAAAATACTCCACCCTAATTGGGCAAAACAGATTCCACAGGCTGACTGGTCAAAGTTTTACAGCTGAGGGAGGCCAGTCAGCATCCCACACACTGCACACAAGGACATGGTGCAATGGGGGCAGGGGACACAATGTTGTAACCAGGTTCCCATCACGGAGGCATCCGAGCTGTTTGGGAGTTGGGAAGCAGATCCTGCTCCACTTCAGTGTCTCCTGCTCCCAGGGGCTCAGTGCACATGTGACTCAGGGGCACTGAGTGCCTGGCAGAAGAACTCTTGCTTTAAGATATCAGCTCTTAAAAAGAAAAGAAACATGTCGGGTTTACAAGACAAAAACTCTTTTAGCACAGTGGAGTATTTCTGCTTTCCCACAGCATTACATGCTGTTCCATGAGGTTGCTCAACTCAGACCCATCACCAGGCACATGCAGTGCTTGAGAAGTACAAGGGCAGAACTTTTCCACAGCACTGACAGACTGAGCAGGAATGACACCCATCCTGGACCTTGTCACACAGTTTGTGCTTAGCCAGGGCATATCTGAACCAGGCAGGGCTGTCACTGCAGCTCAGATCCTGGGGGTGCTGTGGGCTAGAGCAGCTCCCAGCTCCAGATCCTGGGGCTGAAACAGAGGAGGAGACCAGAGAATGGAAAAGAGACAAAGCCTCACAGAAAAAAAGGCATGAATACTTGCCAGAAGCAACAAATTCTTTGGTGACTCTCCCTTAGAGAAGAGAAACATGGGAAGAATGTTTCAGATACATGCCTGAGGAATTCACGTTTAAAAAAATACTTACCTTAGTACTATAAAAACTAACTGGGAAGTGTTTACTGCTGTGCTCTCTTGGAAAATCTCTCAAACATCTGAAGCCTCTAGATAAATGGTGTAGTAGATTTCACTGTACCAGTGTGATGTCAATCAATGCCAGGATGTGCTGCCCCCTCCTCAGCATGAGTTAAAAATTTATTTAAAAGTCAGTCTCTGAAGCTTTGTATTTTCAACTTACTGCTCTATTTGCTACTTACTATTCCCTCTGCAAATTTAGATAGGCCCAGGTGTGTGGGTTTCAAGTTTTCCCCGTGTGTATCTCAAGTCCCTCCGGCACAAGTAATAGGAACTATGCAGTGGAATTATTATTAAAAAACATTCCCATCTTTTTGCCTAACCAATGCCTCCAATACTGTTCTATCACTGTTTTCTCCCTTGTCTTCAGAGAAAAGAAAAAACCCCTATTTTCAGACATCTCTCCAAGGTGTAAATGAGCTATGCTGCAGCAACTGCTCCTGAGCACCACGCCAGCTTACATTTCAAACCCACTTCTGAGCTCCGAGTGGTCTGGCAGGACTCAAGCTGGGCAGAGATGGGGCACTGGGACAGTGAGCGCGTGGCACAGTGTCTGCAGGAGGGCACCTGGGAGTGCAGACACCAGACAAACCCTGATCACTGCGTCCTCCCGGGATCCCGGAGTGGAATTCACAACGGGAACCCAAGGAAATGTCCGGAACTGAACAACGGGAACCCAAGGAAATGTCCAGAGCTGAACAACGGGAACCCAAGGAAATGTCCATAAGTGAACAACAGAAACCCAAGGAAATGGCCCAAAACGCGCTGCTGGGCTGCAGGCGCCATCTGGCGGCTGGCGCGGGCACTGCGGGGAGCGCCGGCTCCCGGGAGGGCGAGTAAGGGCAGGGCAGGGCTACTGAGAGCTACTGCGGGGCTACTGAGAGCTACTGCGGGGCTACTGCGGGGCTGCTCCGAGGGTTCCACCTCTGGAGCCACCCCAGCAGTGATCTCTGCGGGCAGCGGGGGCTGCACTCACCCAGGTCAGCGATGCAGCACTGCCCGTTCTTCTTGACGAGGATGTTCTTGCTCTTGAGGTCGCGGTGGGAGATGGCCGGCTTGCCCTGCGTGCCGAAGATCTCGATGTGCAGGTGTGCCAGCCCGCTGGCGATGGACAGCACGATGCGCAGGCAGCTCACCGTGTCCAGCGTGGTCAGCTGCAGGTAGTCGTACAGAGAGCCCATCTCGTGGTAGTGCGTGATCAGCCACAGCTGCGTGCTGGAGTTCCGGGAGGTCATGTCGGAGGCGATAAAACCTGGGGGGAGAGAGAACAGAGGAGAAATAAGGAAACAAAGTGACAGAGCTCCTTCAAGATTCACCCAAGAGAAGAATCAATTCTGAGGCCCCTCTTGCAATGTAAAACTGTTTAATTACAACTTTTCTGCAGCTGCACTGCAGACTGCAGGTATCACTGTGATGGAAACAGAGCTGACAGATTCTGGAAGTCTGACTCACACCTATTCACAAGAACACATTTATATATTTGTCAGTCACACCAAACAACTACTTGTTAGGACCACATACTTTAAAAATACACTTATTTTTATTTTTCCTTCTTTTTAAAGGACTTGGGGGTAGGGAAGCTCCCAGTCAAACAGAAAGACTCCAAGGTTATAGCACATCTACTGCTGCCCACTTGAGTGAATCACACTAGAAAGCAGCAACACCTCAAGGATCAAGCCATGAGCAACCACTTCCATTTTTAGGGCCCACAGGCAGCTAGTGCAGGCTGCTGAGAACAGGGTTAAGCATGTAGCCCAAACACAATGATCTTCTACGAAGGAACAGAGAAAATTTTCTGTTCAAAACTCGTGAACCTCAAGAGTGCCTTCAAAAATGTGGTGTCTTAAAATTGAGCCCCAAATTCAGGAGTAGCTCCCTTCCTGCCTCTTCTGCATTGGGTCTGTACCAGCACAGTAACCTCAGCAGCTTTAGCTGGAACAGCAGAAGTTTTATTCCCAAGTCAGAGGAACAAACCATGTTTACTAAAAGCTTGCATACGACATTTATCAGAAAGAACGCCCACTGCCTTCTCTCCTGAAGTCAGACTTCTGCACAATGTGACGCTTCTGTAATCTGTGATATTGTTTAATATTGCATCTAAAAAAAGTCTACAAAATAGGCAACAAATCTGACAGTTATCAAGAAAGACTAAACACAGGCAGAGGACCAAGGGAAATGTGCAATGTAATTTCAGCCAAGTCACTTGCTGTCTCGGGAAGGGAAGTTCAATAATTCACATTTCAGGAGGCCATCAAATTATTTTTGCAGTAACAAAGGAACTGCTTCAGGAAACATTAGACAAACGTCTAGCAGGGTGAGCTACAGAGCCAAGGAACATTCTCTGACAGGAAGCAAGAATAAGGAGCCCAAGGAAAACCTGACTGAAGACAGATAGATTGCGGGTGAGGCAGTGTCAGCACTCAGAAAATGGGCTGCTGCTTTTATTTGTAGAGGTGGCACAGCAGTGACAGAAGGGCATGTCTATTAGGACTCAAAGGGCTGCTTAAACCTCAACCATGGCCCAACACAAAGCCATTTTCCCAGCTCTCAGAACCAAGCACACGAGGTACGAGCAATGCACAAGGGTCACAGTACTTCCATATTTACAAGGAAATGAGATACATCATTCAATTACAGCTGAAGTTTAAACACTAAAGGAGCTTATTCTGACCATGAGCAGGACTGCAAAACAGAAGAAAATAATGGATTTGTACTTCATTTTACTCAGGCATTAGGGAAAGTATTCAAATCCTGAAATGTCTTTATAAACTCCTCCCCACTTTTTCTCCCTCCATTTCTGCAGGGAAGCTGAAGTTACAAACAAACACAGAACCACTAGAACTTGCCCTGACACACTGTGCAGGTCTCTGTGGTGAGAGCTGCAAGGGGCAGCTCTTCCATGGGGGTCTGTGGCACCTCCACTGTTTTCTGTGAGCTGTGCTGCCACCAATTGATTCATTGATTAATCTGCTTCCTGCTGGAATATTGCAGGGCAACAAGTCACGGCTGTCACCACACACCCCCCATCTGAGACCCAGCCCCCTCCTGGCAGGTCTCTCTCTGAAAATTTCCCTTCAACTGTTTATCACAACACAGGAACTTAAAGACTGCAAGATACCTGGTGAATGTGCGGTGCCTTGCAATGCCAAGTTCCCTGTGCAGGTAACTCACCTTTAACCAGTCACACCAGGATACAGAACGTGGCTGTCCTACTTACCCAAAATATTCTCATGTCGCAGCAATACAGTGTTGTACAACTCAGTTTCCCTGAACCAGGACTTTTCATCCCTAGAAGAGAAGATCTTCACAGCAACATTTTCTCCTTGCCACTGACCCCTCCAAACTTCTCCATAACGGCCCTTGCCTGACGGGGAAAAAAACACAGAAGTTGTCAAGTAAGAACCTGCACCGAGGAGAAGGGCAGGATGAGCTGAAAGGATGGAAACTCAGCTGTCATGGCCCAAATATCACACTGGTGTGGTCTGATCATGCACTTCGTACCACTGGAGTCACGCTGTGCTCCACCATCCCTTCACTTCTCCTGTTGTTTTGACTGCAAGCCCTCTGAGTGTGGATCTCTCCTGCCTGCACACCAGTGCAGTAGGAGGGCATGAACTGGGAGGTGTCACCATTCAACCACCAGCAATGAAAGTGTTTTTGCAGCGAAGTGACTTTGGCAGCACATGGCAAGGTCAGTGTGCACAACACAAATAAAGATGTGAATTCTGCAGTTAGAAGGACAGGAAGCATATGTAATGCTGGGGATACAACCTTTACTTCTCTATTACATCAGTAGCCCTTGCAGAAACAGTCAACACAAAACACAAAATGATGATTTAGAAACAAACAAAACCCCAAACTCACCTACAAACAAAAAAAGGATTAAAAAAAAAAACCAACCCCCCTCAAAACACACCCCTGTTCAGTGGAGATCAGGACACACCATCTGAACACCAAACTTTTTACCCAAATAGCTTAGAAGGAATGTATGACGTTAAGAAGCACCCAAGCACAAAGCCCCATCCTGGACAAGGCATGCTGGAACAATTCTGGCTGTTGCCCTTTCCATCATAGCCCAAGAACAGCAGCCTCGGGCACGAGGCCATGAACTGTGCCAGATCTGGCAACCCTAAACACCCAAACTCTGCCCCTCGTTGCTCTGCCGTTCCGTGTCCTTCAGAGGCACGTGGGAACCAGCAGCAGGTTCACCAGAGACACCCAGCACTGAGGCCCTGCCACTGTCACCCCAGGGACACCCCGTTGCTGTCACCCCAGGGACACCGCCTGCACAGGTGCCTTCATCTGGTTCTGCCTTACAGGGCAACACACAGGGCCCTGGGAATGGTGCCAGCCTGAGCTAACCTGGGAGAAGGCACCGCTCCAGGGACACGGGGACTCACACGTACACACACACAGAAATGCCTCTGTCACAGGTTTGTCATACCCCACAGCTCCTGGTGCATCAGAGGGTGTACACTTGGATTTCAGGCAAGTGTGAACATTTGTGCCCACTCAATATATACTGAGCCAAAAGCACAGGAACACTGGTAAATGTAGGGCTGGTCCCTGCGGATTCACAGGTTCATCTGTTACAGCTGGGCTTGATTTGACACCCTGATGAGCTGAACCTTCTCAGGACTGACAGGAAGGTGTTAAACCACCCTGAGTTCAGATCACTGAAGCAGCAGCACACAACATACTCCAGTCCTTTCTTCCTTCTTTCTCATGCCTTCCTCACCTCTTTAGTGCCAGTACAGCATCTTGGCTCAATGTCACTGCCTCCGGGTATCTTTGACCCAAATGCTTCCTAAAATTACTAAACTCAAATTTAACACTATTCAATTAATAATAAATATATGCCAAAGTAAAATTTAATGAATCCCTAAAATTAACACTAAAGTCCTACAAAAAACTAAAGACCCAGAAGGCTTTTAGGGAAGAATTACTAGAGAGATTTTCTTTAAGGGGGAAGAGCAGCAGCAGCACATCACTGCCTGCAGGGTTCCAAAGAACAGTGCAGAGTAAGTCAACTACAACACATTCATGTTCCCATTCCCACGGCCCAAAATCACAGGTTTCTATTTGAAATACCATGTTTGCCACTTTGCTTGATGCTCCAACTCCAGATCTCAAACCCAGGTGACCTTTTTCTACTTGTAAAGCTTTTGAGTTGAACACCATTAATGAACAAATGGTGTTCACAGTGTCAAACTTCAAACTCAGCTTGCTTTTCTAAAAGCAGTTTATTTAGCTCACACAGTACCCAGACAGGCCTGGTTTGTATTTTCTAGCATTGCCTTGCTGAATAAAGTTTAAATTGTTCCATCACAAAGCACAGATATTTGCCCCTTTCTTCTGCACAGATCTGGAAGGAATTTTTTCACTTGACTTTCCAAAACCAAGCATGTTCCATCAGCTGAAGCCTGAAAAGTTGCATATACTACCTAAACAACTGAGGAGAAAGATGAGGATGGGAGATAGAGCTTTCTCTCTGCATTTGTTACCAGATGTGAACAAGGCTGGCACTGACCTACACACTCCACAAGCGTGATCTGACGAGCCACCGTTCTCTGCACCAAGAAAGGAAGTCCAGAACCACTTCCAGATGTGCAGGAATGGTCCAACAAATCCTGTTCAAAAGGAAAAGCAGAAGTTTACAAGCCATGAGAACCCCATTTTTCCCTGTTTACACACACAAAGGTACACCCTGCATGGGGCAGGTAGGTTACAGCTCAGGATATCTCAGTGGCTCTGGGGATGCCACTCAGAGACAAGTAGCATTTGTTTAATAAGTCATTTCATTTAATAAACAAAAGACAATAGATGCCTGTGAAACTGGAAGCTCGCTCCTGGCCTACCAACTATCCTCTGCCACGAGATCCCAACCTTTTTCAGCACTTTGTTTTTCTCTTACTTACCTTATGTTCTCTCAGTTCTGTATCTGATACCTCTTTCAAACAGGTTAATATCAGCTTTTCTGCCCCAAAGTTTCCTATGTCTGGTAATAATCTGAGCACCTCGAAAAGAAATACATTTTCTTTGATTTCTGTACTTAAAACCTTCACCCCTATGCAGTTTGCAGGCCCCCAGGAAGCACACTCCAGGGCTGGAGCAGGTGAGCATCCCAAAACTGAGCCCTTCTGGGAGGACTGGACCAGCAGGTGGGCGTGCACAGCCACCCAGGCCCCCCTCACCCGTGTACCACCCTCCCCACTTCTGAGCCTGAGCGTGGATTTCTGGAAGCACACGTCCCTCCAAGCAGAGCTGCAGCTGGCAGAGCAGGGGGAAGGGGCTGCAGCCTGGTAGAGCAGGGGGAAGGGGCTGCAGCCATCCTCACTGCCCTGCTCCTGCCAGCCCCCCTTGGCCTCTGACACTGAGAACCACTGGCAAACTGCTGCCTACCCACACCCAGTGCTGTCTGGGATGTCCTAGTGCACCCCACTGAACCTCCAGACACCATCCTAGGGAAGAACAGGGATTTCAGAGGCCCTGTCTCACCTGTCAGACACAGAGGTGCCCTAAGAGCCACAGGGCACCTTAATGTCACCAGACACCTGTTTTACAACCACACCCCAAACCTCGACGCTAAAAGTTGCAGTAGCAGTAACAGAGAACAGAAACCCCACGATGCAGCACTTTGCTGTCAGGCAGGTCACCTGCCCAGGTAAGACTGGCAGGGACATCCTGAGCTCTATGGGAACAGGTGCCAGCTGCAGGAGCCCAGCACCCCCATCAGGCAGTGAGGGGCACAGGAACACCGGGTTAGAGAACAGGTCTGGCACACCAGAAGCTTCTCAAATGGCCCTGAACAGATCCCCAGAAACAGTCACATCCCACCTGCACCACAGGGGCTTTGCTGATAAACATCAGGTCCCTGCCCCAAATCACAACTTCTTTACAAGACAACACCCAGCTAATTCCCTGCCAGGCCCCTTCCCTGCAGGGGCTGAACCACTGGACCGACAGTCCCTCAAACAAAGTCATTCTGTGGCAGGTAACAGTCACTGGGAGCTTTGGGCCAAACTGTTCAGGCTTGATGCTCGTATTTAGAACTGAAAACACTTTTCAAAACAAGGTGAGAGGGAATTTACCCGCACCCCCTACAAAAGATTTGTCATTGATACTCAGAAAATCCTCTGTAACAAATCTTTCTCAAATGTTTTATCAGTTTCTGGTATTCTTGGTGCACAGAAAGCACACTTTGAACTGTAAGCTTATAACAAACATGAGTGAGATCCTAATTGAATCTTAAAATCCCATTAGCCTTGTGAAATGCTAATGCCCAGCTACTTTTATGGCCAGGAGTTCTGTACTAGTTCAAAGCATTAACAACTACTGCTGGACTTTTTTTTTCTTTACAAAGGAAAATAGGATAAAAAAGTCTAAGTATAATCAACTTTCTAGTATTTCCAGCAAACTGCAGTGCTGGGCTTGAGTTAGATCCATGAAATCTCATTTCTTTTAACAGCATCTTAAGGAGGGCTCAAGAAAAAGATAATCCAGGAATGACAGAGAGTGCTATCTTGCTTTTTAACACAAACTGAGAGCTCATTTTTCTTCCTCCTTATATCAGAGGCAAAAAAACAAACAAACAAAAAAACGCCAAAACCAGAAAACCAACCCCAAAACCAAAAAACCAACCCCAAACTTATCTACAGTGACTGTAAAAACAAGATTTGAAGAGGCCACAGCTCTTTCCACGCCCATTAAGCAGCTTAGGGCTTTAAGCACTTGCTACACTGGAGACTAATCCTAAAGGTAAACTCATCTAATGTGTGACAAAACCGGTGATCTGAAACACAATGGAGAAGAAAAATCTGAAATCTAAAAAAGACTTATTGTTTAGACGAGCATTTAGACACGGGAAGTAACAACAACTGTCTGTGCATCACCCACGGGGAGGCTGCTGGCACCACAACCATCACTCTGGGTCTGACAGCTCCACCACACCAAGCCCCCACAGCTCCCAACTCCTCCCAGGCCTTTGAAACAGAATTTTGATTTATTCTTCCCAGGTTTTATCACTGTTTCCAAGTAACATTAAACATCTCGAAGTGCAAAAGGTTTGCAAATGGCTGGAAGTGGTCTGGCACTATGAGATAACAGCTGGTAAAAGCTGGAAATCAGTGTTTAAGGACAGATCACCACTTGCACACGTCTGGTTCTCGGTGAATATATCCAGCCTGGCTGTTTTAAACCAGTAACACAGGTTTAAAACAGCTAATTAAAGAGAGCCAAAGGCATTTTAAAAAAATAAAGATTAATGGGTATTAGCCACTCTTCAACCCTGCAGTGAAAGCACATTATGGTGGGACAGCACCAAGATGGAAAACCTTTTCCAGCCTCTTACTGTTGAGGATTTTATCTCAGCAATGCAAGGAGGAGAAAACTCTCTGCACTGGTTTCAGGAACAAACCCTCCAGCTGCCTGAAGCCTTACTTGCTCTGCTCGAGAGAGCTCAGGACAGTTTGTGGGGACACTTGTGCTCAAGCCTCAGCTGGAAAGGGAAGGCACAGTCAGCCTTCAGAAAGGGAACATTCTCCAAGTCATTATATTTTCCAGACACCACAGGAACAAGAACATACTTTGAAAACTGAGCTTTGAGTAAGCATTGCATATTCCTTAAAACTCCCACTGGTCTTCTGTCAACAAAGTGCCACTGATTTCCCAGTCATCCCAGAGTCCTGCTACCAAGATCACAGCAGTCAGGTCTGAAGGTTTCAAACATCAAAATTATCTGTATTTTCTCCTTCCCCTACCATCACATCTTTTCCAGCCCTTTGGGCAGTCATATATCAAAGATGCAGCACAGTTCTACAGCTTCCACATCACTTCAGGCCACCCAAGTCAGGCACACTCTGTTTTGCTGTTCAGACATTGTTTCCAGGAACATGAACAGCTTAGAGCGATGCTACACTTGCCAAAGTTGTCTTTTGGTTAAAATTCATTACAACTGCAGTTTTGGGAGCCCAGGAACATCACCACAGAAGTCCTGAGGCCAAGTGGCATCCCCTGGCAGCAAAAGGTCCTGTTAGTGATGAGGCCCCACAGAGGGCCGAGAGGGGAGTTTGGCAGTGAGGAAAGCTCCCCCCTGCACACAGGTCACTTACTGCCAACGTGCTGTCCCCCACGTTCGAGGCAATGAGGCCCTCGATGGTGCCATACTCTGCATCCCTAGAATTGAGCCTCTCCATGTGGTTCTTCTGTATTCTCCGGATAATCAGCACTGCTACTGCAGAAAAAACTATCAACACTATCACAGGAGCCAGGATAACGATGATTAGTGTTTCCATACTGTAACCTGCAGCTTCTCCTTGAAAGGTTTGCCCTTGGAAAAGAGAGGGGAAGGGAAAAAGAAGAGAAAAAAGAGAGAGAGGAAAAAAAGTAAATCTGCAGCTTGCCAAAGGAAGTCTTTAAATCCAGCAGCACTGACAGACCCTTACCTCAGGACCCACCCGGTGTGACAGAGGCCGTGCCACAGCCAGAGGAGTGAGCACACTGCACAGAGGATGTGCTCCCTGCAGAGCTGTCAGCACAACCCCCCCTGCACAGGGCCATTTCTCACAGGCAGCACCTCCACCCCCTCCCCAGTGATGCACTGTAACCCCATCACTGCCCTGCCCACACAGACCATTTGGCCATCACACGTGTGCCAGCAGGCTCCAGGGCGGTCAACAAGGCACAGAGGGCCTTGCTGTGCCCATTAATCCCTTCCTTCATCCAGCACTGGAGCCATCTCGCTCCCACCACAGCAGATCAAAGCCCTTTTCTTCCTCCAAGTCCCCAGGTGATTGATGAAGCTCTCACCTTTGGAAGAGGGCAGCTGTGCAGTGATGTTCATGTTGCACAGGTGTCCCTGGCAGCACTCCACAGCCTGGTCAGGGGACGGAGGTGTTTTGCAAGTCATTTTGCCCTGTTCATAGACCTGGAAGCAGCCCTTCTGGTAAACCTTAGCCCCATCATTGATGCTCAGGGAAGCAAAGCATTGCTGGCCTTGGCACCGATCCCCATTCCCACAGGACATGCCTTCACACACACATTCGTAGTGCACCATCTTGAGCTTCAGTTCATCATCTGTAGAAGGGACAGTTGAGGAAGAAACATCATCCTGTTCTTAATAGCTTCAGTTAGAGGTAACGAAACCATCAGACAATAAAATCTTCTGTTTAAGGACAGAGATATTATTTGCAGCTAGAGCTGAAGAACCACCAGCCAGGAGCTAACGATACTAATTCAACCATTTCAGCACCAAAGAAACACACTCCTGTCTGCCCACTCCAAGCACTCACACTCCAGAGTACAGTGGCATTTTACACCACCTCTCATACATACACCCCTGGAGGGACATCTGCACAGGGACACTCAGCAGAAGGGAAAAACCTAACCAACACTGCCTGTCCTGTTATTAATTCATTGCTGTGAAAGTATCAACATTGGAGCTCCCTTGTTTTGTTTTTTTATTCCCTTTGTGAAAGCCAACAACACACAGTGCTGACTCCAGCAATCTGGGTATCTAACAGAACAAGATCCAAGACACTCTCTTTTTTAAACTTTGTCTCAATTTCCTATTCACAGACACGACTAAAGTCAACCACTAGACCCCCATGCATTTTGAATCTTCACCTCCACCACCCATTCTCCCATTCCATTTAATACACTCTGCCTTTTAGTATTTGCATCAACATTTGAAAATGCATTTCAGAGTAATTCAGAAAGAGTTTACACGAGGTACATACAGAAGAGCACAGATATGCCACAGCAGACACAAGATACACCTCTTGAATAACTTAAAATTTAAAATTGAGAAAAGCAAGTTACTCGCAGAAAGCTTTTATTCAACATCTTCCAAAGGCTGTTTGTGAAGTAGCAAATACATATCTTTCAGAGCTCATCTCTCAAAACATCCAAGAGAGCTTCAAATGAACTATTCCTGCCCCTCCATGGCAGTGGAAATACCGTTCCCCATTTTGCTGAGGCAAACCTTAAACACCCTGCGTGTCAGAAAACCTTCACATTCACACAGCTGTGTAAACCAGTTATGGAAAAGTCACTTGCCAAACCCAAAGTCCTTACTGGAGTAATCATTGAAGAGTCACCAAACAGCACAGTAAACCTCCAAAGAGCCTTTGCATAGAAAAAGCTTAAAGAACACAAGCAATACAGCTGCACCTCAGTCCATGGGCTAAAAGAACTTCTCCTTACCTCCCCCAACAACCTGTTCAAATAAGGCTCCCCATTTCCCTCCCCAGCCCCTGGGAAGACTATGTCCATGCTACAGGCTGTACATCTGATTCAGAAATGGGCAACCAACATCCTTTGAAGCAACTTGAAATGAAATAGCAGACATCCCATTGTGGAGGGGAACTGCCCGTGCTGCTGGCTCTCCACACGAGTGGGGGCTGTAGGGCAGGGGCTGTGGGGCCGCCACGGGAGCGGGGGCTGTGGGGCCACCACGGCAGCGGGGGCTGTGGGGCCACCACGGGAGCGGGGGGCTCCAGAGCAGGCCCAGGAGGCCCAGCCCCAGCTCCCCCAGCAGCCCTGGCTCCGAGCACGCAGGACACTCACCTTGCCAGCTCGGGGACGGGAACGCCATCACCATCAGCACAGGGAGAATCATAACTCCATCGGCCACCCTGGAGCTGCAGAAAGAGATGAGAGAGCTCTGTACACTTCCACCGCTGTCTGAAAATGCAACCACCCGAAAATCAGTGTTTAGCAGTGTCTTTCATCCGTGTCTTATACAAAACACAGCACAACCCAAAGCTGATTGATCTCATTTTTACTGTGTCTTGTTTCCCCAAGTAATTTCCTTCATTTATAAAATTCATACATTTACTGCAATTTCTTTTTAGAATTAGAAACATCACATGCAACTACACTGCAGATACAGCAGCTTGCTAGCAGGGAAACACGAGCCCTCCCAGTACCAAGCAGGAATGTAATATAGAAGATACGTTCTCTGAACTAGGTATTATAAAATTAAGTTATTGTGAACTGAAAAGGTGGTCTGTAAAACTGTATTATCTGGGCTTTGAGGGGAAACAGAAAAGAACTCTGCCAGAAAACTTGGAATAGCTTCTGTTAACCAGCAAAAACCAGTGCTGGATGGTGAGAAAAACAGTGAGATGTATTTAAAGGAGATGCTCCTCCCTGAGGAGTAATTTCCCAGTTTAAGCTGCTTGTCCAAGGGTTTTCCTTTCAATGGCCCAGCTCCATTTCCCTGCTGCTGGAAACAGGTAACTACACCTTGTGCAACAGCTCAGGCGGTTTCCAGTGTACAGCAAAGGCTCCCGGTCCCTCTAAAATAGGAGATAAAGGAGTGAGTTTGCCTGTGTATTTCCAATCTTTGCCACAATATTTAGTCCTTACAGGAAAATAACACCTCCCCTTTCTACTGTGAAAGAAGGATTATTTAACAGGCTTCTGAAAAGAAACTCTTCTGCAGTTTCTTAAACTGTGCATTTAAACAACCACTATGCCCAAGGAGCTGAAATGAACTGCAGTCAAGGCTCATGGGATTTAACCCAGCAGATAGGGCTGGTGACTGGGAAGGGCTCATCTGTCCTCAGCTGCTCAGTTCCTACAGACACTCTCTGGCCTAACCACACGCCACAAAATTCCAGTCAAAAGCAGCAGCAAGCAGTACGTGCAAACCAAAGTCCCTCTCCTTGACAGAGGCACTGAGGCATTACCATGCTCCTTACATGCAGGTATTTGTCTTCATTTCTCAGATTTAACTCTAGTGAAGCAGATGAAAATTGAAAATAAATCTGATATTGCCGTTTTCCTTTCGGATCTCTTCTGTCGTGCCTTTTCAAATCATTAGCAGGCTGCTTAAGTGCTTGGTGATGAAAGTCAAGCCATTACCTCTGCATTTATTTCCTGACATGGATTTGTTTTGCCGATTATGAGAAACATTTCAGTAATGGCTTCATCATCAGTTAAAACAACCACACGTTGCTGACCCCAAGTACTGAGGCAGTGCTCAGCCCCTCACCTCCCGGAGACACCCTCCCTTCCAAACCCCCCCTCTCCAGGGAACCTTCCCTCCCTTGTCCTTGATGCACCCCAAGGATCCTTAACACGGGCCAATATTTAACCTCCAACAATCACACGGCCTGGCCCCCCCAGGGCACCACCCCGGGCTCCTCCGGCCCTTCTCCTGTCACACCCGGCCAGGGAGGGCAGGAGGGACCTGCAGGAGCCCAGCTCGGCTCTGCCAGGACAGGAGGCTGAGCACACGGGTCCAGAGCTGGCTGGAGTGGGGAACTGCAGGTACAGGAGCACACAGCAGTCGGGACACCGGGAAAACTCTGCGTGTATTACCTATTTGCTGTCTCTTCAAGCAGTTTGACTTCCAGAGAAAAAGATAAATAAATATACACAAGGATATTTGTACACACAAGCCCCTGCCCTGTGTTTCTCAGAGGGAGGAGGAAGAGAGAAATCCAACCTGCACCCCCCAAAGAGGCAAACAGACCAAATCAGACTTCAACAGTTTCTATGCATTTCACAGCATGCACTGTCCTCCCAAAGAAAAAAGCCATGTTCCAATTTAAACCCTGCTTCTATGAAACTTTGTTCCTGTAGCCATTCATTTTCCCCAAAGCCTCACAGAATATCTTGTCTGCTGTTGCTGAGAAGTGCTATGCACACTTACAGCAGCCTGTAACACACACACCCTGCGTGTCCTCAGCACCAACCCAACCCCTGGCCGTGCCTGGGCAGCCCAGTTTGGCTCTGGGGCTTGTGGCAGGGAGCTCACACCCCAACTGGGGCTGCTGGGATGGGATGGGAGGAGGGAAGGAGCTGGGAAGGAATCTCTGACCTTTGCAAAATACTGATTTTTCTTCAAAAACTATTTGAGAGCATGAGTTCAAAAGTCCTGTTCCCATTGCTTAAAAAGAATTACTTCTTCAAATCAATTAATGCACATACATAAGCACCACAGTCTGGTTGTAGTGACATCAGCCAGCACGTCCCTTCCAGTTGCTGCTTGTTTAGAGAGAAAGAAACACACGTTTTAATGTAAGGAACAAACCATTCTGTAATAAATCCCCATAGCAAGTTGCTATGGATCTAGAGATCCATGAGATATCCAGTTACTATCTGGTGTTTGAATTTACGAGAACTTTTTCCCAAGGGAAGGATTGGGATTTAATCCAGACAAATAAAGAGGGACTAAAGCAAAAACGTGCAAAATTTATTTTCCTTTCCAAACACGTGGATCTTTGCCGTGTCCGACAGAACAGCAGCACAGCGGCAGCAGCCACTAGAGGGCATTGGGAACCCGGGCAGGGATCCCAGAGCTCCAAACAGGGATCCAGGGATCCCAGTGCTCCCTGACCCGCTCCACACACGATGCAAGGATCCCAGCACTCCCTGTCACGCTCCATCCACAGGGATGCCGGGATCCCAGGGATCCACGTGCTCTGTGCCACAGGGATCCCAGTACCCCGTACCATGCTCCAAACACACCAACACTGGATGCTATACGGCAGAGCTGGAGGCAGGACACAGTGCCTGAGCTTCAGCCACATACAGGAAAAAGAGGATCATTTAGGTTTAACTTCCTCCTACAGAAGCACATTATCACTGGAAAACCAGAAGCCTGCTATAGGTCATGATGGAAAAGTCCCTTTCAAAGTGGCAGCTCCCAGATTTCCAAACAAATCTGGCAAGCAGTGCAGGCAAGGAAGAGATCCTGGCTCCTGGGCAGGCCAGCATCTGCTCCTCTGAATTCCAAAGGAGGAATCACTTAACCCGGCTGCAGAAGCCCAAGCAAACAGCAAGGCAGTCCTAAGGCAGATGTAAGGCCTGGGAGGACACCCAACGTGACAGACACACAACTGCTTCACGTACCAGAATCTAGAGAATTCTTATGGTTCCTATTCATACAGTCCCAACACTGAAGAACCCATCCCAAAACCCAATGCCTCTTCCACTTCCACAGCCAATATCGCTCTCTTTTCTTCCTAAGAAAACTGTTTGTCTCCTGCCAAACCATTCCTGTGTGGCCCAAAGTAATGCAGGTGAAGGAGAACGTAAGCGGGACAGTCAGGATGGCTGCAAGAACCACAGGGCAGAGAAGAACCAGGAGTTCAGGCAACCCAGAACACCACAGGGACAGGCACAGGCTGTTGGGAAATGGCCTTTAGTCCCCAGTGCCACGACCCCGACACAGAGCGCAGGCCAAACCCGACACAGAGCGCAGACCAAACCCGACACAGAGCGCAGGCCAAACCCGACACAGAGCGCAGACCAAACCCGACACAGAGCGCAGGCCAAACCCGACACAGAGCGCAGGCCAAACCCGACACAGAGCGCAGGCCAAACCCGACACAGAGCGCAGACCAAACCCGACACAGAGCGCAGACCAAACCCGACACAGAGCGCAGGCCAAACCCGACACAGAGCGCAGACCAAACCCGACACAGAGCGCAGACCAAACCCGACACAGAGCGCAGACCAAACCCGACACAGAGCGCAGACCGCGCCAGACGGAGCGACCCAATTAGTGGAGACACTTAAGGCTGCGTGTCATCTCCATAGGACACAGACATGGGAACACCAACCATGAGAGCAGCTCAGACTTCCCAGATGAGATCAGAAGCACCCAGATATCGCTGACAGTCCCCGTGGCCACCTGCCAAGAGCCCAAGGGCTGCACATATTTTGCATGTACCTCACCAGATTCCTATCAAAAGAAAACATCCATAACACTGGATAGCAGTTCTGCCATCCACAACAGCCACACACGAGCTGAATTCACCAACAGCTGTGTCTTTAGAAGGAGAAATGTGCATTTAAAAGCAATAATTCACAGCTTGCTCTTTAACTGAAGCTCAGACAAAGGAGTTGCCAGCCCCCAAGCAGCCCCACAAAGGCATTCCTTGCCTCGGGAGAGTGGCAACCTTGGGCAGCCCTTTCTTAAGGTCTAAACTTGGTTGCCAGAATTCAGAAGATGGAAGCCAGCCACCAACCCCATTTGGCACCCACCTGCAAGCGCACTAGGCACACGTCCATGTACTGCAGCTCCAAAAATGTGCCAAAGTGCCACCCAGAAAGGCCGATTGCCTTGGATTAAAGTGACCACAAACACAGAGAGAGTCAAGCATGGGATACTGGTTCTCCTGCACTCCTCATGTACAAAGCAAAATCACAGCACTGCTGAGCAAGAACAAAACCACCAAACTAAAGTGTAAAGTGTCCTGGAAGTTCCTCCTGATGAGGTCAGTAGCTCTGACATGCTCCCCAAGAGCCAATCCCTTGGTTCTTAAAAGACAAGGAAGAGGCAGCAAAGCATGAGTGTCACTTTTAAAAATAACCCCCTGTTCTTTCTCCCTCCTGGCACATGCAAGCATGGATCCATGTACTGCTCATGCTGCCAGCCCACAGATCCAGCTGACACACCAACTGCAGGAATGGCCTGGCATGGGACAACACACGAGTAACACTCACAGTGGCAGGGTGGGGGGACAGACACACAACAACACAGAAGGAAAACACAACTGCTTATCCAAGAGAGAAAAAAGTCTTCCCTAGGCAAAGGAATGAGCCAGAAGCAGCACCGGTCCCTTCCTGAGCAGGGTGGGGAAGGCCAGATCACACACAGCCTCTCCTTTAACAGAGGGAAGGGCAGAGGCTCTCATGCAACCCCTGGAGAACCAGCAGAGCAGCTGAAGGCCCAGGACACACAAAAAAAGTACTGCCAGCTTCCCCATGCAGGGCAGCTGGGGAGCAGGGGCACTCCTGATCTTGTATGTGGGCTGAGGCCAATGGTCTATTCAATGAGAAGTGTCAAGTCCCACACTTGGGTCACAACCACCCCAGGCATCGCTCCAGGCTGGGGCAGAGGGGCTGGAAAGCTGCCAGTGGGAAAGGCTCCGGGGGTGCTGGTTGAGGGCAGCTGAACACGAGCCAGGTGTGCCCAGGTGGGCAAGAGGCCAGTGGCACCTGGTCAGTACTGGCCACAGGCCCAGGGCAGTGCCCGTCCCCTGTGCCGGGCACTGCTGGAGGCCCCTCGAGGGCTGCGTCCAGTTCTGGGCCCCTCACGGCAAGAAAGACACGGAGAGGCTGGAGCGTGTCCAGGGAAGGGAACGGAGCTGGGGAAGGGTCTGGAGCAGCAGGAGGGGCTGAGGGAGCTGGGGGGGCTCAGCCTGGAGGAGGCTCAGGGGGGACCTTCTGGCTCTGCAACTCCCTGACGGGAGGGGGAGCCAGGGGGGGGTCGGGCTGTGCTCCCAGGGAACAAGGGACAGGGAAAGAAGAAATAGCCTCAAGTTATTCCAGGTTGGATACTGGGAAAATTTCTTCACAGAAAGGGTTGTCCAGCCTTGGCACAGGCTGCCCAGGGCCTGGAGTCCCCATCCCTGGAAGGATGTGAAAGTCATGTGGATGTAGTACTTGGGGACATGGGTTAGTGGCCTTGGCAGTGCTGGGGGAATGGTTGGACCTGATGGTCTTTTCCAACTCAAACCATCCAGTGATTCCACGTGGGCAGCAGAACTTCTCTGTGGTTGCAGGACACAGAAGACAGAAAGCCCTGGTGTGAAGCTGGGGCTGTGTGCAGGAATTGCATCAGTACCAGTGTCTGAGGCAATCGCTGACAGACCAACGATGAAGCAAGCACAGACACTTCCATATTGATCTGAAAACCCCAATATATATTGCAACTTCCTGGTGCCTTTGAAGCCACATGTGTATCTTTCCATATCATTTGTTGCCCTGTGGGTAAATAAATGCAGCAGGAGGCAGCTATCAAGGATTAGCACTGCCCCGTGGAACAGCTTTCCCCTGCAGAGCCTGCACACAGCAACATCCCTCAAAACCCTCTCTCACCAAGTCACTGTCCATGGCTCAGCGATCACGTCATCGCTGGGAGCACTGGGAAGTGAGGTGTGCAATTCCACACGTGCAGAGAACCAGCACACACGGTTTGGTGTGTACAGCAAAGGAGCAGGCTGGGGTTGGCAGGTCCCTGAGCCATCCCAGGAACACTCAGGCGTGCAGGTTTCACCTCACGCGACAGGCACAGGAATCTGCTCCAGACGCTGAGATACACGGGAATTATTGTGGCTTCACACATATTTCACGCATACTCAAAGGTGTTACTTTAGTATGCTACACACGTTTCCTTGCTGCCCAGGTATTCTCACATGGCACACAGACAGCTCCTACCAGAGGGGGAACGCTGCATTCCAGAGCTGCCAGGAAAAGGGCTCCAGTGCACGGCTTTCAAGCTCCTCGGATGTTTTTGCTTTTAGACACAACTCAGAGCTGCAGCCAACGTTGGGCACCACTCTGCCAAGGCCATTCCAACTGCCCACAGAGCAGGGACAGTCCCCATCAACATCTGGTGACTTCATCTGTGCTGGGGCCTTGGGCCCAGGAGGCAAGTGGAGCACCCCTGCACATCCAGCTGCCAGACACAGCACCTTTCCCCCTGGAATGGTTCGCTCTCCAAATTCAGTGCACTGTCAGATCTCAGCACAAAACTGCCACTGAAGATACAAATGTCATCGAAACAGAACACCTGGATTTAACCAGCAGCTGTGAATAAGACCCAAACACAAATATTTTCGACTGACAGATTATCAGGAATTGCCTGTAAAAGCTGCTCCTGAATACTTCAGGTAAAAAAATTAAAATAACTACACCACCTCAAAATGCACCCACTACCAGCACCTTCCTTTTAACTTACTCAGAGCCTACCTCTCCCAGTTTGGCCTGCTTTCCTCCAGCCAGCATTACAGTGTTTATTACAGATGTTATCTGTGCAGTGTGTGAGGAAGAAGCTCAGGGAGGAACACACACTCACAGCTTGCAGGGGTTTTGGGATTACAATCACACACTGCTCCTATTGCATCCTGGTCTGTCCTGACAGGGGGGAAAAACAAGGAGTATGGGCAGGAACACTGAGCCCCACTCCCATGTGGGCAGCAAGGGCACACTCTGGCAGGGCACCAGTCAGTGTTACTGGGATGTGGTTCCACAGCCCCTCTGGACCAGTGGAAGGCGCAGCAGTGCCCGACTACCCCCCCAGGCACAGCCCCAGCTCGCTGCCATCACCCTGAGCAGGGTCCTTTCCCCCAGCACCACCTCCCCACAGTGGAAATGCACCCTCAGCCCCCAGGGGGACCAGCAGGACAGACAGCAGGGGCTGCATCACCCCCCGCTCCCCAAATCAGTGACACTCTCCTGGAGAACTGCACTACAATCTCAGGGAAAATCCGAGACAGCTGAAGTCATGGTCTACATGAGACCACTGACTGCTAATCTAAGAGCAACATTTTCAAATAATAGAGAGCTTGCCTGTTTGAAGTTTCTGTGGAATACTTCAGCCAACACAAACCAAACATTTCAAAAACAAATCTTTGTCTTCAGTATCACCAACAAAAGTCTTAGTTTTTCCTCAAAGAAGCTCTTTTTTTCCCCTGGTTTTCCCCTCTTTTCTGCACCCTGGGTTTCAGAGAAGCCAAGGTCTGATGATGTGCACAGCTTTAGAGACCATCTCTCACTGTGGCAAGCCCTGCTGCAAGATAACAATGTCATCTAGTTCCTACAAACGCATTCATAAAGAGCGTCTCCCTACAGTCTCACTGTGTTTTCACACCTGTAGGGACCTAGAGAGGTGCAAATGCTTTTTATTCACAGCTCCTGACGCTATCAAGTGGGATCACTCAGAGCTCTGTGAGTGAGCTGGAGGAGCTGCTGGACCACAGGACCGCCCAGGTGACCCCTCATCTGTGTCAGTATTTCACCTCACTGAGGACCCTCATTTGCACATCAATAATCCCAGCTGGGTTTTGCCTGCCTGGGTAAATCTGAACCTCCACAGTCATTTTCACAGAATCATCACCACCAGAATACTCTACTCATGTCCCTTAGCCCAAGCACCCTACCCTGAATGCAGCTTGGGGGATTCTGATAAAAATTAGCCAAAACATTTTTTTAAATCTAGTTCATTGCAGAATACTACAACAGCAGAACAACAGCAAACACAGCTACAAGGTTGTAAATACTATAAATATACATGTAGATTTCTATTTTTATATATATATATAAATCTGTAAACCTGAGCAGGACAGGAGCACTAGAGGTGCAGAGGAACACCATACTACAGCAGGGGCACCGAGGAGAGACAGGGCTCAGGAGAGCCTGGCTTCACACCTCCACTCACTGCTCGATTACGCTGGGATTAGAGCAGCATTCTTCAGGAGTGATGGGCTGCTACAAAGTTGGAAAGGTTAAGGGACACAGAAAAGTCAGGTGTTTGTTCTGCATGCCACTTACAGCTTAACTGCTCCCACCCTCGGCCAGCTAAAGAAAATTAACCGATATTTTTAGAACAATCGGACTGAGAACAGCAGTTCCTGACCCTCCACAGTCACGAGTCACCGAGCAGCCTTTCCTCACAGCAGAATCTTTCATTAACTATTACTGTGGAGTCCAAAAAGCTGAATACAAGTAGCAATCCCAAGAAAGAGGAAACACCCTGCCACACGAGAAAGTCAAATTCTTCAGAGATTATATTAGACCACCACAGAATTTCAGCAGTATTGTTCTAAAGTTTGGTCTTGCCTGTTTGGACAGGCCAGAGCCGCATTATTCTGCTCTTAAATCCAAGGGACAAACAAACCCAGGTTCTATTACAGCCACGGTGGCCCACAGCCTCCCGTCCTCCACTGGCACTATGAAATGGGACACTCCAGAGCAGGCTGTCTGGAGGCTCTGTACAAGCCTCATGAATTCCAGAAACAGCAGATGGGCAGTCATCACTAAGAGGAAGACCAGCTGAGGCTTTTCTCCAACCTAGAACCTTCTGATGGTATTTCTGTTCTTCCCACACCAGCAATATTAACCTCCAAGTGCTACAGCTTCCACCACAGCTTTGGTCTGATCTCTCCCTCCACCAGGATCCTCTCCCTTGCTCTGCTCCAGGTCCCTCCAGGCATCCTGCAAGCTGTCCCCCTTTCTCACCTGAGGCTTCGTAAGGCTCCACAACAGGTCTCTGTTCTGCTCACGCCTTACCTGTGACAGGCTCACCTGGGACACTGATCCAGCTAACATCCAAGCCTGCATGCTAAAACAGCTCCAGATCTTTCCAAATCACTCTGTCCTGGCATTTCTTAGTTGCTGTTTTAGCAGTGTCTAAACCCCTCAGGCAAAGGGGTCACATCACCCTATGTCCCCCCGGTACTGGAGCTCCCCTGTCACGGTCCCAAACAGTGTCCATCACTGCCCTGCTATGCACCACTCAGTCAAATCATCGGGCACCTTGGCACCTCTCCCAATGCCAAATTTATCCCAATTACACACAATTCTGACACTTCTTTCCAGAGTTGCTTCAAGTGTTCCCTTTCCACCTATTTAGCTGTATGCTTTCAAACTCACAAATCTCACATGGCCTTGCCAAACCTGACTGCACTTGCAGATCTCCAGAAAACCATTCCATAGATTCATCCAGACTTTTGACTTAATTGCTGTTAGAGATGCCAGAAGCAGCCAATCTCGTCCCTATTTAACACTAAATTCCCATGGCTGACCTCGCACACACTGAGCTGCAGAGTGAAGCACGAGGCCAGCTAAAGTTCTCTTTACAGACCAGGCTGGCTTTGGAGCTCCACACAAACTGCCCCAGAGCAACGCACCCCTCATCAGGTAGAAACAGGGCCACACTCCTGTGATTAAAGTGAGCTCATGACATACATCCACTGGCCATTTCCAAGGTTCAACACCTCCACATGCAGGGTCCAGCCATGACCATTCATGTCACACACAGAAGACAGTGAGTCAAAGACAACCTCACCAACTGCTCCTGAAAAAAGGAAGCGCCCAAATACTCTTTGGGCCAACAGCTCTCCTTGCTCCTGGGCAGCAATGGAGCAAGAGACCATTCCAACAGGACACAACACAGCACCTGTTCACACGGAGCAGGTGACCACACCGCTTTTTGGGAAGTATTTGGCATGAAGCCATTTTCCTCTGAGAGGAGAACATACAAGTTAAAGGAGTGACTGCACTTCCCACAAATAAAAAATAACAAATACAAACTGTTCCTACAAAAGGGCAAAAAGCGCTGTCAAAGGCACGAGGAAATAAATTTTGGATATGCTGCACAGTAACTGTCACCAGCCTGCCAGCCAGATGTGCTGATGGAAAGGTCCAACAGTCGGTACACACAGGTCTACAACTCCCTGTCACTGCTCAGTGGGAATGGAAAGCCAGGCTGGTCAGCAAGGCCAGAGCTGTCTCCACAGGAACCTGTCGCATTTTCGGCCCTCTCCTGGACACAAGACAGACTCTTTTGAGTTTCATGCTGCAAAAGTTTCCACTCAAAGAAAAGCAGCATCAGAACCCAAGCCCAGGTTCCCACCAATGTGGCTCCAATTCTGAGTGCTCTGAAGTTAGCAGGAACACAGTTGCAGAGAAAAAGCAGGAGCTGCCATGTCTGCCTCTGAGCATTCAATCAGGCCAGGAATCATCTTAACTTCAGCTGGACCAGACACTAAGGAAACCACAATAAAATGGACTGAGGCATCCAAAATTATTCTCAGAATATAGGCCAGACTGGGCATGAAAACATCTGGGCTTGGCTTGAGTCATGAACCACATGAGCAAGACACCCCAGTGCTGCCTGCAGGCAGCCGAGCAGGAATGTGAGCAGCACAAAGGTAGGCAGCAGCAGTCTCCTACACCCAGATTCCCTTTCTGCATCTTCCTCCAGCAAACATGCCACAGCCCCTTTACTCTGAAGTGTCTCCCACATCCCAGTCCAGTGGGATTCCCAAGGATGGTGTTTCTGGGGCATCAGGCAATGTGTACACGACCACAGCTGGTCAGGCAGCTGCTCCAGGCAGGTACCCCCAGCTCTGGGGCAAAAACAAGGCACAAAGGGTTAAAGCACTCCAATCCTGGCCTATGCTCACACCCATGTCCATCAGGCCAGCACTGTACATACTCCAAGGATCCCTTACCCCACTACACCAACACACACCAGCTCCCCTCCCACCTGGTCCCTTGTTCCAAAAACCTGCACAAACTGACGGGACGTTTATCACAACTCCAACCAGAGAACAGACAAGGTTTCAGACACCAGTATCTTTCCAGCATCAAGGCAAGTGAACTGAGCATTCTCACCAGAACTGCTCAGCACGGCCAGAAAGCCTGAAGCACACTGTGCCACATGGGAAGGGACAGGCGTGGGGACAGGCACTGACCAGAAACTGCTACTGCCTAGACCCAACAATGGAGAAAGGGAAAAAGAAAAGATTAAGGAGGAAATCGGCAGAACTGCAGCAATTATTTAAAAATAAACTGCTCATACATTTTAGAAATAAGTCTGACAGGAGGAACAGGTCTGAAAGATACACAGGTCATGGCATATTTATGTATTTAATATAACATGGAAAATGGATAGACTATTATACGTACAACCTATGGACTAGCCCAGGAAATCCCATTCCTGGACACCACTGTATCCTAACAATTGTTTCAACCCTCTTACTTCAGAAGGGATTGAGCCTGGTCCCTTCAGTGCAAGGTACTACCACATATGGCTTCAAGCTGCCCAGAAGAGGCTGAGAACTCAACACCCATGTTTCAGGATGGAGCACATTTGGGACACACCAGGAACAGAGCTCACAGCTTAGTCTCCTCCAGAAGAAATCCAGCACACAACATGCCCAAACTGCTCTGCAACTCTCAACAAACAGAGCTCATCAGGGGGATGAGCTTCTAAACCCCCACCAGTGCTCCAGGACAGAACCCCACCACTGGTGTTCCAGGACAGAACCCCAATGTGGGTTAGAGCCACAGAGCCATCTGACCCCAAAAGCATGTTGGACCAACAGCCCCTCCCCACAGCTCTGCAGCCCCCAGAGTCAGCTACCAAGGGCAAGCAGGACTCCAAGAGGTGTGTTGGGGGGAGGAGAAAAGGGGGTGAGAATGAACACTGAACTAAAACCCGGGGGGTTTGCACAGCCCAGCAGCCCCAGGGCTCCCCAGGACATCAGTGCTCAGTGTCCCATCGTGGCTCCAGCTGTCGCTCCCACAGCTGGCACCAGGCACTGCCAGTCCAGAGCTGCTTCTCCAGGGACATGGTCCTGCTCCATTGGCTCTGCAGCAGCACTACACCATTAATGAAGGTTTTATCTCTCCCTCTTCCTGTCAGCGCAGACCCAGACAGGCTGACTCTGTCAACATTAAGAATGCTTATTTTTCCCCCATTCACTATCTCCAAGCCAAAACAACATCTGGAACTTCAGCTTGCTATACAAAGAGAGACAGATTAAAACTGGAAAAAGCTACACATCAGCTTCCCAAGCTTTACATGTTTCTGCTTTTATCCAAGCTTCCCACATGTGCCTTCCAAAACAGCTCCACTGGGAGAAAAACCGAGTCCTTCGTACAGACTCCCAAACACAATGTAAGGCCCCTTCCTTATAAATATACTTCAAAATAACCTCGAAAAGGATTATCAGAAAAATAACACAAGCAAAACCAATAGGAAAGTGAGAATTTACCATCACTTCTTACACAAAAGAGAGGTGACATATCAGTGACCTAGAAAAGGAAATTAAACAAAGAATATTACTGGTGTGTGTTACTTGATAAACTAATGGAAAAAAAACCTGGCGCCATTTCAGGCTACATAAAGGTCCCACTTTAACAGACAGCTGTCTCCAGTGTCATTTAAGTGTGCTTTTTGCTTAGATCATGGTCAATGAATCATGAAAATCAATACAGAAGGAAAACATAAAACCACGCTGCAGACAGGCTCAGCAGTGGAGCATGTACCAACTAGCACCAGCCTTGGCTGGAGAAAGACGTGCCAAATAAACACAGACTAGTTATTCCAACAACATTTATTTAACTCTTAGTAGTTAATTAACAGAAGTCATGACTACTGGTTATTTTCTAACCAGCCATCCCACTGCAGTTACGCACTCCCGGCTCACCACCAAAGCTCTCCCTCCTCTCCCCCGCGTGTGCCGCCTCTGCCCGGCACTCCCGGCCTCACCCACAGCTGGCCTGCAGCCCGGCACAGCTCCCACTCCGAGCACAGCTGGAGCCGGGTGATGGTGGCCCAGAGGTTCCCCACCATGGCCCAGCTCCGCTGCCCCGGAGCACCCACGGCCCGGGACCCGGAGCTGCCCAGGCCTGCCTGGGTGCTGGGTCAGCCCTTCGCCAGGGACACGCTGCCGCCTGCTAAGCAATGACTGCTCTCCGAGCAGGAATTTCCATCCCACAGCCCCCCTGGACGAGCTATCCCAGTGCCAGTCCCGGGCTGCAGGAAGCCGCCGTGCTGCTGCCAATCGCAGTATTATTTTCAGCTGACAATCACGTAAAACCAATTTGAATGGCCAAAGCAGAATAAAGCGTATGTTTTCAGGAACAAACAAAACATGTCTCACGGGTTTCTGCATCTAGCAGCAGATTTTAACATAACACAGAGTGGAACCCAATTAAAATAGTTCCCGTTGAACGGAACAGGCCCGTGTTGGAGTGGAAGGAGAGAGAGCCAACCCCCACATTGTAGCAGTGCTTTGACAGTCTCATAGCAATGACCACCAGTTCAAACACACAGCGCATGCCAGCGCCAGGGAAGCAACAGCAGCATAAGCTCAAATGGTAATTTGCTGCTGAATACACACAAAAACCCTCTCCGCACCACTCAGAAATTACTCATGTTTTAGCAGATTTTTGCTTTGCACCCAGCTGTTGCCTGTTCCCAAGGCATCTACTCACGAATTAGCCATTTCCTCTCTGAAAAGCAGGATTAACTCAGCAATGGTACTCGGCAGCAGTGAGGCTCGGTCCCCCCAGCCCCTGTCCCTGCAGGTCCCCAGCCTGCCCCTCAGCAGCCGGGCACTCCAGAGGAAGCTGAGCACTGCCAGCAAACAAGCAGATCAGAGCTGAATAAATGGATCCTTTATCAATGCTTTTAAAACTTCATTTTTCTGTCAGTTGGCTGAAAAAACAGGAATTACTAAATCATCTCCAAAACTCCCAGAACTGACTGAATAATATGAACTCACTTGACAGTTTGAGCCAGTAAAAACAAAAGTCACCCCTACTGATGTGCGCAGCAGTCACTGCCCCATGCCTGGGAACAGTCACCGCAGACATGGACAAGACTGCATTCCTTCGGACCAGAGCTCCAGGCTGAACTGTCCCACTGGGTGGACTTCCTGCTCGTCCTGCTTGCCATTTTGGGACACTCCTCACGGTTTCCCAGAGCAAGGATAATCATGACTTGGGCTAGCAGAGTTTGAAACTAAACCAGTGAACCACTACCGCGCGAACCTGGTTGCTGGTCAGGTTTGTTTCCCATGAAGAACCATTTATGCAGTCAAACAAAATCTGCCATGCCTAGGATTTTCCTGAATTCGAAGAGCACTGCAGCATTCCCTCAATACCCAGTTCATGACCATGCAGGAAACTGAAATGTAGCTACCTACATGGCACAAACCACTTAACCAAGTACTTTGATTCCTCCTCTTTTTATGTTCCCTTCCACTCGCTCCAAGTCCCTCAAAGCAATTATTTTCACTCCATTCTCTGGAATCCCCCCTTTCCTTCACCTTCACATGTACCTTCCAGTCCAGGCACTCTCCTTCTGCCACCTTCTCTCCAGCTGTCTTCTGCACTAGAAGAATTTCTCATCTACTACATAGCAGATGATTTTCAAAAATTGTCACCTTTCTTTTTTTGATCATTTTTTAAAAAATAGCTTTTATAACTAAATTCCATCTGGGGTCAACAGCTTGTTTGTTCCCTTGTTCCTGCTGGGTTCTGAGGGGCACAGCCAGGGTGCCAGTGAGCTGTGATCTCCAGCAGTGGCACCGAACATCCAACAACACGGTGTCTGGGGCTTGGTGAAGACAAGGGCTGCTGGACACTGGTTAACACTGGCCCACAGATACAAACACACTGCTGCAAGAAACAACTACAGTGACAGACCTTTAGCTCAGAACTCTGATGAGATGACTTCTTGCCTGCAGCTGCTCAGAGGAACACCTATTTCTGGACCTGCAGCTGTACATTACCTCTCAGCTCTCCTCCAGCAGCAATAAACCCTTCATCTCCCTTCTGCACGCAGAAGTCTGTTCTCCTGGAGTCCTGCCCCTGTCTCACCTCCACACAACCAGAGGCAGGACAGTCTCCTATCAGCACCACAAGCCTGGAGCATAAAGAGAGGTCTTGCCTGCAACTGGTGGGAACATGAATTCCGAACAAAGGCTCTGCTCCATGGTCTGTATTTGACTGTAACACGAAGGTTCTGCTCACCTGCCACCAGGTGGGGAGGAGGGGGCAGGAGATGTTTGAGCAGCTCTGTTGTCATCCCTGCAAAAGGCTGAGCTGTCACTGCACCATGACACGAGCACCAGCAGCACCAGCTCAGGGCAGACAAAGCAAGCCATGGAAAAAACCCAAAAGCACCGAGTTCCCACAAGCAGGGCTGCAAAGAAATTAAAAAGCTTCAAAATAATTCTGTGGTAAACTTCCCAGGGGCAGAGTTGCCAAACTAGCAACTCTGGGGAGGGCTGGACGAGCCAGGGCTCTCTGCAGGTCTGCACGGCTCCCCAGGAAAAAGCAATCCCTGGCCACCCGAAAATCCAGCCAGGCTGCACAAGCTGCTCCTGGCAAGGAACGCCACACAAAATGATTTCAGCACTACGTGGAGTATTTCATCCTTCCTACACGGCTCCAGTTCCCTGCACACAGCTGCAGGGGCTGTGTGATGCTGTGCTGCCATTAGAGAAGTTTTCTTATTGAGGGTAAAGGTTTCTCTGGACCTTCCACGCTGCTTTAAGCCTTCACTCCATCTTCACCCCCTTTCTCCTGCCTCATCCCTCAAATCCAAAGCCTTAATCTTGGGAAGGCACAAAATGACAGTGACATAATTTCAAAGCACTTCACAGCCCCAACCCTTCCCAGCTGAGGCTGGATAAATCCCCAGGATGAACACCCAACAGCGGGTACACCACACTTGCCTTTTGCTGCAGTCGCTTCACTTGAGCAGGAACTCTGCACTCGGGATGGAAGTTTCACTGGACTAATACCAGGAAAAAAATAGCTACAGAAATGCAAAATAAACCCTACTGAGTAATTGTGTGAGCATAATGATTCAGAGACAAGCTAAGCAAAATTCAAGTTTTAAAACAAACAAACCAAAAAATCCCCCCACAAAGCCCCCAACCCACACATTTGGAATTTTAACTAGTTTTCTGAAATTTTCAAAACAGCATTTTACATCTCTACGGGTGGAATATTCATGTCAGGTTTTGCTGTGTATTTAAATGCTCACAAGCTGATCAAGGTGATTTAAATTAGAAAGTTGAGTACAATTTAAATAACTCATTTCATGCATGATTTTGTACTTATTTTTTGTTCTTTTTTAAGAAAGGTTAAATTACAGTTCAACACAAATGAACATATTAAGACTAACTTAATATGGGCTTTAAAGACCACTTCCTTCTCTGTCCCTCTACTCCAGCACCCAGGAACCCAGGTTTCCAGTTTTTTACAAAAAGCAATATTTTTTTATTATTATTATTTACTTTTACAAATAGTATATTTCTGAGTTTATTTTTAATTGGAAAACAGGCCTACAATGGCCTGATTGTGCTAATTACAGAAGAAGAATTATCAGAGCCTTCTGCCAGTAAAGCCCAAGGACACAGAACGTGTGGCTGTTGAACTGACCTGGCCAAAGCCAGCCAGGTGAGCTTGGCTGGGTGGCCTGGGCGGGAGGAGAAAAGACCACCCTATTTCTCAGCTCTTGGATCAAGTGGAGTCAGGCTTTGCTGCTCTCAGGAGCCCCAGTAAACGGCCCCCACCATCCCACACCTGAAGTTTCAGGAAGACCTGAAACACTCTACAAATCTCTGCCGTGTCTTAGACCAGGAGGGAGTGTTCAATCACCTTTAAACTCTTCTCATTAAGCAGCTGGGGCGAGCGTTTAACAAACTTTATTTAGCATTTACTGGGGGGTTTTATAACAAGCAAACAAAAACACAAATTAAATTAAACCCAAAACAGTTCAGCCATTTAGGGTAATTTTAACTTTTATACTCCAGACGCACAACCGCAAAGGTGCCGCCTATTTCTGCAGGACCTCGGCCTGGCTCCAGGGAGGGTCAGCTCAGCCCTGCAAATCTCATTATTTCCTCAAATCCTTCCACAGAGGCCCAAGTTTTAGCTTGCTAGTTTTTAACTCAATTCAGAGTAAAATCAAATGCTACTTTTGTTTTTTTGCACGTTTCACGTAGAAAATATTTGCCATGTTCATTTATTTTATTTAAGCATTTTAAATTACTTTAAAAGACAGCTTTTTCAGCGAGTATTTTTGTTTGCTTGCTTTGTAAGGAAGTGGCCTTTCAAGATCAGAGAATCAACAGAATCTCCCTTAAACATCATCAGATACTCAAATATTCCCTTGGTGCCTTGGGGAACCGATCACATACTGCATAGCAAACCCACCTTCATGCTAAGCTGTAACTCACGGCGGGCCAGAAAAGCCTATTTCCTTTGGCCTGGGTTTGCTTCTGGCACAGTAGCTACTGTGGCCTCTTGACTCATAATTATCACCCAAAAAGAAGATAACAAATTAAGCACATTTTTCCTTCAGCTGTTAGGACCACAGGTGCCTGCAGAGGGTCTGTGACCCTAAGAACAAGTTGGGTAAAACCTGTAAGCTGCACCATGCTGACAGCTAACACACTTACAGACACCGCTCATACAATCGTGATATGCCAGTGTTAAATCAGACATTTTTGGTTTGTCCAACATTAATTTTTTAATTAATATGCCATTATAAACTCAATTTCAGAAGAATCCCTCATTCCCACACAACCCAACACACCTGTGGAACTGAAACAAGATCAATCCTGTCAAAAAAAGCCTTAAGATTTTTGGAAGAACATTTCAGAACTTTGAGGAAAACCCCCACATTGGTATCCTTTCCCACTGCTTGCATACCAACCCCTCAGAGACTTCACTTACAGCCTACACATCACTGCTGTTTGCAGCTTTGGGTTGGGTTTATTTCCCTTCGTGGTCACACTGGACAGTGTTCCAGAAAGAACCTTTTCTATGCACACTCACTTTCTGCTGCCCGAGCCCTACTCCCCTGGGGGACCCCGCAGTCCCCCTGCAGAGGGTCCCTGCCAGTGCAGCCTAGGAAGGGAGGGCGAGGTCTCCAGCCCCCGTGCCCTGCAGCACTGCCCTCACACCTCCCACCAAGGGAAGGCTGTTAAAAACCACAGTCCCCACCCTGAGAGACGTCACACGTGCCACTGGGAACTGCTCGGGTGAGACAATCCCGAGCCAAACACGCAATCCTCTGCCATCACATCTCTATTGACTTGCCAGCAAGGACCTTCCCCTGATGCCAGGCTACCACTGCAGGACACAGACTGCCCAGCAAACCACCCCAAACCTCACCGAGGGCTTGCTGGTCTCCGCTTTGCTCACACTTGGAACACGAAGCGTGTGCAGAGGGAACAGCACCAATTAACAGCTGACAAGCAATAACTTACTCTGGTAGGGACACTCTGCCACATGCCTGGCCCTGTGCCACTGCCTCCTCTCACGGTGACACCCGAGTCCCACAGAGCCTCCCCGAGTGTCCCTCTTTCCCCAACCCCCCCAGTCACTTGTATCTGTAACGAGAGCCAAACTCCATCTCGGTTCCCAGAAGGCTCCTTTAGGAGACCTGACAGCAGAGACCACCTTCACTCCCAGCACAGTAGTTCTTCACCCCCTAAACCGTGTGGCCCCAGTGCCACTTTCGGTTCACAGGCACCTGAATTCCTACCAGAAGGCAGGCAAAAGCCACGAGTGGTGCTCCTCCCCTCCCCAGGAGAAGGAGGGCTTGTCAGTTTGTTTAGCTTGGTTTCCCTGTGGCACACACACACCCCTGAAGAAGAGCACTTGCTTCTCTTTCCAGATTTCCATCACAGCCAGGAAAAATCATGAATCTCCCTCTTCAAGGAGGGCATCTGTTGATATTTTCACCCAGGTCTGAAAAGAACCATCAGGCACCAGGAGACAAACATCGCAGTCCCTCCAAAGCTTGAGGAAAGCTGTTTCCTTGAGGAGACAGCACAGGCACTCACTCCGGCCACACAAGGACGGACGCTGCAGAGCAGGAACAGTGACCAGGGGACTCTGTGCAGAGGAACAGCAGCCTCTGAATTGCACCTACTTCACTTGAGAACAGCCTCAAAACACAAGCAAGCTCTCAAGATCCCTTTCTTCTGCGTCCATCTGCCGCTGTGTTGCTGTGCTGTGGCTCTGTGAACCCAGCCTTGCGGAACAACTTCCAGTTAATTCACCTACTCCATTTGCTTTAGTCCACTCCCCAGAGTTCCATATCCAGTAGATATTTATTTTAAAGCTAAGCCAAAACCATTCAAATGCTAACACTTCAGGGCCTTTAATACTCCTGGTTGCATGAAGGAGGGCCTCTCTTAGAATAAAGAGCATCCACTTTGGGAACTAAACCAACATGACTATAATTGGGCTGCACGTCAAAGTTTCACAAATCCCCAGACTGGAAATAAAGTAGGTTTTACTCCTTGCAGACCCTTTGTCATGGAAGGTGTAAAACTGCACTGCAGCCTCGGGAACAGCAATTCCTCACCAGAGACTCCAGGAACTGCGTAAGAAAACCAAGCTTCAAAAGCCAGTTGGGTGTTCTGGCTTCTCACTGCATGGCATTTTGGCCTTCCTAATGGAGAAACTAGAAAAAGTTCCCTCCAAATCCTGGATGCTCTTTCACATGAGAGTCCAATACCTGTTTTCTTTGAATGTCTAAACAACATCCAGGAACAAATTCCAAACAAAAAGATGACGTTAAAGTCTTTTCCAGTCGTTAAAATACACCACTTTTGCACCAGGCATGGAAATACCGTATTTCTTTCAAACAGCCTTTTGATGGTGCTTAGGTTTTTACTTCCATCATTTAGGAACAGTCATATCGATTCACTCATTCTTCAAAATATGACATTTTGTAAGGAAGGTGTATGGAGGGAAGGGTCTAAATAGGTTCAGATTTTAGAACAGGTTTTGCAGACCTTGCCCAGGTTTGCTTCAGAGGTATGACATTAGTCTTACAAATGTGTAAAACGCATACAACCAAGATAGAAAAAACACCCTATTGTTTAGGCAAGCTGGGACATGTCACTCAGATTACCCTCCACTGGAGGCTGATGCAAACATGCCAGGTCCACAAACACACTAAAGTGTCTACGTGGCATTTCTGGCACATTTGTAAAGGTCTAATTGACAACGAACTAATGTGAGGTTAAGGGAGAGCAAAAGCCAAGCCAAAGAGTCGTTCAAGAATTTAAGAAGTGCACAGGCCTGACAGCAAAAGCCAAGGAAAGGCAGGATCCCTGAGAAGGGCCACGCAGGAAAGGCCAAGGCAGGCGCCGGCCACGTCCCAGCTGCGCCTTCGCGCGCGACGCGGGGACCGGGGAGGCGACACGGCCCACGCGCTGCACGGTCTGCAGGCTGCTACAGGAGCTGTCTGCCACCCCAGCCACTTGAAATAACTTGAATGTTTCTTTCTGGACACAGACGGGTTCAAATTATGCAAAGAAGCTGGAGGAAAGCCAGCACTCCAATGATTTAACCTTCATCCTAACCACAAAGACGTACCTCTGCTCTCCCAGACGGGCGTCTGTGAGCTGGGCTGGCACAAAGGGCTGCCCAGCCGAGCAACAAGGTTCTGCCTGAGAGAGGAACACGACATCAAAGACAGACCCTGTGCTACCCCTGCAGGGAGGACAGCTCCCAAACCAAGAGAAGCAGAGATGGTCCCAGACCACATTTACACGTAGTCATCCTGAGAGGGAAAATGGGTGGCGTAAAAAGATGCTTGCGTGGCATTTTTCATCATCATTTCATTTAGACCCAGGATGCACACAGGTTTTGCAACTCAATCCAAAAATAAAGGTCAAGTGGAATAAAAATTACTTAGATCAACGCTCAATACATAAGAATAAATGTCTGGAAAATAATTTCCTGAGTTTTCAAAATATTTGCTTTATTTTTCTATTGTAATCAAAATCGCCAAGAGTACACACATCCCTCCTCTGTTTTGTTGTGGTTTTTTTTAAATTCACAAGCGTCAGCATTTTTTCCATGAGTTAAGAGAACACCAAAAATACTTTTTCTTATCATTTGAGTCAGTATTTAAAAACCAAATTGAAAATAGCCTTTTTTTAAAAATGCACAACTTGTTGTAATTCCACTCCTAGGAGATATGAATTAGCTAACTTAATACTCAGACTAGTGCACTACAAGCTACACAAATTTTCATTCTGACAATGGAAAATAAGGAGTAGCACACAGTATAGTACTTCAAGATTGACTGCCACATGAACTCCATTGCCAAATCTTCCTCCAGCCTGGGATTTGCCCAGCCCATGCCATCAAAGGTGATGTTTTACAGGCTGCTACCCCACAACTGCAACTGCAGTTGCAGTAGGCAGCTAATCTCCAGCAGCAGGAAAGGATTTAATGGATTAAAAAACCCAAAAGATATCACTCCTTATGAAGTCAAGAAGAGTTTCAATGTGCAGCATGGACATGACTTTTACCAATAACCAACCTGCAAGGCATCACCTATCTTTTCTCTAACATAAGAGTATTTTAATGTAACATGATACAATTAATATTCTCTTAAACCAAACCATTATCTTTTGATTCTGTTTTCTCTTCTAAGATTCAGACTTAAAATGACTTAATTGTTGCAGTCCACCCACACAAACACAAGAGACAAGTTTATTGCAGTGGAGAGCCCTAAATAGCACAGTCTGGTTTAGGCTGACTAATACAAACACGCATTTTGTTTAATTTTACATTTGTTCCTAGGGAGATTTCGCTCTCATCTCTTCTGCCTCCCATTCCACACCACCTGACAATGCAGGACATCATCACCCCTGAGGGATGAGTAACGTGGGGCAGCTCTGGCACCATGCAGCAGCTTGGGGGACAGGCTGGCCACTGCTGGCCACCAGCTCAGGGGACAGACTGGCCATTGTCCTGCAGAGAAGGGAGGGCAGGCAGGCGTGTGGGACTTCCAAAAACTTGTGTCTGAGCACACAGTGAGGCCACAGCCAAGGCCAAGAGCAAGCTGGCAGCAAGGAAACCTGCAGGAACTCTCCCTGGGGAGCAGAGCACAGCAGGTCCGCTCTGGCACAGACAAACCAGGCCAAGGTACCCTAAAAACCCAAACTCAATACTCCTACAATGAACTCAAGCAAGGCAACAGTTTTCACAAACACACCAAGGCAGCACAGTATCCTCTGTGTCTGCCCAGCCACTCGTACCCTCGCAGATCCCTCCTTAGCACCAGCACAAGAAAACAAACCGGGAATTAACCTGGGTTAGAACTAATCTGGCAAAGACAGACTAAGTTTTAACCAAATTAACACCTTATCCAGTGTACCGCATGGCCAGAGATGCCTGAACAGGGGAAAGAACAGCACACGGAGAGGGAGAAGCAGGACTACTTACTCCCCTGGCATTAGTAGCCAGCAAAAAGGTTTGCGCAACCACAGCCCCAACCGCCTCAAACCGCTGCGCCAGGAACCCCAGGCCATTCGAGGGGAGGGTTGGAGGGGCCTGCTGAGGCACACAGACTCTTGAAAGCAGGGATCAGCAGCTTCCAGGACTTCAAAGGGAAGCCACTTCTAGCCTGCGAGCTATCCGCCCAGCCAAAGGCGGCTGGCAGGGCTGCCAGCCCGCTCCTGCTGTCACCGGATCCCTGCCAGGCAAACAGCAGACCTGCAATTAGAAGAGGTGTTTGTTGGCCTCTCTTCTGCAGCTCATTAGCAGAGGTAAGGCTTGCAGTCAGAACAAGAAAGGCCCGACCTCCAGTGAGCACAACTCGCTACAACTGCTCTCCGTAAGACCAGGAACGAGCCCTCCTACCAGTTTCCACTCAACTGAGGGTCATCTGTGGCTTCAGCGTGCCAGGAAGGAATGTTCCAGGAGCTCAGGACAGATGGTTAAGGGTTGCAGCATCACCTCTTCTGTAGAAAGGCCCAGATAACAGCCCTTGGTGTTCCCCCCTCACCATCTCCTATCTGCATCTCTGGTCATTTCAGACATGGCAAATGATTCCAAAGTCTGCCTTGGACAATCACTGAACTGGAGGTCTCCTGTTTTAATAAGCTTTTCTTAACCAAGCTGGAGCCTTCCTTTTCCTAAAGCAGAGTGGAGTTACTCTACAGCAAGCTCCAGGCACTTCCCGATGCACCTTCACAGAAGCACCATGAGCAGGGAACAGTGACTTCATCTGAGCCTGCCAGGAAGGGAGATCCACTGACAACAGGACTTCTGGGGGCAAGCAACTGCTGAGCTGCCTCTGCACACCGACAGGAGCAACAAACACTGCCACACACACCTCACTCAGCAATAACCTGACCCCAAAAGAGGCCAGGAGCAGACTCTTAGGAAGAAGCGTGAGGACACAGCATGCAAAGGTCGTTCTCCCATCCTCCTCTGCCCCTGACCCCATACTTCCCAGATGGAGATAAATTCCCAAGCCCAAACCTGCATCTGAACTACTGCATTTACTGGCTCCCTACAGGCCTACCATGAGATCCAATTATTTCTTAAAAGAAGAATAAGTCTCCTGAATGTCCCACTACAATCAATATATGGTTTAAACAGGTAAAAACTGTAAGTTTCAATTTTACGGCTGCCGACTACACACGGTACAAACCCTTCCTTACATCATAAGAAATTATGTAAGATCATCACTTCCCATTTACTCACATGCCAATTGTGACTTTACGAACTCTACAGTATTTCCTTTCAGGCACTTCTCCCCTCAGCAGGAGTCAGTTACTTACACACACTGCATCCACACCACCTCACACAGCCTTGCAGAACAAGGCTGAGCCAACTGCACGTAAAACTAAAACAGGTCCCGGGCGTGAAGAAACTGTGGAGCTGAAGGACAGTGATGATCCCAGTCGATCAGGGACTTACACCGTCTTTGTACTCAAACTGAATTCCAGCACTTGAGATAAGGGGCCTTGATCTGGGGGCTTCTCAGGTGTTTCGGAGCTGATGGCACACCAACCTGCAGGCACAAGGAATGCAGAGCACGTTCTGCCCAGAGCTGGGCAGTCTCGTGTCCAAGAGGCTCTGGCCCCCAGCACACTGCCTGGCACAGCAGAGTGGGACAGGCACGGTCAGTGCTGGGACAGCCAGCAAGGCGAGGCACCCACAGCATGAAAGGGCAGAGCACATCAAAGGAACCCTGCCAAAGAGGACCTACCCTACCTGGCAGACTGTGATGCAGCACCTGATGGTGACTATTCAGCTCAGATGAATCATGAGGTCAGCTCTGGCCTGGCAGAGGAACACCCGAGCTGCCAGCAGAGCCCCGGCCCCTCCACACTGCAGCGCTGCTCCCTTCCACAGGCAGGAATAGTGCCTACTTATTTCACTAGGAATGCAGGCACACTCCTCATGTTCCTTCCAGCAAACAGCATCCCACGGAGTCCAATGCTACTTTATAACCACAGTGCCTTCTCTGTGGATCTTGTCGTGAGAGAACTTTGAGAGCATGTTCTGAATACCAGCAAGGTACAGATGCAAATCCCTCTGAAACTGGAACCTGTGAGCACTGACTGTACACACACAATTCCACAACAGCACATGTTAACCTCACCTGAGGGTGGGTCACGTGCATGCTCATGGTCCAGTGTAACACGGAGAACTACTTCACTACAACCACTTACTGCTATTTGTCTGGACTTGATGCCTTTGAAAGCATTACTCTAAAATTGTGTTTTGGCTGCAAACATAGTGGGGAAAAAAAGGAATTTCTTGAAAGCATTTCCATGGAATTCCACACATTTCACAGTCAACAACGTTTTATAAATTCATGATCCCAAAATACTTCATAAACCCATGCGAAGTCAGCTTTCCAACACTGCTAGGAAACATCATTATTCCTCACTTTACAGATATGTACAGGTAGGTACATATCTTATGCCCTCAACACGTGGCCACAGAACCTATGGCAGCAGAGTTCAAAAGGTGAGCTTTCTGACAGTGTCATTTACCTCTGTAACTATGGTGCTCTTAAACCGTCTCAGTCTTGACTACCCTCAGGTCCTAAAGCAACTAATCCACCCCCTAACACACCCTGGTCAAGGCCAGCCTGCCACCCCCCATGACATGGTGAATCCTCATCCACAGAGGTACTCAGAAATCACCCCGTTCAGCACCACCACTGCAACCTGCTGTAGCTCGACAGCTGCACAGGTGAGTGAGGCAGGTTTATAACCTGTTTATACACAGAATCAGATATCAAGATGCCCATTTGAGAGTTCCAATACCAAGACTGTAAATGAATTCAAGCAGCCTTTTTTTTTGGCAGGGACAAGGGGGCTGAACGGGTGCCTAATTATTTTACAACGGCTGTCCCTAGATCCTATTTTAGCATCAGGCTTTCATTAAATTTAAGCATGACTTCAGAGTACCAGCTGGCTGGAAAAAAACAAAAACCACAAACACAACCCACCCACAACACCCCACTGGTGTTCTTTCCCCGCCCATGTTCTCTTCCTACCCTCTCTGAGGGCTTGGAAGACAAGTTCCATTTGGAGAGCCGGCCTCAAAAGCAGATAAGTTCTGCAGGAAATGGCTATATTTAGCCCGCCCCTTTCACCTCGGTTCCTCCACACACTCACATTCTCCTGAGGAAGGACCCTTCTACTCTTGTGTTAGAGGTGAGCTTTAGCAGGTTGCCTCAGCAGAACAAATGCAACCAACTTCATATGTGTTAAGAGTGTAAACAATCACTAGAATATCAAATATCCATCTACTGAGGCATAAAATAGAATTCTCATGTCTCAAATGTGTTGAATGGTGAGCTCCAGGAACACAATATGGCCAAAGCCCCTTTATGAGTGATGCCCATGGAGGGTGAGGCTGAACTTCTGCACACACCGTTTGGGTCTTCACCAATTCTTTTGTCAGTAACTAAGGCAGCCATCCTATTCTCTACAGAGCATAAACATGAGGTAACAACCTCAACAGCTCTGCAACCAAAATATTTTCAGTTTTCTAATGTAAGTATCAAAATAAGTCATGAAAAAACCAGCAACAGTTCCTGGGCAGTGGAACTTAATGAGACTGTCAGCAACACCTCTGGAAGCATCATCAGCACCAGGCCAGTAGGATTTCCCTTTCCCAGCTTGAAACTTTGAGATATGTAATAAGCCTTAAAACTAAAAATATATAACACAGTTTTATTCTGGTCTAACTACAATTCAGGCCTGTAAGAGCTGATTATTTACAAACTGAGATGGTTGAGGGGTGATCTATCTCACAGCAACAGACCTAAAAGTTTGTCTCGAAATGGAGACAGACCGAAACGCATCTGTCACTCAGCATGGAGACAAACAGGCAGAGATTTACAGTCAGGAATGACTCCCAGTCCTGGGCCACTGGGCAAGGAGCACATCCCCACCCCCCCAACCAGAGGAATGCAGGTCTTATCCCAGCAAACAATTCCTGAGAGAAAGCAAACCTCTCAAAACGCTGCACACACTTAACACCTCCTGGGGGGAGCACAGTGCACACAGGAACTTTTTGTTTCCTTAAAACAGATCTGTAACACCTCCTCCAGAAAAAAAAAAAAAGTTTCAGCCATCAAAGGCCCGAGCCCTGCACTTGAGAGCTCTCCACAGCCAGGACTGCAGCTTTCCCATTTCAATTGCAAGGCACCCCAGCACTGTTCAAACAGCTCCAGCCCTTCAAGGACAGAGCTCAGAGAGTATTTGCAAAGTGCCTGCTGCATTCCAGGTCACAACCGTCCCTCTGAAGATGAGTATAAGGATCACAGCAAAGATCGGATTACAGGAAACAAAAGAAAAGTGAAGGTTAAAAATAGACTTGTCATTGCCCACAGCAAACTGCTACAGCCACAGAGTTTCTTAAACGAGAGGCTGAGATTAATTCAATGCAGACCATAAAAACATGTGAGATTTGGGACAAGAACCTGTTCTCTTTTCAAAGCTCAATGTATTGTTCCTAAAAAGTGTTTTTGTACAGAAGTGTCAGTTCTGAAGCTCAGTCCTGAACCTGAAAGCTCCCACCAGTAACACCGTCCTGAGGCACTGGTGGCTCCAGCACACCTACATAAACCCCAACTATTTCAGAACCTGCTGAAGGGGAATTTCTCTCTCAATTTTTGGAAAACAAAGTGGTTTAAACCCAGCTTACTGTAAAAGTACGGCTGGAAAGAGCTTATTTTTACGCATTTTTCTGGATTAACAGAGTTGGAAAGACTGCCCAGGCAGCTTTCCCTACTATATTCATGCCCAGATTTCACAGGCCAGCATGTGAAGCCTCCAGGTTAACACACAGACCCGACCTGAGCCTGCTCCAGGACCGTTCTCCCGCTCCAGCCCGAGCCCTGGCAGCAGCCAGGCACATCCCGCTGCCCTTCCTTCCCCCTGGAGCCCAGGGCGAGCAGGCTGTGGGTAACCGGGGGCTCAGCCCCCGCTGCCTCCGTGCGCCAGCAGGTTTGGCAGGGGGAGAAGCGCCTTCAGCAGATGAATTGGCACAGAGACTTTGGCCCGTACCCCCCCTCCCTCCCCAGGCACGGACGCGCCGCACTGACACGGGCAGCCCCGGCAGCCCCGCCACCCGCCCCGCTCCCCCCGCCCCGGCCCAGGGCAGCCCCGGGACGAGGAGTGAGCCGTGCCCCGGCCGAGCAGCACAGCGGAAGGCAGGAGGGGGACGGGAGAGCCCCGGGGCTGCGCCTCCCGCGGTGACCCCGGGCCGGGGCTCCGCGTGCGCCCCGTGTGCCCCCCCGGGCACGGGCACCGCGGGACACCCTCCGGAGAGACCCCGGGGCGGCGGCACCGACCGGCGGGGCCGGGACCGACCCTCCCGGGGCGGCGGCACCGCCGCGGAGCCGCTCCCGCTGCGGCCGGCGGGGGCAGCGCGGCGGGCCCGGCCCGCTCGGGGCCGGCACTCACCTGGGAGGCGGCGGGGCCGGGCGGGCGGAGCGCGGCCGGTCCCGCTCAGGCCGGCGGGGCCATGGGGCGGCCGCGGCGGCTCCGCTGACAAAGGAGCGCGGGCGGGGCCGCCCGACCGGCAACGGCCCCGCGTCACTTCCGAGCGGCCGCCCCCGACACCGCCCCCTGCGGGGCAGCCGCGGCACTGCGGCGGGACGGGCGCGGGGCACGGGGCACGGGGCACGGGGCACGGGGGGGGCGGTGCGCGGCACCGAATCCCGTCCACCCGCGGGGAACGAGGCGGCCGAACCCACCGGGGGACTACAGCCAGAATCCCTGGGTGGGCCAGGCTGGAGGGGACCGCAGTGTCCCATCGGGTCCCACCTCCCTGCTCAGGCAGGGCCAGCCCAGAGCACATGGCACAAGATTGCGTCCAGACCGCTCTGGGATATCCCCAGTGAGGAGACTCCACACCCTCTCTGGGCAGCCTGTTCAGTGCTGGGTCACTGCACAGGGAAGAAGTTCTTCCTCCTGTCCAGGTGGAACTTCTGGGCATCAGTTCCTGCCCGTTCCTGCTGTGCCATTGCTGGGCCCCCCAGCAGAGCCTGGTCCAGCCTCTGCCCCCTCCCTGCAGCCCCTGACACACCCTGGGGAGGGCCCCTCTCAGGCTCTGCTCTGAACAGCCCCAGCTCCCTCAGCCTTTCCTGCTCCCAGAGATGCTCCATCCCTTCGGCATCTCCGCAGCCTCCCCTGGACCTGCTCCAGCAGCTCCACGTCCCTCCTGTCCCGAGGAGCCAGAGCTGGACCCAGCACTCCAGATGTGCCTCACAGGGCTGAGCCAGACTGCAAATATCCTGGTACAAGACTGATGTGTCTCACTTTCTAAAAAAATAATCTGACTCCAATTTTCACTCTAAATTACTCATAAACTAGTTAGTGTCATGTCATAATTTTTAAGGTTGAAGGTGACTTCATTCCTCTTGCAGTTTAACCCCTGAATGAATTTCCCAAAATCATGTATTCTTTCAACCATGGTACTTCAATCATATTCCATGTCATAGAATGATACCAGACTGGTTTGGGTTGGAAGGAACCTTAAAGCCCATCTCATTCCACCCCCTGCCATGGGCAGGGACACTTTCCAGCAGCCCAGGTTGTTCCAAGCCCCATCCAACCTGGCCTTGGACACTTCCAGGGATGGGGCAGCCACAGCTTCTCTGGGAAACCTGTGCCAGGGCCTCCCCACCCTCATAGGGAAAAATTTCTCCCCAGTATCTAATCTAATTCCTAATATCTAATCTAAACCTACTTTCTTTCAGTGTCATCAACAAGAATTGGATTATGGACCATGAGTACATTAAGCTTTGGGGTACATTAAGGTCACCATGATGCAAACACCCTCAGTCTGACTGGTTTGGGTGGAACCATGTCCCTGTGCCAGCTGCCCTAAGAAAACATCACTGAGGTTCCTGGAAAGGCACAGGTTTCTTCCTAAAGGAGAAAATACAGTGGCTTTCCAGAACAGTTGCATCTAATTACTATTAACAGAGTGCTTACACTGTGATATGATAAATGAAGGACATGAAATCCTACATTTTAAACAAGGCTGAACAATCCTGAGCAGACTAAGTACATCAGAAATTCCCAAATATTATTGACCTGGTGCTCCACATACCTTCTGACCGTTCCTGGCATTCAGGCTGTGCATCCCTGCACTGCTCTGCATTTCCCCAAGGCAGTGGTGGGATGGCAGAGCCTCGGGAGGCAGCAGGGAGGGCGAATCCCACCATCCCAGCAGCTCCAGCTGGGTGACACTGCTCTGTCAGCTGTCACATCCCTCTGGGATCAGTGTGGGGCTGCCCTCGTGGTCCCAGAGCCTCGTCCTGCACGTGCTGGGCCGTGTTTGTGTTCCCGGGGAGCCCCCCAGACACAGCTCTGCTGTGCACGGACACGGACCCTTTCCAGGCTCTCACAGCTCATGGCCTGTCCCTGTGGGCAGCACAGGCTCCCTCCTGTCCCTGTGGGCAGCACAGGCTCCCTCCAGCCCTGGACACCAAGGCTGTGCACGAGGATCAGCCTCGGGCCGTGTTCCTGTGAGAGCGCCGAGCCCGGCCCATCGCCCACAGCCATGGAGGCACAGGGAGAGAGACCCTCCAGTGTCCCTTAGACATTGGCAGGGGCTGCCCAGGGAGGTTTGGAGTGCCCACCCTGGAGGTGTCCAAGGAAGGGCTGGCTGTGGCACTCAGTGCTCTGGGCTGGGGGACAAGGTGGGCATCGGGCACAGGGGGCACTCCACGGTCTAGGAGGGCTTTTCCAACCCAATTGGTTCTGGGATTCTGCCTCAGGCTGGAGCAGAGGCACACTGTGCCCTCCCTCACTGCTCGTGTGGGACAAGGGACGTGGTCGTGCTTTTCCTCCACGTGTGCAGGGCTTCCCAAGCAGTGACATGGGCACCTGTGAGACAGGAGGAGAGGGACTCAGAGGGCAGGAACAGAAGACATGGAGACACAGCATGACTCAGGCTGGGACAGCATGGGGAGCAATCCCAGCCGTGGTGCCGGCGTGGGACGTGAACGTCGGTTCCTTTGGGAAAAGGCAGGTGCATGGAGAGCTTGGGAAGTGCTCCTGCCGAAGCTCCTTTGTACATACAGCCCATTTATGCACCACTCTCCAAATGGGGCCAGGATTTGACTCACTATGAGTAATAGGAATGTTTTAAACAGAGAAAAGAATACTAATTCCCTTAAAAACACAAATAGTTCTACATTTGGCTCAACAGCACAAGGCCAGTGATTTTCCATAGTGTACTGCCAAGTAGCTGAATGTGACATTCAAGTTGCTCATGTGTAGGTGTTCCTTGGGAGAAAATACAGCTCTAACAAGGACCGTTTTCCAAAAGAGAAGTCTAAAGGTTGGGTATCTAATAGGGCTTTTCAGAATCTAGCCAAACAGCTACGTTTCCAGAAGTGCCAAGCTTCCCTTAAGGCTCCACAGGTGGTGCTGGCAGCCAACACTTCTGAACACCCACCTGCTTATTTGCAGCCTAAAGCACTTCTGACAGTCGTATCCCACACGGTTATTAGAGCTCACAACCACGGGGGACACTGCAGGAGCCACCCCTCACTAATGGCAGGCTGTGGGGCTCCCAGGAGACAGGAGGAGCCACAGGGGTTAGAAGCACTTTGCATGGAAAAGTTCCTACTTCATGTCTGGTAGGAGAACATGAATTTTGGAACCTGTCATTGAGTAACCCACGCATGGCTCACCAAGGGACAGCTGTTGCTAAGTGCTCGTTCACAGCCACGGGAGGAACCAGTGCTGGGAACTGGAATTAGGTCTTGTCAGCTCCAGCCCACAGCCTCCTGTAACTGGATCACATCAGTTTAGATGCTGCTGATTTCTAATTAATGGTGAAGGAGAGGGAAGAATTAGGTTACTGAAGTAATCTCAGCATAATCTGTAAACAGGGCTATTTTTCTATCCTTCTTGTTTGTCATCATAAGCATCTTTACAAATAAATTTGCTTTCCAACAGGTGCAGGGATTTTTCAGTTATCTTTTCTATCAGTATCGTGAGTGTTGCTAGGAAATTCCAGCTGTAAATAGAATTTTATCTGTAATAATGTTATGTGGGGAGAAAACCAGGGCTGGAGTCTGAGAGGGATATCATGACAAGGTGTTTGGGTTAGTGGCTGGCAGTGCTGTCTCGGAATCAGGAGCACTGGTTCTGCCACCGACAGAGATCTGGGGAGGATCCCAGGGCTGTCTCTGTGCCCCAGGTGCCAGGCTGGCACAGGGAGGGCAGGACGGCTCATGGCTTGTCAGGTATTCTGCAGTCCTCCAAGGAAAGGTGGGATGGATTTGATAAGGGTATTCATACACAGTTGACTTTGCACAGCTCTGCAAGGTGCAGAGTGTGATTAAATTTTAGACTCTTGCAGTTCCTGGCAGAGAACCTCATATGGCTCTTTCCATGACACGACACAGTCTGGAACTTCTTCCCAGGTAATGTTTGCATTAATCAGGTGTAATAATGGTATGTCCATGTGAAAGGAGCACTATGGGCTCAAATTGTCATGCACAGACATCAGAAAAAACCCATTAATGTTATGCAAATGCCACACTCTTCAGAAGTCTGTGGGGCCCAGAACACAACACATGCAGAGCACACCTTGAGCTGTGGGGCAGGTTTGCCCTGTCATCCTTCCACATAGAAACCCTCCCAAGACAGTGAGGACAGCAAAATCAGGCTTCTCTGTTTTGAAGCTATTTCCATGGTAACCTGAACTGCCTTGGTACTTCATAAATTCTGCCTCTCTGGAGCAGCTGGGATTTCAAGTCAGACCACTTCACAATGTTCTTGGAGTGTAGGAACAGCTCACACAGCTAAAAGATGCTATAGAGAAAATTTTTGGAAGACTGAGGAGCTGCAGGACCCCAGCCCAGTCACCTCACTTGGTAGAACCATCCCCCTTTAGACTCCCATGTCTTTTCCATCTCTGCAGGGCGTTGAGTGCTGTCCTGTCCCACTGGAGGGGATGGGCAGGGCTGGGGGGCCGGGCCAGGCCAAGCATTGAGGGGGGATGGCCCCAGGGCTGGACAGAGCCCAACAGCAAAAAACCCACAAACTAGCACTGTTATTCCTTCTAAAATACACAATAAATTGTAATTTAGTCACAGCATACGAAACAAGGCTGTGCCTGACAAAGCCAACCTGATAATTGCCTTCAGTGCTGCTGAAGTTTTTAACTCTTTAGCATTATTAACATCAGGACATAAAGATGTCTTTGCTTATGTGCTCGAGGTGAGCTGTGGTACAGAAATAATAATCCAGGTGACCTTCCAAGCTGCTGCTTGTCAGGAATTATTTTCTTTTGCCTTGGGGAAATTTCTAAATATATATCTCTGTATATATGTATGCAAATAAGCAAATCTGGCTGTTGCAACGTAGCAACGTTTCATCACCACCCCCTCCCAGTGTACAGTCAGCACTGGTCTGAGCACAGCTGCTGAGAAAACCCCGGGAAGCACTCGGGTTTGAAATTAAAGAGCTTGTTTTAATGTTTAGCTGTGACCGGTGTGCCTGGGAGTGCACAGATCTCATCAGGCGTCCGTGAGTCAGCGCCTGAGTCACGGCCGGAGCCGCGCTGGGGCTGCCGGGGCAGCGGCGGTGCCTGTCCCAACAGCTCCACTGCCTGCACAGCTCCCACGGGCTGCCCGGGACACTCCAGGGCTGCGAGCACAGCGAGGACTCCTGTCCCGTGGCTTCTGGGGAGCTCACCCCAAGCACCTTCCATGATCTCCTTGTTCAGGTCCTTACATCCTGCACCCCTTTGCATCGCAAACCCCATGGACGTTGGGGCATCAGGGAGCCAGGTGTGATTCTGCATGAGCACAGAGAGGAGAACCCAGCTCCCAGTAATTAACAATAACCTATAATTGCTACCAGTTCAGTTTCACACAAATCACACAGTATTATTAAATTAAGCAGACCGTGTTCTTGCATCTGAGCTTTAGCAGCATAACTCATTTTCATGCCATTTTTTAAAATAGCTCTGGTAATTAGTCCTGTGCTTTCCAAGCCCATCACATGCAGTGCTTTGTTTCACCAAAACACCCACCAAAGAGTGCTCAAGTTCTCTAATTGCAAAGATTCCCTTCACACGGCTGTGCAGCTCCTCTCTGCTCCGGGTGTTATTCAGGAACAGCCACCTGGAATTTATTGAAATTATGTCGAAATATAAACTATGGAAACTGCTCCCCAGCTTGGGGGGAGCCCTCGCGGGCCAAGGTTCAGCCTGTGGGAACTCTCAGTCAGGGGAGCCTGGCTGTGTGGGGGGGGTTTGGGGTGGAAAGGCCAGCGAGGTCATCTCCATTCCAAACACCAAAGGCAGGTGCTGGTGCCCCACCCAGTGCCATGCACAGCACCCTGCTCCATGTCCCACTCAGCACCCTGCTCAGTGCCCCGCTCATGGAAGTTCTGTCCCCTGTGCCAGCCCTGCATCCCACCGGCCCCACTGGCACAGTCATTCCCTCTCCTCCCGCTTGGCTGGGAAGGAGCTTTTTTTGGCCTCTGCTTCTGTCATCTGGCATTTAAATGTAACGAGAGCTCTCATTGCTAACATTTATAGCAGCAAAATATTTAAGTTCTAGGGCTTGTAACACATGTTGTCCGTGTCCCGTTGCCAGGCCCAGCTGCAGGCTCCCCAGCCCTTCCCTGGGCTGCTGTCGGGCCGTGCCAGGGGCGGGGGCCGTGCCCGCCTGAGCAGGAGCTCCGGGGGCAGCCAGGGAGCACCAGAACGGCCCTCGGGGCAGCCCCGGGTGGGCTCCCGGGCCGGCTGCACCCAGAGAGTGCCGGCACACGAGGGCAGGGCAGGGTTTGTCAAACTGGCCCGTGCAGCGGAGGAGAGGAGGGAGCAGAAGGACAAGCCACAGTCACCAGCGTGCCACAACCACACACAGGCAGAGAGAAGGTGCTTCAAAGTGCCTGATCCAGACCTGCCTGTGCCAGGGCGTGTGTTTGGATGCTCCCACTGCTGCCACTGCAATCAGTCCACAAAATTGCCTGGAAACGGAGAGCAAGCACAGCCCACTCTGCCCACGTGGAGCTGCACGTGGCCCCTGTCCCTTGCCCCCTTCATGCAGCTCGCAGTGCCTGGCAGCCCAGGGGTCCCACAGTGCCAGGCTGTCCATGGATCCCACAATGCTGGGCTGCCCAGGAATGCTCCCACCTCTGGGCGTGAGTGGAGCAAAAGCACCCAGGGAAGCAGAAAGACTCAGCCCCACAGCCATCTAATAAAGTTGTTCCTGGCTTTTGAAAAAGCCTAAAGCAACATCAGCTGTTACCAAAGAGCGTTTTCATCCCAATCCTGTTTTGCCCTTGGCTACAGTAACCTCGGTGCTCAGAGAGCTGGTTTGGTCAGTCTGCACCGGGGTGCAGGGGGAGAAGGACAGCAGTGGCTCCTGGTCACCATTCACCACCTGGCCCTGGTGCTTTGGGGTCATCCCAAAGCCACAGGTCCTGGATACACTAAACACCTCAAGGGCTGTGCAGAACAAGAAGAGAGGCTTCTGCTCCTTAGGATCACAGCAAGCAGCTCAAGATGCAAATCCCAAAGGCTCAGTCAGACAACACAGGAAAAAAACCACATTTTTTTAAGCCTGCATATTTTTGAACTAGTCTCCAGATCTCTCTCCCTGGGGTTGAATTGAGGGAGCCCTCACTTCTGCAGGAGCAAGGCAGGGGCCAGCAACCATCTCAGCCACCAGTGTCCTCTTTTCCCACTCATCTCTGTTAGGAATCCCCACCTCACCATGGGCTGAGGAGGGTCTTGTCACCTGCACCTCTCTGTGACAGGTTCCTTCTGCTTGGAGGTGGAGCTGGGCTCTGAGCTGGAAAACTGTCAACTACTTTGGAGCAGCCTTGACCCATGCTTTTCTATCTGGACCTAGGAGGGAGAGGAGGTGCTGGATGCAAGGACTGGGCCATCTTTGTATGATATCTGCCAGCAGAGAGCAGGACTGATGCCTCCAAAGCACAGGGAGTGGGGTCAGAGCAGCGAGGGCCAGCGCCTGAGCGGCTCATAGGGAGGACAGGCTGAGGGAGTAGCAGCTGTGGTGAGGACAGTTCTCATCCAAGGATTCTCATAAAGCCAGGAATCACATTTACTTTCCACTAGCTGATTAAGTGGCTGGAGCAGGGAAGACACGTGATTCATCGTTTGACTCAGGACAGAGCCGAACAGTGCTCATTGTGATGCTTCTGGACAGCTGGAAAGGGACAGAGGGAGAGTGTCTGTCACCAGTGGAGGTGACAGAAATAACCCAGCCGTGTGTCAGAGGGCAGACAGCCCAGCACAGCCAGTGTGTGCCGTGAGACACCATCGTACTTAAATAAAGCACTTTGGGAGGGCCCACATTTCTTCAGCTCTTCTGTGACTGGCATGGCTGAGGGCACAGCCCGACTCCCTGGGTGAGCCCAACGTGATCTGTCTGGCTGTCAATCTGCGGGGTCCCTCCTGGGAGCACAACTCCTGTGCACAGGATAAACCAAGGCTGGGATGTGCTGTGGCCCTGAACCCAGTGCTGCTGCCAGAGCTCAGCTCCAGAGCACAGGAGGAGCTGGGCAAGGGGATGGGAAGCAGCAACAAAACACTGTGTAACCCTGAACACTTCCAGGGATGGGGCAGCCCCAGCTTCTCTGGGCAACCTGTGCCAGGGCCTCACCACCCTCACAGCCAAGAATTTCTCCCTAATATCTACTCTAAATCTCTAATCTTTTATTTTTAAATCCATCACTCCTTGTTCTATCACAAAAAGCCCTGCTAAAAAGTTTGTCCCCATCTTTCTTGGAGCCCCTTTGGGCTCTGGAAGGTGCTCTCAGCTCTCCCTGGATCCTTCTCTTCTCCAGGGGAACCCCCCCAGCTCTCCCAGCCTGGCTCCAGAGCAGAGGGGCTCCAGCCCTGGGAGCATCTCCATGGCCTCCTCTGGACTCTCTCCAGCAGCTCCATGTCCTTCCTGTGCTGTTCCCAGGGCTGGAGCAGCTCTGCAGGGGGGTCTCACCTGAGGGGGCAGAGGGGCAGGATCCCCCCCTGCCCTGCTCCCCACGCTGTGGGATCAGCCCAGGGCACGGGGGTGGTTTCTGGGTCCCGGTGCATGTTTCCAAATCGTGTCCAGCCTCTCATCCACCGGCAGCCCCTGCTGTCAGTCGGGGTTTCAGGTTGCTGTAACCGAGCAAGCCGCGTTCTCCGGCAGGTCTCTGAGGGTTCCGTGCTGCCGCGGCTTTAAACAGCTGGCAGGGGCTGAGGAAGGGCTGGCCGAGTCCTCCCGACAGGGAGGAGTTAGCAACGACGTCAAAAAAAAAAAAAAAAAAGGGAAAGGAATTCTGTCTGTGCCCTGCATGGAGAAACGTTTCCACACAAGGTGGCACCTGTCTCCTTCCTTCCAGCCTCGTGCCGGAGACGCTGAAAGGCACCTGAAAATATTCTTCTGAACATTAACTCCTGGCAGACAGGATGCAGAATCCGTCATTAATTCCCTCATTAGCGATCGCTTTTCCCTGGGCGCTCGCGGTCGGGCACAGCAGGAATTGCTGCCGCGGTCGGCGCTGGGGCCGCGCAGGAGGGGTGGGGTGACAGCAGCTGCCCCTGCTCCGAGTGCCCGGCTCTGGGACACACGGACATCGCTCGGAGCCTCCCAGCACCGGCAGCGTCCCGGGAGCCGCAGGGGACCCCTGCCCACCCCCGGCAGCCCCCGCCGTGTGGCCCTGCACGTCCCGCTGCAGATGGGCCGAGGTTTATGTGCTCCAGCAGATCTGCCCTGTGCTTTATCTGATGGAGCTTAATGCTCTGGGCCTGTAATTTAAATCATAATTAAGGTATTGCAGAATATCTTCTCGCACACGGTGCAGACCAGTCCCAGCTCTGCTGACGCAGGGAGTGGTTGTGCATTCTGGGATGGCTGAAGCTCTTCAGTCCCACACCTCGCACAGCTCCAGAGATGCCGTAAGGCCAGAGATCCCCTGCCCTGGCATGAGCAGTGCCTCTGATCCGCAGCCATCAGAGACACTCGGGAGGTTAGGAGGGGTCTTATGGATCAGCTGGCCCATGGACTCCCATCTGTAGTCAATTGGGGCTCATGGAAAGAGTCACAGCAATGAAGTGACCTTCTGAGCCCTGTTTGCAGGGTAAGGAAGGAGCAGGGCTGTCCTGCCACCTCATGCCCTTGGTACCACACTGCCCTGACTGCACAGAGCCCACTGGGCACCAACACAACCCCTCATCCTGGAAACAGGGCCTGGCACAGGGCTGTTCCTCCTGAGTATCTCCTCTGCAGCACAGCCAGCAGCCCCATCCCACCCAGCCCTTCCCCAAGGTGTGCACACCTGACCACTTCCCCTTCACCTGCATTTTCCAAAATCAGCTCATGGGGTCATGGGCACCCTTGAGGACACATCACCATTTATTCCTGCTCCCTTCCAGCCTCCAGCCTTAGCTGGTGCCTTTCTATGTTCCTGCCTTCATTGGCCACAAGACTTCAGAAAGCCTTGGCAACATTTGGTGGTTTTAAACCTTAAAAACCCTGGTGAAGCCGTGGAGCTGCCAGATCCCTTACTTGCATCACCAAGGTCCTTGGTCCTCAGAGTTGCAGAGAAAGGCAGGGATATGTCCTGAAGGTTGCAAGAAACCACTTTGATTTTAATGTGATAATTTTTAACCCCCCTCATGCTTCTCCCACCTGGTTCCAGCTCCATGGTCTCTGCCTGCCCAGGGCTGGCCCAGTGCCTGGAGGCTTGGGCTCCCACAGCAGTGGAGCAGGAGAGCAGGTCAGGAAGGCCTGCAGGACAAACCCTCCCTCTCCAGCCTCCCTGGAGGAGAAGGAGAAAAGTCCTGGGATCAGAAAATGTGCTAAATACAGGGAAAAGGAAAGAAACTGTTTGAAAAAGAAAGAAAAAAAACCAAACCTACTTCAAGCCTGTTTGGTGGATCTGGGTGCAGGGAAAAGGGAGTAAAGGGGGGGATGGTCTTGCCATGGTCCTGCATGTGTGTCCATGGCACTGAAATGCAGAGCTAGCACCAGCAGCACTCCTCTAGAACCAAAATTTTTCCCTTTACCCATTTCCTTCTCAATAAAGTTGGATAAGGTAGTGTCTGGATGCTTCATTTTGAAACAGTGGAGCCAGTGTAAGTCTGTCGTTGCTGGAAGCCCCTAATCCCCCACGGAGTGCAGGAAACCGTCCCAACAGCCATGCTGAGGGAACTCAGATCCTGACAAATCCAGCACATGGAGCGATGCAGCAGGTACTGCTGACCACCCCCACCCCCCCCCCGCTGCCGGGCCAAGGACCAGCTCATCCCCCACTCCAGCCCTGCACCAGCCACGGGCACCCCGTCAGCAGGGGGGGCAGCTTTTGGGGGGCACAGGGCTGGGGCACGGCCACCCAAACCCCCAGACGCTGCCTGAAGAGAAATTGTTCCTCGTCCTGTTTCTGAGCCCTGACTGAGGCTGACGAGCAGCGTGGTTTGTGAACTGTGCCCTGCGTCATCGGCCTTATTGCCGAAATCTCCTCCCAGCGCTCCCTCCTGCCGGCACCCGCAGGCACCGGCGGCTGCAACAGGCACCCACAAGCCCGGAGACTGAAGGACGAAAGGATAAAAATACCCATGTGAACAAAAAAAAGAAAAAAAAAAAAAGAAAGAAAAAAGAAAGAAAAAGCCAGGCACCATCTGGATCCCGAGCCTGGAGAGCAGGGAAGCGCCGGGCAGGAAGGGAGCGAGCAGAGAAGGGCTCGTTTGCGGGTGCCACGAGCCGGGGGCACCGCCGAGCCCGTGGCTGCTCCCAGCGCAGCCGGGCTGCACGGGGAGGGACGGCCACTGCCCTGCTCCTCCCGGCAAACTGGGCACCCGCACGAGCCTCTCCGGGTGCTCCCGGCAGAAAACCAGGGATTGTGGGGCCGCTGGGGAGGACTGGTGGCTGCGCAGGAGGCGGGCAGCCCGCGGGAAGGGGCTGCTGCTGGCTGCAGAGGGATGGAGCGAGCCAAGAACCTGCTGGCAATGCCATCCCCGTGGTGTAAGGGCCGGGTCGGCATCCCCGTCCCCACAGGGTGAAGGGAACAAAAACCAGCACGAAGAGGGAAAGGGTGAACCCACCATAGACTGGGCGAGGGGTCCCTGTTGCCAAACTGCCCCATTGTTCATCTTCCTTCTCATTTCAATTCACCCCGCCTGGAGGCATGAAAGGAACTCGGCCTTGGGAAAAGCAAGATGCCAAAAGCAGCGTTTGCTGCTGAGGTAGATCCGAGCGGGGCCGGGGAAGAGGCTGTCCAGGGCGGGCTCCGTGGGCAGCAGTGACACAACGGTGGAGCCGGGCAGAGCCGGGGCAGGGCCTGTGCTCCTGCAGCAAACCTGCAGCAAACCAGCGCCGATCCCAGCCAGAAACTGGCAGATTTAAACCCAACTGTAGCCCTTTTCCCCAGGTGTGGGAGGACCAGCCTGGTGCTCCCTGAACCTGCGTGGGCAGGTGTGCGTGGCTGCCTCCCTTGTGCCCGCACCTCCCGGGCAGCCCAGGACACCCAGAGCGTGGGCACAGCCCGCGCGGTGCCCCGACAGCACCCGGGCAGGGCGGGCCGGTCTCCCGCCCTCCCCACGGTGAATCTCACACGCTGTGAATAAGGCTACAGAGGGGACAGAGGGAAAAGCGACTCAGCGCTGTCCACAACTCCAAGGAACATTCCCGCAGCCGAGCGGCAGCGCTCCCAGCAGCGCTCCCAGCCCCTCCGGCGCAGCCACACGGGACTGGCGGATCAACGGCTCCTTGAATAGCGACACACGTCAGGCAGCTGATTTCTGCCTGAAATAAATGGGTTTGTGGCAGTACTTCACCTCGGGGGAAACATGTCTTGACAAGCTGCCGTTACCCGCGTGCCCGAGGGTTTGCGGAGCCTGGTTCCTCCGGAGAGTGTTTTACTGACTGCTCCTGACATCAGGAGCAGCTTTATACCCATAATAAACAAGGCAAAACATGGAGCCAGAGCGAACAGCTGATAAAAATGCACATTTTGCCCCCCGTGTTTGCTGTTCTGGCTTCACAGCACAGGGCTGGGAAGGGGAGGGGGAAAGCTCCGTGCTGCTGGCACGGGGCCTTGCTGCTGTCAGGTAAAACACTCCCTGGTGCTTCTGCTGCTCCCTTACTCCGACTGCCAGGAATCATCACTAGAGAAATGCACCAGACATCCCTTGCACTGTGAATGTTCATCAGCTCTCTGCAGAACTGCTGGAGTGAGCAGAGGCTCACGTGAGTTGCCGGGGTGGTGGTGAAGGAGCTCACTCCTACTACGGGCAGAACCCGTCCCTCCTGCCCAGCCCGAGCCCCCAGGGGCTGCCGGCCCTCGACAGAGACAGGGCTGCGCTCCAGGCTGATGAAATATCTCATCCATCAGCAGCTCCGGGGAGCTGCAGCAGCAGCACCGCAGGAGGAAGGCAGAGACAAGCTAAGTGGAGAAGGAGCTGCTGGGGCTTGTTGGGAGCAGAGGCTGCACAGCCCTGGCAGGACGCAGCCGGTGGGAGCTTCCTGTGGTGCACAGGCTGCCATCCCTGTCTGCTCTAAAATAGCTTTTAACATGACGAGAGGTGTCGGATGGGCGCGGGAGTGCTGGCTCTCCCCAGCTCCTCCCTTCCTGAGAGCCTGTCTACGCTGCCGTATGTTCCTGTGCCGTAGCCTTCATCGGGCTTTATTTGTCATCCTCCAGCACATATGCTAACAGCTCCACTGCCTGGCACTCGCAGAGGATGGATTTAGCTCTGAATCAGGCACAAACAAACACTCACTCGGGGCAGTGCTCTCTGCTTCTCACCATCCCCACCTCCCCACTCTGCCTTGAAGGAAGGGAGACAGGCAGGTGGTTGGGCTTGACGAGCACAGCAGGTCCCTTTCAACTGAAAGTAATTTATTTTAGTACTCTATCCTATCCTATTCTATTCCATTATTCTAATCTATACATCTATTATATTCTTTTCTATTATTCCACTCCATTTCATTCCTCTGCCATGGCAAGCATGAGGTAGGAGAAGAACAGCCACACTTCAGTTTGGGATACACTGAAAGCCATTCCAAAGGAGAACAACCATGAGAAAAATAACCACCAAGGAGGGAACCAAACGTGAGGGACTTTTTGTACTGGCCAGACAGGCCCCAAAACCCGCATGGCTGTGGCAGCTGCTGTCCCTTCTCCTTGGCATCAGTTCTGGGAAGCCAAAAGCACAATCCAACCGTTTCCCTTGGTGCAATCGTGTTTACTTAAACAGAACACGCTTGTTCCTTTTACCTTGGGCACAGCAGGGACAATCACTGCAGGAACATTGCTTACACACCAGTTCTCAGCCTGCCATTCCAGACAGAGCTGTGGCTCCAGGGGATTCTGTCCTTGCTCACTCAGCAGGGCCACCCTCCAAAATCTCTCCCCTTTGCCCCAGGCAGGGCACGAGGGAAATTCGTGCCTGGGACTGAGCACACTGGGGGCAGAGGGTGTGGTGGGGCAGGGATGGGGCTTCACTGACTATCAGGCAGGGATGTCCCGATGGCCCCTGGCTGTGTTGGAACACTGCTTAGTTCATAAGGAAATATTTACCTTAAGAAGTTGTATATGTGCTCCAGGAAAATGTTTTATTGTGGGATGATTTGAACCTTGCCAGGTGTGGCCAGAAATACTCCACCACGAAGGCACACATGGAAACATCGCCTTTACCAGCCCAAGCAGCCACCTCCACTCCTGGGAGTGCTGGCACGGGGCTGTACTCACTCCCTCCCTGCCACAGGGTCACTCACATGTCCAGCTGTCTGTCCATCTGTCTACCCACCCATCCATCATTCTGACAAATCCCATCTTTCCCTCCAGCACAGAATCCTTGTTCCCTGACCAAAGTCCTGCCCCCAGCCATGCCCTTGGAGATGCAGAGTGCTGTGGCTGGGCTCAGCCTACTGCAGAGCCCGCTCTTCACAGGACCAAGACGCTGCTGTGGCAGAGCGAGACCAAGGTCCTGCTCCTCTGAACCCCCTGGGGCTGTGAACTGCCAGTCAGCATTGGAGCAGCTGCAAAACAGTGGAGCAGGGTGAGGACTTGTGCCATTCCTTCCCTGTCAGCCACGCTCCCTTTGCCAAGCAGGTGATGCTGTGCCCCCTCATCCCACGGTCTGATCTGGGCTCATCGCATGAGCTGTTCCCTCTCCTTCACACACCAGCAACAGTAACACGTCCCCGTGTGCCAAACCAGCCTCTCAGTGAGTGCTGGGTGGCTGCCCATGCCCAGCCCAGCCCCACTGTGTGGGCAGTGGGCACATGGGATGTGTGGCTTGTGGCTCGTGGCACGGGCAGGGCAGCAGCCAGTGCTGCCTCCGGCCCTGCGCTCTGTGGGAACACATTCCCATCAGGAGCCAGGGCTGCTGGAGGCAGGCGTGGGGCAGGGGAACCTCATGTTCCTCCACCAAACAAGCCCAGAGAAGGAGGAGAACCCATGGGAAGCCTCAACGTGAACTCCCCTCCCCCGGAGCGTTCCCTGCCGCTGCTGGCAAACAGCAGCAAACCTTCCGCCGTGTTCCCAAACCAGGGAACGCCCACTGGACACGACTGTACAGACCTGGGGGAAGGCCACGGCACGAACCACCATGTGCCTGAAACATGGAGCCTTCTGCAGAAAACCACAGCAAACAGGGTGACTTTGGCAGGAGGAAGGTGTGTGCAGCCTCAAGTAAAATTTTGTGTGCGGTCTGGTGCTCTCTGAAAGGGAAAAGAGTCTCCAGACCTGTATTCTTCAGGAGTGCTGTGGAGCGTCAGTAATAAGTCATCTTTGGCAGGCATATGTGAACAGCATCCGGGGAGGGAGAATTTCATCAGAGCAGAGAAATCCTTCCAGCCTGCCTTTGGTACATCTCCAGCCAGCCTGAAATATCCCTAAAGGCTCTGCTCCCTCCTTTCCTCGGAGCCATCCTGACCCTGTCTTGGGCAAGGTACCCAATTTACATGTTCCTGGGCCACTGGTTTGCAATATTTATTTACTTTTATAGGGGTTTTGCAATTTAAGGGGTTTAGATGGGTATTTGCCAAGCAAAATGGGCATTTGCCTGGCAAAAGGCTGCCTCAGTTACAGCAATTTCCTTCCCTGCCCCACTAGTGAAGTAGGGCTGTGTTACCACCTGGATGCCAGGTGCAAGCAAGCCCCACAGGATGTACTTTCACCCAGTAATTAATTACCTAGCACTTATCTAATTAACCAGAGTTTCCACCTACCATTCCCAGAGGCCAACAGCAAATGCCAGATTCTGCCCCTCCCGCCACTGCCTAAAATATCTTCCAGTGCCACATCTGTCATTGGGACAGGCAGCAGGACCAGTATCTCCAGTCTCCTCCCGCTCCTGAGGGAGCACCACAGCCCTCTCACAGCCCTGGGAGCACTCTGGCTCCCCCTGATCTGGAGCAAGGCTGACCCAGCCCCAGCCCCCTGACCACACACCATCCTGACGGGCTCCTGGGCTGCAGTGGGGCCGTGGGGACAGTGAGAGCAAACACTGCTGGCTGGGCACTGCTTAGAGTGAAGTCAGGAGCTGTTCTGAGCTGGGCTGGAGGTTGGCTACAGCCCAAACTCTGTCTCTGTGCACCCCAAAACGCAGGGAAGTTTGGATTTGCACCGACTGGGGCCAGAGAACGGCACGGCCAGCAGTGGTGTCTGGGGCACCAGTGGTGTCCAGGGCATCAGTGCCCCTTGGTCCCCAGGGCCCAGAGGGGCACAGCTGAGGGTGGGAGCACAGTGACAGCCAGCTCAGACAAACCCTGTCACCCCGGGGTGCACATGTGTCCGCCCTGCCGGCCGGAGGGCACACAGTCCCTGCCCCGGGGCCAGCAGGTCACCGGCCCCGGGGCCAGCAGGTCACCGGCCCCAGCACCGCCAGTCGAGGCCACTGGTGACGCACTGGCCCAAAGAGCCCGTCTGGGAGGAGCCTTGGCACCCGAGGGGCCGCGGGGACCGGGCGAAGGGGACAGGCCACTGCTGACCTGGGGAGCCACACAAAGCACGGGAGGTATTTAAGCCCCTGCAGAGCCCCCTGAAACCTCTTCTGAGCTCCAAACCCCGAGGGCTGAGGACACAGGGGGTGGTTTCCTTACCTTTTCAGCAGGGGATCACTTTCAGCTGACTCTGGTAGAGCCACTATGACTGAAACAACAGGTTACTCAGGGTGAGTAACAGGGGAACGTTTGAATTTGTTTTAATCAGACAAGAAAAATGTTCTTTGGGTTTTGTTTAAGCCTCATTTATAAAACCTACCTGCATTGTTATTTAGTTTTTTCTCATCTCTTACAGCAGGTGGGAAGGGACAGCAAACTAGCCTCCTGCTGCCTGCAAAGTCTGGATTTAACTTGCACCCATCCTTGCACCCATCCTACCAGGCAGTTATTTGGGACAATACAAGTGTGAAACCTTGATTTGCTAAGAGCTTAATAAGCTGTCACATATACAGAACAGCACAGCACATTGCCCCTGGATATTGCTGGCAGACCTCTGTGAGGGAAAGAGCTAAAATTGCCATTGACAAAATTGATAAATACCAAGAAACATTTTTTGCCAAATACATAGATATAACAGAGGTGTCAAAGAAGCTGCCTGGAGCAGAAAGGCAGCTGCCCCAGATGCCACACAGAGGTGGCTTTTCTCCGTCCCATCCCCATGACATCAGGGCTGTGTGTACCCTCACAGGTTCCCCAGGCTGCCCTGTCCTGCCCATTCCCATCCCTGTGGGCACTACCCAGCACCCCAACCCATCTCCTCCCTGTCTCCCCACAGGGGTGGGTTTGTCCATGTTAAAAACCCGCACTTGGACTCGATGGAGGAGGACATCCTGTACCACTTGGACTTGGGAACGAAGACACACAACCTGCCAGCAATGTTTGGGGACATAAAGGTAAAGAGCAGGTACAAAAGTGAGGCAGCAGTTTCCCCCCTCCACAGGCTCTCCAGTCCCATGTCCCATGGCCCTGCTGACCCATGCCAGGGCCCCACCACTGCCGACGCTCCTTCCAGGACGGGGGCTGGCTGCTCAACAAGGGGACTCAGCCACCCAGGGCAGCCTGGGCAGGGAGGTTGTTTGTCCTTGCTTATTTTGGGCAGAAATCCCAACAGAAAATTACCCTTTTAGAAACCCGTAGCTCCATAAAACCTGATTTTATATTGGTCCCACATTGGAGGACAGACGGAGGAGGCATTTGTCCAAAGCATTTGATCATCATCTACTGGAGACAAGGGGAGGAGGATGTATTATTTTTGTCTGAGACCTGCTGTCAAAAGCCTGTCACGATGGCATCCAGTTCCATTTCAAACCGGAGACTTTCTCCAGCGATGCAGGGGAAGAGCTGCAGTGTCCAGGGCTGGAGCAGCCTGGCACAGTCTCAGCACAGCCCTGCTCCCATGGGCTCCTGCTGTCCTGCACCCTGGCAGCAGGATCAGCAGCCTTGCAGCCTTGCTGCCCTTGAAGCCAAATGCTCAATCCCCTCCTACCTTCAATGACCGTTTTTTCCTTTAATATGTAAAATTTGTCCTTTTTCCTCCCTGACTTTACGGTCTCTGTGCCATCAGCAGTGCTCAGTCATTGCAGTCGGCACTGTCCGTAGAATAAATTCAGCGAGAAGCTCCTCCAACATCTGGGTTTGCTATGCTGTCAGTGGGGACACTAACAGCCTAAATTTGCTGAGTTATTTGAGATTTTCTTGCCTGGGACTGATACCCAAGTTCATGCAGCTCTACGGCTGCCTGGACCCAGCATAGTCACCACCCTGATGGAGTGACAGCCTGGGTTTCATGTTAACCCCTGGTTTTGGGACCCTCAGTTGTTCCGACGTCCCTTGACTGCTGGCGGGGGAGCAGCATCCCGCTGCTTTCTCCGGGGAGACGCGTCTGGCGCAGCCACCACGGCCACATTCAGCCTGACTCTTGCTACCCGTTTTAGCTCAGAAGTAGCAACATATTGCTATTTTATTTCCAGTTTGTCTGCGTGGGCGGCAGCCCCAACAGGATGAGGGCGTTCGCGCAGTTCATGCAGCGGGAGCTGGGCCTGGCGGGCGCCGGGGAGGAGCTGCCGGACATCTGCGCGGGGTCGGACCGCTACGCCATGTACCGGGCGGGGCCCGTGCTCTCCATCAGCGTGAGTTCTGGGCTGCTCTCCATCACCGTCAGTTCTCTGCTGATCTCCATCAGCGTGAGTTCTGGGCCGCTCCCCTTGGGGCCGCACCGCGGGGCTCACGGCAGCCGGACAGCGGGGTCCTGTCTGCTCCGGCCACGGGGACAGGACCTGTCCCTCCCACGCCTCCGCCTCCCCCAAGACTCACTGGCAGATTTTTTCCCCCTTTTCAGTGTTCAGCCATTACCACCAGTGCAACCTCTCAGCCGTGGCAAAGCTGCTTCTGTTTGAATCACATTCCTCGGCACCCTGCAGGCTCCGTTTGGAAAGTGCCGTATTAACAGACACACACATTCTGCTCAGCTTGGGGTCTGGCAGTTTGAGAGGCAAAGACCACTTCCCACCATCCATGAACCATGACATGTTGCTGGGAGCATTACATTGACACAAGCTCTAAAATAAAATCCTGCTTTATTATTAGTTACTCTTTCAGAGCAGGATTTTTGGCACTGCACAAAGGGAAAAGCAAACACAGGCTGTGTTTGGGAGAGTCCTGCTGTCATTTCTTCAGGCACAAGATTAGTCTGAAATGTGACTCACAGGAGATGGAGTCATTCACACGACAGCACTCACGTTTGGTCCCTCTGAAAAAACCAAACCAATCCTGACCAAGGGAAAAGCCTGAGGGAAACAATCTGGTCAGATCCAAAGGGAAGAATCCCCACGAGATTCGCTGCTCCTCAGCCTGGCAGCAGCGGTGACACAGCCAGAAGCAAACCCTCGCTGAGCTCAAGGCTGTGCACCAGCACCATCTTTGGCCAGGGCAGAGCCCTCGGCCCGTCCCTGCAAGGGGACACAGGGCAGAGCTCCGGCCGCCCCGAGATGCATCGTGTGGAGCAGCTGCCAACATCACATTTCTGCAAGTTGCTTAGAAACACAACTGAGCTCAAACATACAGGGGCAGGAACACAGATTCCTGCTCTGAATATTTACAATGAAAATAAATTTTTTAGGCATTGGCAAATAACCCAGGCTGATGTTCCAGAATAACAACACGTAAAAAGGTTTCATATTTAAAACATGATACAAGGAGAACAGAGCACTGCTCTCACAGCCAACAGAAAGGAGATAAAACAACACAAATACTGGCTGCGTAAGTTAATTAATGGAGCTTCCACGTGTGCTTCCTTCAGGTTTTTGAACATGATAGCAAAACCTACAAAATGTGTGGCATTTTCCAGGGGAAAAAGCAAACCCCATGGCATCAAACACCTTTTGTTCTTAAAGGTTAAGCTGAGGAAAGGACATCAGTCTAGCAACAGAGCAGAAAATAGATGACCAAGTGAGGGAGGGCTGGGCAGAAGCAGCTCCAGACCTGCAGAACATCTGCCAGCCCTGGGGAGAAGCAGCAGAGATGGGAGCAGGGCAGCACTCTCCGTGGAGGATGGGAACTGGCCAGTGCCAGCAGTGGGGAGCTGGCAGCCAGGCAAGTGCTGGGGACAGAGGGACACCAGGGCAGGGCAGGAAGCAGGACAGGTGGCCTGCAAGGCATGCAGCAAATGCCTGACCCTGAAACCTGTCCTTACTGAGGGACATGAACCCTCCTGTCGTCCTTGGTGCCCAGCAACGTGGCGGAGACGCTCTGGCGTGGGGCGAGGACAGGCTGGAAGGCACCTGGAGAAGTGGAGGCTCTGGTCGTCCTCGCTGAAATTCACCACTCCCAGAGCACAAGCAAGACATGACAGAGCTGAGCCAGCACATGGCATAAGGACAGCAGTGCAAGGGGAAGGTCCTGGAGCATTCAGCTGTTAGGACATGTTTGTGGAGACCTGTCTTGTGCGCCTGCACGGGGTCCCCAGGGATGAACACCTTCTCTACTGATGAGAAGAGCCTTTAAATCATCAAGGGGAGGAGAACAGGGTTAGGCACTTCACCTGGACAGGCTACAAAGACCCTGAGATGTCTCTTCCCCCTCAAAAAAATTGCTGTTGCAATCACCAGGGGAAAAGGCCACAGCGTAACACTGAGTTTGTGGCAGTCACGTACCTGTCCCCCGCCGCAGCCTCACAGGCACTGACATTTCTCTTTTCTCTCCTTCCAACAGCATGGGATGGGCATCCCTTCCATTTCCATCATGCTTCATGAGCTGATCAAACTGCTGCACCATGCAAAATGCCGGGACGTCACTATTATCCGCATCGGTACTTCGGGAGGCTTAGGTAAGCGATTTGTGGTCTTCCTTCAGAGCAAAACAGCTTTATCAAAAAAAAATTCCAGCAGTAGGTCATGCGGTTCTGAGCTTTAGCATTTGTCAGGTCTCCAAATATCTGTGGTATCCTGGCTTGTGCCAGCACTGGTGTGGCAATAGGACCAGGCAGTGACCGTTCCCTTGTGCTGGCACTGCTGAGGTACCTCCAATCCTGGGATCAGTTCTGGGCCCTCAAGACAAGAAAGATATTGAGGGGCTGGAGTGTGTCCAGAGAAGGGAATGGAGCTGGAGAAGGGGCTGGAGCACCAGGAGTGACTGAGGGAGCTGGAGAGAAAAGGAGGCTTGGGGTTGACCCTCTCACTCTCTCCAACTCCCTGGCAGGAGGGTGGAGCCAGGGGGGAGGTCAGGCTGTGCTCCCAGAGAACAAGGGACAGGACGAAAGGAGGTGGCCTCAATTTGTGCCAGGGAGGTTTAAGTTGGATATTAGGGAAAAATTTCATTCTCCAAAGGGCTGTCCAGCCCTAGCACAGCTGCCTAGGGCAGTGGTGGAGTCCCCATCTCTGGAGGGATTTAAAAGCCATGTGGATGTGGCACTTGGGAACATGGGTTAGAGGTGGCCTTGGCAGTGCTGGGGAACAGTTGTACCTCATGATCTTAGATGGCTTTTCTAACCCAAATAAATCTGTGATCTCTGGCCAGAGAAGTGTTGCAGCTCACGCCTGCACAAGCTGGTGGAGGGACATGATCTCTGCAAGCCAGAAGCAGTTAAAACCCTGTCCCTCAGCACACTCTCGTAATCACTCATCTTGTGCTGATTCTGTACATTTTACTTGTACATCTGTGCTACTGCATGAATTTCAATTATTCTCTGACATCTGCTTTACTCACCAAAAAGAACAGCCCCACAGTCCCACGCAGCTGTATTGATATTTTCCGGTCATGGTGGAGTTTGGCAGCAGGTCACAGGTGTAACGAGCTCTGGCTTAGCCTCAGTTTCCCTGTGCCCAGGGATCGAGGCCGGCTCCGTTGTGATCACGGACACGGCCGTGGACTCCTCGTTCCAGCCGCGCTTTGAGCAGGTGGTGCTGGGGGACGTGGTGGTGCGGAGCACCGAGCTGGACAAGGACCTGGCAGAGGAACTGCTTGCCTGCAGCAGGGAGATTGCAGATTTTCCCACACTCATCGGCCATACCATGTGCACCTATGACTTCTACGAAGGTAAAACCGCCTTGGTCTGTCCTTCCTGCCCCAAACGTAACACCAAGTCTTTGCATTCTTACCTGGACAGAACTATCCACTGTCCCCAAGCCCCAGGAGGGTGGCAGGAATGGACCCGCCTGATGTGTGAGGGCCCAGGCAGAGCAGGGGCACCCTCAGAACACACAGTACCTCTGTTGGCACCTTGCTGAGTTTGCCACTGCGCTGTTGCCTACAGCAAGATTGTCACTTCAGAACTACCAACTCCAGGAAAATGCCAGGCTGCCTGTCAGATTTACATAAACAAACTTTGGTTACTCTAGAACCCTTTCCTCTGCAAAACTAAATGCTGGTTGCAGAGTAGATGAAATGTAATAAATGAAGAATTAATAATCTGAGCGCTATTTATAAATCCTTAGATCTGCTTGCAGATGCAGCCATCTGTGTATTGCTCAAGGCCATGTTTTATTTAAACAAAAAGCCATTTGAGAGGATTAAAGTAGGAAGAGCAGTAAACTGAAGTGCTGTCCCAGGTTAGCCCAGCTGCAGGTAAGCATTTACCTTCACAGCTGAGGTGCACCACGGACCTCAGGAGTGGGGATGGCTTGTCCCCACAGAGCACAACATCCCCTGCACTTCACACCTATGGGCTGACTTGGCCCTTTACCTGTGGTGAAACCTGCATCATTCTCCCCCCTGCACAGAGATGTGTCGTGCTGGCTTCAACATCAAGGGGAATAGGAGTTAACAGCTACTCAAAGGAAAACTTCGTGAGCCTCCAACAGAACGTGGGCACTGTTGGACTTTCTGTTTGCACCTATGCCCTGTGCCTGTGACCCTGCCCAGGCCCAACAGTGACACTTCTCTGCTTCCTTCCCAGGTCAGGGGAGATTAGATGGTGCACTGTGCTCCTTTTCCAGTGAAAAAAAGTTGGAGTACTTGAGAAGAGCTTATGACGCTGGTGTAAGGAACATTGAAATGGAGTCCACAGCATTCGCTGCCCTGTGTGGGCTGTGTGGTCTCAAAGGTGAGTCCTGCCAATTCTATCTCCTCCCTGCATCCCGCTTAACCCCCCTCTAAGGGTTCTGTTTGGTGCCAGAAGGCCAAACACACATTCCTAACAATTTGAACTAGAAAAGGACACTAAAACAAACTTTGTAGCTCAATAAAACCCAAAGCCTGAGAACACATTGGACAAACCAAATCTTAATCCCCCCCCACTTCTCCTGGCCCTACAAACACATCCTGGCCATGCTGGTGCAGCCACCCCCAGGGTTTGCTGGAGCAGAGCCCGGGTGAGCGGAGGGTGGATGCAGAGCAGAGCCATGGCCAGCAGCTCCCCGGGGTCCTGCCACATTGGCCCCTTCGTCATGAGCCCTGGGGAGGCAGGACCCTGCTCCGTGCCGGGGGTGAAATGCGGGGTCAGGTGCGAGGTGACAGTGCTCCATCCATCCATCCCTCCGTGTGTTCCACAGCCGCCGTTGTCTGCGTGGCGCTCCTGGACCGGCTGCAGGGGGACCAGATCCGGGCATCCCACGAGGTGCTGTGGGAGTACCAGCAGCGGCCCCAGCGCCTGATTGCCGCCTTCATCCGCCAGCGGCTGGGCCTGGGCCCCGCGGGCCGATCCCAGCACTGACCCCAGCACTGACCGCGGCACGGGCACGGCAGTCACACCGTGCACTGACCACCGCACGGGCACGGCCTGCCACAGCACGGCCCCTGCTCTGGGAAATGGCAAAGACACGGCCACAGCACGGCCCCTGCTCTGGGAAATGGCAAAGACACTCGGCCACAGCACGGCCCCTGCTCTGGGAAATGGCAAAGAGACTTGCACGGCCCCTGCTCTGGGAAATGGCAAAGACACTCGGCCACGCCGCACTCCCACGGCAGAGAGCCCTCCACAGCCGAGGGGAGCGGCCGCACCCTACGGACACTGCTGTGCAGGCGCTGCAGGCCTCCAGCTCAGCTGCACTGGCTCCGACACATGTGCATGTCCAAGGACAGCTCCAACCTCCAACATGGCTGGAATGACACACATGCATACCCAAGGACAGCTCCAACCTCCAGCACAGCTAGAATGGCTCTGACAACACATGCACCCTCGAGGACAGCAGCTCTAGCCAAAATTTGCACAGAAAACAAGGCTGTGTTACTGAGCTGCAGGTTCCTCACTCCCAGCTCCACTCATCATAAAGGATTGTCCTGTTAAGGTCACTTCTGTCCACAGTGATCCTGTAGGAAGGAGATCCCTTTGCCTTGGGCATAAAGCCAAAGCCTAAGTAAATGACATCCAAAATTAATCAGTACTTGTAACCATTATTGTTACTGCTGTTACAGAGGCCGTTCAGACTTTCATTCCTACAGTATTTAAAGATGTGACAAACTGGCAGGTGCCAGAGTTTAAGCACGAGAGGCCGTCTCTGGCTGAGCAGGAGCAGCTTAACCCCTGTCATAGGGTGGGCAGGTTTGGGCACAGAGACCCTTGTGAGGTAGTGGGATGAGGAGCACATAGTGCTGACATAACCTTGACCTGATTTTACATAACTGCATCTTTTACATCCAGCAAATCATCTGCAAGTGTCTCCACAAGCTGGAAGAGACTGAGCTGCACCCGGGTGGAGTGGAGGGGTTGTTCACAGAGGGTCCCCTATAGCCTGAAGAATTCCCACAAAATCACTTTCAGTTCTTAAGGTTCACTAACAAGCTTGCTTCCAAATCAATTTGGAACAGTAACTTACAGGATACTTGCAGGGAACTTGCAGGATAACTTACAGAAAGTGTTCAAGGCCAGGCTGGATGGGGCTTGGATCAGCCTGGCCTCGTGGAAGGGTGGGTGGAACTGAATGGGCTTTAAGGTCCCTTTCAACCCAAACCATTTTGGGATTCTCTGATGATTCTATGATATCGTGAAAACTGGTGCCATGAAAAAGCAAATTCCACTTTATACAAGAAAAGGAGACTGGTTCCTGGTTTCCATTCCAAGATGGCTGTTTTTAGGCTCTAATATTAATATGACAGAGAAGAAATCCCAGGACAGGAGCCAGTGTCTTCCCAGAATAGAAACACATTCCTCCAGTCACTTACCATGCAATCCAACCTACTATTCCAACTCAGTTCTGCCAAGCTCAGAGTCTACTTCAGAAACTCCCATACTAACAGCAATGTACCTTCAAGCTCTTTGTGAAAGTAATTAAAAACCTCTCAAGGAAAAGGAATACTGGACTTCAATCTCAAAAGATTTTGCACCACTGAAATTATCTTTTAGATCTGCTTTTAAAGGCAAGGAAAAAAAAAATCAACTGCCATAGGTTTGGGATGATCCCTTTCTGGGAATTGTCCTGCAGCCAGTCTGTTCCTCACAGCAAAGCACTGCTGGTCTCCCCACAGGAACATCCAGCCAGTTGTGAGGCTGGTCAAGTGTGTTTTAAAAATAACAAGTTAGCCCAAAGGAGATACCAAAATAAAAAGCACAAATACACAGAGTTGTAATTTTAGCCCAAAGTCACAGAAGCTGAGCCCAGACAAGGCAGCTCCCACGGCTCAGGGCAGGCTCTGCAGCATTTCCCCACTAAATACCTCAGCTGCCATCCCGGGGTGATGCTGCTCCTGGCCCGGCCCTGTGCTCACTCGTGGGGGTCTGTCACACCAGCTGCCCCCCTCTGGCACCCACCTTGGGGTCTCCAGCAGGTCCCAACGCTGTGCCCTGAGTGCCCTGCTCGGGGTTGAGGCCGCACTCAGGCTGTGAGGGCTTTGCCAGCGGAGTTCTCAGTCTGAGGGGTGAAAACTGGACACTGTCTCTGCAGAACTCAGATGTGACACACTGACACCTGTAAGGCATTACAGCACCACATTAATGAAGTTCCCATAATTGCCCAGAGACACAAGTGGGGATGTTCAGATCTTTCTGATATTCATCATCCTTAGAAATTTCTGGTCAAAGTGCTAATTTGTAACTTGTTTACAATCATTTTATGCTATCTTTATGTAAGGCTTGAAAACATAATCAATTACAAAAGGAAATAACATCAATTTCCCTTTCAGTTAATAGAATCATATTCAGTAATGTCAGCTCCAAAATAAAGATCCCAGCTCTAATTCTAATTTATAATTTATACTGAAAGACTAATCTGCAATATGAAATTGCATGACTGGCTTGCAGTAAATATGATGCAGCAAATTGGCTTCTAAATATAGACAAAGGTTTAAGTTTCTTCTTATAATAATCAAAGAATATTAGAAACATGCATGGTAATGAAGATTTTATAATTAAAAGATCAAATTCTCAAGAAACTTGGAATAAAAACTGTGGGATTTATTCATGTAACGTAATATAATCTAAAGTAACTGCAGTGCAAAGCTATTTTGGATTTCTGCTGCCAATTGAAACCCAAGAGTTCCTGCTCCAGGTGCTGCACATCAGATTGGCCTGTGCTGTGTGTAGGAGTCCTCATGTACAGGTGTCCCAGCTCCCAGTTAAAAGGGACATGGACACTGACACTGCACCAGCCCACCCCCAGCTCCCCAAACCTGCAGCAGGCACTAGGAGAAAGGCTCAGCAGGGTTTGAATGGCTGCACACACAGGGAACTGAGCAGTTCTATGACACAACCAAAGGGAATTTATTAAAGGTCTGCACCCCTGAAGCTCCTCTGCTCCTGAGACAAGAGGTGGTCTACACTTCAAAAGCTGTAGACTCCATGTCTCTTCTTGGAAGCTTTGGTGGAGGAATTTTTGGCAAAATCTCTCTTGCATAAAGTGTTTTATGCAGTCCAGCTTCTCGGAGAGCGAGCTCGACACGGAGTCTGGGGTCAGAAATGACCTGGTAAAATAAACCACAGCAATGATCAACAGAAACCAAGCACCACCTTCCCCATACACCCGGTGCATCTTACAGGGTAACTGTGAATATACATGTTTAAAAAGCTTTCAAAAGACAGTCAGAAAATTATGGTCATAAAATAAAACTTTCAAAACAGAGAAGCTTTACAGTGAGCAAGCCTTATCTCACTGTCCATATCCTGATATTATCCTTTTGAATATTCATAATCACAATCACACAACATGATCACAAACCAACGAGCCCCGGTTTCCTTTCCTCAGCAAAACTGAGAGTGTAGGTGAGGAACCAAGTGACTTTTAATCCAGCTGCTCCCTGAGGAGCTGCTGCCTTTCCTTATGTTCCCTGTGCACACAGCCCTGAGTGTAGCACACAATCCAGTCCCTTCCTGGTTGTTCCTATGGAATCCAAGTGCTTCAAACGCCTTTATGACTTTTCTCACACTGTTGCCTTGTGCTTACATGGCAGTGCCACTTCCATTTGTCAGAATGACAATTAATCCCAGGGAAATTACTTCTGAAATTTGTCAGAAGGTTAGTTGACAAAATTTGTAAGCCTCTTTCTGGAGACATTGCCCCACCTGTCACTCCTGATGTTTTTATCTTACCCACATCATAGTCTGTATTCCACTGCCCGTGTTGCTATTTAGGATACACTGTTAAGACATCTGTGCCCACAATAGCTCACACAGGATCACAGCCACTTACCTGCTCCTCACTGTACGTGTGCAGCCTGAACAGAGGCTGCTGCAGCTCAAACTCCTGGTTGGCTCCGATGCCCATCCGGGCCCTTGATGCCACCGTATCAGCCACTGCTCTGGCTGGGTCTGATTTTGCAACAACAGCAACCTGAAACACAGGACGTGAAAATAACATTCCCTCTGTGTAGAGCCAAGGTGAGAACAGGCTTTTATCAGTAACACACCCTTTGAGAACACGATCATTCACTGCCTTTGCACTGTAACAGTGTGTAGGGTCCCAGCCTGGGCCCAGCAAGGACAGGGAGAAGCAACAGCACCCTGGGCTCTCCAGCAGAGCCTGACACGAGCTCCAGCGTCCCAAGACAGTCACCACAAAGACCCAGAACCTCACAATTCTGCAATTCCCACAATTCCAGGAAGTCCAAACTTTCAGGTTGGTAGTTCCCAATTTTTACAGAGTCATGGGAAACAACATTGAACGATATGCCCCAAATAACATAACTCTGTTTTTTTTGTGAAGTGCATCTGCTTTAACTGTGTAATTTCCTGGAGCTAGATCAGTATCAAAGACTCTCAGACACTGTATTGTGCCAGAATCAATCTTCTTTCATTGCTTACTTTCTTTGTGTTAAAACATTTAGATACAGGCTAATACTACTTTGGAAAAATACAGAAAGATGCATGAGCAAAATAATTAAAGTCAGAACCCTATCTGAATGACTAAAACCAGGAAAAAAACAGCTTAAATTTTGTACGATAATTTTTTTGCCCATCTCTTTAATGAAATGTCATCTTTGTATTTACAGCCTGCCAAAATCTACAGGCTGGCTGGATGACTTTACGAAAAAACCTTTTTCCCCCACATACAAAAAAGGCACATACTTTATGAATTCATTTCATTAGTGTGAAACAGAGAATAAATGTTGGTTAGAAAAGTGTAACAAAGTGGGAACTTCCCCATTCTGGGCAAAGGCTGTTCTAGAAGTGTTTTCTACTCTGGCAAGAGAATTGAGTCAGTGGGCAGAGCTCAACAGATCATGACTCCCAACCAGCCTCATGTAAAACCTGATGCAAATAATAATAAAACTCAACCAGGAACTTGGAAAAGATGCAAGAGAGTTATTATTAAAAATGCTTTGATAACCTAAAATAACACTGCAAAATATGTAATTGAATCAGATTTTTAAAAATAAAGCAATACTGACTGGAAATGTGCTCAAGTTCAACAGTTTAAAAAACTACCAAAAGGATACCAAGGATCCCTGAGGTTTGTCTATTCCTGTTCTGCTCAGCTCTCCCACAGAAGGTGGCTCAGAGTATTTGGCCTCTGTGATATTTTATTTTCCTCCTGACTTTGCACACCCTACTACCAAGTGAAAGCACTTGTGAGGCCACCAACACCCCCTGAGGGATTAAGGAAGGGTTTCACAGGATGCACTGGGATGGTCCACTGAGGGGGAGGTCAAGGCTGCACCAAACATCAGATTTTTAACCAAGGGTAGTCCTGGGGAAAAAGCTGCTGCTTCAATGCTGTTTAAATTATCACAAATGAAAAAAAGGGGGTTGAAGAGCACCTTTTCCCCCTCCCTATTTTCCTTTGGCTCCTATAGTGTACAGAATGTGAACTCTAGCTTTTTCCTACTAATCTTCTGAGGAAAAAACAAGGAGATTAGATAGAAAAATGTAAATGAAAGTAAAATTACTCCTTCAAAAGTCAGCAGTAGAAAAAAACAACTACATTTACCAGCACTACATTTACTATGACATTAGCAAGCATTAGCATGCATTTTCTGGAATGTCCCTTAAGAAATAATGTGCAAAAGTTTCACAGAGTTAAATATCTCTGAAGAAAAGTCATCCAAGAAGTGTAAGCTTCCAGAATTTAAAAACAATCAAAATTACTTATAAATCTCGCCTAAGACTCAGGGAAGATTTAAGATTATTAAAATAAAAAAAATAAAAATCAAGGAAGAGAAATGACATCCAACCTAGAAAAACCCTTCTCTTTCTCCTTTTAGATACCAAAAGCTTCTACAGTGCAGTTTAATGTCATAACGTACCTGTTGTCAGAGCCACAGAGCACGCAGGATTTATAACACAACAGAATTACTGTTAGTCAGACCAGGAGTGTGTTTTAACTCGTTCATTTATTTGCTTTGGAAAGATCGTTCCTTTTGTCTCGCAGTGCTCTGACAGTGTTTGTACCCCTGTGTGTGAGATCACTGCAGCCCGGGCCGACCCACCTGCTGCCGGAGCATTTCCAGGCGCTTCTCTCTCTCCTCCTCTTCCCGGGCCTGGAGCAGGACCTGCTCCTTTCTCTCCAGCAGCCGCTTCTCCAGCAGCACCCGTCGGAATTGCACCCTGCCAGCACACAGAGGGAAAGCTGGGCAAGGGCAGCTTGAAATTTCTCTGTTGGTGTTTGTGTTGAAAACCACCCTGACGTTTTCTATATCCACCTGATGTGCAAACACCTCAGTGCAGAATGATTTTTCATTTGAATGTATTCTCTTTTTCGGAGGTTTTTGTTTGGGTTTTTGGGGGAAGAGGGGTTTAGGCAGTTATATTTTTTGATTTGCTTTTGAGTGGGTTTTAGTTGGTTGGTTGTTTTTTTGAACAACTTGGCTAACCTTTCAGATGTCTAGACTGCAGATTTTCTCTAGTGTGCTTTATATAGTCCTGGTACTCTTTTTTTCTCCCCCATTTTCTTTGCCAAGAAGAAATGTTCTCTCACATCTGTGTATGGCAGAAGAAATCTTTCCTATAACCCTTTCCATTAAAAGCAACATCTCACTCCCAATCTTGTTACTGGAAGGAGCAAGAAAACTTGAGAATTACACCCTTCTTCCAAAGGAAAAAGGTGGAGGTTCACACCAGTAACTCCAGAACTTTACCACTGTCCTGCTCCCCCTTTCACAGCAGGGGCAATATGCCCTACAGCACCAGCACAGACACATTCCCTGATGACCCTCAGGCCACTGCCAGACTCTGTTCCTTATGGAGCTGCAGGTATTTGTTGGTACCTCACTTTTAGTCCTTATACAGGAGTTGCCAATGCCATGCTTTGCATTTGGAGAGTTATCCTTCTTTTGCCCTTCAAATTTGAACTCGCCTCTAGAGAAATTGAGATGAATGAGCTGCTTCAACTACACTAAAACATGTATTGTTATTTTCTTACTCTCCAAATTTTAGTAAACTCAAAGGAGCTTACTATACTTATATGGCACACTTATAACTTGTGCCATAAGCTGCAAAAATCAGAACTACACCTTCAGTTCTGTTGGTGGCTAGCAAAGACCTCTGTGCCAATAATCCAATCACAATTAGCAGGACAAACAAATTTGTCCCAAGAGGGTGGTAGGAAGCTGCCTGAGGGTGCCCCAGAGAGGCTTCCAGTTTCTCTCTGTAGCCACTGCAGGAGGCCAGGCAGAGGAATGCTGCAGCAGTAGCCCTCAGGGGTCATTCTGTCCCAGAGGGAAAAGCCTAATCTGCTTTTTACATGGAGAAAATTTAATAAAAAGCAGATACTAATATTTCTCTGGAAAATGACAAAAATTACATTATACTGAAACCCTCTCATTCTGCTTGAGCTGACTACTGTGATACATCTTCTAAAACACTCCAGAGCTACCAAACACAAAATTCAGTACTCTGGAAGCTTCTGTGCATGGCCAAGAGAGAAGACTGGGGGGCACCTGGCCAGGTCTAACCCACACACTCTGTCTGGCCTGTAGCAGTTTTCCTGCATGCAGGAATGTAAAGCAATGCTAAATTGAGACATTCTGTTGCCTTTCCATACCCAGTTTGAAGTGGTCCAAGTGATCCCAACTGATTGGCAAACCCCAGCCAGGCAGAGCGGGGCAGAGCAGGGCTTGGTACCACGATGCAGCGATTGCTGCTCCTGGGGAGGGTCGTGTTAGCCTGAGACCATCTGAACTGAGACTAAAACTCTGCTGCACCAGGACACCACCATGCCACATGTGTACCTGAGGTCTGCACAATCAAATGCTTTATTTGGTACAGTAGGTCAGTTCTGGGTAACATAATGCTGAGTATTTACTGGCTTCTGATTCACAACAGCCTGAAGGGGGGATTATTTCCCCACTGCATTCCTCAAAGAACTGTGCCATTTCCTTGTATCTTATTCTGCAACATTTATTAGCACAAGAAAGAACATTCCCAGCACTATGGCAGAGTGCAATACACAGGTTTAAAGAAAAATCACTTTTCCCTGATCAGTTCTGCTGAAAATTCTGTAATTCAAACACGTGTTTCTTTTCCCATAAGCTAAAATCACTGCAGGTATGTTTAAGGAAAGGTAGAGATATATTTGTAGCATAAGGATACAAGCATTTAAATTTAGCTGTCAGCCAGGTGTCCTAGCAAAATAAGACTGAAAGCACTGTTTCCCACAGAATGCTTAAGACCAAGTTTAATATTCAAATGCCAATGGCACTCGAATCCTATTTTAATTGCATTTCTGGTCCCCACAACTTGGTGGTTACCTCCATGTAAAAGAGACAGGCTGTGCTTTGGGGGCAGTTATAACCAGTCTACTTTCCCGGGTTGTGTTCCTCTGGCAGAGGGATTCCCCTGTGAAATCCAGCATTTCTTCAACAGGCCATTAAAGGCCACATTGTGCAACAAAGACTTGGCAATTCAACTGTGAGCAGGCTCAAGTCCAAAATCCCATTAAACAGGTAAAGAGCATCTACAACTAGATGAGCAGTTCAGGACTCTCTAAGATAATAATTAATATCTTTGAGGCTGTTAAGTGCTGAATGAGCTCCTTTCACTTGCCCCTCAAACAAACCAAATCTGATTATAAATCACTTTGCAAAGTGGGAAAGTAGGTGGTCTCATTACTCAGCTACAATTAAAAATAATCACCAGGGGAGCTGGGTTTAATGTGTGCACCCTGTCATGATTCCAAGTTTAATGCTTACAAAGGTGTAAAATCTTTGATGGATATTAATTAGTTTGAAATACCAAATAAATTGCATCCAGGATACAATCATGATGTGACCTTAGTGTATAGATTGGGGTAATTGCCAAACAGGAAGAAAAAAGTTACTTATCTCAGTTTATTCTAGTTTAGAAGGTTGGAGGATCAAAACAAATTGGATTATAAGAAGCTCCTATTAATACCATAGGTATTCACATTTAATTTCTTTTACCTTTCTCTGTCTTTAGCCGCTTGTTCAGCCATTAATTTTCTCAATTCCTCCAGACGTTGTAGATCTCTCTCCTCCTGTTCTTGCCACTTGAGTTGTTTCTCAGCCCAGTATTTTTTCAGCTAGAGTTTGAGCAAGTACAGCAAACAAATCAACACTCATTCCCAAGCCAAGGCAGTGACAATAAAGAAACCGAGAAAGGCATCAAGTCAGAAACTCCAATTTTGATCTTTTTAGAATAAAATTTCTATTTGAGAGCACTACAAGTTAACAGAAGATTTACTATGAGAGCAAGAGGGTGTGCAGCCCCCACAACAAAAGTAGTAAAATTAGACTGTGGACACTAATTTGCACATATTTTTCCACCACAATCTGAAGACTACCACTTCCAATTGCTCCCTGCCTTCCTACTCTGCCATCAAAACCCTCAACTGTGCTGCTCACACGAGTGAATGTTCCTTGAGTTAGAGCGTCCTGGGTTGGCCCAAAGGGCTGGCAAAGGCCAGCCCAGCTCACTGTGCTGAGGTGGAGAGTCCACTGAGGAACAGGAGGCAGCACTTGAGTGTTCCTCACGTAAGTCTGGAGCTTTTCCAAAGCTGAGTGGGAAAGAAAGGCCTCAAGGAAGACTCTGAAACCTGAGCAGGGAAGCTTATCTGAAAAGATGAGGGGGCTTGGATGCAAAAGGAGAAACAGGGGCTTAAAGTAGATATTGCCAAAGTGAAATGCTAAATTTTTAATTTTAACAAATTCTACAGGATCCTGTTCCTAAAACCACAGCAATTCTTCAAAGACAACTGGTAGAATTTGTAGCAAGCTTGTAATTCCTGTCTTGCCATGACATACTTTGCAAATCACAAAATCATTCACATTGGAAAAGATCTTTAAGATCATTGAATCAAACCATTAACCCAGCACTGCCAATATCATATAATCATAGAATATTTAGTATCTTCCTGGCATCCCATCTCACCCTGCCCTCTGGCAGTGGGATCCATTCCCTGTGTCCTGTCCCTCCATGCCTTGTCCCCAGTCCCTCTCCAGCTCTCCTGGAGCCCCTTTAGGTCCTGGAAGGAGCTCTCAGCTCTCCCTGGAGCCTTCTCTTCTCCAGGTGAACCCCCCCAGCTCTCCCAGCCTGGCTCCAGAGCAGAGGGGCTCCAGCCCTGGAGCATCTCCGGGGCCTCCTCTGGACTCTCTCCAGCAGCTCCACGTCCTTGTGCTGCTGTTCCCAGGGCTGGAGCAGCTCTGCAGGGGGGTCTCACCTGAGGGGGCAGAAGGGCAGGATCCCCCCTCCCTGCTGCCCACGCTGTGGGATCAGCCCAGGGCACGGGGGTGGTTTCTGGGTCATCTCCATTGTCCTGGACATGGGGCTGCTCCACATCCCTTCTCCACCCAGCCTGCATCTGTGCCTGGAACTGCCCTGACCCATGTGCAGCACCTTGCACAGAATGATGGACTTAGTGTAGAAAAACCCTTCACTATCGTGGTTCAGAATAAAACAGGTCATCCAAACAGTGCTTATATTTCAGAATTCCCAACCTGTAAGCCAATCATTTCTTTAGACAGGCCATTTTTGACATATGAAGGTCAGGAAGCAACCTGACCTAGAACCATATTTCTTAGAGTGCTTTTATTTAATATTGTTTCAAATACTTCTATTTATGAAATAAAACTCTCACTTTTGCAATTACTCCCTTTTTGTATTCCTCATTGCCTGAAGGCTTTCTCATAAACTCTAATTAGGGATCAATGGATAGTTTTGAAATTCCATGTTTAAATATACAGGAAAAATTCTGATCTGCAGTCCAACAGAGCAACTGTAGCATTGGCATTTAGAGTTAATGGCATGTTACCCTTTCCTGTGTTTGGAGTTGCTTGACATACCTTGCCTGGGTCACAAACCAGGTAGAGGGTGGTCATTTCTTTTACACTGCTCACATGTATTTTAAATATTCTTCTTGCTGCCCCAGAACATTCCCCAGAAAAGCAGCTGCAGTATAAGGTTAGCAGCCCTTTTAAGGATCTAAGATGGAAAATACTCCAGTGAAACACGACTGCTGACCCCAAACAGCTGCTATTCCATCTGTGCACAGGCAGAGGATGGTTCTATATCGATATCACACACAAGAAGAGAAAAGTTTGCACAACCAGAATATTTACAGATAAAATGAATGTTGCTAGTGGTTGTGTCAGCACTGCCTGCCCAAACCTCTTCCTTCCCTGTGGTTTCAGAGCCACCTGCCACTACAAACACTGTGTGTGTAAAGGCAAATACACAGAACAAGCTGGAACAAAAAGTAAAGCAGCAGCAAAGCTACTCTTGACCTAAGCAGCAAACCCTCACTAAATGTCCCTCTCTGTATCTCTGGACTCAGAGGCAAAATCCTAATGAAACAACCTCCTGGATTTTTGCCACATCATTTAAGTAAAAAGGCCAACACAAACAAGTGTGACACAGCTTGGTTTGCTAGAGCATTACATTCACTACAGCAGATTTTGGATTTGCTGTTAAGCTGCATCCAAGCCATTTCCCAAGGGGCGAGCACACAAGTACTGGGAATACTGTCCCTTGGAGATGTGCTGGTCCCCCACCCTGCTGTCCTGCAGGCTGTGAGCTGTCGGGCTCCTCTGCTGCATTGCAGCACTCAGCTGCAGCACTGGGAGCTTCCCGAGGCTGCCACGCTGCTCAAAGGCACAAATCTGTGCAGTCAGACCCAGCCATGCCCCTGTGCTGGTTTGTGACACGGCCACAGTCACACACTGACTTGGACAGGCTTTTTTTAAAGACAGGCAATGAAGTAACACAACTGGTGTGTCAGAGCAGACAGCTTTAGAGCTAAAATGGACTGGAGCAAGACCCAAGTGATCATTTGCCCTTCTCTATATCAATACTTAACACAAGTGGTATGAAATCAGTTAAAGATTACAGGAGTAATTGTACACATTAACATATGCAAAAATGTATAAAAGTTTCTCATACTTTCTCTTTCTCCTGAGCTCTACGACTGGTTTCCTGTTCTCTCTGTAGCCTTTTTTTCTCATCTTCCTTTTCTTTTCTTCTGGCAGCTACAGCAGCTTCTAGTTTAGCAGCTTCTTCCTGCTGTGCTTTCCACTGTAGAACCTGGAAGAAACGGTTGAAGAGACAGTCCTGTAGCAGACTGTGTAACTCTGTGACTGTGATCCTGCCAAGCTGAGACTGGGAAGGAAACCCATGTAATCCATGTACAAAGTAAGATTTATAATCTTATCAGCAACACAATCATTTAGCAAGCACCACCTCTCCACATGTTCATGTGCAGCTTGCTACTGAGTGGCATAAGATGCAATAAAATCACACAGGAAGAGATTATAGGTAAAATCGCTAAAACCATCTCAGTGATTCAGATCTTGAATTCCCCTTGAGCACTTAGGCTTTCAATGGCATGCATGTTCCTTAACGAACCTGTGAAGGGATGGAGACCAGAGTCCCCGAGCAGAGTGTGCTCCCAGCCCCCAGTGCCGGCACTGCTGTGACAGCTCCGCACTCCCCCCAGGACAGGGCCTTCAATTCTGCCAGCTCTCACAGGGGAAACCAGCCTGGCACCCCTGCCCCCTGCCAGGGCTTGTGACCGTCCCGGGGGTCCTGCACACACAACATCCCCCTCCTCTGCGGGAAGAGAGGCAGCAGCCGCGGCAGGGCAGGCCAGGGCCCAGCTCCCCCACACCCCTCATTGCAGAGCCTGCCCTGCTTCTTAACAAAACATCCTGGAGACGGGATGGACCACCCAGCTCAACCTGCCAAAAATCCACTCCTGACATGACCCTGACAGACTGTTAGCTAAAGAAGACACCCCATCCCCGTGCCACAGGCAGTGACTCATCTCCAGCCAGTGAGGGTCCCGATTTCCTCGGTGCTGTCAGGAGCACTTGTGTGCTCACCTGTTTCACACTGGTTTCAACAGGATTAATGATGTCTCCTTTTTGTTGGCTTGCCAGCTCTTTTTGTAATGGATTTGTCAAGTGCTAACGGAACTCTGCATTCCTCTAAGGAACAAGCATTGGAGCCATTTTTCAGCTGGTTTTCTACACTACAGTGAGCACTTTAATGCTAAGATATTAAAATGCTTACAATTTTTTCTACCTTTACTGCATTCCACTGGCTGTGTGCACAGACTATTAATTCTTCTGTTTTGTGCTTATGAAAGATGTTCTGTTCAGAAATCCAGAGCTCCCCATGGTCCAAGGTTCTCAGTGAGTTACATCTGAGTGATGCCGTGCTTGCCCCACTTCTTGCTAAAATACCAAGTGTACTTTGCTCCTTGCAATAGGCTGATCAACGATGTGACTTCTCATGGAGTGCAAGCAAAGTAATAATAAGAAAACAACCCAAAAATGAAGAGCGTGCAGAGGATGGAGCCAGATGTGCCCAGTGACAGGATGGGAAACAACAGGCAGAGACTCCTGAAATTCCATGCCATCCATCACTTCCCTCCTGAGAGGGTGGATGGACACTAGAACATTCTGGCCAGGGAGGTTATGGAGCCTCCACCCCCTGCAGAGGTTTAAACCTGGATTCGGTGGGATCCTGGGTCACCAGCTGTATCTGACCCTGCCTGGGCAGGGGTGGCCCCCGGGGGTCTGGAGAGGTCCCTCCAGCCTCAGCTGCAACACCCGAATTAAACCTCCCTCACACTTGAAACTTGTAGCACAACAGCTGTTTAAATCCAAATCTTCATGTAGCAATTTTGCCAGTAGCCTGCTCATGCAGTTTAGCACTTTAAGACTCTAAAATAAAATGTTAAATTGTTTCAGTTACCCTTCACTTGCCACACAAATGAAGTCAAAAAGGAACGCTTTAAAAATGAGTTACAAGAACATGCAATCTTTTCTACCTGGCTTTTGAAACAGATCAAAGCAAAACCATATGCAGGAAGCTTTACAATCTAACAACAAGCAAACAGTGAATGAAATCTGCTAAAAGCATACTCAGATTGGAGCTGGGATAAGCTGCAGAAGCATTCGAAGGAGCTTTAAACGTCGGTAATAACACCACTGAGATTTTCTGAACAGAAATGCAGTAACAATCAGATTATGTAACAAAAAAATTGCTTTTTGTAAGCTTGGATTTTCCTACATCCTGCTTCACGCTCCTTTCAAACACTCTCTCCAATACTGGGATCAATGCCACTGGGCTCAGTACATGATGCAGCTTCAGTTCTCTCCACGTCTGAGAACTCTTCTGATCCTTTATTGGTCTTCTCTGGATATTAATTTACCTATTAACCAGGGATTTTTTTGACTGTTTGATTGCAGTCATTAGCACTGCAATCGTTGGCCTCGTTGAGGCCATTAAATTGGTCTCAATGAAAGCTCCAGTTCCCTGACACTGCAGGGGAACCACTGCCTGGAAATGGATGTGGAGAACAGAGTGGGCCCAGCAGAGTCTGGGACAACAACTGACTGAAGGAATCAAACCCCAGTGAAGCAGTGAGCACATATAGGTACTAGTTCAGTCTGAAATCATCTCAAGCCTCCTTATTAATTCATTCTGATTAGCAGTGGTTTGCTTGGCAATGTTACGCCCCAATCTGGTGCCAGGCCATGATCACCTTCCCCGGTTGTTTCCACATAGCTCTTCCATTACAGCCTTTTGATTCAAGTCAGAAATCAATACTGAGGCACAATCTAGATTTTTGACAGGTTTCATACGAACAAATGAGCATAACCAAGCATCAAATCCAGAACTTCCCTCAGCTTACAAAGCACTAATCATCCAACGGGGTTCCCCAGACAGAACAGATAAGCCAGTAACTCAGGGTGTATCTCCACACCTACAACACTCCCTGCTCTGTCCTAAATCACTAACACACATTCAGGGGGTAGAATCTGCTTTCTGCCTTTATCTAGTTAGGTTTTTGAATGTATGAGCCCATTGCCAATCAGGAAAATGGATAATGAGAATGCCAAAGGAGAGTGTAACTATATCATATTTGCTCACCATACCCAGTGTTATTATTTTCTGTAGGCAGTACATGAAGTTAGTTTAGATTACCCCTGTTCCCTCCCCCATGTTTATCTAATCCATGTCTTTTCATTAAGACAAAGACAATTCACCTCCTTTAAAAATAATTCATAATTACACCAAAAAAAAAAAAAAAAGGCAGGAAAAAAGAGGGGGAAAAAAGGGAAAAGTTGGTAAAAACCAGAAAAGCAGTATTTACAAAATATGTATAAAATGGGATTCAGTAGGTTGGCCTTATGCCATGGTTTTCCCCACATGAAGAGTAAAAGTCATATTGAATAAAATGTTCCTAAAGCTGAGCTACACTGAAGTGTAAGAAATAACAAAAATTAGACATTAACCAGCTGATTCAAATGCCAGTATATTTCACTTATTAAAGCACACTCGAACATTAAAGGCCTCTGTGCCAGAGAGAAGTTGTAGAGCCACAGCCCCAACTCACTTTGTGGCCTGTACAGGGGAACATCTCTGGGGAGCCCCATCCACAGGAGAGGGGCCCAAAGAGGTCCCTGTCCGTGCAGTCACAGGGTCACAAATTAGGAGCTGGACTATCTGAACTGCTGGGGACAAAGGACAGAGTGGCCAACCCTCAGCTGCACCTCAGTGGCACAGAGCAGTCCCACAGTGGCAGGGGAGAGCTGGTCATGTCCCAGCCCACAGAGCCCGAGGCCAGCAGGGAAGGGAGTGGAATAGCTGAGGAACCTCCTCAGCACCTCCGTTCCTGAGGAACCTCCTCAGCACCTCCGTTCCTGAGGAACCTCCTCAGCACCTCCGTTCCTGAGGAACCTCCTCAGCACCTCCGTTCCTGAGGAACCTCCTCAGCACCTCCGTTCCTGAGGAACCTCCTCAGCACCTCCGTGCTTTCATCGCTGTGCTGTTCAAAAGTGACCACCTGATGCTGAATTGCCAGCATTCCTACAGTTGAAGTTTGCCAAGAAAGCCCGCTGCATTCAGCAAGCTTTTATCTCCAGAGGGTCTGGAGAACAAAAAAACCTCCGGAACAACAATTCAGCTTGACTGCAGCAGCAATCTGGGAGCACAGACTGCACACAAAAATTAATGTGTTCCTGATTGCATTCTTTCATTCCTATGAGTGCAAAATCAGAAGGGTAGATTTTACTGTGTCAACAGTAAATGTTTTATTTAAATATTAAAAAGATCCTAGTAGTTAAACTAATATTGAAAATACACTGAAACCTGGCTCCCCCAGTGCCTGTTCTACAAAGCAGCTTACATTTTAGCAGTACAAGTACTGCCAACATTAAGTTCTGAAAGTTTTTAATTACAACTGGCATTTCAAGTACATTTCACAGTTCATGTATTATTAGAGGAGCTTTTGCCAAGTGAATTATTAAGTTGCTGTGCTGAACAGAATGTGTATACACCTATTTTCAGATCATTATTTCAATATTGCATATTACAATAATGTAAAGTACACTACAAACTAATTAAAGTAATAAATTAGTTCTTTCACTCTAACATCTGAATAGTTATAATGTATTTACCATTTACTTAATGCTCCAGATACATCTCTTTTAAAGACAGAACAATTTGAGAGACTTTCCTTGGGAACTCCCATTAAATTAGCAAACGGTAATGTGGCATCATGTAAGATTTTCTCTTTAAGCAGCACTGACTTACATTATAAACAGACCCTGAAGCTGCCTATGGTGACACAGGAAGAGTCATCAAGCTCCTGAAAGGGGTAAACAGAAACACAGGACAGCTGGTGTGGGGAGGGTCTGCACAGCAAAGGTCACAAAGGGAGCAGCACCAGCCTTTGGAAATGGAGACAAACATGCCCTGGGAACCAAAGGGACATAAAATGCCTGGGAGGAGCAGTGTCAGAAATGACTACCCAGAGCTCAGATCAGTACTCTCACAGACTACGCTGTGCCACACTGAGCTGCTGGAATTCAGATTCTAAGCAAAAATTCCCCATAATCATGTGATAAAGCCAGCCCTGTTTGTCACAACTGAAGTCAGAAAAAGAAAATCCTCTGAGATGCCCACCCTGATTCTCTCTAGCTCACCCTTTCAGCCTGAGAAATGACCCAATTCCAATACCCTTCCAGAATCCCCCAGGATTTTATTAATCTCTGAAACATTTCTGCTCACCTTTCCTTATTTTTATTAAGGTTTGCAGGTTTTTTTCTCCTTCCAACTGTTCACAACTGATTCTAAGAATGCCCAGAGGAAAAAAACGTAGAGGGTCCTTTCAAGAAAAATAACTTCACAAATAAAGATGCCACGTGGCAAAAGAAGTACCACAGAATTTGGCTGGTCGTGGAAGCCCCTCATGGAACAGGATTCCAGCATAAGACAGAGCCAGCCTGTTCACGGTGGGGTCACAGCAACAGCAGCTGCAGGTCAGGGCTGTGTGGTCACAAACAGCAAAATGGGATTATGAGATGACTAGAGACTCAAATACTAATTAAAGCAATTCAATATATATAAAAAACCCCAAGGATAAAGAAAGGAAACAAATAACATGTCTCCCCACATTTGTCCCACAGTTCCCACTGGTTATTCTGCAAAGAGGGCGAGAAATCCCAACAAGCAAGAGCCACAAAGCTCCACCTTCACAGCGGGGCCAGCTGTGAAGCTGAGCACCTGAGCTCAGTGTTAGATTGTGCACGTCACCCGCACCAAAATCAATGGAAGCACCAATACAATTGCTACTCTGTGGCAAAGCTCCATGTTGGGCTACTGAAAGTACCCTTGAAGCACAGAACAACTCCAGAAGCTTTTTGGCCTCTCCAGGCAGAGCCCAAGTAGTCATTGAGAACCACAAAATAAGCTCTGGAAAGGATGAGCAGTGAATTGTAGGAGGCCCTGCATCTGCTGCCTTCCCATAGGATTGTTCAGTCTGGAGTCCTCTAGTCATCTCAGGCTTCCCTACATCTGCTCACACTGTGCTCCTGTGGAGCTTGGGAGACAGAGGAAGCTGGTGATCAACAGAGTCCAAAAGCACATGGAGGAGTGTCCACGTTCAGATAACCAGTGATCTACTCCGAGCGCCCAGACCAGCTCCAATCCTCCCTTCCCTCCCTGCCAACCTCGCTGCGTCACCACCATCTTCTCTGCTCAGTGTCTTGCTGAATATAGAATTGAGAGTCATCCCATTTATGGCAAGGCAGAGATACCTCTTCATTCTTCCAGATGGAAGCCACAAGGCACGGAGGGGGAAAAATGCCTCTCAACTGCAAATTTGGATTTCAACCACGTCAACCATGACATTTTTCCTTCACATTTTTAAAATAAGGACTGCAGCCTCAGAACAAGTTGGTGACCTAAGGAATTCTGTTTACAGAGAAAAAGGCATTTTAGAGCTATGCCTTTCTAGCATGTCCTGAGAAACAGAAATAAGCAAGGCAGATGTAAAAGGTCATTAAGTGATAAGAAGTTATAGGCTAAAGGATTGCAGCATCAGCTCTTCAGTAAGGATGTTCTTCTGAGCTCAGTTCCTAATGGACACATCAGCCAATGAGGAAGATGATTTAATAAATTTGGCAAACTTTTCATTTCCCTACACAAGAGCAGGTCATTACTTTCTATCTCCTCTAGAACTAGCCAAACTGAGATCACTAGAAGATTAACATGGAAAACTCATTAAAAGGTGACTTTTATTGTCAGCAGTGCAGCCTCTTCACTTGCAATATAGTTCAGTCGTTAACACTTCAGATAAAAGCAGCACATGCTGATCTGTGTCTTCTGCCTCAGCAACTCCCTGCCATTCTGACAGGGGAAAGAAAGGAAATCTTTGTAAGGAAAGGGAAAGCAAACACAGAAGAAAATAAAAGTTAAGGACCCAGTCTCCCATAGAAGAGCAAGGATTCACCCAGATAATTTCTCCCAGGGTTAATAGAAGCACATAAATTCCACTTGGGTTAATGGAATAATAAATCCCTTAGACTTAAACATTTTACAAATGAAACAGGACAATAGAAGACTGTGTTACAAAACTAACCTTTTTTTTTAAGTCACTAATTATACAGAAATGTCTATCCAACAACTGCTAAAAATTCTGTCCCAACAAAGCTGACATTGCCAAAGAAACTGGGACATACAGGAGACCTGCTACTGATGTGTAATTGTATCAACTGAAAATTAAAAAAAAAATAGAAATACTTGCACTTCAAACCCAGTACAGACTGAAACATAAAATATTAACAGTGTTATTCCTGGAAATACAATAAGAATAGAAAGTGTATGCATATATGCCTAAATGGAAAGCTAATGAGATGGGTGCCTCAGGGTGTGAATACTAGAGCTTAGAAAAGGGGAAAAATTAAAATGCATATTAAGAACAGTTCCCTGGGGTCTGAAACATTACAGAGTGGAGGAGTTTGTCCAAACAATGTGAAAAAGTTATCATTTTTTAAATTTAGGAAGTGCTTTTTTATCAGCATCATATGTATCTTTTTCCTTTCCTCGTGTGTCAGTAACCTCATGAACTGCCAGGCATGTTCGAAACAGCCCACGTGTCAGGGACTCACCCACTGTGGAAGGAGGCTGGAGGGAGTTCAGGTGTACAGGGGGGCTCCATATTGCACAGGATGATCAGCAGGAACCATTGCTATTCAGAGGCTGGTGGCACCAGCCCAGAGCTGTCCTGCTGTCTGTGCTCTGTGGTGCAAGGCTTAAAATTCTGGGGGCCGTCAGCTCCACAGCATTCAAAATCCATGTGAACACCTAATTTTAAATAGAAACACACACCTCACACCCCCCTGTGAGAGGGGGTACAGGGCAGCAGCCACACAAACAGCAGGTCAACAGTGAGATGCTCCCTCTCCTTGGGGACAGGACCAAGCTCTCCTGTCCCAGCAAAGAACTGTATTTCTGTTACAGGGAGTGCAGCCCCTCCTAAGACCACATAGCTGGACATGAAGTTATAACATCAGCATTATCTACACGACATGTCACTAACAGCAAAAATTGCGATATTAGCAGGTGGTGATCTGAAGTCTCCATTAACTTTCAACTCTAAAAATCTGCCCCTTTTTCTCCAGACTGGTGATTCTTCAACCGTGAAAACTTCTGAACAGCACCTGGAATACCATTCAGACTCCACAGGATCCTAAATGACAAGCAGCAAATGGCAAAAGCTAACAGTTTCTGCCTCTGACTGGCTTGCACAAGACCTCTGAGAAGCATTAGAGCAGTATTAGAGCATTTGGCAATGGGATAATTAACAAATAATACACTCACAAGTTTGTTAATCTCAGAAGATAATCTCGTTCTGGCTGTGATTAGAAAAACAATGGAAGTTCACATCCCCTGATAGACTTTTGATGGGTACTCTTGAACAGCCTGTGCTCCACAGGCTACCTCTAAGAGGTCAAAAAAAAAATCAGAGAACTGGTTGAAAGTAACTGTTTTGATTGTTAACAGAACATTGCCTTCAGCTGTACAAGTGTTTAAATCTGAAAAAGGGATATGAGAGAAAAGCATTGGAGCACAACCCTCAGTCATGACTCGAAGAGGAATGAGACACTGCTTTCAGTGAGGAAACTGGGCTGGGATCAGTACTGATAAAACTTGGGATCCCATACAGGAGCATTGTCAGCTCCCTGGAGTTGACACCACATCAAATCATCTTTGCTCAAGGCTGTGTGTGAACAGTTTACTTCTCACAGCTTGTCCCTGTAGTCCCTCCCTTCTCAGCCAGCATTAGAGAACATCTTTCTGTTCTTGACAACAGGAGCGTAAGCACTTTATTAACAAGTTTAAATACTATGTAGGCTTAGATATTCACACAAGCATGACCTTAAGTAGGCTGTATTTCTATTTACAACTACTTATCTGAATTTGCTATCCTTTTATATACAGTACTCTCTCTCCTAGTCCTATCTGCCACCATATGGAGGAGACTCCCTTTGATCCTCTACTACTTCTGCAAAATTTCAACGCAATTTTTCTTGCCTGAAGTGCCACTTTCCTTGCTGAAGGAGATAATGCTAAGAAAATATGTTTTGCATGAACTATCTGCTTGTCCAGCAGACCCATCCTCAAGTAATTTTGGGGACCACCAGACAATGTTAACTAAATTTGAGAGACAAGTGTATGTCTCAAACACCCTGCAGACCCTCCGGGCTCTGACAAGCCCAGCAGCTGGGTAGCTGAGTGTGCTACAGCCCAGGCTGAGGCACCACGTGCTCCTCTGCTCAGCTGAAATTTTGGGTGCGATGGGTTGTTCCAGTGGATCTCAGAGCTGACAGGTCAGTCCCTGGTCTCCTCCATGCAGGGCACCCTGCAGTCCTCTGTTCCCAAAAGCTTGCAATTTATGCCCAATGGATGAAGCTCGAATTTGTGACGGTGTCCTTGGAAGGATCAACAGAAACACACACAGTGGTTTAACAAACTGCCCTGGTCAGCTCCTCTGGAGCACAGGGCTCTGGGCACTCCTGGGGCTACAGGCAAACATCAGGCATCCATTGTGAGATTTCAGTAGGAGGTGATAGATTCAGAAATAACATCGTGTGAGAGAACACGGTGCACAGGAAAACGGGGGGCAATGGAGGGGTGAAAGGACAAGCAAGGCAAATTTGCAGAGCCAACGTCTGCAAGTGCGTCACACTTACTGTGACGAGCTTCATCTGACCCTAGAGACACAATTCATCAATGCTGTGCTGACCTCAAATTATTAAATCCAGGTTTATTAGGTCTGGATTAAAAATGTACTGCTGAATCAGAGCTGGCTCATCTTTGGTGAATGTTAAAGTCTTAGATATTTGCTCACATCCACTTTGGAGCATTTATTAAAGCTTGTATTTTTTATGTCTAACAAATGAATGGGCCACCTCAGTAGGGAACAGATAATGCTTCTGAAAAAGAAAACTCTTCTTTTAAGTATCTCACTATTCAAATATTTATTTTTGAAAGTGTCCTTCAAAATGATCAGATTATAGTCAAAGTACTAGATGTGATACCTGTGCAGACTTTTTTTTTTTTTACATTCAGTTTTAATACTTCAGTGTTGATCTCCTCTAGCAGTCAAAGCATTTAAATCAGTGACTTGACTATATGGTGAATAGGGAAATATTTTTTTTCCCCGAGTTTACTAACACATCAACGCGCTTGCAACAAACGTGGGTAGAGCCCTTCCCAAATCTTTGTTTGCGAAGCCCAGCCATGACTAACACATTCTTTCCTCTAATACAGGAAAGGAAAAGGAAGGCAATCTGCAACGTGCTTTACACAATTTGCAATATCCCAGTTAATTTCATCTAACGCTTTTCCTTTCAAAATTAATTTATTTTAGTTTCTGCCAGGATAAGGAATGCAAGAGCTGCTCTCCCAAAATTCACAATGTGTTGCAAGAGATTTTAGCACTGAAGGGGGGATTAATCCTGGGACTCAAAACAAAGAAGAGAAGAGATTTAAAGGCAGGCAGGCAGGCAGGCACACAGCTTTGTGCTGAGGAAGGAAAAGCTCACACTAAGCATCACACACGAGATCAAACTACCCTTCTGTCTGCTGCTGTAGGTCTTCCCTCGTGTGCTCTTCTCAAACTGTTTTATACAAAGAGGGAAAGTACTGGATTACAAATATTTTAAGATAGATCCAATAGGAAAATAATGTTTGGAAAGCATGCAGACGCCTCGACTGAATTTCTAGAGGTATCACAGCAAGTACTTCAACCCTTCAAACCCCGCTGTGAGGCAGCACCCCCCAACCCTCCGAAAAGATCACTCCTCACTTCATGCCTTACCTACTTTGCGACATGGAACAATCTGCTTCTTTGTGTTGCTTAGAAAGAGGATTTTTATACAGAAAGAATATTTTACACAGTGTCTACTTGAGAAGCCTGACAAGGGCAGATCTCCTCAGTACAAAGCACACCAAACTGAGTGACTCTTGATCACTCACCCAAGTGTAACCCCCCAGGGTTTGTTTTGTTTGCTTTCCCATGGCAAACAGGGGTGTTAAAGATATGTACATGAGACACATTTCCTCTCTCAGAATGCGCAGTGCATCCTCCCCAGCATCATTCTTTCACACTTTGCTTCATTCAGACGACTACCATATGGCCCTTGTGATTTATTTCACCTGAGCCTCTTGAGTTGTTCCAAAATTCCTCCTTAGAGACTCTGATTTCTGTTAAGGACACACATTGATCTTCTGTGAGGTGGAATATGGAATAAGAGTTTGAAAGTCCTTTCCCCAAGTAAAAACTGCTATAAATAATAATTTAACTTCTCTGCTGCTTTACTTTTTAATTGTTATCACCTGCTGTCAGTCACAAGGCCTAGAGTCTCACCAATGGCATAGTGCAATGGCTCCTAGTGCATTTAAACCAGCTTTAAATCACGTATTCTTTATTCAGTCTACTGCACCTTTGGTTGGTTGTTGACAGAGGAAAAGAACTATATAGAAGTTAGATATATCATGTGGTTATTGCAGTAATTAAGACCGTGGACAGCCTGTCAGGTATTACAGATCTTACAGTGCACGTGCCATCACTTCCTTTACAGATGATGTCAATAGGCACAGAAATGCTGTGGCTTTCTCTGAAACCTGCTGCTGTAACAAGGAGAGCTCTGTCCCTCTCAGTCAGATACAACCTTCTCACAAGCATACTTAGAGTTTGCTCACAGCTAAATCATTATAGCAACTCCACGGCCCCTGTGGCAAAGTGACACGAGTAAGATTCCCTTATGCCAAACTTGTGAAACCAAAATGTTAAGTCAATCAATGGCCAAAGGGAAAAGGTGGGAGAACAGCCCTAATATCCCTGATTTCCAGCTCCAAACTCACTCATCAGAGACAGATTCCCTTTTCAGCTATCTTAGGATCCCTGTCAGGGTGGGTTTTATCCATGTAAATTGGCTCACTGGACTGAGATCTCCCTTTTACCTGACAGCTCCCAGCAGCCACTTTCTGTGTCCAACACTCTGTAGTTGCACAGTCCAGAAGTGCAGAAAGACAAGTCTGTAAAATGAACTATAACTGGGCAAACAAGGAGTTTTCAAACACATCTCCCCATCAAACTCAAAGAGGACCCACAGATATGTTCAGAATCATTCCTCTGAAAACCAGCGAGCTCCTCACCCAGTCTCAGCTTCCGTCCCCCAGCCCTCTGAGCTGTGGAGCTGATCAAAACAAGGTCACAATGATATCCTCCCTTAATGAAAAATATGTTCCTTTTTCATTCCTCTTTTCTGGGGAACAGGTGAGCTGTTTTTGTTCAAACGTTCGACATTTTAACAAAGACCCCTTTGAAGGCCACCCTTGAACAGTGTAGGCCTAATAGGTTTAAGTTTCAAACAGGTCCAGGTTTCCAAACTGGAAACAGGAGGTCAGAATCTAAAAAACTTGTAGACAATGTTCAATGCATCTGTGAGAATTTCAAGATACATGGAAACAACATAAGTACTCCAGCACATGCTTGTCACTTCTTGTGGGGAAGAAAAATAGAAGAAACAAGGGAAGAAAAAGTGACTCAAATTCACAGTTCAGGAATAAATGGCCTTTCCGTCTCTGATTGTGCAGGTAGGAGACACACAGGCATTCCAGAAAGGAAGGCCTAGGTAAAAAAACACCAAACACCCCCCAGCTCCAGAGAACCACTCCTTACTGCATGTGGCTCCAGGGAAGGCTGCCACAGGAGCCAGGGGACTCCTCACAGAGTCAAGCCCAGACAGTTTCTAACCCTAAAGTGTTTAGAGTCAAACCTTCTTACACCAGACAGCTCCAGAACAGGAGACAGAAAGGCTTTTGTGTTACTACTAAGTGAAAAACTAGCATCAACATCCAAGTTCTCCCTCACAGCGCAGGTTTTACTGTGCTTTCCTACTTGTAGAAAACCTAAATCAAGTGTTTAGTGTTTCACTGCAAAGTGAGGGCTCAGCAGAGAGAATGTTGGTAAAGTGAGAATAACACACCGTGCCTGCTCTCAGATGTTCATTTCTGTGCAAGTCAAAAATCACAGAGAACAGCTTAAACAAATCTTAACATGCCTCTCATGCCCAGAAATGGGATTCCTCCTACAAATGCCTTAGGCATGAACATCACAACACCTTCCTCTTGTACCCAGGCTCCTCCCATTTTATTTTACTCTCTTACCAAAAACACCCAGGTATTTTCATCTTTTTTTTCACCTCTCAACACAGTAAATTCACAATATTGTGAAGCTTCCATAGCAAGAGCAAACAAGTTAGAGGATCCATTGTTTCAGGTCTTAGAAAGTATTCTTAAAAATAAACAGAAGGGTATACAGATACTCATTATTTCTCTGAAAAGAGACTAGTGTTAATCTAAAAACTTCATTTTGAATTTCTCAGTGAGAAACAGATTTGTAGTGGGTTTATAACCGAACATACCTTTGCTTTCAGCTCAGCACAGATCTCCAGTTGCTTTTGCCTGGAGTCAGCCAGCACCACTTCTGCCTCATGAGCAGCAGCAGCTTCAGCAGCAGTTGCCACTGCCCTAAGGACAAAGGCTTTCCTAGCCTGAGCCCAGCTCAGCAGCAAGGCTCTGTGCTGATTCCTGATGGAATGGCAGTGATCCCAGGCTTTCTCATGAGCAACCTGAGAGAGGAAAGCATTTCAGAAGGGTTTAAAAACTATGAATTAATAATATAAAATTATTCTAGATATTTTTACAAACCTTGAGAATACTTAAATTATCACCAATAATCCACAATGCAGGGCCAGTGCACTCTGCCAGGGATGTCCAGGTGTCCAGGGCAGTGACCCCTCTCCAGCCTTGCCCTCTCTGCCTGCACCATGTGGCACTCCAGCAACCTGTTGGCCCACTGCTCTTTGCTGAACTGCACCTTTGCAATAGGAATTGAATGCAATGATCCCTTCCTGCCCTGAGGGACATATAATACAATGTCCTTCCAATACATCTCCAGAGATACTGAGTACTTCCAGCAAGATGAGGTTTTTCTTAGCAAATTGTGATCTACAGAGAAATAGGACACCAAAACAGCTGTACAAAAGCAGCACAGGTGAGAATCAGCTTCACTTCTTTCCTAACAGGGAATTTGGAAATAGAATTTTAGCTTGCCAAGCAGCACAGTGCCACCACCAGCATCACCACCTAGCAAAAATGGGGAGTGTTTAATCCAAAATACACCCTCTTTGGCCTAACTGAGCGAGGTTCCCAAGGACATTCAGGCTTCAAGACCTTGACAGAAGTAGTAGCAGGTAAGGCTGCATAGACCGAGGCCATTGAGTCCTGAGCCTGTCTTATATCCCCAAAAATACAAGTTACAGGGATGAAGGAGATTCTAGAGATGGCTGGCTGCTCACAGGTGTCCAGGAGACCATTCTAGAGGCTGATTTCCAGGTTTCTGGCAGGGGATGCTGACTGTGCCTGGCTCACAGACATTCCCATCAGCTTGTGGCTGGATGAAGATGGCCCTGGATGTTCCCTTTGATTAAACACGAGGCCACCACCTCATCAGCTCCCTCTGTCAGGGCTGCTGCCCCAGACTCACAAACTGCCAAAGCTGAGACAAAAGGCATGGGATGGAGAGTTTGCTCAGCCGAAAACAGGCCTCTCCAACGAGCTCTGACAGGATCAGGCACTGGGAGCTTGTCCACTGACCATCGTGCACGGAGGGGAGGAGGCCTGGGAGGCTCTCAGGCTGATATTCCAATGTTACACACACACTTTAAGGACAGATTCTTAGCACTAAGAATCATGCTAATACACATACTAAGAGATATCAGCTCAATGTAGAGTTAGATTTTTAAATTTAGCATTCTTAAATTTTAAATGAACCTTCAAAGAATTAGAACCAATAATAGTGGCTGTGCTTAAAATACATCTCCATTGTCCAAAGCACATGACTATTCATCCCAGTTCTCCAAGGCAAAAGGTCCAAAATCCATAAGAACTTTATTTTTAGTGAAACTCAGGCTAATTATCAGTATCACTTCACTGTCACTCCTTTGCACTAGACACTCCTCAAACACAGGGAAGTAGATGGTCTAAAAATACAGCCAGAGATAAAAAAAAGCCTCCTACTTTCCTTATGAGTTCCTGAAGTGTTCTGGCCTTGAAATGGGTTTCTCTATTAGTGCTGTGTGCTTATTCACTGTGGAGTATGAGAGGAATCAGCAATCAATTTGAAAGGCATTATACATATAAAAATAGCCTCTACCTGAGAGCAGGAGATAACTTTTCACTCTTCTTCCTATATATGTGCCACAGAACAATTAAAATAACTATTACTAGGCAGTGCGACAAGGCTCTACATCCTCATGAAAAATAAAAACACCAAGAGAAGCAGAGGAGCATGACATGGCTATAAAACAGCACAGCAAAAGCAGTGCTAACAAATTATTTTGTGAATTTGGCTGTAAGAGTGTGTGGAACTATAAAATCTCCCCAGGGCTTGTTTTGAAGAGGCAGTAGGTTTAAAGGTCCTGCATTTTGAAAACAGGCACATCTCTTCTTCACTATGCAGAATAAAATTTTTAATTAAGAAATTTTAAAACAAAAAAACTTTGATAAACATTCTTTAATACAACTGCTCACTACATAATTTATGTAAGAATTTGTATAATTGAACGAATATTGAAGCCAACACTGACCAGCTCATGCCAGGATTTGTGGGGAAGGTATCTCTGCAGCATATCCAGGTACAAAGTCCTCCTCCTCTGAAGATCACTTGGATACTGATTGATAACAGCCTGGAAAACCCACTGATCTTCTTCCTTCCAGTCACTGTTCCTATAGGAATGTAAAACAATCCACCCCAGTACAACTTAACCACTGAAAAGGAGGAGTTCAGTTCTGGGTTATTTTTACAGCCCCAGCTTTCAGTGGGCTCACAGTCCCGATGCTGTAAACTCGAGGTTGGGTTAGAGCTGAGCTTGTTTCATTTATTGAAACAAAGTAAACATAGAATGCTCTGCTAATGTGACCATTTATTGTGCCATCATTCAAGTAAATTGTTAGCTTTCTAACCTGGCTCTTTATTGACACTGTGTTTCTCCAACATGCCCCCTCAGTGGAGAGCCAGTCACCCCACGTGGGAAAATACGGTGTGAAAAAGGAAGAAGATGATCAGACTTTACCACTGAGCACTAAATACAGGATCGAAATGGAATGAATGAAGTGACAATCCCTGCATGCAGCTAAATGAGGAGCTAGTTTAAAACCAAACTCCTAAAAGCCATAAACTCCTCAGCAAAGCATTTTTTAGAATAGCAGTTGTACCAATCAGCTTGCATTCATCTATCTCTGAAAATCAGAGCAGCAAGTAACGTCCAGCTAAAACAGAGTACCATGGGGTTGGACTCAGTAGCTCAGATTTTACCCTCAATCTGAACTCTTGGCCCCCAAGGGATTAATGTCAGGCTGTCACTGTCAGCATTAACATCCGAGCAGCAACACTGAGTCAGACCAAAAGGTCTCTCTAGCCCAGTGACCTGGTTTCAGAAGTGACTAAGAGCCTAGGGATAATTAAAAGATGGCAATCATGAGATTCTGTAACCCCCACCTCGAATTCCTGCCACCTCCAGCTGCTGCAGTTCCTGGACTGCCTGAGCCAGCAGCAGTGCCTCAGTATTCCATACACTGCATCCAGGAAGGCAATGAAACAGCCTTATCCTTATGCAGGCAGAAAAAAGCAGAAAAAACAGGTACTTCAGAAAGGGGGTTTTTATGAGCTGCTGATATGTAATTAATATTAAACTAGACTTCCTTACTCTCTTATACGGTTCTGAATCATGGGTCGTCTACCACCACCACCTGCGTCTCCTAGAGTGCTTCCATCAACGCTGCCTCCGAACAATCCTAAACATCCACTGGTCAGATGATGTGACCAACACATCTGTTCTAGAACAGGCAGCAGTCACAACTATTGAGGCCATGGTACTGAGAACACAGCTGCATTGGGCAGGGCACGTCTCCAGGATGAAGGACCAACCACCCCCTCCCTAAGATCTTGCTTTATGGTGAACTTGTCACCAGCTGCCGCAAGAGAGGAGCCCCAAAGAGAAGATACAAGGACTCCCTGAAACAACATCTCAGCCTTGGCCATATTGATCACCAGAACTGGTCTACTCTGGCCTCCAATCGGGAGGTCTGGAGACACACCATCTATAACGCTGCAGATGCCTTTGAGAAAGCAGCAGGATCACTCTTGAGGAGAAAAGACAAGGCAGAAAGAATCGTGCCTTGCAGAATATTCCACCTAAGGAGTCTCTCTGCTGTGCCTTTTGCAACCGGACACGCCTGTCTCGTATTGGCCTTTTTAGCCACCAGCGCGCCTGCAACAAATGTGGGTAGAGCCCTTCCCAAATCTTCGTTCGCAAAGCCCGGCCATGAGACTTCCTTATGTGATCCAGCATTGTCTCTGAGGAGAAAACAGTGAACATTAGTATTAAGAAACAATTCTGTGTAACCCAGTTTAACACAACTTTTCTGTAACACATTGCACAGTAAACCTGCAGTGCATTGTCCCCACTGCACAGCACTGGGGACAGTGAGGGGACACAGCAGGGAACATCCCTACACCTGTCAGCTTTATAAAGGGAAAGCTTCACCTGCAGACACGTCTCAAGAATGCAAAGACACAATATCCCATTTCCACAAACCATTTCACCTAACAACAAACCATTTCTGGCAAGTTTGGTGACAAGTTTACATGAGATAGGAAAATAAGTGAAAACTTTCTCTTCTTATTACTATGTGAAATATCCAACAATCTAGGACCCAGGAGTTTGCTATTAAACGCAGTCCTCTTGAAAAGAACAGGAGGCAACCTTGAAATGGGAGAGCAAAGATGCAGCTCCTGTAAAAAGTTTATCTTTGGTGACAGGCAACAACCAAGCAAAGGCTGGAGACAAGGTAACCAGTGGAACCACAGGAGCCAAAGCAGAACTGCAATGAAAGTGTTTCTGTACAGGTGCCTGCTGAACCTCCCAGACAGACACTGAATAATAGATGGCTCAACTGAGTGGTTTCATACCCTAAGCCTAAAGCAGAAAGAGTACCCCAGAAGGGAAATGGGCCTAAGGAATCCTACCAAGAGGGACCGGTGCTGTAACAGCCCATAACTCCCCACTGCAGGCCTGGAGCAGCAGACACAGCCCCTGAGCTTGGTCACAGAGGTGGCATAGGAAGGATGGGCTGTTTCTGCACCATTTACTGCCTCCAAGAGAAATGTCTTGCAGCTGATCCTCAGAAATCAATGTTTTAAACTCCTCCCTCTTCTTTAGAGGGAGCTTTTCTATGAAATCAGATCATTTATTAATTTTAGAATGTGTGTTATAATTTGATATTCTGAGGCATAGGATTTCTGAAGAATAACTTTAATGAGCAAATTAATTATTCTTTGCTATGATTTAAATCTCTTTCACTGCAACTGCTCCTACTGATCTGAGCTGAGTACAAAAATATTTTTTAAGATAACACCTATAATCCTTGTCTTTCCAGCCCCAACATTTTTTTCATTTGTGTATTAGAAGAATCACCATATAACCCTGGCAGCCTTCACTCAAGGGACTACCAGCCACTCACTACGAGGGGGAGAAGTTAAGGCTTGTGGAAGATCCTCTGGGGAGCAATCAGCTGGAGCTACAGCTACAAGTAGTTTATTGTAAGTAGGGACAAACTGACTGCCAGTGCCTTGGTTTGTCAGCTGTGCCAAAATTTGTCAGCTGTGCTGAGATTTTGTCAGCTGCTCATAGACAAATAGGACCAAAAAAAAAAAAATCAGGCTGACCCAGCCCAGCTCATTCCCAGCACCAAACGCACAGGGAATGTCAACATCCTGCGGAGGGAACCCGAGACAGCAGCTCAGCGACGCTGCCATGGAATTCCACAGAGGAACAGCTCACCTACAACACCTCTGGAAACTCCAACACATTTGACAGGAAGAGTTAAGGTAATATCAGGTTTTTGCAGTGTCCAGATATCGACGAACGTTTTCCAGGCTGAAAGCATGACCCAAATTTGAAATGCAGCGCTGGCTGTCCCTGTGTGCAGCATTGTACCAGAGCACAGCACAGGCTGGGCTTTGTTTTGGAGCTGAAACACAGCAATTGTCTTCTCTGCAACAGCCCCGAGGCAGCTGCTTCCTTTGAAACCGATTTACCCAGCATTAATCCCTGGCTTTACACGTCCCAAAGAATACAAACAGCTCCGAGGGGAAGCTCCCCTGTCCCCTGTAATCCCCACAGATCCCTCGCAGCAGCAGCGTGTGCTGGCACCGCTGTCGTGTTGGCTCTGCAGACACACAGGCTGCCACGATGCCACCAAGGGAGATGGCAACCCCTGCTATCAATCATGGCACTGCCGACTCGTACCAGAGACATCCTGGGAACAGGCCTGCAAAGAGGAGCTCCATGTACCTGACTTGGTCCTACCCTCCCACTCATTTGAAAGGATGCAGTGCTGAGTCTGCAGTAATCCATTCATCCTTCACTGATTTTAATAATTCCGACTTCCTTGGTAAAAATATAATAGGGCTTAGAGAATCAGCAGCTATAACACACACATCAGTTCCAAGTCCACGATTTGTGGGATATCTCGGGACCTGGGTATTTCCCAAACACAAAAACTTGTGGTTTAGCAGCAGTAAAAGGAATTAAATTAGATTATAAAATATTATAATGCTATACTAGGCTTGAAAAAAATCCCAAGTTTTTCTTCCATTTCTAAAAGCAATGACCACTGCAATGGGCACTCTAGTGGGACTGAAAAGCACACAGAAGAGAAGAGAATATTATCTTAGTCTGAACTCTTTTTTTTGGACATTATATGTGCATTTTCTGAATTCTCTTTTCCAGACAGTCTCAACAGTTTAAAAATGGGATGTGCAATGCCAGAGAAGTATCAACTGAAGGTTTCTTCACTGTACATTCAAGCATATGATGAAAGAAGGACAGAGCAGTAATCCCAGCTGAAGTGACCAGGTTACCATGTTATCACAGAGTCAAGTTGTACTACTGAGCAACTTCTCAAATCATCAAAACAAGGGAAGAAGTGTATTGCAGGAGGATGTTTGGTCTCCGTGGGTGCAGAGCAATGACAATAACTGCAAAGGCTTCATTAAGGCTACATTAATCAGTAGAGCACAGGGGATACACACCAAGGTCAAGGACCTGTCACTCCAATTTCTGACAGCATTATCTGTGCCACTTGGATCACAGGCTGCCTGATGAATTATAGAATACTTCAATCACAAGGCTGCATCTTTGCAAACTCACAGAATATTCCCATGCAAATTAACCAATATAAACGTAAGAAGTGACAAAGAGTGTCATATCTTTTATAAACCCAGATATTGGAAGTAAGCAATGCTACCAGAACAGTGTCTTGCTTTTTTTTTAATTGAAAACACATTTTTAATGTTGCTGTGGATAAAATCATAGAAACATAAATGAGCAATACATTAAAGATTTTGCTTGCCTTCTGATCTCCAAAAAACCCAATATCTAGCTTTAAATAAATTGCCTGAGATAATTGCAGATGGTTCATTTATGATTCCCTAAATTCCTAGCTCTCAGTTCTGGCACATGCTGACCCAAAGTGGCTCTCTTGCCCCCCAGTATTGCCTCACATTCCTCTCAGCAAATTGCTGCCACTGCCTCCAGCATTTCCTCCAGCTACATCCCCTTTGGCGTTCCCACCTAGAGATCACAACTTCATTCCTTCAGAGCACCACTGCACATGTGTTCATGCTACAACTGCATTTATTTCCTTTAAAAATATGGCATTTTATATTTAAGTCTTGATATTCTTGAATTACCAGTGCAAAATTACCTAGCTCCAGCCCTGAATTCACACTTGGCCTCTGAGCAGTGAAAATACCACCACAGATTTTTCAACCATTTTCAGACGTTCTGTTGTCTACATTGATGTTTGTTATTCAGTAGCACACATGCTGTGTGGGTCAAGGATTTAAATTTATGAATACTCAATAAAATTGTGTTCATTATAAACTTTAACACAATTTTAATTAAAACCACTAGAAAGACTTAGTATATATTTAATGATTTAGCATTTGTCACAGGTTCTCACTGAGGTTGTTAAAAGGTCTCTAACAGCAACTGTAACAAAATATCAGAGACAGCAGCAAAGCAACTGCTGTAAATTTGCCACTTGCTGCTTAATAAATGCTATAAATATGGGATAAATCAAAGCAATTTGTAATAAGTATCATGTTATAACAGCTAGGATGCTACAGTAATATGCAGGTTTCAAATAACAGAAGAAGAACCTACTGAATATCTATACAATTTGTACAAAAGGTAAGTAGATCATAACATCACTTTCTGTGGCACCCAACACCTTGAACCTGCTCCAGCACACCCAACTATCTCAGCAGCAGGGCCAGAAGATCCAAGTGCTGCACTGGAGGTGCATACAGAAAACAGAGATTGGGAAGCAGCGTGCCATTGCTTTACCAAAGAAACCAAGGGACCTTCCTGCTCTCCCCCAGTTTCTTCTGCCCAGGCTTCCAACCCTTCCACTGACCTCCCCCTTCTCAGCCTTTAAACCCAAAGCCACCCTAAGCCACAGGAATATCAGGAGATGGCAAAAAGAAGGCAAAGCCTGTCCAATATCTGCAACTCAGTATCTCTCCTGTACTCTAGACAGTCTCAGCAGAAAGACTAAGCTTTATACTGTTAATATTTAGGTTTGTTACATTTCTAGATCATTATGAATAATGTTCTTCCTATAAAGTGCTTCATTTACAGAAAAATCTCTCCTTCTTTCAGTTAATCTGAATCAGAGCTATATACATTTTTCACATTTCTTTGTGATGACAACTACTGCAGCGATCCAAAACTTGTGAGAAGATTGGACCTTTTTATCTGCTTTATAGATAAAAACGTTCTGAACATGTCTCAGAAAGCCTGCACTTTTCTGTCATAAATTTGATAGTAATTACCATGCAGAAAGAGTAACTTCTATTCCTGCAAGAGCATGTGAAGAGGACATTTGATACACACCAGATTGTCGGTTCCTTATCCCACCAAACATGTCGCTTATTATTTCAGCAGAGAGCTTTGGCAAGGACTGGCTCCACCCTCAGCTGTGTAAACACTTCCCCACTGTCCAGCCCAGAGCTGGGCAGAGCCTGCACTGCTCTGCACCAAACAGCACCAGCTCGAGTGGCAAAGCCAACTGCAGCACCTACACATTATAAAGGATGTTATAGATGCTTTTATCCCCAAGAAAAGTCATGCACAAACCTGTCCTTACCTGGATAAAGCTTCCAACTGCTGGTCGACCTCCTGAAGCCTCGCCCAGTACCCACTGGCAAGCTCTTGGTACTCCTGGATCACCAAGGTCTTCAGGTCAGGGTAAGGGCATTCCAGAGACAGCAGCTCAGCAGGAACTTCATGGAAAAGCCCATTTTTCTCCTCAAAAGAGCCCACTAATGCCTGCAATGAAGAAACACTGCTCAGAACACTGCTCTGCATCATATTTTCTCTCTCAAGAAATTGCTAACTGAACATACAAGGAAAAGCTTACGTTTGCTTTGTAGTCTTCAAGCTCTCTCTCCAAAGCCAGACTTTCAAGGACAAGACCTTCCAAAACTGCCTTCTGCTGGTTCTTCACAAATTTGATCTGTTTTATGAAACATGTTATTGTTACTTCTTTATCTTGTTACACTATGAAACCTCTTATTTAGAAACAGTCTGATTTCCAGCCCTACACTGCTACACTTTTACAGATTTTAGTGAGCAGAGATCTATACCATGGCAAGTAGCGAGGTTACAGGATGCTCTACGCGTCAGTTAGTCTCAAAGTTTAACAAAAATAAATGTAAATGGTAAAAATATGGCAATAATAAATTGTAAAAATAAAGTTAAAACACCAACCTGCTGTAATATCTCAAATGAATCGATCTCAGGTTTCTGACAAGATTCTTCTGAGAGGGAACGCTGCATTTCTGCCAGCTTGAGTTTTAAATCTTCCTTTAGCTGCCAGACAGGAACTACACTGTTTGTTTGGTAAGTGTCCCGCTGCCTGGACAATTCCTGCTCTGGATCCAAACGAAAGAAAGCTTTCTCAAACACACAAAATATTACACAGCACTGTGCTCTCCAAATCTAAACCTGTCAAGACAGGGTTTTAAAAACTCAAGCAATCGAGATAATTTTGACTTTAAAATAATAATTAAGAAATTAATAAAAATTCTTACCCAAGTCCCTCAAATCCAAAAAGTTGTGCTTATGAGTTGCTTCATTAAGAAAAGTCTTTATTTCTCCTTCTGCTTTTTGCCTGAAAGGTATGAACATGGATTTTACAGAAGCTTTAATTTGTTATTCATTTTATTTGCAAGAATGATAAGCCTCAAATAATTAATTAAAAAGGGGATTCTTTGCCTGGGAAGGGATAAAGTGCAGGATGTGGACACGAAGGTGGCAAGAAAGCCCCAAACGTTGCTGTTGATCTGTGTCTGTACAGTACCCAGGGCAGCAGACGGGAGCAGTGCCAATGGCCCCTGTTCTCAGTGAGAACTCAATACACACACCCAGAGACAGACTCCAAAGGAACCCAAACTGAAAACCTCCATACACAAACTCTGGCTGCTGCTGTCTTCCTTCAGCAAGGACTCCTTCGGGTTCCTCAGCTCTTACCTGCTCTCGCTCAGCCTCTTATGCTCTTGCCACCACACCTGCCGGTGCTGTTTCAGCAGCATTTGCTCTTTGTTAAACTTTGAAACTTGCTCTGTTTTTTTAATCTGCAGGAAAAATTAAAGCTTGTATTTTGAATCTGTTCAATAGCTTTATCAAATGCCCTCATATTGAAAATTTTACTACAGAATGATGAATTAACAGCTTTTTTCAAAACTTTTTTTCTAAAAACGTTTTTCTGAAGAACAGTGTGTTCAAGTGTAACCAATTTTCATGGGGAAAAGGAAGCTTATTCCGTTTCAAGTCACAATTAAATGAGAGGAGAAAATGAAAAAAATGCAGTCCATTTTCTTCTTTTCTTTTCCATCCCTATTTCCCAGGGGTGAAGCAGGGGGGAAGATGAGCAGGAGAAAGAAACATTCTTACAGGTAGGAAGATGAAAGAGTGAAAGTGTGTCCTTCAAGAAAAAGAATTTCAAAAATGTATGACTAAAAGAGTATTTTTACAAAATCTGTCCAATTAAAGAGGCTCTGAAACTGTTTGAGGGCTTCACAAAAACATTGCTTCACACTTCAGATAAAATAGGAATACCTGCTTTTGAGACAGACGGAGTTAGTGCTTAAGCCAGAGGAAAAGGTGCCAGGGGGAGGCTGCTGAAGTGGCAGCCACACGATTCTGGCCAGCCAACAGTGAAGGAAAAGGGATCAAAGCCTGTGGCTGCCAGACATCCCTGAGACATTTCCTCTCACCCTCCTGCCACCCTGACTGTCCCTGGCCTCTCTCTCAGTGCACACAGAGGACAAAGCTCCTTTCCTGCTCCTTCTCTTTGTGCTGCCTTGCCATCCCCTTCCTCCAGAACACCTGCCCAACCCTATCCCAGCCAACTTCTGACTCCAGCGGCTCCCAAAATTCACACACAGGCCCTTTTTTCCCCTTCCCAGAACCTCCTTCCTGCAGATAATGGCAAAACAAGAAAAAACCATGGGAAAGCCTTGTCCTAGTTCATAACAGGGAGAAATGAATAAAGATCTCACTCCACATCTAGTTCCACAAAGGAATGATGTTCCGAGTCAAAACTGCTGGGTTTTCCCTTGGCTCAGGTGGAATCAACCTGCAATTGTCCTGCCCAGGGCAAGCTGCACAAAGCCACCCCTGAGCCCTCTGTGCTCCCAGCATGAGAGCACTGGGAACACACACAGGACACACAGGCACAGCCCCCAGCGTGTTCCTGCTCCTGCCCTGCCTGCGCCAGGGACACCAGCAGGGAAAGCTGTAGGATTGGGCTGGGCAGCACTCACAGGCAAGCAAGGAGGGTCCCAGCAATTCTCCAATCACAGCCCCTCAGTCACCACCACCAAAGCTAAAATCCTACTTTTGAAACTAGAAACATTTCCCCATCTCAGATGGACCTGAGTTCTGTACATCTGGTTGAATATACCTGGTTCCTAGATAGGAATAAGGGAGAGCAGCTGGAATGTGGCTGATCCATTGTGCTTGGCAGCAAACTTGGTTATGGGGCATTATTGGGATAAGAAGCTGCAAAAGGGGCCATGGAGACATTGTGTGATTGTGGTTGAGAAACAAGGAACCTGCATGTGTGGCTGTACCAGAAGAGAGCTGGAACACACCCGTGCCATGCTCTCAACCAGTACGTTACAATGCTTCTAAATCAAACATAATGTCTTTTATTTTTATTGCTTACCTATTTTCATCTTGAAAAAGTTACTTACAGCTTCCTCTTGGTTACCATCAGGTGACTAAAACTAGACCTCAGCAAACAGAATACTTTATTTAAAGCGATCTGAAAATACATACATCTTCAAATTGGCTCTAAAACTAAGGTGAAACAAAACTCCATCTTTACATATGTTCTTGAAGTTATTTTATAGCAACAGTAATGTCATTTACGTATTTGTGTAACTGCTGCAATGTTACCCTTTTTTCCTGTGTGTGCTGTCTTTTTATTTCTTAAACAGTCAACAACTGATTTACCATTTGTTTCCTTGGTTCTGCCTCAAAGGAGGAGTAACCCAGCACTTCTAAATGTGGATAGCTTGAATCAGCAACAAAAAGTAGTAGGTGGGAACACATACTGTTCTCTGTGGAGCTTTCAGAATATATATATTTTACTACCTACTCAGTTGGAAAACACTTGAAAAGGTGAAAACCCAAAAGAAAGATGAAAAAATAAAGTTTGGATGAATTCAGTAAAATTTTGTGCTGCCAATCTGTGAAGAAATATCTGCCAGAACTTTGGGTATATGATCCCTCCATGCATTAAAGGAAGCAGTGCTTCCTGCATTGAAGAAAGTATATAAATATGCATTTTTTCTCTCATTCACTGTCACCCTTCTGTACTATTAAACAGATTCCTGTGGTCTTTACCACATGAACACTACTGCACCTCTTTATACCTCTCTGTCGAACTCTACATTTACATTTTATGGCTATTAAACACTTCTAATTTTTTTTTAGGATCTACCTCAGCTTAACATTTGGAAATCCTTGCTTCATATTTTTTTGTTTAGCTTATTGTCTGGGTCAACCTTCCCATTTGTTCCCATAAATTCTTCATTGCCTCTGATTTTACGTAATAAGTTTGGATGAGTTTCCACAAAGCACTCAAATACAAACTTTTCCTGTCTTTTGAGGAAGCAGAATCCACACATATTTTGCATCTCTGATTCAAAGAAAGTCCATACATTGACATTAACACATCCAAAGCACAGTAACACTGGGATAAACTCTCATATCTGACTCCCTCTGGCTGAACCAATTTTTTATCCCTATTCATTCTCAGATTCCTTGGGGCTGGAAGAAATATGATCATTGAGCTTCAAAAGCATTCGCATTACAAGTAATACAAAAATCCTACCTTTAACTGAGTTTTTTCAGAGGCCATTTTTGCCTCTGCAGCAAGTTCGTGCAGATGTTTATAGTCAACAGGTTTGTACTTCTGGCTGCAAAGAGCCTTTCTTGCAGGAATCACTGGATTTTCTAGTTGTCACATAAAACACATAAGGTCATTTCAAATTCTGGAGAAATAATTTAAGTGTGAGTCATAAAATGAAAGCATTATAGATAGAAATTAGAACCAGTATATTTTAAACACCAGAAGTTTCCATAACAGAGACTGTTAGTTGGGAAATGAGAATTATATAAGAAACAGTAACCAGCTGTATGTTTACAAAATGTTTTAAAAGCATTGTTTACATGTGAATTTCATTATGAATTCACTTTAAACTGCATTTACTGGAATTTTAGTAACTTATAATACAGAAATACCTAAATTTCAATATATGCATTCTTCTTGCAGCAAGCAGAAAACTGCCTCAATGTTTATTGTAACCTATGGATTGAGCAACCTATGGAGTGATTTTTTTCTAAGAGGTATAAAAACTACCAAACCCATGCAAAGGGGATGAGTTGCAGTTCCATTTCCCACTGCATCTCCAGCCACACAGACCAACAGTTATATCAGAACAACTCCAGAAAATCAGGACTGCAAACCCTGCCTGAATGGGATTTGTCAACAGAACCAGAGAGAACCTCTGAGGTAACCTCAGACAGAGCTGCCCAGTGTTCATGCACAGATTTCCTGGCTCATGGGACTGTGCCAGGCTGCCATTCAGAACAGAACTGTGGCTTCTTCCCCCTCCTCCTCATCATCCAGAGTTTCACAGGCAACCCCCGTGCAGGGGAGAGGACACACGAGGGCTCCCTCCTTCCCTCCTGCTCACCAGTCCTCATTTTCTCACCATTCATCTTCTCATCACACCAATTATTCCACCAGGTCAGTGTTATGCTAAGCAGGTTATAGCTCTGATCTTGTATTAAGACTATTTCTTTATTCTCTATATACCTTAAACAAAAAGCATTCAGTAGTTTGATCCACTAAATTCTTCCTTTTTACCCTGTGAGCTTAGTACGAACAACCTCCTTTCTCCCAGTCTTTAGGCAGCTTTTTTAAGCCCCCTTTGTGGGTTTTTCTGTGTAAAGATTTTTTTCCTTCTTTCTGAGGCTGCTTGAAACACTGTCCAGCAGAGATCATGGAAAATCATTCCACATTCAAGGAGGTAAAAACTCCAGAGCCAAACGCTCTGGAAAGCTGGAACATCTCTCATGTGGAGAACAGGCTGTGAGAGGTGGGGATGCTCAGTTGGAGAAGGCTCCAGGAAGGCTTTATTGCAGCCTCTCAATATATAAAGGGGGCTTATAATGAAAACAGAGAAAGACTCTTTACCAGGGCCTGTAAATTGCACGAGGGGCAACAGTTTTAACCCGAAAAGAGGCCAGATTCAGGCAGGAATCGAGGAAGAAATTCTTCCCTGGGAGGGTGGGGAGGCCCTGGCCCAGGTTGGGCAGAGAAGCTGTGGCTGCCCCTGGATCCCTGGAAGTGTCCAAGGCCAGGCTGGACGGGGCTTGGAGCAACCTGGGCTGGTGGAAGCTGTCCCTGCCCATGGCAGGGGGTGGAACTGGATGAGCTTTAGCGTCCCTCCCAACCCAAACCATGATCAGAGAGCTACAGTAGCTTCTATATGCAGCTATTAGTTGCACAGAATATTTCACAAGCAGTTGATAAAACAATTAAACTTGAACATGATAGCATACACACCTCCATCACTAATCCTAGGAGCTGAAAACAATGTTCCATGGTCCAGTTCAGCCATTTTTATTTTTTAGATGTTTTTTATATCTGTTGAGAAACAAACAGATGTTTTGAGAACACTAACATTGTGGAAGCAATCTAAAAACACATTCAAAAATAACTATTATTTTCTGAAAGAGGTACATCTCACTAAAAATGTAATTAGACAGAAATTCCTCAAGTTCATCTCTCATTTTAAGAGGGATTTCATGTGCCTCATATAATTTACTAGCCAATAAAACAAAATATTATTTCCTCTGAAATCTGTAATGCTGTCACACAGATATCTAGTCTTTGCTTTATGCTTTTCAGAATATAACAAGTCCCTTGACCCAAACATAAGATCAGTTTTTGAGGTGTTCTTTGCTTCATAGAAATTAAGCCTGAAAAGATCACTCTTTTCTTGCATTTAGAGACTGTGTCTTGATCCCTTTAGGAGTCTCTGCATTAACACCTGTGAAACCCAGTCAGCTCTTTCAGCAGCAGTGGCTCAGCTCCTGGTGAGCAGCTGTATCAAGTACCCACATCATTGTGGGATTACTGTGACATTTAAGATAAAATAAGTTACACCACACTGTAAAAAGACCTTTGAAGTCTCAAGCCCCTTGCTTTCACCATAATTAAACATACATGGATGCCACCTCAGGTCTGGCATATAAAGAAAAGCAACAGATCCAACTGAAATGTTTGAGCCCAACCGAATCCACCACTGAGTCACACCAGAAGGGGAAGGTCATGTCCAACCAGGCTCCCACAAACCCTCTCCCTCAAACCCTGTTCTACTAAGCCAAAATTCCCTACACACAAGATTCCTCCTCTTTGTCATACCTCTGACTTTTGTCTGGTCCTACAGCAAGCAGCAACACAGTAAACAGTAGAGGAGCAAAGACTGCTCAATGGTGTATCATGGAGTTATTTCCTCACTGTTCTAGTGAATTGAACTAGTTTATCCCTACAAATTCCAAGAGTGGCACAATGCAACATGAAGGTGGGAAGGAAGAGCAGCAGAAGCAACGGAAAGGGAACTACTCTGAGAGAGCTACTAATGCCAGTCAAATAAAAATGTGAGACTGCAACCAAAGACAGTCAACATTGTACTTTCCTGTGAGCTTTCCAGCTCACAGGATTCTGCACAGCAGAACCACCAAAAACAACACAGTGTAAAAATCCAGCTTAGACAGCCCACAGGTCCAGGAATGAGTGTCCACACCTACTGCACAGACATGGGAAATGCAGCTGAAATCACAGCCACCCCCCCCTGCTGCTGTGCTCAGTGTGAGGGTGTCCTGTCCATGGGAACTGGGAAGGGACAAGGCAGAGAAAACACACGAGCAGCAGGCTTCGCACAGGGAACACTCCTGGACCAAACCAAGGGCAAAATAGTGAATCTCATGGCTAAAGTGTGACATTTCTCAGAGCTTCTTCATGCACAGTCTCCAGTGTTCTTTAGCAAGGTTCTGAGACTGTCCCTTGCAGGCTAAATGGCCCCTGTCCTCACCCAAGAGTGGCCTTTGCAAATCTGGGCTGAAAGTATTTGGCAGGATCAATAGGTCAGAAGCTACACTGAATGTCATCATCTGATCACAAATATTGAAATTAAAAAACCACAAAAGCCAGCAAATACACGAGGGAGTTCATTTTCCTCTTGAAACACTAATGTGTATTTTACCATCTGATAGTCACCTGCAAATAAATTCACAGTTCTATGCCAAACTCTACACCCTCCTGGAAAGTGAAGGGGGAAAGAAAGGAAGGAAAATGTTAGCACATTCGTACTGCTGATTCGCTTTTTCTCTGCTTGCAGCAATTATTTGGTTTCAATTTGTAACCATATAACACTGCCAGATTCATCCAGACAAATGAGGCAATTCTCCATACCAGAAGCAACTTTGGCCCATTTGTCATGCTAATGTTTTATCTATACATCAGCTTATCTACATACAATTTCCTAACTGCATATATACTTCGGTTGGAATAGATTTTTTAAAAAATTCAAATTAATTATATATGTAAAGCCTTAAGGTAGGGATTTACATAACACAGTGAAGTATGGGATTCACCTTACTTATTTCTTCAGGATGCACAAAGACAGTTTAAATATTGCTTCTTCTCCCCCTAAAGACAAAATGTGATTTTCTGCTTCTTCTTAGAAAGGTCAGCTACACACAGGCTTGCCTTTCTGTCTCTAGGACTCGTCACTGGAAATACAACTGAACAAGAAATGCTCCATCACCAACACACAAATCTTTAAGTTATGGGCAGATAATTTCAAAAGGCATATAAAGAAAATTCTTTTTATTCAGGTTGTTTACAAGTCTATAAATTAGTTTTAGTTTAGTCTCCCTGCTGTCATAATTCCCTTAGATTTCCAGCCTCCAAGATCGTCTTCCTGGGAGGAGGGGAAAGCAGACAAATCACGAAATTCTGCAACTATAAATGGGGACAGAGAGGGAACCATAACAAAGGAAAAGTGAAACCCTTGAAACTGGCATCATTTCCATGGAATGCTATAATATTCAGCACTTTCTGGAAAGTCCAGCACAATTATGTGACAATCTTCCACTGAATTTACAGTCATTAAGGTTGAACGGGAAAATTCAAAACACTAATAATAAAAACCTCAAATTCTTTGTTGAATTTTACCCTTTCATTTAAGAGTAAATACCTGGATTTAGAGAAAAGGGAAAACATCACAAGGTATTTGAATTCTTTATTTTAAAACTTTTTTGATTGACCAGTCTAAACCTTGCATAGATTTCTTTCTTAGAAAGATCATAAGTCTCAATTCATAGGCTCTGTCAGGAAAATGTGAATATTTAACTGCGGCTTGGTATTTCTGTAACCCTACTGATGCTATTAATAACATAGGAGTGAAGACTAACGGCATCAAATCTCTTCTTCCCCTATCAGATGCAGCCTGTAGTTACATGGGTCAGGAAAAGCAGGGCCAGAACCCTCCCAAGGATCCTGAACAAGCTTGGCCATTCTCCAGCAGAGCCATTGGAGCTCTTCAGATCAGCAGCACCATTTTTAAACAACAGCAAGTTCTCTTGAGGGTTTTGTGTACAATGGTTAATATTTACTCAGCAATGTTGATTTCCTTAGCAGAGATATCAGCAGGGCTATCATGTTGTGAGACTGCAAACAGAAATAAATATATCTGCACTGCACTTGGAGCAGATTGTCTGCACAACACTTGGGGCACCACGTGAGCTTTGGAGATCTGCACCAGCAGCAGCTTCAACCCAGCCACCAGAATTCCTCAAAGGAAAAGCAGGAAAATATATCTACAAAGGAAAACACAACATGGGATAGTCCCAACTACAGTGTGGGACAGCAGAGCTCCTTGCAGAGTCAAAAGGGGAGACACACAACGGTGAAAGCTGCCTTGGCTTTGCCTGTGACCACTGGCAGTTCTCAGCACCCACCTCCCCCAGGCTCAAGGGAGGGAGGGCATTCAGTGGTACAAAGCACACAATTTACCTCAGAACATTCTCTGACTGCTCTTTTCACATGGTCAGTCTTTAGAAAGGGCATTCAAGCCTCCACCTTCAGCTTTCCCAGCCCTCTCTCCAGCCCAGTGCCACAGCAGTGACACTGCTCTGGGAGCTCAGGGCCCCAGCACCACTCCAGGAAATCCCTCTGATCCCTGGGATTCAGCAATTTCACATAGCAGAAAATCTACTTCTAGTTTTCATTCTTGCAAGCATAACCCATGGAGAATCACATGTAGCAGATTTTTTTTTTCTACTTCCTCTTGCATTTCCACTCTAGTTCATGGAAAGTGATGCAAATGTTTCAGGGTACATCTTAGTTTTTAACAAGAGTCACTAGATTTTGCATCTGGCAGTGCTTCTAATCACCTTCATACTTTTGCTCTTGAAGGGACTATTGGTATTTTTGTATTTTATAACCTTAAAAGAGTAATTTCAACTATGTCAATGCTCCCATTAAATTCTATGAGATGTTAGTATTTCTCCTGGTTGTAGAATCAGTATTAAAGGGGAAAGGAAATCAATTTAGGGTGAGGCTTCGTGTATTTACATCATAAAGACACTTTACAAAGATAGAATTATTTGTGGGTTTAAACCCAAGAAATTTAACTGACAGGTGATTAATTCTGGGGGTCCTTGCTCAACCCCTCCCCAGCAGGCTCCCTGTCAGCTTCAATTGAAATCTTGCACTGAATGTATGTTACATCTTACAACACAGACTTAGCATTCCTCATGAAAATTATTAATTTTTAAAGGTTTGTTGCTGCTTGAACAGAGCTAATGAGTTACAGCTAATGATTTTTTTTTTCCATACACCTATGCGTTCTGGAATCTAAACTACTTAAAGAGTAGAAATATCCATTTCAGGAAGAGTTAACTGCACTAAAGCATATTTTTGCCTTCACAGGGTGCAACAGAATAACTTAAATTTTTATACCTCCTTTCTAAGGAAGGTTATTCAGTAAGCAGTACTGCTTCAAACCAGAGGAACTTAATTTCCCTTGCCACAGTTTCTTTGGGAATAGGTTTGTTTCTGTGGTGTTTTTTTAGCCATTAGTTATTAATATCCACAAAATGCAGCTTGAACCGACCACACTATCCAGGAACTTGGTCAATCCATTTATCATTTGTGACCAGAAAGGCTATGAACAGATTCCAGAAGATTAACACCTTAGCATTTAAAACTTTCAAACACAGCTCTTTAGGACACAGCCACAAGGAAATCATTAACAAGAGAGAAAATGAAAGCTCTAAAAGAAGGCAGCAAAGAGCTGCATTAGGGAGCTCTGCCAGTTAGCATTACGTGCTGTGCAACTGCACAGGAGGATGCAAACTGTTGCTGTAAGTACCAGCAACCCCTACCCAGCCTTGGCAGAATGAGCAGCACCTTGCAAGACAAACCTGGACTTTCCCCAGTGTGATTTCCAGGCTGGCTTCTGGTTACTCTCCTGCCTTCCCCATCAGCTCACAGTACCTGTTCCAGCTCTGCTGTTCGTGGTCAAAAACAAGAGCAAGGGATTTAGAAATAAATTAAAAGAAAACCAGGTCAGGAACTTCAGCCGGAAGAAGAGAAAGGGAATACCAGCTGACAATTTCATTACTGCACCATGCCTACCTTCAGTAGGGCTAAGATTTTATTAGCTTAATAAAACAAATCAGGGTGAGGAGACATTGCAAAATGCTGAATAACGTAAAGGCCAGATGAAACACCTGTCTTCAGAAAATAACTGCACAAGAAGCTGACAGTCTGGTCTTTCACAAGCTTAAAAGAAACCCCAGTTCTCTGCTATAGGCAGTAAGCCTTCCTCCCCCCCACTTTCTTTTGGTTTCTCACCATCCAAGTGCTACTTCTACTGATAAATTTGGGAAGAGTATACTACCAGGGACTCTTATCTGACCCTAAACCAAAGGCAAAACCAACTTATTCATGAAAAATTGGAAGCACTTGAAAGCTTTAAGGAGATTGGACCCATCACACCCCCTTCCCTCCCTAACCCCCTTTTATGACTGTCCCCTGTGCAGCTGCCACGTCAGCATCACTCTCCTGGATCGCACATTTTGGGAGCCATCAGCCTAATCTGGCTCCATCTGGCCAGATTTAAATGACAAGCTTCTCCTAACACAGGAAATGCTGTCCTTTTTGAAAAATAACTATGGATACCAGTAAGATTAGCAGCAGGAGAGCTACCCCTCTGGATTATTTATTTACTTGTCCCTTTGGCAAATTGTTAATATCTTTCTACTGACACATTTCTGATTTAATGTCAGCACTTGAACAAAATTTCACATATTCACCTTAGCTTTACCTCCTTTGAAAAGAAAGCAGGCAAATACATCTCCAGAAACAGAACTGATGCAGAAAAAACTTATGGGCAGTTTTCTGTAATGTTAAGGCTACTGTGCCTGATTAACCAAGTCCTTGTTCCCTTCTAGCCACCCCATTTCTCTATTCCATAGTGACATCATACGTTTGTATTTGATCTCAGCTTTTCACGGACATCATTTTCTGTTATCATAAATTCAACATTATGATCTCACTAAAACACAGAAAATTAATGCTGACATGGTTTTGGAAAAGGACAAGATCTATATAAACCTGTATTTTATCTTCAGTAAGCAAATGTACCAACCAAAATGATAAAAGCACTGCCAGTTAAATTTATTTTTGCTTTAATGCCAATATAGCTAAAAATCTCTCCAATACTATAAGAGTCCACCTAAGCCCAAATTCAGACCCCGTGCTTCAAGACTCGGCTCAAACTTCAATACAGTCCCTAGACCAGAAGTCTGGATGCATCTTAGAAAGAAGTACAGACAATTCAACCAGAAGCCCCTGTACACAGAAACCTGTCCCCCAAGAACACCAACTCAGCTCTGCCTGCAGCCAGACACAGATAAATCTTTTAGCAGCAGTAAAAAGCATGAGATTTACCAATCCTCAGTATCTCCTCCTTTTGATAATTTAGTATTTCACCACAATTCTGAACTCTTCTAGGCAATAACAAATGTGACCTCTTAAAAGATTACATCTCCAATTCAACCAAACACTTCTTAGTGGAAACCTTTGCTGGTGCCTGAGGTATACAACATCAGTTTATTCCTGCATATGGGAACAGCCAATATTGAGGCAAGATCCTCCTCCCTTTCATTTAAATAGAAATTAAACTCCCCAGTGTTAGTCAGCATTTCTGGAGCAAGTAGAGTCTGCCCCAGGCTGCTCCTGGGGATGAGTCAGGTCCAGGCCAGGCCCTGGTTCCACAACTGTGAGTGCTCCCAGTGAGCTTAACCAGTAACTTGGAAGGAGCCTAATTCCTCTGTCTCCATTCAACAGGTCATTTGCACACACAATTCTTTGCAGATTTGGGTCCCCAGTGCCACTTCTCCCTCCCAGCCAAACTGCTGCTCAGGCACTGAAGGGCAGCACTGCTGGGGGGGGGCACAGTGCTGAACAGCCTGGATGTGCCTTCTAAAACACAACCTTCTATGCATGTTTTAAATCAGTCACATTATTAAATGCAAAAATCAATAACGTGAATCAGCTCCACACAAAACCCAGTTTAATAGCACCATCCATGACAGTGCAGCAGCTGCTCTTCATGTCTGTGAATCCCACAATCCTCAGAGGCTCAGTAACTTATCCTGGGTGTACAGCACTACAAACCAGAGCTGAACCACGGGCTGACTGAAAACTTGGAACACAGCATCAGTGGGAACCTGGATTGCAGATTAGGGCAGATGATCCTAAAAAATACAAAGTCAGAAAAAATCCCCCAACACAGATATCCCTTATTCTCAGGCCCTTGTTGGAATAGCTGGAGATTCCTTAAAAATCTGTGGAAGGCTTCTTTTAAGATTTTAAAGTTTAATGGAAATGTTATTGCTTAGCTACTGCATGTTTTCATTCAAAGAAAAGGAATATTAACATGAAGTTGTTGGAACCCTCTCATCCTAATTATTGTCAGGGAAAAGAGGCAAAGAATCAGTCCCATTGTAGGGCACAGAGTACAAACAACAAACAAATAACCAGCTTTATCCCTTAATCAGATCCATTCTCTTCTGGTTGAACTAACTATCTGAAAATGGCACCCATCCAGAATGTGCTAATCTTGCAGCAGCCAATCCTTTCCCCAGGAAAATACACAGTATAATACTTCAATAATTCAGTGTCAAAACAGTTGCTAGAGAAGTCCCATAGTTTGACTGCAATTTAAATTTACATTCCCCTGAAGAAAGAATTATGGATCTGTTTGAAATAAAGTCAAGTCTCTGAAATGGTGCGTTCCCAAAAGAGACATAGTCCTTTTTGTCTATGATAATCTCATTACTTCCTCATTAAGTAAAACTTAATCCAAAGTAGGAAGATCAATTTGAGTAACACTTAAAACAATCAGCCTCATGGACTGCTCTGTCACCCTGCAAGGACAGGGAATAGCTCATCTGCTTTCCAAGGATCTGCATGTTACAAGGGACAGCTAGTCCCCCTCCATTCTTTGAATATTTTAAGAAAACCCAAGACAAAATAAACTTTAAAAGCACTTCCCATAGAAAAAACATTGCAACAAGCACATAAACAAAAGAAAGTAAATGTTTTAGAAGTCGACAAGTTGACATAAAAAGGGTAGGAAAAGAAGTCACCATGTCACATTGGCTCAAGTGAGTCAGGTGGCATTTTAGGTTGTGTTGTTTTGAACAAAAGAAGCTCAATCCACTTTCACTGAGCAAATGTGTTGATTGCAAAGCTGCAGCCAGCACATCTGCCAACTGCAAGGTTTGACTGAGAGAGAGCACGAACTGAGAAAATCCTCTGACACTTCCAGAGGTTAATTATCATACAACAGTTGGGATTGGGGGACCCTAAAGCCCACCCAGTCCCACCCCCTGCCGTGGGCAAGGACACCTTCCACTAGCCCAGGTTGCTCACAGCTCCATCCAGCCTGGCCTTGGACACTTTCAGGGACGGGCCAGCCACAACTCCTGGACAAAATCCTGCTTTACTGAACTAAAGACAGAAATTCTGAGGCATCATTTACAGACTTCTGCATTGAACACAAGAAATTTGCACGTTTATTATATCCTTTTTATTAACGTTTCATCTAGCTTCCTATTTATTACTTTCATAGATAACAAAAGTTACCAACAATATGCTTGAACACATTCATTTAAAGATTTATTGGAAGATGTGAGGCTGAGTTATCCATTATAGCACTCTATAATTTTCTCCATTACTGAAGAAATAACAAATGTTTTAAATCAACTTGTACCTGCCTGGTCCATAAATCACACCTGTTATTGGCCAGGCTGTGTGGAGAGTGGGATGTTTGGAACAGTGCAGCAAGCAACTTCCCCTTCTGCTGCTCTGCATCCATCAGATAAAATACTCACATCTCCAGAATTCATTTAGCACTACAAAAGTAAAGATGCTGTAACACAAAACTGCAGAGAATCAACGTTCCCTGCAGTATAACAAAGTACCTGGGCTTGGCACTTCTCATCCAGAGGCAGGATCCGCCCTGTAGCACAGGAATTTCCAAGGTGGATTCCATGTATAGTAACACAGGGCCATTGGAATAAGGATGCAGTTCTACAGGCAAGGAGAGTCAAGCAGCAAGACCTCAAAGCAGCTGCAGCAGAACAGTGTGTTCTGCAAGAGGCATCACAACCACTAAACCATCAGATACTGAAACAATCAATACCAAGGAGCAGCAAAAGTTCAATGGGAGACAGCTAAAGAAGCTCAGAGTAAAAAGGAGCCATTGAGCCACTCTAAGAAAAAACAACAAACACCTACTGAAGACTGGGTTTAAGAAAATCTGTGCAAAGTATCTGGATTCCAGCTGTTAAATCACAGCCTCGTTTCTCTTCAGATGAATCAACCAATGTGATTTTGTTTCCAGTGCTGCAAAATGAACAATGGGAAATGCAGTTTCAGTCATGATAGCTTCATTTTCTCTATCTAGTAAAGCCCAGATTTTCTCAATGCAGGCAGGGAAAGAGGACTCCAGCTCCTTGTTTTATGGAATTTAAGAGGTGATTTTAAGTTGTCCTCACATTTTGCACATCTTCTGTGTAGTCTTTTAAATTAAAGCACTTCCACCTACCACATTTTCATGCTAGCTTTGTTCCTGATGTTTTTTACTTTAGAAAACCTAATCTGTATGGAAAGGGTCCCTGCCCCACTGCTGGAGGCCCCCTCCCCACAGCTCTGCTGACAGTCCAATTTGTGCCAGCATCTCCTAATGAACTGCAGGCAGGATACAGCTGGATTAGTTTATGCTGTTGGGGGTACAGCTTATCAGTGCTTTGAGAACATATGACTGTCTGAATAAGTCCAATTTCTCCTTAAGCCAAGATACTTTTCCCTGTTACAGCCTATGAGGAGCTGTGGCTGTCTGGAGTTGCAGTGATTTGCACATTTATGGTTCTACTTCAGAGCAATTCTGCACCTCACCTGCCTGAGCTCCGCAGGTCCCTTCCCACACCAAGCTGCAGGTGGGACACAACCAGGGCCAGGGGGAAGGAGGAACCTGAGGGAGCAGGACCTTGTGAGGTTGTGCTGACACCAAAGACTCTGTAGCACCATCCCTGAGTCAGCCCAGCCAACTTTTGTCTCAGCAGCATAGCAGGAGTCAGAACAGAACATTTGTTTGCAGCCTACAAGAGAGAAGCCAGAGGGACAGATAATTCATGTGATTTAGGAGCCACTGCAGGTTATTTTGTCAGGAGCATCAGTATCATGTTGTACAGCTTTTGCCAGTTTTGCTAGGCCGAGTTATGTGCAGGGAAGCATTTGGCACAACTGCACTTTAAATTATTGCATAATGTTGTCCGATACGCTACTACAAAAAACAAGCCATGCTTGTCTGAGGCCTCTCAGTTCCAGCTATTAGAAATGTACAGTCTGAAAACATGAATCAATCTTCTTTTTGCATATACATTTTCTTTGTTGCCTCCTTATTCATAGGGATCTCTAGATTTCAGTTGGAAATTCTATATCCTTGGTCTGGTACAAAAAATTACAATTTGTTTAATTTCTCAACACTCTTCCCAGGCCTCAAACACAGCCTAGCAAGAAGATGGGTAATATTTTGTTCAGCTTGAGAACTGCAGCAGTTGGTAGAACTGCAAAGGATTTTAGCAGGCCTTCCTCTGTCCTTGAGCAGATGTAAGTACCTGCATTGTCCACAGACAGGGTGGTGGGGTTTCTTGCTGTGTCTGTGGGCTTTGGGGGGGAGTTGTTTTGTGCTTTGGTTAGGGGTTTTTTATGTTTTTACTTACAGGGACCTGAAAACCCACAGAATAGGCCAGCTGCTGACCTTCTTGTCTTTACTGGACATCCTACTTGGTGATTCCTCCCATCCTCTCACCAAACCATCCACTTGGCTGTTGCCAAGCTGTCCAGTCTTGTCAAGTGCAGCAAAGTCCAAGAGTAGCCCTGACTTAACAGGTGCACATGTGTGACCAAGCCTGGCTTCACAATTAGGACCTGGCTTCAGCAGCACAGCTCACCCGAGGATGTCCCTTTTCCTGCCCCCCTGCAGCCCAAACACAACACCCATACATGGCTCTGGGGCCACACCACCAGGGGAAAGAATATATGGGGACAGGGTGCTCTGCTTTTGTCCAGAAAAGGTTACTGAGCTTACACTGTGATCCAGCAACCTGTTGTTCCTCAAATCTCCATTCTGCTGGAACAGGTATCCAGGGCAAAACATTCCCCCCTCCTGCCAAAAGAGGAGGCCCCCTGTTCCCTCTGCCCACAGCTACTCTCCCACTGCTTAGTGCAGTGTTTGAGGCAGGAACAGTGCACTTCACCAGGAAACTGAGCCAACTGAGGAAATAAGAGCATGTGTGCTGGGGAGGTTTCTGGGGAAACTGCACCAATTGTGAAATCCAGCTGCCTGCACAGTTGCAGGATCCTGCTGCTGGCACGAGGAAGGCTGGAGATATCCTTACAGGGCAGCATTGTCCTCCCCGTGGCAGCTGAGCCAGAGCACAGGAGCTCTGCCATCAGAAGGCTGGTCATGCTGAGCATTTTGTAGGATCCTGAATCAAATACTCCTACTTGATGCTTCAAAGCCATGCAGAAAAAAAAAAAAAAAGGAAGAAAATACAACCAACCTGGCCGTATCCAAACAGTTTTCCCCACTGTTTTGTTGTGCCACAGGGAAAGGCAGTCTCCACCCACGGCAGAGCAGTAATTTTGAACGGCACTGTCTGAAACTGAACATTTGTGTAAAAGCCCTCGCTGAAACAGCAAAATCTCAGTCCCCCACTGCTGCAGAAATACACCTGTTAGGTGCCACACCTCCCAGGTGAAGGAGAAAAAGCAGGAGAACATTTAGTGCTTTTTATACCAAATAAAATTACAGCCTCCAAATTAGCCAAAATCAGTTGCATTGTGATTGTCTGAGTTGCTGTGATATCAACACAATGGCTTGCAGAAACTTTTGAAATCAAATTGTATGTTTTAACGAGGGGAAAAAACCCACACATCTAAATAAATTCCCACGTGAGCTCTAAACAGCTGCCCGTGTGTTCAGTTAGCCTGCCATGGGCATCGCTCTTCTCCGGGTATTTTCTCCCCAACTTTTGTTGTTTCAGTATCTGTAACAGATTACAGATAAAACAGATAGCCCTAAATAGCTTCCAGGAAAAAAAAAAAAAAAAAAAAGCAAGCAACACTGTTTTGTGACTGATATTTGTCTTCATAACCCTGCATTTCCAAGGTTCAAGTGTTCTATGCCAACAATTCCCACTATTTAGTCACGGTACCTGCATGCTTACATCCAATAAGAAAACCTAAATAACCTTGCAAATAGGGAAATAATCACTAAAATTAAAGATGGAATATACATAAAAAGAAAGACTTGAATTTGGATTAATTTCAGAATACATTAAAGGAAGCAGGTAAACATAAGGACTTGAAATATTGAAAGAGCACAACAGCAGCAAAACAACTAGCAAATGCCTGCTAACTATGTTGCCCTCTCAACCAATGAAAAGGAGCACAATCAGTTTAAGAGATCAGATTCAAGGCTCAAAAGAAACCAGTAAGGTTCTGAAGGAAAACATGGCACGCAGGTTCTTATGAACTGCAAACAGAGTAGAATCAGGACTTTCCAAATGATGCTGAGAACAAAACAGATCTTACTTTCAAGATACATCCCCAAGAAGGTGAATAAAAAGAAACTGTACTTGTTTGTTGCTGATCCCAAAACTGATATAAGAACTGAAACATGTATTTGACAAAGCCCACTATCAGCTCATGGAATCAGGAATCAAAGCATGCAGCCATTTGCAGTGCAAAGTTAAAATGGGGTGCCTTTGCACAGCCTCTGTTGTCCCTGTTGGGCTCAGTGCAGGGATAACCAGGCAGGATTGCTGGGCTGGGACACACAGCAGTCAATTAGATAATGTATTGGCTGCTCAGGGTGCCAAAGCAAATAAAGCAGCTGTAAGGGGATGACTAATACCAGATAGAATGAAATAGCTGCTCTTCACTGACAGTCACTCAATATATTTCCAAACCTGACAGGATCTCAAACGCTACTTTTCATTCTTTAGACTTGTGTTGTGCCAAAACAAACCATCTCAAGATCCCTTTCTCCTTCTTGCCAGTATTTCTTGCCCTTTCCCATCTCACCCCAGTGGGCAAGTGTAAAGCACAGCCAAACCTCGCAATGCACAGCTCAATGGGGATACAGGGCTCTTGGACCAGCCTCTTCTGATCCTTCTGGGCTTTACAGCCCCACCTGGAACCACCCAGAACCTGGGAGGCCTGGAGGTGGCATGGTGCCACCTCCCATGTCCTGCCAGCAGCCTGTGCCTTCCACAGTCCCCACAGCGACTGCAGGAATGGTTACATTCACCTGGAGGCAATAAGCCTCTTCTTTGCCAAAAGCTGTTATCTGTGGAAGCCAAGCCAATGCCACAACACCCAAATTACAGGTTAAAAGCAGCTGAGACTGATTTGAAGTCAATTTAATTAATCCAGTACACCTTTGGTAGAAACTACCTTGCAAGGCCACTGTTCTCAGAGGTTCTGTACTTTCTCCTCCCTTTATTCTAGATCTACATATTTCACATTTTCTTTTTCCTTTTCCCTAGTTCTCCACTCTCATTTGACCCTTCCCCCACTTATTTCGCCCTTGTTACTCTTTGTTTTACTAAGTTTCTACAGTTATTCCTCTCAGCTCCTGTTTCCCATTTCCTAGAAGGAGGCCACTATTCTGGTTTGGTAACATTTTATATCCACCTCACATGGTATGAATCATGCGATCTTCAGAGCAGTGAGGACTCAAGACCCCTGTTTACAGCTGCCAGGTGTTTTCAATGTGGCATATGATCATGCTGTGGGAGCTCCTACTGCATTATTCCATGCAAATAGCAAATACCTCATAGATTAAGTATCATACCAATAACCTACACAGTTTCTGCATAGCAGATTGCATTCCTAGTGGGAAATTAGGAGAAGGGACTACAAGAATTCTGAGTTTAAAGGTGACTCTCCATGTTCAGCTACCTCCTTGTTACCTGCAGTTCCTTCCTGAACAGAGGGGAAGGGCACAGTTCTACCTATAGTGTCAACACTGATTAAACCACATCACAGTTCTTACGTGTCCTTATGCCCAAGATACAAATATGGTGAATCCCACCAGACACTAAACTGAAAAACTGACCTGGATGGAAAGAAAAGACACAAGTAAAAATGCAGATAATTCTTGGTTAGTTTACAGTAAGATTTCTACACAGTGTGCCTCAATGAAATGGGAAGGGGTGAATAAAACAACCTCTTCAGACAGCAAGAGCTGCTCGCTGAATTACACCTAACACAAGTCTGCCTACAGGAGAGTGTCTAGAGCCTTTTAGCGTGCTAGACAAGTACCAGGAAAAGATAAAAGGCAAAAGCATAATAGAATAAAATGAGAACATATGCACTTCTAGGAAGATTCAAGTGGCAATTTGGTCTTGGCTCCTCTTAGCCACTTACAGTGTCATCGCTGCATCCCTCAGTGAAGTGGTGAGTGCCTATCGCTGTGGAGGGGAGGAGGGAGGAGAGGAACGTGAATGGGAAACCAGTCAGGTACCTGCGACACGCCCAGGTGGTCTGTTCAGGACAAGCACACGATGCAAAAGGGTGTCCAAGCATTTAACACACGTGCCCTCCCACACAAAACCTGTTATTAAAGTGTTTTACAGCATCTTCAGAGATAGTGGCTTTTCTTTAGTCCATCTACCGCTCCCTACGCCATCAAGAGAGTTCAGCCGCGACCAGGAGCTTCAAAGCGATGGGATGTTCAAACACCATAGGAAGTACCTTCCAGTCTTTATCGGACGCCTGCACTCGGCCCGTCGGGTGGGAGCGGCCCGCGGGCCGTACGTGCTGCGGGGACCCGACCTCCCCGCCCGAGCGGGGCCATCCCGGAGCACGCGGCTCAGCAGTGCGGCCGGACGGGGCCGGCCTGCGGCTCCCGCGGGGCTCCGGCGGCGGGGCAGGGGGTGGCCGAAGGGCCGGGCCCCGCCGCACCGCCCCTTTCTCACCCGGCTGCACCCCGCCGCGCTCGGACACTCACCGCGAGGCAGCGTCCGGCCCCGCGGGCCCGTCCCGCGGGCGCGCCCGACAGAGCCGGCCCGGGCGCAGCGCGGGCTCGGTTGGGTCGGGCTCGGTTGGGTCGGGCTCGGTTGGGTCGGGCTCGGTTGGGTCCGGCTCGGTTGGGTCCGGCTCGGTTGGGTCCGGCTCGGTTGGGTCGGGTCCGGCCCGGCCCCGCGCTGTGCCCGCCGCCGCACAGCATCGGTAACCACGGCAACCTCAACTCGCCCTGCCATTGGCGGGTTTAACGCGGGGCAGCAGCCAATGGGGCGCGGCCTCTGGGCCCGCCTGGCCAATGGGCGCGACCGCCTGGCCGGGCGGCGCGTGACGCGGCGCGCGGGGCGGGGCGGGGCCGGGGCGGGCGGCGGGGCCGCCACCATGGAGACCCCGGGGTAGGGCGGGCGCGCCCGGCGGGGCCGCTTCGCGCGGTGAGTGGGGCTGGGGGGCTGGAGCGAGGGGGGCGAGCGGCGGAGCCCGCCGAGGCACCGGGGCCGAGGAGCCGCGGAGCCGCTGCCGCCGCCGCCTGGGGCGGACCCGCGCGGGGCCCGCGGGCGGAGCACGGCGCGTCCTCCGCGCCCGCGGGGCCGCGGAGAGCCCGGCAGGGCCGCCCGGAGGGGCCCTGTGGGCGGAGGAGCCGCCGCCCGGGCGCTGCCCCGAGCGCCGCGCCGAGCCCGGGCCCGCCGTTGCGCGCGGGGCGTGCGCGGGCCGGAGCCGCGGGCAGAGCGGAGCTGCGCCGGGCACGGCCCCCGGGCGGCCGCACCGCGGGGCGAGCGGCGGGAGCTGCCCGGGGCCGGCCAGGTGCTCCGGAGGTCTCGGGCTCCCGCTGCCGTCCCGCTGCTCCCGCGTGTCCCCGCCTGCCGTCGCGGTGCTCCCGGGGGTCCCCGGCCCCGCTGCCGCCGCGGTGTTCCCCGCACGGGATCGAATGTAGGTTTTCGTACCCGCTGTGTGACCGCAGAGTTCCGAGCCGCGCTCCCGCCGGCCGCTACCGGGGAGCGGCGGAGCATCCCCGGCCCGCACCGGGAGCGCGGCTCGCGGGGCTCCGGCAACTTTACGCGGTGTTTGCCCCCGCTCTCCCGTCGGAGCAGTGGGAGCAGGGGCCGGGCAGGGGCCGGGCGGGAGCGGTGGCCCCGGGGCCGGCTACCCGCGCTGCCCGCGGAGGTGCCGCCGGCCGTGCCTCGGGCTCGCTGCAGTGCCAGAGCAGAAAGTGCTCTGCAGGTGCCGGTTACCGACTGCAACCGCCGGGGCTCGGGCTGGGAGAGCTGGGAAATGAAGTGTCGGCACAATAAAATTAATGCTGATGCTGAACCCGGGCTGTTTCAGCACAGGAGAACCCTAGCTGATGGCTCGAGCCTGCTCTGGTCCATTCCCCCTCCCGGCTGGCGCTCCGGAGGCATCCCCAGCTCACCGGCGGAGAACGGGGTGCTTCTCAAGTGCCTGTGTTGGCCCCGTAGACCTTTGTACTCTTTTTTTTTTTTTTCTTTAAACAGCCTTCTGCTCCTTGTTACTTTTACATTAGTCATTGCTTCCAGATTCGACTGTTTGAAGGAAAAGGTGTGGTTGGACTGAGAGCAGTAGCATTGCATGAACCAGCTTTTCAGTTTTTACAGCATTCTGATTTTTTGATAACTTGGAGTTTAGAGATTAGGAGACAACAAGGATGACAACGTTTTCCCCTTAATTAATAACTATATTTTTGAGGTAAATAAATTGTTCACTGTCATAAAAATATGGGAACCTACTAAATATACTTGTTTAGCTTATGCAGAGACATTAATTCAGTCTTGTCCATCATGTTTAAGGTGGAGGGAGTGTGTTTTGAGAGCTTTTTGTTGGCACTTGTCTTCTGTAATGTTTCTGTTAAACACTACAATGTTACATGTAAACGAATGTAACCTGACTGTGGAAAGCAGATTGCAGTAACTTTCTCCTTCTGTTGAAATTGCTTTTGAAGGGCCTTATTGCTACTGGAATGAGTTGCTATTAATATTTTTAATTAAGGTAGAACAGCTGATGGGCCTTTTCCAGTAAAAACTATGTCTTTTTCCCTTTCATCTTGTTAGATGTTAAGGATAAATTGCAGTACTAATAATAAAAGTTCTGCTATAAAACGCAGTTGGAGCAAGTCTAGTGAAAGAGTAATCTTCTATAAGAGGGGAGAATTTGTTCTAGTTTTTCTTAAAATTTCAATAAGATAACACCTTTTGGAGTTTGCTTTTTTTAACAGTAGTGCAGGATCCCTTTACAATGAACGTGATTTCAGTCACACAATGAAAACAAGGGAAGCAATAGGATATGTTACTTTTCTTATAGCAGTTTTGTGTAGTAGCAAAATAAGATCTATAATGCATTTTGGTGTATTCTTTATATTGAGTGATAGTATGTGCTACGTACAAATAATAGTAATCTCAATTAGTAATGTGTGTCTGGTGCTTAGTGTAGAAATCTTCATGTACTGTGAGAGAAGCCTCTGTGGAGAAACACCCTGCATATTAACAAAACAGGAAACGTAAATAAAAACTTCATGTACTTCTGCTTCACTTTATGTAGGTTATTTAAATACATTAAGTACAGATGAAAAGCAATTCTGAAAGATGGGACTCCGTGAGTAATGTTTTAATTTTGTTGTGGGGTATTTTTTCTTTCTTAGTTGTGATGCTGAAAATTAGCAGGTCCTGCAACATTGGGTTATTTGTCTGGTGCAGGAAAGCAGTGACTGGTTCAGGGAGCTCAGTGAGCCTAATGAAATTGCAGTGAGTGTAATCAAGAGTAGTTGGCTTTAGTACCAGGATGTGCTTATTGTAATATTTTACAGAAAAGACCCCTAAAGAGCAAGCAGGTCTGTATTGCTCTCAGTTACTTCCCTGTCATTTGCAGTGGGATCAGGGGGTCTGGGTTCCAGGGATTGCTCTGCAGGAGTAGCTGTGCTCCTTTCCAGCTGTTGCCAGTGTGGTTGGGCAGAGCAGTGCCCAGAACAGGGGGCTTTTCTGAATGGGCTGCGAGGCTCTGTTCTGCTGCCGTGGCCTGGGAGCCCAGAGCTGCAGGAGTGCAGGAGTTGGAGAGGCTGCCCGGCTTCAGAATGGTAACCTGGTGTGCCAGGAGTGGGTGGGACACAACTGGAAACAGCTGCTGCAGGAAGAATGTGTTTCACCATCTCGTACAAGTGCGTGGGCATCTCCCGAGGAACCCGTGCTGGTGCAGGTCAGAATTCTGGAAGTTCAGCAGCTTTAGTTGGGTTTGGGGGGTTTTTCTCTAGTGAAAGTAAGACAGCAAATCCTTATGAATATGGCATATACTGTCACTCTACAAGTAAACTGGTTCAAACTTCAGTAATTAAGTAGGAAAAAGAAAAAGACCTAACAGAGCTTTATGTGCAAGTGACTGGAAAGCTGGATCTGAAACTGGGCTCTCGGAACGACCTGTAACTATCACTTGCTGCTGTTCCAGCCTTGACTGCAATGTGCTGTCATTGAGGCAGTTCCACTGCTAGTGAAGATGGAGAGCAAATATGTAACCACAGCCGAGCCCAGAACCAAAGCCTGTGGAATGGCCCTTCCCGAGGAGCAGGATGAGCTGGCTCTGGCAGCAGCACTTGGAGTGGAGCTGGAGGGGCTGCCAGCACCAAGAGCTCTCTGGGCACGCTTGGGAGCTTTGCTGATTCTCAGCTGCTTTTCCTGAGGCCTGTGAGATGTCCTAGTTCATTGGATAACTTCTCATGTTCTTTTATCCAAACGGAATACTCATTTATTCTGCTCAGGGAAGGTTTGCAGAGGGAGGGGAAGACATGGATGCAGACAGCCAAAAACTGCCTCTGGTGACCTTGCCAAAGCTTTTACTTGCTCGGAAGAAAATCACAGTGTCTTGTCAGTTAAATCTCTGCAGCTGACAGCAGCGTTCAGACCTTTGCTCCGCTCCCTCTCGCTGCTCCTTTACTCTGAGGCGGAGGAGAGAGACCTGGATTTCGGGAGGGAGGGAGGAAGGAAGGAAGGACTCCTTGGCTTTCACGGGAGATGAATGAGTTTGTTTTTTGATGATGGAGTCCCCGACACTGTCGTTAAAGGGGAAGGCTGGAGGAGAGAGGGCTGTGCGTGGTGTCTCGGGACGCGGTGGAGCCGGCGCGTGTCCCGGGGTCGGGGAGGTGACTCGGGCTCGGGCTTGTCCTCCTTTCGGGCTGGGCTGTGAGTCAGCCCCGCTTCCTGGAGAGCGAGCGCTGGCTGCTGCGGGGGCAGCGCCGGGAACCAGCCCGGCCAGTTTGCTGCTGCCTTTCCTTCGGGAGGGGAGGGCAGAGCCTTCGGCTGGGGCCCGGCAGAATGGCTGTGCCTGTCTGCACCTTCCTAGTCCTCTGCATGGCATCCTGCTCTTGCGGGCAAACGGAGACAACTTTGGGAAGTTTGTGCACGGTATTTTTAAACGAGATGCCTTTTTAACAGAATTTTTTTTTAAAGGGCATACTTTTATTATTCATGTGTTTTTCTCCTGTTATTGTAATTTTAAGATATTGTGGTTACAAAAGAAAAGGAAATTGCTAAGAAATGTCTTGATGACCAACTCTTACAGATCTTCCTCCCCTTTTTTACTTTGTGTAGCATTTTAGAGAGTTCTTACCTAGCACTAGGAATTGAAGACAGGTCAAATTCCTGTTTAATGGCTTTTAAAAATCATTTTAAGTATGCCTTTATTTTAGTAGAGGAAATGAAACTGGGAGTTGTTACTTTGTTTGAGAGTGATTGATCCATTATTCAAGAAATAATTAAAATTAAAGCCCCCTCATGTAGTGTTTTAACTGAAATGTGGTGTCTTTTTGTGAACCTTAAATCAATGTTACAGCTGATCTAATGTTCTGATTGGTATTGTGATTAATTCATTACTAAAGAGGAGAAAGGAATCTATTGGAAACCCTTTGAAGGTGTACAAGCTGAAACTTGCTTTCTGCATCACAGCTCGGTGGGGGGATTTTTGATGTGTTTACTGTTTGTGCAGCCGTGGGGTGGTGGTTGTGGGCAGTGAATGAAATTCCCCCGTGGCTGTGGGATCCTTGGGATGTGCCCCTGTGCAGGCTGTGGGATGAGCTGGCCTTCAGGGTAACTGAGTTCATGCAGAGCAGTTTAGGGCGCCGGGTCCCCACTCTCTGATGAATGAGGTACATCTTGGAGCACTGGGGGGGGAAACTCCAGTGGGATTCACTGGTCTGGGGGTCCCTGTGCTGGCTGGCAGCAGGGGTGGCCCTGCACGGTGTCAGATTGGCCCAGGAAATGTCCTTAGACTGATTGGGGCCATCTCCAGAGGCAGCAGGAGCAAAAGGGAGAATGTCCTGGGAGGAGGTGGAGGGGCTGAAGGTAGTGGCAGTTTTCCTAGTGCCAGGCAGGGCAAAGAGTAGCAGAGATCTGGGAGCAAGTGAGGAAAAGGAGGAGCTGGGATGTGGTGCCAGATGTTGCCTTTTCTCTCATGAGGTCTAGCTGTAAGGGAACAAGGAAGAAGCTTTAAAAAAATTCTGTTAGTTTCTGTGGGTGCCAAAAACTTTCCCTGTCTTCACCTCCTCACAAAAGCTGCTTGTGGCCCCTACGTGGTGTGATAAGCTGTAGGTTATCACCTGGGCTATGCTTTTAACAGGTTTTTGGAAATGTACTCAAAAACATTTGCATTACACGTGTCCAAATAGAAAGCACCTAGTCTATCCTTTAATTTGCTTTAAATGATCTTACTTAGACCATCTCTGCTAGAAATCTGATGTGAACAGGAGACTTCCCAGTTTGTGATGGGTTCTTGTCCTCTTCCCCAGGAAGGCAGCAGCAGGCAATGCATCCTTAGTACTCTGAAAGGAACCTTTTCAGTTCCAAAACCGTGCTCTTCACTGTCTTGCCTTGGCAGAATTTCCCGTTGTGTAACCTGGGAATGGAGCATTTGTGCCTTTGTGATCATGGAGGCAAATCTGAGTGGTGAAAACTAAAACCAAATAAATTCACTGATCCCTGAAACAATTTCAGACAAATGATCGCTCTTTAAATTCCGTGTTGGTGTGACGTGCTTAAAGCTGAAGTATTTAATATCTTCCACCAAATAAAGCCAAGATGGTGCATGTGATGTGATTGCAGGGGCTTCTGGGCAAGTGAAGAACTGGAGTGTTAACTGGAAACATTCCATGTACGGGTGTGTTTGTATGGCCCTGTTCCCTGATTGCCTTGTTCAGATTCAAGCTCAAGTTTTGCACGGTATCAAAAGATACGTAGGGAGACAGATCTCAAAATGAGCTAATATTTTCCTCCTGTTCTTATTTAAAAATGAAGTTACCAGATATTCTTATTGAGAAACAAGACAACAGTGTAGAAATGAGAGCATATAATGAAAGGAGATTTCATTTGTACCGTACCAGCACCTAAACTCCAAATTGATGTGCCCTTCTATGACATAGAGGGAGGTCCACGCTCTGTAGAGCTTACAAAGAGAAAGGCAAAACTCAAACTGATGAAAGGATTGGAGAAGATACCAAGAACGTGACTCTTTGTAACACACACCTTATCAGGGTGCTCGTGATCCAGTCCTGCTGCTGGGCTGTGTTGTTTGATTCATCCTTAATCAAAGATAGGCTGACAGAACTTGCCATCTGTTGCTGCTCCATATCCCTCATATCCAGCTTTGTCCTCCTAACTAATGTAATGAAAATGCCCAGTGCCGTGTTTCAGCTGGAACAGAAAACACTGGCAGTGAGGTCACTGGTACAACACTTGTTCCTGGCAGTGCTGGTATTTCGGACAAGAGATGAAAAAACATTGAACTCAGAAGTCCCAGACTGGCCCACAGACCCGTGAGATGTGCCCGTTTGCTCTGTGTTGTTTAGACTATCACATAAAGAAAGAAAATCCCTGAGTTTTCTTAGTTTTGCTGTTGTTTCTTTGTGTGAATCACAGCAACAGGATACACTGAGATTTGGGAGATTTCACTGTTATTAAACATGTTCTTTTCCAGAAGATAATTTTTAAAAAATCCTTGTTTAGAGTTGTTTACGGAATAGACAGGCTGATAGAAAAACTTCCTTTGGTTCAAGGACTTGACATTTCTTAAGGAAGTTCTGGTAGAGAGCACTGCCTGTTGTGGGATGCTTTTTGTTCAGGCCGATGTAGTCAGTCTTTCACCACTGAGAGAGTTTTTTAGTTTTGTTGTGGAACACAGAGGTTATTTTTAAGCAGCACAAAAATATTCATCAAGTCGTGTACTGACACTGAAATAAAATCAAAAAACCCACAACAACAAAAACCCCAAATCCAACGACAAAAAACCCACCCCGGAGATATGCAGTAACCTAAAAAGTGTTGAATTAGAGGCACACTGAATCCAGGAGTTGCATTTGTCTGATGAGTTTTATTTTGGCCAACTTGAGTGCTCCAAAAGGCGTGGGAGGAACCACCCACCGTCCGTCGGGCGGCTGCTCCTGCACTGATCCAGCCTGGAAACGTACTCGCACGGTGGAGGAGGAGAAGAGCTTTTGTTAAACTTATTGCATTTATTGCTATTCATAAGAGTAGGTTTTAAATATCTTTTCACTGTAATAGATGCAAAAGAAGATAGCCTGAATCACAAATTCCCGCTTTTAGGAAGTGTGGAGTACCTCAGGCTGAGGAAGCCTCGCCTTGTTAGAATTCTAGCAAATGCTGTTTTAGTGATGCAGTTCATTGTATGAGTTTATATTGTATTATTGAATTGTTTTGTATTAGTAGCATATTGATTTGATCTATAATATAAATATTAATATATTTCAGACTGAAATTTTAAATACTAAAAGAAGATACTTTTTTCAGATAGCTGAGGTAATTCAAGTTATTGCAATTTTTTCAAGAGTTTTCCTTTGTTTTCTCTGCATCTCAAGGCATCCCAGGCATCATATTGCAACAGAACAAAAATATTTTACTATGGCAATATTCCAGATATTTTTTATTTTTTGTAGAAAGTTGAAAAAATGCTTTATGTGTAGCAGTGCAGGATGTGGGATGGTGTTTTCACATGGTCCAGTGTTCCCAGTTTCCATGGAGCACCTGAAGAACTGTGTTTGTTAGTCAGCCCTGTGTGCAGCTGTGGGACGGGCCAGCTCGGGGCAGTGATTCCTGTGCAGGAGAGGTTCCAGTCAGGCTGCACCCCTCCAGAGAACACACACCTGTCACAGGACAGCCTCTCCTGCAGCAGCTGGGCCGGGCTGGTGTGCTGGGGCTGCTGGAGGAACACCTGGAGCCCTCAGCTCCCCAGGGAGGGTTGGTGCTGTTCTCCTGGAGTTCACTGAATCCTGTTTTCCTGAGCTGGTTGTTCTCCACCCTGGTGCAGTGATTGAACATTGTGAAAACAAAGGATCCTGCTATGCAGACATTTTCTGTGTTTTGAAGCATAAACATGATCTTTTCCTTGTGAATGGAAGCTGATTGATTACACTTTGGACGAATGTCCCTATATAAGAAGCTCGGGCAGCCCCTCCTTCAGCTGTGCAGCACTCAGGAATGCCTCATCCCACAGGCCAGCAGCTGCTTTCTGCTTGTATGGAGTGTTCTTCTTCCACAATGAAGAACTGCTACCTCTGAGCAGGTAACTTCAGTGGTTCACGATTCCCTTGGAGCTGGGAGCTGGTTCTTCCTTCCCCCAGGTTCCCTGACACAAGCGGGCCTTTGGAAGAGCTTGTTACTGTTGTGTGTGTGGCAAACAGCCACCTGCCTGCCAAGGCTCTTCTTTCAAATATCTGGTGTGTCTGTCTCACTTCCAAATCTTTAGATGGGCAAACTTAGACATGTTGGAGGAAGGGGAGGCAGGATTTGCTACTGCATGGGCTGCATTTGGCTGTTTCCCTCCTTGCTCAGGATTTCATGGAGGCTGCCTGAACTTCAGTTTCTGGACTTAAAACAGAAATGGCTTGCATCTTGCACAGGGTTATAGCCAGGGTAGAGATTTTTATCTTGGGAGCAAAAATGCCTTGTAAGTCTGGAAATTCAAGGATGGTGTGTCCTTTTCCCCCAGTACGAACATAAATACTACGTGTGAAAGCTCTGCAATGTCATGCTGCTAATGCTCAGGAACTGATTAACATCCAGCCACAGAACCTCTGGCAATTTATAACAGCCTCGGACAGAAGGAGAGCAGAGATGTACTTGTGATATCTAAACAGGCTTCTTAACTTCCTTAATTTTTACATTTATGTTATCAACCCTCCTATTGTACTGCTGTCTTTTGGATTTACAGTTATCAATGGATTCTGTAATTTCTTACACTGAAGTATCAGGTGCAAACCATTATAGAAGAGAATAGTCTGCTGAAATTCAAAACTGTTAAGGTTCCTTGACCTGTGTTTCAGAATCAAGATGATCAGACGAATAAGCACTGTTCTGCAGCATCCTTTTTTTCAAGAATCAGTAGTACTTTGAGTTTTAAAAGAAGGTTTCCTAAAGAATATCAGGAAAAAAAACAAAAAACAAAAACCAGCTAATATTCTGTGTTCCTTCTTTACTTTACACATCTTTTTTAAAAGATACTGTAAGTTGAGACATATCTGCTTTACAATTAAGTTCCCTTAATTCAGCTGAACGTAGTAATTCCGGACTGGAAGATGTGGTTGTGCAGCTGGCTGGTTTCCTGGTGGAGGCTGGGAGAGAGCCCCAGGGTACAGAAGCCCCCTTGCCGTGTCCCTGTCCCTAGCACTCGCTGCAGGCCCCGTCCCTGGGGATTGCTGTGCCAGAGGAGTCCCTGCTCTGCTGCTCTGGAGCTGTTCCCAAGGCCCTGTGGGTACCTGGGTTTGCCACAGGCATGTGATACTTGGAGCTTTTCAGTCTCTCAAATGGGACAATCCAATCCGAGGGGAAGGCAATGCTTTTCACTGGGGATGTGCTGATTTGGAAATACAGTGCTTTCTTATTGCTAAAGCATTCACTGATCTCTCACGTGGTGCTGAGTGAGCAGCTCCCTGTGCAGCACTGGCAGGGACTTGGTTTGCCTTCCAAAGACCCCTGCTGATGGGCAGCTCTGTATGGTCCGAGGTTTAGACTTCTTGACAGGGTATTTTTTCAATATGAATGTGAAGCAGTTTGTGTGATGTGTTAAATTTGTGAGATAACTTCATATGTGTACGAACACAGATGTCAGCCCTTCAGTTTTAGGTGCATATTAGCTTTTCACCCGGTTTTCCTGGGAAAAGCTGGTGTTTGATATGATTTATCTTGTCGGGGTACTGACACTGGGCCTGGTGACACTGACTGATGTGGTGCTAATCCCTGTTGCCTCTTTTGTCTCGAAGTGTGTGTTGGGGGGATGCAGTGACTGTGCCTCTCCCCTGGCTCACATCAAGGTCGTTTCTTCATCCGGATGGGAGATGTGGCTGTCAAACTGCCCACGGTGTAGGATCTGTGTGGGTTTGCATGGCAGCTTCAGGTGGAATGGAGACGTGTGTGTGCAGTGCCTTGGGCAGGGGACATTCAGCATCTCCCCCCAGTAAGTTCTCCTTCATCAGGACACAACTACAGCTGAGGAGGTTTTCTTCTGTGCAACTCGTTTGTGTTGGTGAGAGCAGCTGTGGCCTTGACTCTACACTGGACAGACAGGATCAGATCCCCATTTATCCCAGGTGAACTTAAACCAAGGTGTGAAGTCTTGACGCAGAACTAGAAGAGGGAGGCAAAATGGCTTGAGCTAAATGTTTTCAGATGCTGACTTGTACCTTTAAATGAGGTGGAACATGAAAGTGTGATTCTGTGGGTGTCCGGATGTACCTGGTGTTGTTAGAGTGATATGGGTGGATGCTAAATGCAGTAACAGCTTTGCTTATTAGTTAGTTGAGCAGCTGTACGAAGATATTGGTGTTTATTTTGTCCAAGAGCCCTAGTGGAAATGGCCCTACCACAGAAGGGAAGCAAACAAATTACCTTGATTTGACCTTAACATTTTCCAGTCACAGAGATGCTAGCAGGATGTGAATCAAAACAGTACTGCCTGTAAACACATCCCAGAGGAGCTGGCTGCTTGCTGCTAGTTTAACTCTGTGATTGAAGGAGTTTGGCTTCGCTTAAAGTAGATATGATTTTATTTGTATAAATAAGAAAAAATAAATTGGGTATACCAGTATGATAGGAATCCACTCTAAGGATCTGAACAATGCAGTTACAACAGTGGAGAAAATAGCCATAATTTATTCTCAAATGATACATTCAGTATACTTTTTTCACTTTTGAAGATGTTCATTACACTGGGAAATTTCCTAATTTTTAGGTGCAGCAATTAGTTTCTTTATGGTCATTTAAGACCTATTTGTTCTTCTCTCAAATGTTTCTTTGTCCTTATTTGTATCCCCAAGTATTCATAGAAAACAGTATCTCCTCAGTTTCTGTTTTGTAAGGTTAGCAATGGTCAAAAAAGAAGGTTTGATCCCTTTATCATCATGACAGCCCTTGAATTCAGGCAGACCAGCACAAGCAGCTGCAAATGTGAGAAACGAGGCCGGTGCAGGGTTAGCTTGCATTTCATTATAATGAGAGTAACGCTTCCAATTTCTGCTGGAAGTGTATTTTGGATGTATTCTACCATGGCAGGTGCCATCTCACAGGAGCATCTGGGGAACCCATGTTCTTCTCACCAGTCACTTCTTGGTGATGACCTTGCTGTCTGTCACAGAAACTTTCTTTGGTCACTGTCCATGGCTTGGATAAAGAGCAGCACCAAGATATTCCTCAAGGCCTTCCATAATAATATACCTGAGTAATGCCCCCAGCCTTTTTTGCCTACCAAAGTCCCCACAAGTTTGGAAGATGTGAAGGCCAGTTGTTTTGCAGTATTAAACATGGTCAATCACAAGGGACTTAATTCCTAGTGGAGAAACTTTTCTCCAGGCGGAGTTTCGTGTTAATAATACTCTTTTGTCCTCCTTCCTTTAACACGCTGGATACACAGTCACAGTCACCTGACAGCAGAGACCATGTGTATCTTATTCTGTCTGAGGTACCTGCTGAGGTGTTACCTGGCTGGCTTTTCTCTACAGACAAGTGTTTCTGTCAGCCTTTGAGTTTCTGTGCTGCTCTAGCAAGCCCTGTTTGGCTCGGTTATCTGTAGCTTTCTCATAACTCCCTATTATTTGCTTGGAAAACAACAGTGGACAGGTAGATTTCTCCTCTCCCCTTAGGCTACAAAGGGAGTAGTAACCTACTTTTGCATTTGTATCTCTTTTTAAAGTAGGTGTGCTTCCCAGGTAAGGAATTCTTTCTTGGCTTGGATGTACATTGTGCACTCAGTTCCTTTCACCACATTGTTTGTTATTTCATAAGATTCGTTACAGGTCTGCTACTTAAATTACCTTTCCATTTAAAATTTGAATCAGTCCATAATAATGTGCTCCATGGTGATTTCAGCAACTGATTTGTTTCTGTTCTGTCTTTTAGGCTAGAGTTTGTTAAGTAATCTTTTTTGTTTGTTTAATTGTTTTTTTTGTCGTGGGATCTATGAAATGAATGCCTGTGCCCCAGCACTGTGATGATCATTCATGTCTCAATCCATGCCTAGAGAAGCTGGGTCTTACAGGACCAAGATTATATGGTACCTGTTTCTAGTAGAGTTTCCACCCCAAAATGTGAGTGGCCACTGCTAGTGGCTTTCTACTGCTGGAGATTCACTGAGCAGCAGTAATGGTTATGCTGGAAACTCTGTCCTTTGTCATGTGAAGGAACTCCAGCTGCAAAACTGAACAGTCTCCAGAGAGATGACTTTCCTCTCAGTAACATGACTATTCCTATCCTTTGAATTTTGGTTTGATCAATAGGTCTCATAATTCACCAATGGATTAAGATTATAACTAATCAATTACAAATATTGCAGAAGTCTGTAGTGAAGACACTGAATCAATAGTTTATTAAGGAAGGCTTTTTTCTGTTGAAAGTTTGTAGCTTTGAGCATGCTGTACTTGGCACGGGCACAAGTTTTTCCATCTTTTGCCAAGAGGTTGTCAGTGAGGTTGGATCATCAGTTCTTTGGTATTCAGTGTGAAACCTGCGGTTCATATTGCCATTCCAGTAAATAGTTTCACTTTCATGAAGACTTAATTTGGGTAATGGGGTCTAAAGACTCATCCCACCCCCACATGGTGTTTGTTGGTGACAAGTACAGAACAGCTTTGTGCCAGAGCTTTGTTCCGTGCCAGCTCTACCACCTTTTCCTTTCTTTGAATATTTTAATTTCTCATTCCTATTGAGGGCAAGGGGTAGTGGTGGTGGTGATCTTGGTTTTGAAAGAGTTTCCAGCTGGCTTCTCCAAGATGGGGCTGGCTCCCTGGCACTGCTCCTGGTCTTGGAGACAGGCCCGACCCCTGCAGCACAGGGATGGTGCCACGGTCCTCCTGCCATCCCTGGTGCTGGGTGTGTGGGCAGGACACTCCTCCCAGCAGGAAGCCTGGGTTGTCCTGGCATCATCAGCCTGGGGTGGTTCTGCTCGGCCCCTGAGCTGTGTTGAGCTGTGGCTGCCCAGACTCAGTGAGCCCTGCTCGGGTCCCCGAGGGCCTGGGGACAGCAGCTCTCCAGGGCAGTGTGAGCTGGGAGGAAACGACAGCTCAGTTGGGAGGAAGTGCTACCTTTTAAGGTGATTATAAATGACAAGTCAAGAGACTTCTGGCTTATTCCTGGGCATATCCTTTCTGTGGCTCAACAAAAGGATGTTGGCAGGCAGCTACAGCACTGGTATTAAAAACATGAAAATGGGACGAGGTGGTGCATGTGTGTGTGCTGTGCTGTAAGTGTGCTGCAGTCTGCATTAATAGCCTCACTGATGGCTGCTTTTAAAACATATGAAAAAAGGTTTTGTCAGTGTTCATCCGAAGGTGTGTTGAGAGTTATTTGGAGTTAATTGGCAGCATTACTGTAGAGAAACAAGTTCCAAACTGTATTTGCCATTGAGTTTTTATTGTGCTTTTGTTTGACAAAAGAAGTGGGGTGTTACACACTTCCCATAACAAGGTACATGTAAGGTAGATTTTTGAGCCTACTTTTGCCCCTCCTTGCTGGGCATGTTCACATTTGCTCTGGCATTTGCAGCTTCACCTGTCGGGTCCTATGACTATAACTGAAGTAATAGAGAATGTATTAGGTGAGCTTTGAAAGTTAAAAAGAGATTGAACACTCCGTAGAACTCCCGTACCTTTGCTGAAAAACTCCATTTTAAATGGTTTGGATTTGAAGTGGTCTCTCACAAATAGGCAAAAAATGCAACTGGGTGAATACACATCCTCTTCCTATCTGTAATTTGTCCTGCTGTCTGCGATGTTGAGAAGATAAGTAGCAGCTGCCTTGGAGCACCTTGCTGAAATGGTTCATTTTCAGGTAGCATAAATGGTATGTGTGCCAAGTTTTTCAGTTCCTGTGATAGAGTAATTGGGGTGTTTGTGGATTCCTCCCTTTCCACAGGCCGGTTCAGAGCTTTGTCCTGCCCAAGGGCGCTCGGGCGTTGCTTGGCTCGGTGTCCCTGCAGTGCTCTGCTGCTTCCTCTGCTGTGCTTTACAGCACTCACAAAGTTCAGTTCAATAGCAGCTATCTGAAATTGTATATATTTTTATGGAGCTTAAGTAAGGCATTCTAAAAATGGAAAGATATGCCTCTAACTACAATTACTCGGTGAGCCTTACATGAAAGAGCGATCACAAGCAGTGGAAGTGCATTCTTTTCTGCTGGTGTCATCCAGGAGTGTATTTCCTGAGTTGGTGTATTGACGCTCTCCTGGGCTTGCAGACAGCAAGCAAGAGCAGGCTTTCTGGGTTTGAAAGTGGAAATCCCCTGAAACAGTAATTAATTGTTGTATTTTTTTATGACCTAAAAAATTGCGTAATATTCCAACTCCCTCCTATTACTGCGAGGCTCTGCTTTTGATCACTGTTTTTTAACTCTTGTTCTGAGCTTTGTGTTACAGCACAGTGAAAATAACTGGTTAAGTTCGTAACTTTACTGGTGGTACAGCTGTTTATTTGCATATATCAATATTAATTGTTAGGTATATCTAAATCCTAACTGTGAGCATGTGATTTTTTTCTATAATCTGTAGTTGTGAAATGATCTAAAGAATAAAGTTAGTTTGAATTTGGAAGGGGAGAGGAGCCATCCAGTATCCCATTTAGAGGAGACAGCAACACTTAAATAATTAATGTCATTGATATTGTCTGATACTGGCAAGAAGACAGCAGTAGCTCTTAAATGTTATCCTTGATTATTATTTTGTCTTTTCCTGTAGTGACTTCAATATTTCAGCTCTTATCATTTTCCCCCATAGTCTCTGCTTTATATCCAAACACAGGCAACTTCTGCATAAAATTTGCATTGTTTTGGTCGCTTGCTTCTGACTTTCCAATTGATTCAACTTGAAATTGGTTGCATAAAACTTCAGTGAAACAGACTGGGAAGACTGTGCATTTTCAGTGCAGTGGGAAATGGAAAATAAGCAGGAGGGATAAATGAGGTATCCTTTTTTATTTTTCCTCTCTTCCCTTTTCCCCAGGAAAGCACTTTGATTACAGGCATCCCAGCATTGTATTTTCCTCAGGGCTGTTGTTTTGCTGGTTTTCTTCTGAACTGGGTTTGTACCTGATTTGGTGAAGGACTTGGTCCATGTGTCTCACAAGCCCACATGGTGTGGGCAAGGCTTCACATTCAAGATGTGTTTCTCTAGTGCTCTTGTCATAGAACAAAATTAGGTAGGATTGATACAGTCTACTCTTGCCAAACCCACACTCTCTCCTAATACTCGAAGTTCTAGTGCCTGTATTGGTTTTGGTGTGCTTAATTTCCCTGCTCAGGAATTAGCATGTCACTAGAATATGGGGCAGGGAATGAAAAGGTAGAAATAAGGATGATGTTGTTGTGACCAGTATTTGAGATTCCTTTGATTTGAGTTTTTAAAATACATTTGAGTCGTATTTTCAGTCTTTCAGGAACCAAGGCAGCAAAGCTATCTGAATTGCATTTTGAACTGGTGAACTTTGATACAAAATGTTGCTACCTCATGACAAAATTGCGTGCCCGTAGCAGATTTTACAGGAAGAGATATTTTCCACTGCAAGAAGAAAATCCCATCTTAGCACCTCGTAGTGCTGCATAAAGATGCAGTTCTGCTGCATGGGGGAAGCCTGGAATGGTGCTCTGAGGGTTTCTCCTTGTGTTAACTGAGCATCAGTGAACAACCTGAACTGTTTGCCTTCATTCAGTATTTGTTTTGCTTCTTGACCATTTCCACACTTAATCTTCGTTCCTTCAATATATAGTCTTCTATCCTTCTGAATTTTTTTGTTGCCGTATGCTGGATTGGATACATTTTGCACTGTGGGCATCTATTTTGGAGTGTGGTTACAATTATTGACATTATTTAATGTACCATTGACCTGAGTTTTTTCCCCTCTGGCACTTCTGCAAAAAGTCTCCCTGCCTAGCCAAACACTTTAACCTGAGTCTGCCTAACCTTATAGCTGTGTCTGTCACCCACCCTGCTATGGGGAGGCACATGGACCACTTGGATGGGAACAGTTTGTGTGATTTTGTGTTTATCAACATTGGCTCATTCACCTGCTTTGTGGTTTTCCTCAAGTTACTCAGTTTTCTTTGATCTCCTCTAATCATCTTGTCACTTGTAAATTTTGGTGCTTCACAGCTCTTCATCTCTTTATAAAGTATTAGTAGAAATACTGAATTCTCTATACAGTAATGTGTAATCCTACTACTTGTACATTAAGTTTTTAAGGGTGAACAAAGTCAAATATACCTCAGAAAAATAATACCAATAATACTTCTTCTTTGGGAGATGGGAGAACTAATGGAAGTATTGGTAAATTTTGTCTTAAAAGCCAGATACTTATTGTCTAATTCATATAGTCTGATCCTTCATGCAAGTTTTTTTAGTGCCTAGGTTGGAGAACAGAAGAGGAGAGAGCTCCATTTGCTTAAATTTAGAAGTTTGCAAGGTAGAGTGTTCTTGGCAGCAAACGGAGTTTTACTGTGCAGTTCTGTTTCAGAGCAAAAGGAAGAATAAACTACAGCTTAGTGATTGATAAAACTTCATTTTAGTAAAACCTTTTGCCAGCACATAGCCATGCTTATTGGAGAATAGTGGTATTCCTCAATCTATGGAAATCATTTCAGTAGGAACATCCATAGGCAGCACTGAAGAACTTGTAAATGTATCCTGAACAAAGGCAGGTGTTTCAGCATCATCGGTTTCTAAATTTTGCAGGGACACAGTTGGGTTCTTGTCCCTGCCAATCCCAGGTAAGCTGCTCCTGGTTGCTGGCTCACTCCTGATCCAGCTCTGCCTGCAGAGATGGAGCCTGTGCTGTCAGTTCATGGCTGTCCTGAGGGAAACCACTGCTTGGGGCTGGGTGCTTTCTGAAGGCAGGATGCTCCAGACCACCTCACACCATATCCCTCGGACACTGGCATTGGCCAAACAGGGACCTGTGGAAATCTGTAACTCTCCAGCTGTCTTTTAAAGTTGCGGTTGTAGCTGATAATTTTTATCATTGAGAAAATGGTTTGGTTTTTTTTTTTCAAATGTACTATATGACAAAATTGAGAAGCATGCTTTTATAAATGTATATAGAATAGATTGGGGTTGATAATGCTTCCCGTTGAGGCATGTCTGCCTGCAGTTGGTGTGCATTATCTCTAGCAATAACATACAGAGTCACACTTCAGCAATAATTTTGCAGGGCTAGGAGAAAATAGAAGTGGAAATTGAATAGCAGGTTCAACCATTGCTGTGCTTGGTAGTGGTTATATCTGCACTTCCAGCTACTCTCCTCTGAGCTCCCGTTTGCCTGTTTTGGGAGTTCTGAGCTGTGAGGCTGAGCAGGTCCTGGTTTGGGCTGGGTGCAGGGCAGCAGTGCTGTCAGCACACCTGTGCTGCAGGTACTGACTGGCACAGTGTGCCGGTTACTGTGACATTCATTCTGAGTGACTTCAGACCCTAAATTAATTGAGGCTGTTCCAGCACCAAACTGACAACTTATCCTTCTGTGTGTGGTTGAATGAATAATCGATGAATGTCCTTGTCACCTGACAGTCTGTTTGGAAAACCTGAAATCCTTCTGTGATGCTGCATGTCCCTCCTCCCCCTCATTCTGCAGTAGGATGAGACTGAACTTTATCCCTTGAGATCAATCTGCTGTCTTTGCTAGTCTGCAGAGCTGGCTTTGAACGCTGTGCTCTGATGAGGCTGTCCTAGATGGCAGTGGATTTGGATACCTCGACACAACAGAGCAACATGGGCATGGGATGGCCCAGAGGAAAGGTTCAGATTTGAGGTCTTTTGTTTCTTTTAAGTCATGGAACCTTGTTGACTAAAACAACTGCAAACTCTATTTATTGCCATGTAGCTGCTGGTACTGCATCACTTGCGAAGCGTGAATGTGCTCCAGACATCCATCAGATGACAGAGGCTTCTTTTCAGGTGAGCTACAGACAGTGCCTTGGGCCTTGAAGGACCTGCCTGTAAATATGCCTTTATTCAAAATGGTTGTCTTGCTATACCTGCCTGATACCTTCTGGTGAATGGTTGGTTCAAAAGCTATAAAAAATATTAGTCTCATGAGCATGTTACAACTGGATGTTTGTGGATGTAGAATCTTGCCTGCTCACTGGAGTGAAGTTAAAGTATGTAGCCATCAGCCAAAAAGAAAAACCCAACAAAACAAAACAACAAAACTATCTTTTCCTAGGAGCTGTAGCAAAAATACCTTTATCCAAAAGCCAGGCTAATAACTTTTAGCATTTTTAAAAGGACATAGCACCAAATGCCTTTTGAACCTGCATGCATTTAGATTTTTTAAAAAAAAGTGGAAGAAAGTACATCCTGTAAAAAGGGATGAGGAAGAGGCTAAATTTAGTAGTAAGTCAGTTAAACACATCTCCCACACTTTTCAGGTGGCAGATCAGGCAGGTATAGGTTTCCTCTTTCACAGTGGGAATTGGTCTGCACAATTGTGCAGGTGGGTTTTATCCTGTCATTACAGAAGGGAGTTTCTTCCATGTTTTCATCAGATAATATATTTACTTCCCTGGTTTCATCCTTCAGTCCTCATGCACAAAACTTGTGCACTACTAATGCCCATGAAGAAAAGGAATCTCTGAATACAGTGTTTAGCCTGTAGTGTGATGTTTGGAGTATCTTCACTTAGTGCATCTGGAAATGTCAAACACCATTTTTCACGTGAACCTTGGAGCCATCTTTCACAGAACCCATTTTTAGTTCCTTGCATCATCTTAGCAAGTGGGTAAGTTGTGATCTGCTGCCTCTCCATCCGAACACTGTGCAGGCTGGCAGACAGAACGCAGAGCGTGTCTCTGTGGAGTCCCTTGGTTGCAGGGAGCTTGAGAACCCCTGCCTGGTTCGTGAGGGAGCAGCACTCCAGCCCTGTGGCAGGATGGAGCCAGTGGGAACTGCTCCTGCCTGCACTGACAGCTCTGGGAGGGAACTGGAAAAATCAGATAAATTTTAATTGTGTCTTCGTGTAAAAACTGTAGAGATGTTGTATGTCTTGTTTTGGTTTTGACTTTCACATACCTTGTAAAGGATGAGAAGAGCAGAGTCTTTGACCAAGAGCTGAGATGTGCCTTGTTGCTCTGAGTGTAGATATACAAGAATAACTTGGTTGTGTAGTAAATACCATGTCAGTGTCCCAGCAAGATGATTAAAGCTCATTGGAGCTGTTTCCTTCTGTACTAATGAGTATTGCTCTGATGTCCTTGGTGATTTACTCTTGTTGCTTGAGTTAACGTTGTAGCTAGATAAGTATGAGGATTTTCAGAGATGAGACGTTGCCCATTGTTTTTTTCATGTTACCCATATGAAATAGATCCAGTCCATCCTATCCTAACTGGCAGAGTTGGTAAGAATTGTGTTACCTCTTCAGCATGAGTTGAGCTGGGGACTGTTCTTACTTGCTGCAGGTCAGCAGTGGGAGGCTCAGAAACAGGGAGCACAGGTAAGGAGAAAATTTGGGAGAATAACCAATGTAAGGAAGAGAGGAGGAATACAAAGGGCAGGGAGTAGGAAGTTGTGAAAAAGCACCACTTTTTCTCTCTGGCAGTGATCCTGGAAAGATCTGGCTTCTCTTTGGGCCTGCACGACAAGGAGAGGGATTACTTGGTACTGGCAAAGCTGTCTGGATATGTCTAAGAAAATAACAGGAGGAGCAGTGAAAGGTGGGGAGTAGAGACTAACGAGAATGAAAACTGAAAGGATGGGTTACCACACTCAGTTTAGTGATTTCTCATCTCTCTTCTCTCCTTCTCAGCTGTGTGTTCTTGTTCTTTCCTGCATTAGTGATCACATAGCTGCGAGGTCGGCGGGCTCAGAAAAGTCTGCCCCCACCTCGTCCCCAAAAGCACGGCTGTGTCAGATGAACTCACTGCTGCTGGCTTTGCAGCTGCTTGACCAGTCGATCAGACACAAAAGAAGTGTTTCCCACTTTCTCTGCCCGCGTGCTGGGAGCACCAGTGTGAAGGCTGGGACTGGAGCCAGGCAGTGGCTCTGCCCGTGGCAGTGCCGGGTGCCAGGGAGTCTGCGGGTGTGCCAGAGGAGAACAGCTGGGAGGCTTTGGGAGCCGGTGCTTGTGTGTGCTGGGTGTGGGCAGGGCAGGGACACTGTCACTGGAGGGGCAGCCGACGGGCTGTTTAGGCGGGGTTTGCTCCAGCAAATCCCTCAGTTGCCCGAGGTGATGGTCCCGGCTGAACCCTCCCTGGATGGAAAGCTGAGTCTTTGTGGTGCTTTGGTTTGCACTGCTGTGATTTACTGCGTGGTTTCATGAAACCATTTGAGTGAGCCTCCACGGCAGAGAGGATGGAAAAGCCACTCTTTCCAAAATTGGTTTAGTGTTTTTCAGACTAGAGGCTTTAAATTAAACAGCTTTGTCTTCTTTGCAAACTTGATGTGGGCAGGCCAGCTTGGAGCAAGGTGGTCGCTACTTTTGGCCTTTACTTCTAAATAGAGAATTTAAAAATTTAGAATAGATGTTAAAAATTTTCTGGGATGTATGCTACAAGATTTAACTATTTTTTCTGGAAAATAATTTAAATTATTGAAAGACATTTTTATCAGAGACTAGAATCCACAGAAAACAGTAACAAATTCTCACTGTCATCCTCGTCTGTTAATGTCCCCCAAAAGTTTCCAAGGCTCTCACATTATACTCTTGAGCTACACTGTAGAACCATTTATACCATTCACAAGTCTGTAGTTCTGCAACATTCACCAAAAGATCATTCTAAAACATTTAAATCCTCCAATTCTCATGTATTCTTTGCTATCAGAGAACCTAAGCCTGTAAACTTTGATGTTCAGTAATTTTAAGATGTAGTGAGGTGTGATGAAATGCATTGCACAGAGCAGTAAAATAAGTTTTCTGAGTTTTCGTTGTGGCTACAGAGATCTCGCATCTTCAGTGTGTGGGAACAGCTTGTGAATTAAAAGAGCTGGAATACAGGGAAGCTTTAGGGTGTGTTTCTGATGGTACCTGTGTGTGTTGCCTGATCCGTCAGTGCCCAAGGTTTGCAGAGAGCAGCCTGGGGCAGGACCTGGGATACTGCAGCAAAGGACTGTAGGGCATGAGGGTTTGGACAGACTGGGAACAATGTAGGAACAAAGTCTCCCCTTCTGGGTGACATCTGACTGCTTGGCTGTGACAGGAGAGGCAGGCAAAATAACTATGAACCTAATGTTTTGAGGGATGAAGTCTGATTGCTTGTTTTCCAATAATGCATCAGTTATCCGCACCCGAAGGAGGGAGTAGCATAAGTCCAGGGGGTATCTTCAATGGGTAAATCCCAATCTTGTGTAAGGAAGAAAGAGGTTTTCTTATTGACTTCTCTCAGCTTCTTATTCATACCTGATTTTAAGGCTCTCATGAAACCTGTACTTGCTATTTCCTGTTCCCGTAAGGTGAAGAGGAGAACCTGACTTGACTTTGTGAGTAAGCAGTGCCTGGACAGAGGTGTGGTGGTGGGAACTGGGCCCTGAAGAGCATCTCCCCACTCCTGTCACCCGAGCTCAGGGCCTGACAGGAGGTCAGGGTGAATGAGCAGACTCATTTGTTAGCTCAAGTATGTGCCTAAGTGTTTGTAGGATCAGAGCCAACAGTTGTCTAATCTTGAAATCGAGATTAGAAAATGAGTAACGTTGCCAAGAAATGTGTTAATTGAAGGAACAGCAGTTAAAACAACTGCCTGTGTGGAAGGGTGTAGCTCTCTAATTACATCTCTTAACACTGAGATAGATGCACATTTAACACTGACACCTTCACTAATAATTAATTTGATTGTGTTTTATCTGGGTGTTGTTATTAGTTACTCAATACTGGGTATATTTTCTGTTCAGATGAATTAGCACACCTTCTAGCCACTTCAGATGGATGTCTTCTGGACTAGTTTGTTACAGAAATGTCCTACAGGTAGGCTGAAAATTTATTCACAGTGTTGGGGTGAGAAGGAAGTGACAGAGAAAACCATGGAAAAGAAAAACTGAGATTGTCTCACTGCTGTGCTCATTATATAGTATTTTTGTAGGTTTTAGTTGATCCAGTTTTAAGCATTCATGTAGACAACATACTTTGGAAGTGATCACTTCTAAGGAAACAGCACTGCATTTTTGTAGTGCATGGTACATTTTTGGGGTTGTGGCACATCACAGAAGCTTGAAAAAGTTAAGTGCTTTCTTTAAAGTGCTTTCCCTCATGTCTTAATGAAATGAAGAAGTCTCACTTGTTTGATAAATACTGCACTGATTTCAGTGTTATAAGACATAACTTATCTTTTGTAAACTGTAGTTGGACCTTTGGAAAGAACTGGAAATACAGAAGTATGGCCATGATGGCATGTTGTACTGGCTTTGGCTTGAGGTGGAGTTTCCTTGCTTTGCTTTGCTTGTGCGTGCAGCTTTTGCTTTCTCTGTTACACTGTCTTTATCTCAACTTAGGAGTTTTTGCACTTTTTAATTCTCTCCCCGTCCTGTGGGAATGGGAGAGTGGGGCTGAGCTGCTCACCAGGTTAAACCACAACACTCCTAAATAGTTTTTAAATTGATTTACAGCTGCAAACATGCAGAACTCTGCATAATTGAGAATGCTGTGCTGCTTTATTTATTTTTTAAAAACTTGGCTTTATTGTCCTGTATTTTGTATTTCTCACCTGGAAATCCCAAGCCAAGCAGGCACTCCCCTGTTACGTGCAAGTGGAGACATGTTGGAATGTATGGACCAGCAAGCAGCCCTCTTCTGAGAGAAGCCCATGTGTAACTTGTGAGAGTTTTTGAGATTTGTCCTTTTGATTGCTTAGCAAATGTTTCTAAATGAAGGAAAAGCTTGACTGGGTAGTTTTATCACTTCACGATATGCTAGCAAATTTAACAGTTCATTTACAAACCTGAAACACTGAGTTGTAGTAATAAAAGAACTGTGGAAAGTGATATAAAAGATCAGGTGTGACACAGGGAATTGTGACAAGTATTCTGTGCTTCTTTGGGTTATTACTGCTTAATGAAAGAGTTGGTTTTTAGAAGTAAAACCTTAAAGGAACAATTTTCGTTTTCTAAAACCGTGAAGTTGAGTCTTTGACTTTTCAAAATGCTATTATACAGCTATTAGAGTTGGTTTTTTATTCCACTTACTTGATTGCTATTTAATGGGTTCTGTAGAAGCAAGGTCCTTGAAGCTTCAGGGGTGCACCCGCTTGACGGGCAGCATGTGACAGACTCAGTGTGGCAGCCTTTGTATCTGCAAGCCTGAAACCAATAAAAATAGTGTTTCAAAAATAGCCGGATATGTCTGGTTATTCATTTGTGGCACCTTGGGAACCAAGTAATGTTTAATGTCGCTTTATTCTCAAGAGTGAGTTCTGTTCTAGTTGCAGGAGCTCACCACGGTCTCCCTCGGCTGCGCACACCCACGGGCACGTGGAGCTGGGGCTGAGGGCAGCTGGATCAGGAATTCCCTGTGGGAGCCTCCGCTCCCTCTGCGGCTGAGGCGGGAGGGCCTTGCTGGGCCGTGGGGTGCCCTGGCTGTGCTGGGAGAGGAAGGAATGTGCACCCTGGGCTGCAGGGGGTGGACATGAGGAGGACAGTGTGCCTGGTCCTTACAGTGCCATGTCTGTGGGAAGGTGAGGGGAGATCCGTGTCTGTGGGAAGGTGAGGGGAGACCTGTGTGTGTGGGAAGGTGAAGTGAGGGGAGACCTGTGTGTGTGGGAGGGTGAAGTGAGGGGAGACCTGTGCCTGTGGGAGGGTAAGGTGAGGGGAGATCCATGTCTGTGGGAAGGTGAGGGGAGACCCGTGTGTGTGGGAAGGGGAGGAAAGGAGAGGGGAAGGAAGTGCAGTGGCTCTTGGTGTGGCTGAACCAGCGTGCTCTGGTGTCCCTGTGCACGTGCTCTGGTGTCCCTGTGCAGTCCTGACACTAGAAACCTGGCAGTGCCACGTTTGTGCAGTTTCATTTTCCTTGTTCCAGAAGATAATTGTGATAGCGATGTACAGTGAGAACAGGCTGTTCATACAGACTCATTTCAGGGTATGGGGCAGCCTCCCTGTGCTACACCTGCAAGGTGCTGAGGGGAGGAGAAGTGCTGCCCCAGAAGTGGCTGATCCTGAGTTGGGCTCCTGCTCTGATGTGTTTGGGAAGCAGCTTTTCCTTCTCCTTTTGCCATGGCAGAAGCTGGTGGGTGACCAGGCTCCTGGACCACATATTGTCCCCATGACTGCTCCACTGCCTCTCATCACTCACATCACTTGAGTTCCCCTGAGACTGTTTGAATCCCTCAGTGACTGATGTGAAACTGCACATGAACCGTGTCACCAGCATTTTTAGCAGACAGGAACAGCGTGGTTAATAAAGACCCTGTTCTCGGTGAGGCTCATGGGCCTGAGCAGGAGCCATCCATCTCACGGTGCACATGCCACTGTACAGGAAGCAAAATGAAAGTACTTGTCCTTACACCGTCCCTCTTCAGTGTCTGCTCCTCCTGTGTGCCCGAGCCTGCCCGTGGCAGCACAGCACTCCTCTGACAACACTGTGCTTTGCCTGTGCGAGGGCAGAAACCTCCCAGGAGGCCAGTGGTCCTGTAGAGTGTTTCCAGAAGAGATCCCTCCAGGGTCAGCTCAAGTCCCCTTCCAGCCCAGGGAGAAGGAGGCAGCCCTGCAGCAGAGGTGTGCGCTAACCTTGTGGGTTGCCCTGTCTCTTTATGGCAGTGGGTGCCCTGTGCTCATCCGGGTGGTCATGGCTAACACAGCTCTGGGCTGAGGGGTCTCATGGGTCCATCCTCAGCCTTGGAGCCCATTTGCAGCATAAGCATCTCCTAACTCTGTGTAAGGAAGGGAAGGGGGAAGGAACTTGTGTTCCTATTTGTCTGCTCTAGGAATATTGAATGAGTTTGTTCTGAAAATCTAAAATGAAATACGGACTACTTGTAACATTAGACCTTACAAGCTTTGTTTTCTGAAGGAAATTATAGCGTGGTATGTGTGCAGAAGCAACATGAATGCCACCTTTAATAGTTTAACGCTATTTTCAAAGCATTAAACACATTTCATAAGTATTTCTGTAATATTAGTTAATAGTGACTTCGATAATTGAACAAATAAATTGCTTTTTCCCATGGACTGGAGTTTTTAGTGCACTGCCTCTGCAATAGTGCAGCTTGGGATTCTTGGATGCTAATCCTGTCAGTCTTTTCCAGGCTATCCATAGCCCAGGGCAATTGCTTTAACTTTGGTATTTTAATTTCCTCTTTTGCAAAAAGAGCACTAGAAGCGTTATTTCCATTAAGTTTTTATTACCATAATTAGTCTCTTCCATGGTTTGCTCCTGACAGCAGAGCATTCTGCTGTTATGTGTCATTCTATGCTGAAAACTGCACGTGCTGAAATGGTACTGATCCTGGGCATTCTTAATGGTTAGCACTACTATTTTTCATGCATCTTGAATTTTGCTTTTTTAATAACCAGCACAAAATAGTGTTTTTAATAATAATCATTAAATGTCGTGCTGCTTGCTTGCTTCTGCCCAACCCTTGTGTTCTGTGGGTGATTCTGGTCTCTGTTAGTGAAGGTAAAGCACAGTCAAAGCAACATACATTGATATTAGTAATGCAAAGTTCTCTGCTAACTTGGTTAAGTTTGGGAAGTTTTTAGAAAAAAGTATAAGATCATTTATACTCCTGAAAACTTGAATTTTAAACGTCACTGGCTCAAAATGTAAACTATCTTAAAATCTTGTTATTGCAGGCAAGATGCCAGCCCCTGAGCAGAGCCCGATGGTGGAGGAGGGGCTGCCACAGACAGCGCAGGAGACATCAGCGGGCCCAGGCATGGAACCAGAGGCTACTGCCACCACCATTTTAGCTTCTGTAAAGGAACAGGTATCTGCTTTGTTTGCAGCAATTTGTCAGTTCACAGTGTGTGTGGAGTTAACAGCTGTCTCTTATTGCACTGCTGGAAAAAACACCCCTGGTTTTTTTCTATGGCGTGTTGCCCAGCGTCACTGTCGTATATTTTGTGTATCAGAGTCTGAATATAAGGGGTTCAGTTACCTGCATTGAACAGAAGCATCATTCTGGTGTTCTGTATCCATTGGAATGTCTGCATTGCGTTGTAAGTCAGACTGGAAATGCAGGTTTAGTGTTGAAAGAAGAAAAGCTGGTGTCGAATGGATGGAACATTGGAACCGGTCCTTGACCATCCTGCAAAGCTGTGTACAGTGCTGCAGAGACCTGCACATACAGACTGGGTATGATTAATTGCATTTTATTAGAGAATGGGACTTAAACTTTGAGTTTGGTTTCAGTTAGCAATACCAAGGTACTAAAGTATTTCAAATCTGCACACATTTATGGGTGTGTATCTAAGGTGATAGTCTCTATAGGAAAATCAAATTGTGTTTGCAGTCAAGTTCAGTCTTAATGTGTAAAAGTTATTCAAGGGGGAAAAAATTGCAGTTTTATGAAGAAACATTCTGACCAAAGTTTTTGTTGGTGCTTTGGTTTTGGGTTGGTCTTTTTTAAAGAACACAAAGAGAGAAGTAACAACTTGGCTTTCATTGTATCAGAATGAGAAATAACGATGATCTTTCTTGGCTTAATATGGAATTTGTAACATCTGAATATCAGAAGAAATCCACTTTGCTGTCTCTGTTTTGCAACTTCCTTTAAGATGAATAGTGCTTGATTCAAGATGGTAACTCTGAATGCAAACACTTGATGTATTAGTTCTCGTGTGGTCCCATAATAGTGTCCGAGCTGTGGTTGCTGGGATCTCCAGGGATCTCAGTGCCCAGAGCAGTGCCAGTGCCAGGACTGTGGTTGCTGGGATCTCCAGGGATCTCAGTGCCCAGAGCAGTGCCAGTGCCAGGACTGTGGTTGCTGGGATCTCCAGGCAGGATCTCAGTGCCCAGGGTGTCTCTGCACTGCTGCAGCAGTTGTGCTCACTCTGAGGTTGCACTTAGGGCAGCACTGCCTGTAACAACCTCATACACGAGTGTGCAGTGAAAAGCATTTGTTAGTATTCCCTTGCCTACCCAAGCAATGTTTTTATATTTTATTAGTCTTAGAGAAAAAATGATAATGGAATATTTCTTCATTTTGAAAATGAGGTTAAAACTTCTCCCCCTTTCCATTCATAAAAAGACTATGAAAAGATACGTGGGCTACTACATCATTAAATTCTGATGAAAACTAAAAAGTTAAAATTGTCATTAATAGTGTTACACAAACTTCAGAACTGGAGCCTTAGTGTAGAATGTACAGACACATAAAATGAGGGTGAAGGGAGGAAGATGTAAATTGTACTTCACTCTTGGAAGTGATAACATGAAAGCATTAAGAGCCAAACTGTTGCTTTCTGGTATTTTTTCTGTTGATAATAATTATGGACACTGACATGTTCAACACCCTTCCTGTGTGGCAGAAAGCCCAGAACAGAATATTTTCCAGTGCAGTTCTTTACTTTATTAAGCTTGAACAGAAACTACTACACTGTTTGCTGTGGTCCAGCTTCCTTTGGTACAGGAATTGCTGTGAGGTGCAGCAGGTCAGTGTTTGTAAAATAGAGCTGCCACACCCTGACTTAAGTACTTCAGAAGCACTGCAGTGGAAACACAATCCAGGAAAGTCTTTATTATTACTTGTCAAATTGTCCAGATTTTAACTTAATAGAAACTTTTAAAATTACTATAGTAGTTCCGAAATAGATAAATTTATTGAATAACTTTAAGCTTCCTGCCATAGCAGAGATACAATAGCCATGATTATATAAAAAGTTGCACTCATTAGTCTATGAACCCTGCAACCCACTTCTAAATAAACTCTCCGTTTGTTTCTTTTTTCTATTATGCCAAATTAGTTTAGCAACTGTTTTACCAAACTGGAGTGTGTCCCCTGAACTCCAAGCAGACCCTCATTGAGTCAGGTGTCAGGTGGCTGGGCAAATCTCCCTTGGTTATATTTTAGGAAAGAAACGTTTCAATTCACTCTTAGTGTGTAAAATAATAGAACAAGTGTAACCTGTGAGAAATTTAGATTGCTACACCTTTGTACTTTACTGACAAAGCTCAAGTTCCATTTTAGTGTGAAAACACATCCCTCGTTAGTATAAATTCCAGCAGTGCTACCACAAGCCCCACTGGCTTTGGCTAGGGCAGGGGACAGTTCTGTCCCCAGACTGAGTTATTTTGTGGGTACACAGGCAGGTGTGCTCTTGGCTCACAGTCAGGGGAGCACTGACTCGTGCTGGTATAACTGGTATCTCTGGTTAGTGACCTGCCGAGCCACTGAGACACTCACAGGTCCATGGGGCCAGCTGGGATTCCCCAAGGGCACTGAGGGAGCTGCAGAGGAGCTCGCCCAGCCACTCCCCAGCATTTATCATCAGTCCTGGCTCACCAGAGAGCTCCCCAGTGACTGGAGGTGCCACTGTGCTGCCCATCCACAGGAAGGGCTGGAAGTCTCTTATCCATATTAAAAGTAAATAGAGTATTTTCGTACTAAAATAACAACTTGTTAAAAATTGTAGGGGCAGCAGCGTAGCGGTAACTTTTTTAGGGGGTTAGAATGTAGGGCAGCTAGTTGTCAACTGCTCCTGGCATGTTTGTGGAATCACTGCTTCTTTCCATGTGCGAGCTGTACCCTGCTGGATTTGGAATGAGCTGCTGCTGAACTGTGAAGATTAAATTGGATCATTTGGAATTGTGGATTTCCTGCTTAGCATGTTAGTTTTCAGTGATTGGGCTGAGAGAAAAGGTCTCACAGGAAAAAACACTCATCGATGCAATTTTCAAAAGTAAGTGGAATATGCTGATTTTGATGTCTTTGCTAAGAGAGAAGCACTTGCAGCAGTGGCAGGTTTTGTAGTTTGGTTTAGTTGTTATTGACACCTAGAGATGGACAATCTCTCACCTTTTCTTTTGTTAACCAGTGACAGGGTAAGAATGATTGGATATGCTTTCAGATGGATAATCATAAATCCTTTGGGTTTCCCTTAGTGTTTTCCTAGAAGTGTTCTACTGTTCAACACTTCAGCAAAATCTTTTCCTTTTGTATAAGTGTATTGAACCATATTGTATAAATAGAGAACTTGAAATTTGCTTTTTTTTGCTTCTTTATTGTTTAAGTACAATTTTTTCATGTAGTTATTGAGATTTTTATAGTTTATGGTTTCTGCTGTTTAGAAGCATTTCTAGTTTCAGTGAGTCAAGTCTGAGAAGCCAACTTCCCAAAGGTTGTATTCTAGGACAAAATATATGCCACTCCTGTCTCAGGTGAAATGGCCAACTCATTTCCTTAACCAAAATTCTCTGTACTCCTTTTTCCATGCGAAGGTCTAGAAGTTAATTCTCCTGTCTCGCGTGTACTGTTCGGCTTCTGAGGAGAAATTCCCCTGGTGGAAGAGCCTGCCCAGAAGTGTGGGTGCCCTTGAAATACCCTGGGGCAGTGACACCCTTTGTAGCACCCTTAGTGTGGGTAAGCAGGCTGTGTGCTCGGCAGTGGCTGAGCCCCCGTGCCCAGCTGGCAGAGCACACTGGGCTCCACACCGATCTCAGCAGCCCCAGCGCTGTCACGAGGCTCACAGAGGATGTGTCAGAGGCAGCCAGGAATGCCTCCAGTGCCATTCTTCCCTTCTGACACTGCCATCAGTGAGCTTTCTATGAACTGCTGAAAGTCTGATCCCTCGTCAGCTAGAGCAGCACTAAAGTGTTGTACCAGACTAGTGAACAATGCGGGCATAAAAGTATTAAGGGCTTTAATGGTCTGCTGCTGTTGAATGCAGAGTAAGTGTGATCAGCCAGTAATTGTAGCTATGTCATTTCACATCCTGTAATCTGTGATTCTCTGCACTGCCCAATTTTTTATCTTTTGTCTTCTATTTTGGAAGATCCTGAGATACTGAAAGCATGCAAATGCAGTTGTGTGCGTGAGTAAACTTAATTTTTACAGACAACAATTGAGGTTGCTCTTATATGGTTAGTTAAAAGTACAGGTTTTTTCTGAAATAGATTCTGGTAGAGAATTTAAATATCAGGTCACTACAGTATGGCATTCATGTTGGAAAATACAATATGTTTTTAAGTAGTCGCTTGATCTCACTCCGAATTACAGCAACTTGAAATGTAGCACTCTGCATAGATCAGTGCAGGAGATTTAATGTGAAGGAAGGTACAAGTGAACTTAATTTTGTTTGTCCTCTTCTTCATTGCATGTTTGTATCATAAAAATATCTGAAATGTTGTTGCCTTTTCTGTAGCACTGTGTGAACTTTCATAGGCGATGGGAGTTGTGTGGCTCTGCACTGTGTGTGGCAGTGAATGAGAAATAGTAAATGCGAGGTAAAATATTCCTCTCAGATGTGGGCTGCACTTTCTTAGATCAGCAACTTGAGCTATTGAAAGAGTCTTAACTCAGTTGTTCAACAGGCAACATTTTTGTGATTAGGAACACATTTCATAGTTCAGCTGACAATTACCTTGGTCGTGTTTCACAGACAGTGACATTTGGTGGTTGAAGCAACTTAGCATATGCCAGTGTTACTGCAGCTTGGAGTACCAGCCCATCCGTGTCCTGTCTTCTGCCACAGCAGCCCCTGACAACTGACCAAGAAGCTGCAAGAGATGCATCTGTCTGTTAGAGACATTGTCTCCCTCAGCTATCACAGCTGCCCAGTCTGGGTCTGACTAGCCAGGCATGAACCACCAAAAGGAGTCTGTGACTTCACTGCTTGTGCCATTGCTGCTTATTCTTGCAGACCTGTCACCACAAAATCTTCCATTAGCCACCTGGACCAGCCTTTGTTCAAAGTTTCAAGTTGTTGGTGTTTTGCCAGGAGTATTCACAACAGGGCAGGAGGAAAGTAATTTTTGATTTTTTAGCATTGTAATCTGGATTCCTCATTCTCATCCATGTTACTGCAGGATGAAAGTTCCTCATTAACAGAAATTAAAAGGGTGAGTCTGCAACATGGTATCATGATGGGATGCAGATAGAAGGCACAGAATTGCCTCTAAACCTTCTTTTATTTATTATCCAAAGCATGCAACAGGAAAACAAGAGTCTTCATGGTCAGTCATGCAAACTGCATTCCCATTACTTACCCATTGTCAAATATTTGCTGGCAATAGCCCAGCCCAGCGTGTTGGTGGTTGTTGTCCCTTGCCAGGGAGCCACCAGCCTGTCAGAGGCACTCAGCTTTCACATGGCAAAAGGATTCAGTTGTCAGGGTTGGTATAACTGGTCTGGTCTGTACCTTGCGGCAGGGATGTGTCATCTCGAGTCAGGTCTCGGCATCGCTGCCAAGGAATTACCAGGGCACGTGGAGCTCGCCAGGGAAGAGCTCGTGGTCACCTGGGGTGAACACCACAACGTCAACACCCCATGCAGGCTTTGTCCCTCCTCTGAAAGCTTGAGCCTCCAAAAGGAAATGACACAGCTCTAAAATGTGCTGGGCTCTGGTTCTCACTCCTGGCAGCCTGTGTGCCTGCAGCCGGTACAGCTGCCTCCCAGAGCAAGCTGCTGTGTGCTTCCTGCTCTGAACCTGCAACTGTGGTTAAAGCTGTCATTTTCTCTTGGTTTGTTTTAAGAATTATGGTCTGTGGTTTTGCGGTGGAATTTAGGTTCTGAGCACAAAACCTGTGTTTTGATAAGATAATTAAGTAGTTACTGCTAAAGGGGTGAATAGAATTACAGGTTAGTTTTTTTTCCCTTGATGTATATTGGATAGTCTTGGAAAAAAGTGGTTCTGGCCAAGCCAGAGTAGTGTGTCTGTGTGAGGAGATTTGGTTGCTCCTTGGAATGCAGTATGACAGCGTGTTCTGTGACCTGCACCTGTAATTTCAGTATGTGCTTGCCACATGGATATTCTGCTGCAAATGCTAATAAGCTTATTAAGAGTTGTCTTTGAGTCCTATGATGCCATTTTGTCATCAGGCAGTGCTGTAGTAGGCAGTGGGTTGTGATTTGTGCCCAGGGCAGCAGCTCCTCTGTGCTGGGAGCTCCCTGTTTGAGGAGCATGCTCTCCCACTGCTCCCAGAGAGCTGACCAGGGAGACAAATTCCAGGAGATTCCTGCCAGAACCAGTGTGCTGTCTGATAGATACACACCATGGGGGGTAGGTCATTCAGAGTGGTATCAAATGTCTTTATAAGGAAGCATAAACTAGGAAGGTGATCGATTTCTAATTGATTAGGACTTAGTTTTCTATAGTAATACTATGATTTAAGCTAAAAGAAAAAAGGCTTAAAGCATTGAGGCATTCCAGCTTGGTCCAGATGGGACCTCTTGTCTATTTATGCAGGTGCTTAATACCTATCACCTCCAGCTGCATATACCAAATTTAAGAAGACACACACAAAAGTCAGCACTTGTTTCAAAAAGTCTGTAAACTCCTGCTTTCCTGGGCTCCCAGGCTGCCCATGCCAGAACGTACTCACACTACAAAATAGAGATGGGTTGGTTTTTTCTGCTGTGCTTGCACTTACAAAAGCACTTGAGATCTCCCTGAGCATCAGAGTGATTTCAAACTGGCAGATGAGTTACCCCTCTGCTGCTCAGTGCACTGTGGGGCTTGTGGGCTTTCTGGTCAACACCAAAACAGAGGGATGAAGAACAGTGTAGGCAGCTGATGCTGTTGGTCCAAACTCAGCAGTGCAAGTGCTTCACAAGTGGCTGAGCAGGACTTGGTGTTTTTTTCTCTTATTTCTCCTTAACACAGGTTTTGTGATAGAATTGAGTGAGTTTTGCTTTTTGAACGTAGTATAAATAAATGAAGTAAAATATATTGCTCTGTTACCCATTTATTCCATTCACCACTCCCACTCTCAAGAAAAGTTGAATTACAGTTGTTTTGTTTTAACTGGCTTTGAAGTTTTGCAGTGTGGGGCAAAAAACAGGGATTTTTACTTAAATAGGCAATTTGTTACTTTGGATGTTATGCAACAAGGGGTCTTCTAGAATAATGTGTTCACTATTGCTTCTGTATGTAATGAAAAGGCAGATTAATAGAGGTTGCTTGAATGGAAGCAGGTAATGGCTAGCATATGTTTTACTTTATTCATCTAATTAAAAGATTGGTAAATAACAATTGGTTCACATTCAGAGTTTGCATCTGTGACATTGCTATTTGAATATTGGTTTAAGAGTAAGGAACAGGAAACAGCTTTAAACACAGGCTAAATGTTTTCTGTTATTTCTGCAAACAAGCAGCACAGTACTGTGTATTTTGAAGGTTTGTGTTTGTTACGTGCTGTACAGTACACCCATCATTTAATCTGGAAGAAGCTTGTCTTGCTGACATTTGCTCCAAAACTTGCAGAGCTTCAGCATCTGAATGGATTTTTTTTGAAATCATGGCATTCTCTGCTAGCATGTGAATGACATTCTGGAGAATCAGCTTTTAGATGGATGTATCATCTATATTCTGACTTAGAATTGGAAAATAAATTATCATTTATGAATTTCTTTGACTTTTTTTGCTTAAGACAAACTGTCTGAATGAGCTGACTGGAGCCTGTGGACCCTCGTGGTATAACATGAAGCTGTATCAAGCCAAGCACTGGTGTCAGACTGTGACAACTGGGTCTCTGTGTCATACAAACCTTTGGATATTCTCCATGCTTTCTGTTCCAGTCACGGGCCCATGAGGTTTGTGGTGGTCTGTGGGTTATCATATTTGTGAGGCTCTTCATCTCAGGTCTTGGAATTAAAATGATTTAGCTGTAGAATTCTGTTTAAAAGCAGCTTTAAATAAAATCCGAGTTTAGAACATATGTCTGAAATGCTCTTTCAAATCTGAGCATCCACTGTGCCAAGCTTTTCCAATGCCAGGGCTTGCCAGCAATGCCAGCCTCTTGGCAGGGGTGGCCAGGAGGAGGCTGAGGGCCCCGGTTCCCCCCATAACTGCAGTGTATCCCCTGCTCCCCGAGTGGAGCAGCAGCAGAAAAGCACAGTCTGCTCTGTGGGTGCTCCTGTGCGGGGGCAGTGCTGGGAGAGCTCCATGTCCTGAGTGCCGAGCCTGGGGTTGTGGCCAACATTCGGGATGTGAGGGTGTGGTTATTCGGTTTGGTTAGGGAGCTCTCCAAGTGTTGGGAAGTGTCCACAATCCCTCGTATCCTCTGGGAGGGGCAGGAGGCTCTGTTTGGAACAGCCCGTGTGGGGAGTGGGGCTCAGACTGTCCGGAGCAGCCTTTTTGGTTCTGCCATCTCATCTGGTCGTTCCGGCAGGAGGGCACCTGCTGTTTGCCCTGGCCCTGAGCTGCCTTCCTGAGGAGATAGGTGCCAATTAGTCTTCTTTTGCGGGGTTCTTGGAGGGGATCTCCTTGTGTTGTCAGTACTACTTCTGCAAGGTAAATCTTGGGGTTAGAGTACCTTTTCCCTTCTGTTACTCTGAGTCTCCTGTGGAAGTCCTCAAGGCAGGACCTGGGAGCAGAGGTCCGTGGAGCAGAGGTCCTGGGAGCAGAGGACCTGGGAGCCGTGGAGCACTGCTGAACCACCCTTCATCTTGCTGAAAAGGGAGTGGAAGGAGAGCCATTCATGAGAGGGGGGTGGTTCAGCCCTGTTTGTGTGATGTGAGGTGTGAGGGAACAGTTGTCATGAGCTGTGATCCCTGGCACTGTGCGAGGGGGAGAGCTCATGTGCAGTTCCATTGCATGAGTTACACACAGGGAAAAACCTGGTCAGTAATTTGAGCTGTCAAGTCAAAGGAGTGCTCTGTGCTGTACTTGACCTGTATGTAAGACTTGCTTCATCAGATCATTAAATATTTGTGTTCATCTATTTTTATATAGCGTTGAACAGTTTACAAACTTCAGAGGGTTTACAATATCAGTTTGAAAAATAATGTGATTGCTCGATAGAAGCCTTTTCTGTGGTTCATAAACGCTGACTGTGGATGAGAACACCCCCAATATCCCTTGATGTGGCACAGTCTCATTTCAGAGTGCTGTAGGAAATGGTTCCAGGTTTCAGTAACACCCACCCTGTGCAGCACTGGTGTCCCGTGTCACATTCCACAAGCCTGTTACAAAGGCTCAGGTTTGGTACCTTTGACCAAGAAATGTGACAAAAGCTGAACTCAGGTGAAATAGCTCATCTGTACCCTCAGCCAGTTTGAAATGATAAATGTTAAGGTTTCCAAGTACAGAAGTCAGAATGTGGAATAGTTTAGGATTTGAAGGTTTGTGATTGTAAAGGTTAGGATATGGTATTTTCCAGTTTCCTTGTTTATAGATGCAATTGAAGACTGACTTTACAGGCACTGATTTTGTTAGATTGTGGGAACATAAGGAGACACAAAAAATTTAATTGCAGGAGGAATAAAATCCAAAAATGCTTAAACATGTTTTTCTTTTTGTAACAGGTGATAAATCAATATTTGCATGAATCACTGATTTAAGGAACCATTAAATTTCCACTTTATAGTTTATTCCCCTAAGGAAGAGTCAAAACAAAAAAACATGATTGTGATGAATCAGTGATTGTTTCAGAGTTAATCTACACCCATTTTTTAACATCAAGAATGCTTTTCTTTTTATTTTGAAATTTCAGGAGCTCCAATTTCAAAGACTTACCAGAGAACTGGAAGTGGAAAGGCAAATTGTGGCTAATCAGCTAGAGAGATGTAGGCTTGGAGCAGAGTCACCAAGTGTCGCCAGCACAAGGTACAGGTCCTGATGACTTTACTTTCATTTGTCCCATAAGTTAAAGGCTTTTTAGTGGTACTTATGTCCTCTTCATATATTTTCACTGGTAGCTATTCACCTCCATTAACGTCCAAAGTATTAAAAAAATGCGGATTTGCTGTGAAGAGTTACGGGACAGTTTCAAGAGGTCTTCTAATAATTGATTACATTTTCAATAGAATGTGTGGTTTAAAGCTTTAATTTCTCTCTAAATATGTTAAATTTTACTTTTTAGATTCAGCCCAGGAGAAATAGAGTAGACTTACACATATTTGTGTCAAAGTAATGATGCTAGTTAAATGCAGTAATCCAATTATTTATTTTTTGCCCTAAATTACCTATCCAGTTTCATTCAGCTTTTCTGAAACTGTCAGTCATTACATGTGTTTTCAGGGAACATCTTGCTATAAGTATGTAAATAGTGTGAAACATTCCTCATGTATTTTCTATGCAATGACCGTAGCTATGGCAAAGCATTTGTTAGTGTTTCAGGTGTAACGAGTATTCTGATTATTTATTTATTTTAATTCCCCAGCAGTCTTTGTAAGTCTAAATGTGTTTGAGGACTCACTGATCTCAAGCATGTGAAATGAATCAGAAAGCCTCGATAACATGTGTCCTTATGAACCATTTGTACCTGCAGTTTGGGTTCCAACAGAGCTTCTGCTGGCGTGGATTTAGAGTGTGCTCTGAACATTAGTGTTTCTTGCCTTAAGTACTGTTTGTTTCTGGATTCCTTCAGCAGTAAACCTGGGTATCATTCTGAAATGTTTCCCTCTGTGGTCATAGTAAATATTTCTGCAAATTAAATGGAAAGTTGTTCCTACAAAAACTTAAGAAACAGGAGGCAATTATTTAAAAATAGATTTTAAAAATCCAGTGTACCAGCTAACAGAGGTGTTTTTATACATCAAACTACTTGAGGTGTGAATGTGATGCTACATTACTTTTGTGCTGAGGGACATGGGCTTAAAGCTTGGTCTGGGCAATATGTCCTGGCACGTGTGTGGTGTTGGTTAATGCTTTGACTTACTCTGTAAGGGGGATATCCCTTTTAAGAGATGTGTGAGAAGCTGGGGAAAACCAGTATATCTGTGCTTGAACAGCTTTCATTTCTTCACAGACAGTTGCTTCCAGTGTAGTTAGAAGAATTGCTGAAAGATTTAAGGGAAAACAATCTCTTAGAACAGTTTCACAGCAAACACAAGTACAACAGCAAAATTTAGAGCCATGAGAAGATACCTGTGTTTCCCCAAAGTAGGTGATGTAAATGTTTTGCTAAGGCTGACAAGAAATTAAATAAACATGAAGAGGGCATGGAGAAAACTCTTGGAAATGGAATGCTGTGTTGAGAGATGAGTCATGGGCAGCTCACAGCCTGCTCCCAGAAACAGGGACAACTTGGTTTGGGAGCAAGGTGATGTTTCTCCTGACCAGATGAAAGAGTTGCCTGGCAGAGTCTTATATTAAAAACCAAAAATCAAACAACTGCCCCTCCCCATGAAACAATTACAAACCCTAAAAAAGCCAGCAGAACTAAAACATAAGAGTCATACAACTTTTTATTTTTATCCTTTGTTCAAGTTTTCTGTCCCTGAGGAAATCAACAGTGCTTTGTTTCAAAGCCAGTGCTTTAATCTCCTTTATTGTGGTTAAAATGTTTGGGAGCATTCCGTGTCAGAGTCCAGCTGAAGGGTTTGCTGACCTCAGTGGCCAGAGCAGTTCTCTGATTTACCCACTGCTGTCCTGGCCCTGGTGTGGCTCTGCTGCCAGTGATTGGACTGTCACCCCCCAGGGGGCACCTGAGGGACTCCCACCTCACTGCAAGGTTCCTTCTGGTGCTTTTGGTTGTGAGAAATGAGTGTTGCTTTGTACACGTGGACAAAGCAAAGCAAACACAGGTCCTTGTAGGTCAGGCTTGTTGGTCTGTTCCCACCTGTGTTACAAGTGCACAGTAACTGCAGGCAGGGCAGAGGAGCAGCTGATTTGCTGTCCCGAGGGGGGTGTGAAGGATGGGAAGGAGACCTGGTCTGTGGATCCTCAGCGGTTGTAGTGTGATGGGTGGAGTAGGAGGCACTCAATCAGCTGCAGCCCTGGAGTCCAATACAGTTTATTCTTGTGTACTTGTAAGTTACTTGCATGTTAAAATTATTTCTTCTCATAATTAATTTTTATAACTGGGTACTGTACTCAGTACTCTTAAGATATTTCATGGCATCCCATACATTTCAAACTTCTTAAGAACTTGAAATTGCACAATTAGTGTCACATGTGAGTATTAAAGGGCTTTATCAGTGCTGTGCACGACAAGACTGGAGATAACAGAGTGGGGAGTCAGTGTGAGTTTTCAGTTGCCTCCTCTCACTTGTTTTGTGCTGTACCATGCAGAGGTTTCTGTCGGAAGCCGCTGGGCTGTTCAGCCTCCCCTACAGAGGCAATATTGCAGCTGCCATTCCCTCTGTGCTGTGGCTGCTCTGCTGGGTTCAGTTCTGGCTGCCAGCTGTGTGGGAGCACACCGTGATGCAGGGGGACAGCCGTGGGGCTCATGCAGATGTGTGGCACAGGCTCTGGGGCCGGGGGACAGCCGTGGTGCCAGGGCTCAGCCTGCAGTGCTGAACACACTGGCCTGGCTCTCACAGCTGGCTGGTTCCTTTCCTTAGTTGCTGTTGTGTGACTCGGGAAGGCTGAGTGGTGTGGGGAACCAAAAGGCTCTTGCTTATCAGTGGGACAGTCCTGCACTGATAACAGCAGCTTGTCACACACACTTCAATGCAAGTGTGTAACTGGCACACCTGACTCTTTGGAATGCAGCCCCTTGGGCAGCACCAGAACTGATAAAGGAAATTTTAGCGCTTCTGACAGTCACTTTGATTAATGATGTGCCTGCCTGAGGTCCTCTGGGTTTTGAAAGATCAAATCTATTTTGTAGCCACAAGGGTGGTTTATTTTCTCTGTGTTTCCCACTGGACTAGAATGTGCAGTTTCTGTAGTAGCAGGCAATATTGCAGAGCAGTTCAGCACAGTGCTGTGCTCTGTGATGGACACTCAAACTGCCAGTGAGGTGCACATGTGCTGCATTTCACGGGCACATGTTTTTCTCACCCAAGCTGTGCCTTCTGCCCCACCTGAGGGGCAGTGCCATGTGGGACACCCCAAACTGTGCCAACCTCCTGCCAGGGCATTTCATAGCAGGCAGGGGCACATTTGTCCTGACCCGACCACTCTCAGTGAGCTCATCTGGGGTAATTCTCCTCACAGAAACTGGTTTCAGTTTGCTCCGATGATGTGTCAAATGCTTCAGTATTTCTAAGGGTATATTTGAAATTGTTTGCATTATATTCATGTTACCAAACTTTCATGGCAAATTATAAACTCAGAAAAAACTACCTTTAGGATCAGAGGGGGCATGCTTTTGGGACATGCTATCTTTTATCTTGCTCCACAGAAAGTTAAAAGTGCTGTCTTTATTTATGTCTGCATCAAAAATGAGTGAACCTTGTGAAGTATTTTGTCATAGTTCCCAAATCCATGTTTTTTGAAATTCCACCAAAGCTTTTGAATGCCAAAAGACCTGAGGAATTTGAAGATTTTAATGCAATTTGCTGATGATCAAATATGAAAAAAAATTGTAGCTTACAGTGTAGTTACTCTGGTACTAAGTTGAAAAGTGATGGTTTAACACTGACCTCCACTGCATATGTCAATACTTATTGCCTCACCCAGGAGTAGCCTGGGCCACAGAACAGGGCTGTTGTTTTTCCTGTGAATGTCCACCTCCCACTCGGCAGGGCGGGAGAGGCAGAGTGACTGTGTTGGCTGAGTTGTGGCTCTCCCGAGGCTGGAGCCGAGTGAGCCGTGGGCTGCAGCAGGTGGATGTGCTGGATCAGGGGGCACACGTTACCTGTCATCCTCAGGAGGGGCAGTGACCCCCGGGCACCCCCAGCCCCATGCGCAGCAGGGGCTCCAGTGCGGAGCCCTGGCACGGCTGAGTGCCAGTCCCTCAGGCCTTCCCTTAGCTAAGGGAGGCACCAGTCCCAGCCGTGGGAAGTGACATCCGTCAGGATGAGCGACCCCGTCCGGGTGTAGTATCCCAGACTTCAGTATTGCAGAATTCAGCTTTCTGATTTCAGCCCCGGAGCACAGTGCTTGCCTGGGTCAGCCAGCGAGCCCCAGGCCCGCCTGCTCCTGGTGGCAGCACTGGATAATTTGTGTGGGGAGCATGGCATGACTGTGGTACCTGGTACAGGGGCTGGCAGAATGGGTAGAGGAATTAGGTGTATTGGTGAAATCAAGAGGATAGCTGTTAGGAAAGTTGAAGACTAAAAAATTGCCTCACTTAGTTCAAATGTTTGTGAAAATGTCTGCTTACCGGTATCAATAAGAAAAGCAAAAATATGGAATCTCATTGCACTGATTCTCCTGGTTGCCCATTGCTTGTAATGTGTATTACAAGTTTATAGAGTTGAGTAAATGGCATTTGATTTGAGACATGCCCCTATACCAAGAATTCAGTTACACAAAGCTTTGAGCCTTCGTACTGCATATAGTTGTAAATGCGTAGTTGATGTAGATATTTAAAATGGAAGATAAAGGACAAGTAAGACAATACATTCAGCCTGAACGGGCACTTGAGCACTGGCTGGCAGCTCCGGGGGAGCAGCGAGCCCGGATCCCTGGGAACAGCCCGGATCCCTGGGAACAGCCCGGATCCCTGGGAACAGCCTGGATCCCTGAGAACAGCCCAGGTCCCTGGGAACAGCCCGGATCCCTGGGAACAGCCCGGATCCCTGAGAACAGCCCGGATCCCTGGGAACAGCCCGGATCCCTGGGAACAGCCCAGATCCCTGGGAACAGCCCAGATCCCTGAGAACAGCCCGGGTCCCTGGGAACAGCACGGATCCCTGGGAACAACCCGGATCCCTGAGAACAGCCCGGATCCCTGGGAACAGCACGGATCCCTGGGAACAGCCCGGATCCCTGGGAACAGCCTGGATCCCTGGGAACAGCCCGGATCCCTGGGAACAGCCCGGATCCCTGGGAACAGCCCGGATCCCTGGGAACAGCCCGGATCCCTGAGAACAGCCCGGATCCCTGGGAACAGCCCGGATCCCTGGGAACAGCCGGATCCCTGGGAACAGCCCGGATCCCTGGGAACAGCCCCCTGGGAACAGCCCGGGTCCCTGGGAACAGCACGGATCCCTGGGAACAACCCGGATCCCTGAGAACAGCCCGGATCCCTGAGAACAGCCCGGATCCCTGGGAACAGCCTGGATCCCTGAGAACAGCCCAGATCCCTGGGAACAGCCCGGATCCCTGGGAACAGCCCGTTCCTGCCGGTGCCTCACAGCACAGATGTATTCCAACGATGGAAACGTAGCCAAGCAGTGAGCTGAAATGCTACAGAAATATGTGTGAAGTACATACATTTTAAACAGAATTATATTTTTAGCTTTTTACAGCTTTTCACCATTTTATAAATATTTAATAAATAATACTAAATTTTTTTCAGCTGTTGCCTTTTTTTGATGACAACAGCAGTATAGCCAACCAGTGAAGGTAGGCAGTGGAAATCACTGCTTTTCTCTCAAGTGGTGCTGTTTAAAAAGAATTGCTGTTCACCTGATGGAGTACTTGCAAATATAATAGGCTTAAACTGTTTCATGTTATGTAATACCTGTGAAAGATGCACTGGGAATTGAACTGTCCAGGCTAGGAACTGGGGAATCATAGTTGTGTTTCCGTAATTTTTGAAAAATAGCACAGTGCTTAATAAAATCAGCAATCTGAAATCAGAATTTCCCTAGATGTCAGTTCCTGAAGCCTTCCTGTCCCGTGCACAGATGCTGGCCCGGTCCCGGCCGTGACCTCCACCAGCCACTTCTGCCTTTGCAGGGTGGCACAGCCATGCCACTGAGAGGGATGGAGGCCCCTGCTCCAACCTGGAAATCCAGAGCTGGAAAGAGTTTGTTTGAGAGCTGCCATGTGAAAATGTAAAATAGTGCTGGAGATCCTTAGTGGGTTTTGTCTATAAATGACTTCCTACAAAACCTTTTCCGTTTGTCAGATTATTATCTGTTCCACCTTGGTAGCTGGTTCAATTCTGTGTCTAAAACAGCTTTGTACTAAACCTGCGATATGGCAAAGAAAAGGTGTGAAATTAAGAATGGGACAAAACCACAAAAAAACAACCGAATTACAAAAGCACAAATGAAACAAAACCTCAAAACAAGCAAGCAGAAAACAATCCAGATACTTAGGAAATATGAATGAGGAAAAAAATTTAAGGGGTCAAAAAAAAAAGGCATAGATTGATTTCATCAGAGTTTATATGCATGCTCCATCTCCAGTTACCAAATATTCATGTTTCTGTCATAATATTTATCTCTGTCTTCACTAACTGAAAACTGTATATCACACCAAACTGTTCTGAAAAGAAAATATAATTTCTGCACGTCTACTCTACTAACCTAATTCTTTTTCAAGGATAATAGTGGACTAAAATTAAGCATTTTCCGAAGTGCAGTCCCCCACACATGTGGCCTCTCTGTGGATATCTCACATGTTATTGTCAGGAAGGGAGGGCACAGCAGCTCAGCATGGGGAGTGCAGTGTGTGACCATGCTGGCTTTTAGTGGAATGAAGTGCACTGGACTTACTGCTCAAAGCTGGAGGACTTGGTAACTTCCAAACATTTCACCTGCAAGGTGACAAAAGCAGGTGATGATGTCAGTAGATGATGTATGCTGGACTTGTTCCAGAATCCTTTAATAAGAGCCAAGTTAAATGTTTGACTGATTGAAGTGTTGATGAAGCAGCTTTCTGCGTGTGACCTGTGGTCAGAGCAGCCTTTATCATTCCTGCCTCCTGGACCTGTGAAGGAAGTGCCAGTAGCCAGGTGTGCTGGGCAGGGCTGAGCTCAGGGGTTACAGTCCTGTGTGTGACAGTGAAGTAGTTGGGTGTGCTCAGCCAGTGTTCCCTTCACAGCACCACGGAGCCATGTGGGCTCAGGGCAAGGAACTGAGTTTCCAGAAAGCCTGAGGAACAGAGCAAGGGTGAAAGAGTGTAAAACTCTGTGTTCAGGTAGCATGAAAATTCTAGGGCCAGGGGTCAGAGACTGTCAAATGGGCTTTGTGTTTCTTCAATCCAGAGGACCAGAGTATCAATGAGTAAGGTAACAGTAATTAATTGATTAATGACCAGTTGTATGCAAGTCTGTTCAGTGAGGAGTAAGGAATATACTGTAATGTAATGAATTTGTGTAGGTTAACTGACATTCAGAACTCAGCTTTCAATAACAAAATTAATTTCATTTTATACAAATTCTTTTTAATCTAATACCAGTTTGGGTACAAATTTCCTTATGATTTTGTAACAGTAGAAATATTTTTAAAGATTTCATTAAAACAGTTACAAGGTTCAGTTTGCAAGCAAAGAAGCCAGTAAAGTTGCACAGAATTTCCATTAGTGTGTAGCTACAGTCCCCAGATTACACTAGAGAAATATTCTTGAGTTACTGCACTGGTTAGAGTCAATAGCAGTGTACTAGAAACGAGAAGTAGTTTTAGCTTATTTAAACTGGATGAACTTTAGGCCAAGGCTGTGCAGAAATTGAGGTTCGCTGGCCTTGGAACCGGTGGAGCAGCCAGGTGATGGTAGCACAGCTCCTCTGCTGCAGAGTTCAGGTGTCCGTGGGTGCTCCTGCCTTTCTCAGAGCCATCTGCCTTGTGTGCCACGGTCACTCGGCCTGATCTCCTGCAGGGACAGTTGTAATAGCTTCAGAAAGCTCCATGTGCTCTGTTTATTCCCTCCTGTTAACTAGAGGCTGTGACCTTCTTCCTGAAACGCCTTAGCAGGCTTGGTCATGCAAAATCTGGGCTTGTTTAAATCCCAATTTAAACTGTACCACTAAAGGTAGTTTAAACTAATCCACCTGCCTGTGCTCTCAAGTGGAGTGGCAGAGCTCCCTTGGGCACAGCAGGTGAGTTTGGGGGAAGGTAGCTGCTGGTGGTGAGGGTGAGCTGGTCAATCCCCCAGGATGATGTGCAGTTGCAATTTTTGCTCCCCCTGATCCGGGACGTAGCTGGGTCCATGTTCCAACTTGGTGCTCTGGCATCAGGGCATGTCCCAGCACCACAGAGGGATCACATCAGGGACTAAGGCTCCTAAATGGTTGGTTTCATTTTAGAGAATAAGGATGAACAGCTGTTCGAGCTGCTGTGCTGAAGTTATTTGCAATTGATGGCTGTGGTAGAAAGAAGTGAAATAAAAATCATTTAGAAAGATATAGTCTTACACAAAATTGCAGTCTCATGCTGATATTTAGACATAATATAATCTGATGGACTTGCCTGTTTTCCCTTTAAATAGCTTTACTTTGGAAAATAGCAACTTAAAATCATTGCAAAAATGATGTAATAGTCGAAGTTTGGTAGTTTATATTAGAGTGAGGAAATACATTTTCCCATAAAAATATGTAGAGTATCTAATGCCAATAACACATGGATGAATTCTGAATTTCTCTGCAAAGGTGGTTATGCAGCAGTACTACTGTGGGCACAGGAAAGCACATGGCTGGGTGGAAGGACAAAATGGGGAAGATAGTTTGATATAAAATCATTACTGGAAAAATGCAGGAGAAGTTGAGGTTTATGCTGATATCAAACTTGCTTGGTCTGTGCAATAGTTGTTTGTGAAGGTGTCTCGTTTACCTGGACAGTGTGAGGTCTGTCACCTCCTCGCTTTCAGAGGTGTAGCTGTGACTCAGGTGCTTTGCCTTGTCCCATAAAAGGATCAGAAATCTCTGGCAAATTGGAAACTGAAATAACAGTGAAAATAATGAACAGAAACAGACCCCCAATTCTTAAGCTGCTTTCCGTGTAGCAGCCAAATGCTGTGGAGTGGTGGTTCCCAAAGCTCCGTGGCTGGCCCTGCCCTGGGCAGGGAGTGCTCCTGTCCGAGGCTGTGCTCGGTGCTGGCAGCACACCCTGGCTGTGCCCGGGGCTGGGGGTGATGGCACACGCTGGCTGGGCTGTGTTCTGATGGAGCCTGGGACAGGAACTGGGTGTCATAAATCATACTCTCACCTGTCCTGGGGCACACAGGTCATGCTGCTTGGTGCTGTGATATCCAGTAAGTTATGGTGAATAACTCCCACTGCCTAACACAAAATTAAACGCAATAACCAGTGCTTCAGTTGTCAGGTGTAAAGCACTGCAGAATGTTATTTACCTGGGCTATCGAACTTTATCTGCTGGGGTTCTTTGTGCAGTTTCCTGTGCTTTGGTTAAAAACAAAATAAAATAAAAATGAAATCCAAACTAGCCACATGGTTCATTTTTGTAATAATTTTTTTTCTTTCTGCAGCTCTACTGAGAAGTCATTTCCTTGGAGATCTTCAGGTATTATCTTTATGTGTACAATTTGCTTTAAGCCTTAAGCCCAAAAAGCTTTATTTTCTTGGCGTTCATTGCTTGGCATTCATTTTGACGTGAACGGAATGTTTAGCCACAGTGCTACATGTCTTTTCCAAGTATCTTTTTTAAAGTGTGACATTAACATGTTCTTTGTCACACGTGAGACACTTGTGTGTTCCTCTGTTACCTAAAAGGTGCTTGAGCTTAGAGAGAGTTGCAGGTACTTTTATTGCAGCTTTTTGTGCCCTTATGTTTCTGTGTGAGCTGTGCCTGTAACACAAGGTTTGTCATGTACTGGGTCTCCTTTGCAATGAACTAAAAATTACTTGTGAGTCTTCTCCCTCCAGGTAAGGATCGTGAAAAATACTACATGTTTTAAGCTTGAAAACAGATGTTTTTACTTAACTGAGAAAGTGTCTAATAAGTGAAGGTTTTTCTGCGAGTGCTTTTTCTATTTTTGTATCTCAGGGTAGCATGAACTTTCTTTCCAAAAGAAGCACTTTTCTTGTGGTACTGCTACGTCTGCTCCTGAGTATACTGGGGGAGTGGGTAGGACTGTATCTTCAAAATGCCATTCTCGTGTCTGTTGGAGTAATCCCTGCTGCCCCCGGCAGATCAGAGCATGGTGCTGGTCAGGCTGTGTGCCACAGTGATGACATGGGACCTTGCAGAGTCACTCTGGGAGCACAGTGGGCTCTGCAGGGACGGGGGGCACGTGCAGGAGCCCCGCGGGACGCACTCGGATGGTGTCCCTCCAGCTGGACCATGTCCTCTTGTCATGCTTCCCCAAAGTGGCCCCATGCAATCCAGCTGCAGCTGGCACTGCAGGCAGCCTGCTGAGAGCTGCACCAACCCTGCCAACCCCTGCAGAGCGTTTGTCCCTCTGCACAGGGTGCTGTCCATGCTCGCAGCTGCTGCTCGGGGCCACTGCCTGCCAGTGCTTGTTCAGCCTAGCACGTTCATAATCACCATCATTGGGGTAATTGAGGTAAATATCCCCTTCCTGGGTTTGGTTTTATTTAGAGACTAAGCACTTAAACTTCTGCATAGTTGTATTTCCATGGTTTCTGTTGCCCCAGCTGAGGTGAGGCACACATTAGCTTTTTTCCTTTCCTTTAAAACTAATATTTTCAACAGCCTATTTGTCCTGGCATTTAACTTTTGCTAATCATGGTGGTGATTTTCAGGTATTCTCCCAGCAATGGCTTTAAACAGAAGTCAATTTGTTTTGTCTAGTAATTGAGAAATTGGTTTTATTTATTCTTTCAATGTGAACATTGTTTTTGTGGATTCTATTTTTTGGGGTTTTTTTAATCACATTGTTTCCCCTGGTTCTACGGTGTCCCAATGACAGTTCACAACTGGTACAGATTCCTTCTGACAGCTCTCTGGCGTTGTTCTACTGATTTATCTCAGCCAATTGCATTCCATTGCTTTGTTTCCTCCTCTGATTTTCCTGTAACTTATTCTTTGTCTGTTGTTTGTCTCCTTGTCTTTCTATTAGTTTCTTTCTTTCTTTCTTTCTTTCTTTCTTTCTTTCTGCTCATGATTTTATTTTATCCTTTAATTCTCCCCTCGCATTTGTGTGTGTCTTTTCTTTAGTAATCTCCTCTGCACATCCCTGCTAAGCAGTCACTTGACATATGGCAAAACATCCTATTTCTATTTCAATGCTGTATGTGTTAATGCAAACCTAGATGTGTATTTCTCACATCTCTGTACCCAAAGTAGCCTTCTCTGCAGTAATTGCATGTTGGAAAAAACCCTATTTCTTGCTTAGAATTTCTTGCTTCACATTTCATTTCCTGTTAACATTTACGTTGTGATTCTGGCATGATGGTAGGTTTTATTCCCCAGTTCACTGTGGAGCTTTGTTTTGTAGAAGTGTTGTTAGATGCTACCTTACCAACTGCAATCTGAAAATACTGGAGTTAAAGATGGATGAAAACACTGCCTTAAGTCACCTTTTTTCTGACTGTAGATAGTGGTTTATGTCAAAAGCATCAGCAGATGATAAGATGTGACTGTCGCTGTGATTGCTTTCTGCATCAGTAAAATTATACAGAATTTTCACAGAAATGTAAAACGATGTTGTTTTGCAGATGCTTATAAATAGAATATTAGATCAGCAGCCATTTATAAAAAGGCTCTTATTTTATTCAGGGCACTCCTCATGATTTCTGGTAGTGGAGAGAAATAGAAAGACAACAATTTATTTTATTGTGCATTCTGGCTTTGTTAGACAGTCAAAACAATCTTTATTTTTTAGCCCTGTGAAAGCATTTGCCTGGTGGCCAATGTGTGATGGAAGCAGGGTTGGGCTCAGAGTTCTGTCTGAGGAACATCTGCACTGCATGGCACAATTGGACCTTATTCTTCCTGGATATCTCTCCCCAAACTGATTATTTGTCAGTCTGACATTGATTTAGTATCATATGATATCCAGGAACTGAAATAACAGGGCCTTGTATTAGTGAAACAAAAAAGACTGAAGATAAAAGTATTGAAGTTGGATGTAATTCTGATGTAAATGTCTGAGTCCCCCAAGTGTTTCGTTCCGAAGAACACGAAATACCCACTGGTGGCTGTTACCCTCTGGTGTTGAGCTGGTGTAACAGGCTGTGAAGAGAGTTCTGTGGTGTTGGTTCTCTGGATTGTTTCTAGGCATACTGATGATTGAACTAAGGGAAGTGTAGTAACACATCTTATTAAATCTTAATTAAATTTGGTCGTAATACTGTTATTGTAGTAAGAGTATTTTATAAGCCGGTTTTGACCTAAGAATGATATTACTGATAAATAACTGTGCTGACTGCCTAGAATTTCTAGGATTGATTGATTTTTTTTAAATATATTTTTAAAATTCAAATAGCGTTCAAACATTCCTCATAGTAGCAATTACTGAATAACTTTTTAGAATGTATGGTATGTTATGGCTCATTGTGCAGATAGTGAGACACCAGCACTTTGTGTCCAGCTACTGTAAAACCCAGAGGATTTCTGTGCAGCAGGAACTGCTGCCCAGAGCCCACAGCTCCTGGCACCGAGCAGCCCTTGGCACTGGGCTGGTGCTCCTCCGTGTGTTTCCTTTGGGTTCACTCTGGGCTCGTTCAGGAATTTCTGCAGCGAGAATTTACATTTCTGGTGTTACCTTTAAACATAACCTCTGTTGCCTATTCCACTTCCTCAGGGAGGTTCAGATTAGATATTGGGAAAATTCCCTCCTGGAAAGGGCTGTCCAGCCCTGGCACAGCTGCCCAGGGCAGTGCTGGAGTCCCCATCCCTGGAGGGATTTAACCTGTGTGGATGGAGCCCCTGGGGACATGGGTTAGGGGTGGCCTTGGCAGTGCTGGGGAGGGGTTGGACTCGATGGGTTCAGAGGGCTTTTCCAACTCCAATGATTCTGTGATTCTGCTGCCTGTGTAACATGATGGCAATTGAATGCTTAATATGTCTGTCAAAATAATGTTGATTCAGTGTCGTCATCTTTGTCCTTTTTTTCCCCTAGACTCTGTTTAACTTTTTCCTTTCTTCATAAGAGCATTGCTGTGTCTCCTTTGTTTTTCCTTATGGCACTGTCCTTTGTCTGTACAGTTCAGCTGACATTCTTAGAACTGAAGTTAGCTCAACTTGCTGAGGAGCAAATATTTAGATAGTAGTATATGAAGTAAAAAGTATATAAAATCAGCAACTGCTGTTGATAGTACACAAACAGGGATAAAAATTGAACTCAGCCTTTTGCATCTGGAGATGTTGATTACAGGCCCTTAAGACAAGGGTAGCTGTCCTCTGGACACAGCAGCACAGTTGCACAGTGTTTCTACTCAACAGAGTAGACATACTAGGTAATCAATTCATTTATCATTAAAATGGGTTGGAACATATATTTGAAAAATTAGAATTCTAGAACTACATCAAAACTTCAAGGAAACCAAATTCTCAGATATTCATATTAACATTCTTTTTATTGAGTCTGGGAGATGACACCTGTCTGCCAGTAAACTGTTTCTGTTGGGAGTAAGTAATTTGTTAGTGTGTGTGAGAAAATTATGGTGATTGAGTTTGCAGGAAACTTGCATATGAAACATTGGATTTATCTAATTAATTTGTTCTTTCAGATCCTCCGCCCACCGGTGTAAGCAAACCCCAGGTGTCAGAGGGTGTCCACACCAATGCTTATGACATTAGAACAGAAGCAGAGCAAGGCACCCTCTACTCACCAGAGCAGACATCTCTCCATGAAAGTGAGGGTCTGTTGTGTGCATTTTAAATATTGGAATACATTTCTGTAGTGATGGTATAAAAATGTAATAGTTATGAATGCAACAAATAACGAATTTATATAGGACTTTGTGAAGTTATCAATGCTTTTATTCTTATGCTGGCTTCATATCTACAGGGTCTGTAGGTAACTCAAGGAGTTCAACACAAATGAATTCTTATTCTGACAGTGGTTACCAGGAAATAAGCAGTTTCCATAACAGCCAAAACTTGAGCAAGTCAGAGCTCAGACAGCAGCATTCCCTCGTTGGACCCACCAACAACCATGTGGTGAGGAGCTCCCGCGCTGAAGGGCAGACGTCAGTCCAGGTACCCTGACCAGTCACTGCTCCTCTGGCTGTGCACGGGCTCTAGTGGGGTGCAGAGACAGTAGCTCATAGCTGGGCCTCCCTTTGGGTGGGCTGGAGTTAATGATGTGAATTTTGTTTAACGCTTTCACGGGTTAAAAAGCCAAAATGGCTTGTGGCAGACAGGCTTGTTTGCTGGGATCAGCACACGTGTGATTTGGGTGATTCACGGGAGCTGAAATGAGGTAACACTTGTGAGGACTCCTGACTGCAGAGTACACACTGCTGACAGGGTATCAAAAGGTACCACTCACCCAGAACTCATTGTGAGAGTGCGGAAAACCTCCTGGAATTTCTCTGTATGTACACTTAGTGCTTAAAGGAAGGTGGTGCTTGCGTTCCTGTACCTTCTGATGTTTCTGGCTTTTTCCCTCCTTTTTCAGTAAACGGAGTGATAGTAAGACAGTAGTTGTGAGAACTTTATGAGCTTATATCAGAACTCCACATTACTGCTCATGGGTTTCCAAAGTGGTCGAGTTGTGAGGAAGGAAAGCGTAGGTGCACAGTAACATAAGAAGCCAAATGAGAATGAAGAACAGATAGGTTTTTAATGTTAAATTGCTATTTTATATACTATGAAACACTGGTTAGAAAAAAAGTTACAGGAAACCTTGAAGGGATGTTGTTTAGGGTTAAAGCTACTCTCCCGCTGCCTGTATATACCACTAAATTGTGTGCATTTCTTGCTGACTTGTCTGTTTTACAGAACACAATGGGATTTTATGAAACTCATAAATGTTCTTGTTTTCAAACAGCCTTCAGTAAATACTGCTACCAACCGAGTCATGAGGCGGGTCAGCTCGGTGCCATCCAGGGCACAGTCTCCCTCCTACGTGGTCAGCACCGGCGTGTCCCCGTCGCGGGGGTCGCTGCGGACGTCCCTGGGGAGCGGGTACGGTTCTCCCGGCGTGGCCGAGCCGAGATCCCTGGCTTCCCACGGGTACTCCTCCACCACCCTGCCCGTGCAGCGGGCAGCGTCCCCGTACGCCGCGCACAGGCCCGCGTCCCCCTCGGCCGTGCGGCGCGTCGGCTCGCTCACGGCCCGCCAGGCAAACCCCAACGGCGGCGCCTCCCAGTACCAGACCGTGGGCAGAGTGGGCTCTCCTCTGGCCCTCGCCGACGTGCAAACCAGAGTGGGTTCTCCGTCCCAAACTCAGCTGGGATCCTCCTCCCCGAAGCGCTCCGGCATGACGGCGGTTCCGCAGCACTTGGGAACGACGCTGCAGAGGACAATCCATGACGTTGAGCAGTACGGACAGCAGTATGAAATCTATGAGAGGATGGTCCCCCCGCGGCCCGACAGCCTCACAGGTGAGTAACAGGTACAGGCACGGGTAAAACTCAGCACAAATCACAGCTGTACAAAACCCGGGTGTGGTGGGTGAAACGCTGTAGCGCTGGGACATAACTGCCGTGGATGTGTCAAATCAGTTGTAAATACTGCTGTCAAACACTGTATCAATCACAAGTTCCCCCTGAATACTGGCTTTCTCTATGATTACTAATTGCTGGCCAGGCATTGAATTAAATCTGATTATTTAAGTTGCTGAGTGAAATTGTCGGTCTTCCAGAGGCATGTCAGCATTTTCAAAGATAAAGTACATTTAAATGTGTGTGCAGGCTGTACATAAAGTAAGAGATACTAACCTAGAACTAGTGTTATGTCTAGTTCTTAAAATATGTAACTTAGTACTGCTGAATATTAGTCTTATTTTCCACTAATATTTCTTGACTATCTCATACTTCAAGTTAAATATAGGATAACCATTTTAATAATAGCTTAAAATAAAGCCCCAAAAGGTAGAATCTATTAATCTGAGAGGCAATTCTTATGAAGATGCAATTACTCTACATCTTAAGTTGTGTGTGTGTGTTACTGGTTTGGTTCTGACCCTCATCTGAATGAGCACAGACAAGGTGATTTTCCAATCATGTGCCCTTTTGAACGAATGGCAATGTCTGTTTTTTCTTTTAAACTGTCACACTGCAGGAAACTCCAAAATGCTCTCATTCCTCAGCAAAAGTTGTATCTTGTCCCTCACCTCTGTTTGCAAGGCATAATAGTCTGCCAGTTTGATAAGAGGGTGGGAATGAGTTTGATGGGAAAGGCTGTTCAGTAGTGTAAATGTGTGCAGGCTAGGACTGCATCATTTCTGGTGTAACAGCAATCTTGCACTTTCCAAATATTAACAAGGTACTTTACAAATACCACTACTTGGGAATATCACCTTGTCTAAACAGGTGAACTGATAGATCTTTAGAAAAATAGTTATCGGGATAATGAATCAGTAATTCAGAAACAGACACTTTAAATGTGATGTTTTCAGAATGAAGGAAGTAATTAGCAACATGGTAGTCAAGCTGAGAGAGCATCTTCTTTTATAGCCATCTGAACTGTAATCTTTGCAGAAAACTTGAAATACCCTAACTTCCCTGTGCTTTGTGTTACAAACTGAGTAAGAATCCCTTAGTATTATTAAAAAACTCCTACATTGTCTAGTATAAATTAGTTTTCATGTTCCTTTAGAGGGAGCAGTTCAATATAACACCCGAAATCTGAAACTCAAATTTGTAGATGATCAGTTTTCTGAGAGGAAGTTTGGAAGTGGGAAAGGTTAGTGCTGTGGCAGCCTTCAGTATAACCCAGAGCTCTTCCCTGCTATGTAAGCAGGAGGAGAGGATGGATATGTGATCAGCTCCTCTCTTCCTTCTGTGCTTGCAGTCTCCATTTCCATGGGGTGCATGTTCTGGGAGAACGGTTAGAGGTGAGTGTCTTCCCAGGAGATGGCACTGTCACCTGAAGCTATGGGCCCAGCTGTCCCCTTTCCCTGTTCTCATCACCTGTAGATGTGTTTTCTTAGTGATGGCCCAAAGGTTCCCTTGCAGACACTGTGGCAGAGCAGGTGTATGATTTGGGGGGGAAGCACTCCAATGCAGGATGCATTTGGTTATCCATCACTGCTCCATTGTACTTTTGAAGTTGTTCTGTAATCTCCGTCATTTTGTCACCCTTGCAAAGTTCACTTTGCATGTTCTGTTACTTTGATAGCTGCCAGAACTTTAGTGCCTGCAGTGGTAATGCCAACACGGACAAAGCTGTATACATTTGTATGTGTACATTACATGAAACACTAATATATAGCAAGGTGAAAACAAAATCTAACCCAGCCGCAGCATAGCTATGTGTATATACTCACATCACAGGCTATTTAAACCTTTATAAAGACTTTTCTCCATGTGCTTACATCTCTGCCGCCACTACTGAGCAGATGTTTGCTCTTACTGCTATGGACTGTTTCACTTTCAGGATTACAACCCCCTCGAGGCTGTGCCCTGTGCCCTCTGTCACAATGGGATTTCTGTCAGGTCCACGCTTACCCTGTCATTGCTGAACCTGCGCGCTGCACGTGCTGACTCAGCTTTTATTCCAAATCATGTAAAATGGTTTAGACTTTCAACTGTAAATGCTACCAAAAAAAATGAGTTGGAAAACTTCAAGTTATCAGTGTCTTCTTGTCAAAGAAATGCTGCTTTGTCAGTGAGTCTTTCAGAATGGGTCATTTAATAATGGCAAAAAAAGTAATGAATAAATCTTTGTGACTGTAGATATAACCAACACCTTTTCTTGGTGAAGGAAGAAAGATTCAGTCCTGCCAGCTGGATTCTTTTGGGTTGGAGAGGGGCCATGCCGATGTTTGCCTGTGCTTGGTTGCAGGCCTGAGGAGCTCGTACGCGAGCCAGCACAGCCAGCTGGGGCAGGAGCTGCGCCCGGCGGTGTCCCCGGACATGCACATCACCCCCATCTACGAGGGCAGGACGTTCTACAGCCCCGTGTTCCGCAGCCCCAACCACGGCACCGTCGAGCTGCACCACGGCTCCCAGGCCGCCCTGTTCCGCACCGGCTCCGGTGGGTGACGGCCACGGGCTCTGCCCGAGCCCCGCGTCCCGGCACACGGGGATAGAGGAGAGCAGGGCTCAGATAGGTAATGCCAGTGCAAAGGAAGAACTAGAGGGGATCAATTAATGGAGATAAAGCCAGGTTTGAAGGACTTAAAATAACCAGCGGGAATTAAAAGGCTTTGGCGATGTTTGCGGGGAATGCCTGGGGCGATCTGTCAGTGCCAGCCCGGGGTCAGAGTGTGTTCTGTTTGATATCGCACGCTCAGGTACATCTGAGATAAGCGTATTTCATGACACACAGGATTTATTGCTTCCTCTTGCATTCCCTGTGCATCACTCTCTTATGAATGGAGTTGGTGCATCAGTTTTTTATTCATCAATGCAGTGAAATGAGAGCTTGCCATTAAAATTACCTACCGCATCTTTCACAGTAAAAATACTGTTCTACCCAACTTCTCAGCAAAGGATAATGGTAAATGCTGCAGCTGAGGATTGTCTGTGGAAACTGAGATATTCCTCTAGTACCTCACAGAATTGCTACTCTTGTATTATGAAGAGCACAGGCATTAGTTTAGTACTAGGATTTATTTTCTGCAGGGAGAAATGTAATGTATGTTGCAGTGCCGTTTGTTCTTTAAGGTTGATTAATAATTTGTATAGTGATTTCAAAAAACTCTCAAAATATTATAGTGAATTAGTTAAGTAACTCCAGAAAAAACTACAGAGAACTGGCCAATTCATGTCATGTTTTCACACACTTGAAAATGGCTTTTTAATGCTTGCTAATACCAAGAGAATGAAGTGCTGAATGAGGCACCAGTTTTTGCAGTTCTCCTGCTTTCTACAACCTATAGTAAATGGAGTTTGTCAGAATGTGCCAATGAGGAAATATAACTAGAAATCGGAATTCTTTTTTCCTTGTCTACTTTATACCACTTACCTTGGAAGAACAAAAGCCACAACAACAGCTCTGTTCAGTCAGGGAGATGCGTGTTCCTGTTCCTGAACTGCCTGGCTTCATCTTCATCCTCTTGTTACCTTTTATTAGGGAAAACGTATGTGTAGTTGGGAAAAGCAAAGTATCTATTATATTATTATATAGCATAAACAATAAACAATGTAAATTTTTGTTTACTTTTCCTTTTTGGTGTAGTTGGTGAATTGATGTTATAAACTTTGAAAACACTTTTCACCCCGATTTCTGCTTGTTGGCACTTTAAATACTTGTTGAGGCAAGCTGAGGCACAAGCCTGATCCCACCAAACTTCTCATTCTGTAACTAACCTCTCCACCTCCCCTGGGACCCTGAGGAATTGCTCCCTGAAATCTGACGGCAGCTTCCCATGTGGAACTGTGCACGTTTTCAAGGCCGATGTTTTATTGCTTGCACTGGTGTGCCCCTTCTAGTTCAGCAGAGCTTTGTTACCTGGTTGGTTTTGACACTGTTCTGTCCTAGGCGTGGGCAACCTGCAGCGCTCCTCCAGCCAGCGTAGCACCCTCACGTACCAAAGAAACAACTACGGGCTGCCCGCGGCGTTCGCGGAGCCGCTGCGGGCGGTGCCGTTCCGGCTGCCCGAGCCCGGCTACGGCCGCGCCCTGCCCGCGCCCGACGGCGGCACCACGCGCTCCCCCTCCATCGACAGCATCCACAAGGACCCCAGGCAAGTCTCACTGCACGCGTGGCACCCCTCGCTGCAGTTCCCCATGGCTTAGTCCATCACCACTCGTTTAGCGACTCAGATCTGTGCCTTTATAGCCAAAATAACAAACACGGGCTGCCCCTTGCAGTCAGAGAGAGCAGCTGTTACGCGTTTTGTTACTACATTTTTCTTCCATGCTTATTTTCATGGAGAAGTTATTACAGGAAATAGTAACAAATTTAATGATATTTGACTGGATTACTCCACATATTTTTAGTAAGTCTACAGAGTAACCTGTAATACTGTGGTGAGTTTTCTCATTATATGAATGAGAATTGGGGCTTGAAAATTCAAAAGTACAGACCTAATTTATTTGAATGAATTTTTCATGAGCAGCCTGCTTAAATTTCAAAACAAAGTAATTTTAGAAATCATTTATAAATGTGGCATTTTGAAAGTGAACACGTGTATTTTTTAAATGATTCCTGCTTTGTTGTTGGAAATGTCTGAGCGCAGTGTGGGCCACTGACAAGGGTAATGTTGTCATTGCCATTTACTATAGACACTGTGCACTGAAACCTTGTATTTGAACCTGGGGGTATCAAAGCCCAGGCCATGCACAGCTTGGAGGGATTTATGGCATTGTGTATGTTCAGTGTGGGTTTGGGATTGGTAGGAATTCTGGTCCCTCCTCAGATTGCTGGTCACTGAGGCAGCTTCCAGGCAGTCCTTGGCTGTGGAAGCACGTTGCACATCCTGCTGGCTCAGAGGGAGCAGGAAGTGGGGCAGCTGCTCCTGCAGGAGCTGGGCTCAGCTATGCCTTGGGGGCTGTCCTAGGGGCACCCTGGGCACCAGGGAAACCTGGAGCAGAGATGGTGAGAGGGAGCCGCACACTGAATCCCTGGTCCTGCCTACAGCGCTTTTAGCACTGGGCACTTCCTCCAGCCCGGGCCTGTCCTGCCATCTTGACAATAAAAGCACTGCTTTAATGGATTTTGTTATTCTATTTATTGGTGGAAATTCATATATTTAATTATTTTAATAGATATTGAGAGACCAGATTAATTTCATTCAACTGAGTGGTACATTCATCCAAATGATGTTAGTAGGATAATCCTAGCTCTAAGTAAAAACTTGCTGGCTGACTGCTCTGGCATGCGGCAGGAAGAGTTACTTATAACAGGGGTGCTTCACATTCATAGCAAGGAACTTTAAAGAAATTCTGACTCAGTTGTCACTGCTGATGCACCTTCTTAGCTTGTAATCTCCCAGTGGAATAGCTTCCATTTAATCTGTTCCAGTTTCCTATGTGCATATGGTGCTGTGCCAGGGGCCAGAGGAGAGGGTTACACAGCCCCAGAGTGGGCTGTTGGGAAGCACCACTCTGGAATGAGAGGGAAAGCTACTAGTTTTACTAGAAAGGCAGTTTTCCCTAAGGTTTTCCTATCATTAGTATGGAGAAATGAACCTCGGAGTTGTTGAGCACTTCAAAGTGGGCACAGAACTGAGCTTCCTCTTTGGGTGAGTCTTGGGAAGACTTCACTGGCCAGGCCAACATTAGCCTTGGAACAACTCCCCAGGTACTGTTCTTGGAACATATTTGGCTCTTTTTTTTCTTATTTACTTGGATTTTTGAGCATGGGAAAACTTGAGATACTACTTCATCACCCCCCAGTCCTCCTTTACAGAAGGCAGATTGCCCAGCAACTGTTAATGACTATATTTCTATATCTTTGAATTGGACATGGGTGTGTTTCGTGACTTTTCTAGGATTGGTCTGCACAAAATCATGGTGGTTTAATGAAGGGTATTTTATTTTAATAATTTTAAATTTACAGTCCCTGAATAACTCAGATCAAACAAACTTCTTGCACCTGATCCTGCTGATGACACTTCAGGGTGTGCAGGTTTTAATTGGCTTCAGCTTAGGAAGAACATTGAGCACCGACAGAAAAATGTTGTGGAAGAGATGAGCAGCCCTGTTGAGGGGGTATCAGTTGCATTATATAATTAATTTTTGGGATATTTATGTAGGTTGAAGCATTTGAGTTGGTGTAACTTTAGTGTATATTTATATTTGTGTGGTCCACAAGCCAAGTGAAGCTCCACGGATACAGTGTCCCTGTCCAGTTAGAAGACTAAAAGGTGATGTGACTCGTTATCCCAATGTGCCTGGTTTTCCTCCTCGCCCTGGTACTCCAGAACAAAACTGGAATTGTTGACAAGATGTTCTTGCATTTAGTAAACACCCTGTGTTTGGGAATAATGCCTTCTCTGCACTGTGCTCTCCATGCAGGGAGTTTGCGTGGCGGGATCCGGAGCTGCCCGAGGTGATCCACATGCTGCAGCACCAGTTCCCGTCGGTGCAGGCCAACGCCGCCGCCTACCTGCAGCACCTGTGCTTCGGGGACAACAGGGTCAAAACAGAGGTATGTGCTGTGCTCCTGCAGCACCTGTGCTTTGGGACAGCAGGGTCCAAACAGAGGTATGTGCTGTGCTCCTGCAGCACCTGTGCTTCGGGGACAACAGGGTCAAAACAGAGGTATGTGCTGTGCTCCTGCAGCACCTGTGCTTTGGGGACAACAGGGTCCAAACAGAGGTATGTGCTGTGCTCCTGCAGCACCTGTGCTTTGGGACAGCAGGGTCCAAACAGAGGTATGTGCTGTGCTCCTGCAGCACCTGTGCTTTGGGACAGCAGGGTCCAAACAGAGGTATGTGCTGTGCTCCTGCAGCACCTGTGCTTTGGGACAGCAGGGTCCAAACAGAGGTATGTGCTGTGCTCCTGCAGCACCTGTGCACGGGTCAAACAGACCAGGCCTTGCCTCTGCTCGTGGGTTGCAGCACAACACGGTGTTTGTGACCTCGTGTTTCTGGGTGTGCCACAGGGATGCTAATGTTGCAGTACCTGCAGATGTGTCGTTACACACATACACAAACACAAATTTTTCCCATCATAAGAGCTGCATGGGAACTCTATGGAAATCTTTTACCTCAAGGTTGTGTAATCCAGCAGAACTGTAAAGTTTGTTTGCCAGAGCCTGGCTTTGTGTAACCAGGTGATGACTGGAGACTAGAACAACCAGGAGCTCTAGAAGGCTTTCACTGTTTTTGATCAGTGTTTTAAGGGAATGAGTGATCTGTCAGGCAAAGGAAAGGAGTCTAATCCTAGAAATATGTAGAGGACAGTGTTTATGTCACTATGATGTGGGGGAGGGATACATCTGGGTGAATATTAAGAGTATTGTTGAAATTTCTAGAAACTTTGCACTTGAAGAGCTGCTCTTTTTGCAGAGCAGCTGTGAGCTGTTGGTCTGAAGGAATTTGCTTTTTCATTCACATTCTATGTGTATGTGTGTTATCTGTTCTTTTCAGTATAAATTTTGTTTATATTAATAAAATGCTGGTGCAACTTTTATAAGAAGATAGCCCAACATAATTCACTATTACTGGGAGACAGATGAAGAAGTAGTGGTGGTTTTGATGTTCTGGTGATGATCACTGTGATAATCAGCACTTATTTCTAATATTCCCTAAAAAAATTTTCAGAGATATAGGAAATTACTTTAAAAACTGCATTGCTGGGAAACAATTAAAGCAGTAACAACTCTCTGAACACAGCAAGTGACTAAAATGCCCCTCAGTCTTTGCAATGGTGGGGGGCTTCCCAGGAATTTCAGTCCCATGTAACAGTCAAGTCAGGAAGGTTTAGCAGCTGTTTCTTCTGGAAGTGGAATGGGATGTATGGTTCCCGTAAAAACAAAAGGCTTTTACATCTGTGGAGTGAGATGGGTGAGATCAGTGGGTGCTGATGGTCCCGACATTCTACTTTCCAGGTCTGTAGGCTGGGAGGAATCAAGCACCTGGTAGATCTCCTGGATCACAGAGTGCTGGAGGTTCAGAAGAATGCCTGTGGTGCACTGAGGAACCTGGTTTATGGGAAGTCTACTGACGAGAACAAAATAGCCATGAAGAACGTGGGAGGGATCCCGGCCCTCCTGCGGCTGCTGCGGAAGTCGGTCGATGCTGAGGTCAAGGAGCTGGTAACAGGTAAGCTGGTTGATCCCTCCTGGACCATGTCCTTCCTCTGAGGCTCCTCCCTCCCCCAGGCAGTGCCAAGCACTCACAGTGTGTGTGATTTTCCTGATGTGACTGTCAGGCAGACACGGGGCAGCTGGAGCCGGCACTTGGATTGACACACACTCGAGTATCACCTAAGCAGGGAGCAGAAACTCCTCTCCTTCCACATGCAGAGGTGCTGGGGCCAGCAGGGATCTGCTGGGGTGGGTAGATGGCCTCAGCAGTCCTTGGTCCAGAGCTGTTTGTGTGGGGGTTGTTCACTCTTACACAGTGATGGAAGTCGCAGTTAATGGCTGTTGAAAAATAGCTTCTGGGAAATTTCCCCTCTACCTGCGGTCTCAGGCTGTCTCTTTGGACTTGGGCAGATGATTCCATAACAGCTAAATACTTGTTTTTAAGTGTACCTCCACAACCATGAGGAACAAAGAGGCATCCCAAACTACCCTGTAATCTGTTACCTTAATACAGCATTCCACCAGCTCCTAATACCACTTTCCTTGTCTTTGAATGGAAACCTCCCAGATTATAACTGCCTTTACCTTCCAGGTTTATTTGTAATAAGCAGTAAATTTGGTCCCAATTATCTTAAATAAGAACCTAGAAATAATCAGGTTGTGTCCTCATTTTAAGGTGAAGGCTGAAGGGCTGTGTAACACAGCTCTGCTTCAGGGTGAACAGCTGAAGGCTTCTCCCCAGTTAAGAGACGGGGGGTCCTGGGGGAGCTTTTGCCTTCGCATACTGAACTCAGTAAATAAATCATTAATCACTCAACTGATCTGCCTCTGTGTGAGTCCAGCCTCTGGGCAGGTTTGGCCTTGGGTACTCAGTGGGACTCCCATGATTTGCTCCCAGGCTAATCCCCATGGAGAAGATAATATTTGCACAAGTGTAATGGGCTTCTTGGAGGAACTTTTGTGATAAAATCCAGCACAACTTCAGAGGGTACTTTTCTTTAAATTATATTTTAATTTCCCAGTTGATAATCAATTCTCTTTTGTTACTGAAGTCTTGCTGTACAGGAGCTGCAGCTAAGAATCATAAATAATACTTTTAACATGGCTCTAAAATGGATCCGTGGTGGTATTAAAAGTATGAAGAATCCCCAAGCACTTTAAAATGTGCAGCATTCATTGTTGGTAGGTCTTTTTTCTTTAGGGAGTAGTTTTGTACATAGTTTAATCATATCCAGAAAATTGTCTTACAGGACTAATTTTGCAGGTGCCATTTCTGTGGAAGTGCCTTTTACATCCACTCTTTAGCCAGCTCTGTAGCAGGGCTGCACTACCCTTGTGTGTGAGCTGAACCCCGAGAGCAGGAGCTCTAGGAACCCCTGTGGGACACAGGAGGAACTTCAGCTGCCTGTAACCAGAAATCAAGACAAAATCAATCAGTAAATCTCCTCATGTCTGTATTCTCCCATGGAGCCCTTTAATTAGAGGGGCTTCTCTTAGCCCCTCTCAAGAGAAGACAACGAGGTGTCTCATGCAAAGATTTGTCATTCTTATTTTTGTGTGGCTGTATTAAAAACTTTTGCTGTCTTATAAACTTTCATTTTTGTGAACTCCTGTAGCATTTGCTGTCTGCTCCCCTCATAATTTATTTTTGAAGAAATGGATGTTCAAGATCTAGTCAAAGGGGAACCCAAGTGGTTTGGGCAGCTGTTGAGGGACTGTTGAGGAGCTGCTGCCGGACGGGTTTGCTGAGTGTGCGTGGCTGTGCAACCTCACAATCAGGAAAATACTGTGTGTGAGGGAAGTATTTTGAGTAAGATCAGCACCTGGTGAGACTTTGGATGAACTTTATGCTGTGTTTTATGATGAAAAAGAGGATTCAATGCTGTGTTTAGCATATTGTTTGCATATACAGTTCTGCTGGTGACTTATGTCAGGTCTCATACCTCCGTATCTGGACGTAACATACAGAGATTGTGCAGGGCAGGGAACTAGGGATTTGTGCTCAAGGATAAAAGATGGATGGCAGTTCCATATGGCTGGTAGGTCAATGGAACACGCTCTGGACTTGTTGCTGTTGTTTCCAGGAAGAAAATTTTTTACATCCACTCTGCTCTTCAGTACCTGATTTCCTGGCGTACAGTGCGAGGGAGCAGGAATGTCAGGGCAGGCCATTCTTATCATTGGAAAAAACCCAATACCCTCCTCTGCTGTTCCACATTGCTTTCCTCCTTTTTGGATGCTGGCTCTCCAAGTTCTGCCTGCTCTAGAATCACACCACATATTTAAAGTGATGTCTTTTAAGTTTGAATGTCGCTTCATGTTTGTTTGCCAAGTGTCTGCTGACTTTACTGCAATGGAAATCTCTTCTAAGGGGTTCTCTGGAACTTGTCTTCGTGTGATGCTGTGAAGATGACAATCATTAGAGACGCTCTGTCCACGCTGACAAACACTGTGATAGTGCCCCACTCGGGATGGAACAGCTCCTCCTTCGACGATGATCACAAAATTAAATTCCAGACTTCCCTCGTTCTGCGCAATACAACAGGATGCCTGAGGTATCTGCTCTTCTAGAAGACTCCCTTTTAAAGACTAGTCATGTTGTCCAGGTCCTTTTCATACTGTAGTTTTAAAAACAGATGGTTGTTTTATTCTATAAATTACCGGATTCCATCATTTAGGCAGCTTTTCCAATTGTTCTTTTTTTTTCTGTTAAAAAATAAGAAAATTACCAGGTTAGTCACTAAGAGTTACTGACCGATGAATTACCAATCAGCTACATCAACACCTTCTGCAAACTGTCTAATAAATGGTTGTCTGTCCTTGCCTACAACATGTTCCTTGGTTATCCCAACCTTCAGGAACCTGAGCTCTGCCGGGGAGGAGGCGCGGAAGCAGATGAGGTCCTGCGAGGGGCTGGTCGATTCGCTGCTCTACGTGATCCACACCTGTGTGAACACCTCAGACTACGACAGCAAGGTGTGTGCACAGCTCACCTACAGATGTGATGGTGCTGAACTGTCTGCTGGGATCTCTGGGCTTTGTGTGGCTCAGCTGAGCACGGTGGTGTCCGTAGCTCAACTGGCATCGCTCCCAAGCCCTGGCTGGGAGGCACAGCCAAACTCAGCTGCACAGCACAGCATCACTTCTCGTTTGCAGCCGTGCTGCAGAAGTCATGCCTCAATAAAATAATAAGCTCTTGTGCTTTTCATTTTCAGAATACTAAAGAATAAGCCACTATAGCAGAGCCCACTGTTAGAAGTATTGTCAGATTTAAGAGAGATTGCAGTTTTCCCAGAGAAACTGCTGCCCAGAGCCCAGCATTAGAATTTAGAGCTTGTGCTCCCAGCACCTTTTCACCTCTGCTGGACTGGTTTGGTTTATCTATGTGTGAGAAAGAGCTGGTGACAAGGCATCTCTCTGATTTGGTTCAGACAGTGGAGAACTGTGTGTGCACCCTGAGGAACCTTTCCTACCGCCTGGAGCTGGAGGTGCCCCAGGCGCGGCTGCTGGGGATCAATGAGCTGGATGACTTGCTGGGAAAGGAGTCACCCAGCAAAGACTCGGAGCCAAGCTGCTGGGGGAAAAAAAAAAAGAAGAAAAAAAAAACTTCCCAGGAGGATCAGGTCTGTGTTTTCCTTGTACTGCCAATGCCTCAGATGGGGTTTGGCTCATGGTGGGGGAGGACGTATCTCGGTAAAAATGATCCTATGCTGAATAAAAATGGAGGTTTTGTGTTGTTACAAATCTGCGTTCCTTTCTCAGTGGGACGGAGTTGGCCCTATCCCAGGATTTTCCAAGTCTCCTAAAGGGGTGGAGATGCTCTGGCACCCATCGGTGGTGAAGCCGTACCTGACACTTCTGGCAGAGAGCTCCAATCCAGCCACTCTGGAGGGCTCTGCAGGATCTCTCCAGAACCTCTCTGCAGGCAACTGGAAGGTATGGGAATTCTTCCTCCTCTTCCTCTCCTTGTACTCTGGTTGCTTTTTCTAATAAGATCTTGGAGTGTGTTTGGGGGGAATATGCAATTTTCTCACGTGCACCTGAGCGTTCCCCTCTTGTCTGTGCATTAGTGCTCATGTGCTGCAGTCATGTTTCCACAGTGAAAAGCTGTGGAAAGGGGAGGGAGCAGGAAGAGCCATATGGAAACTGGCCTTGAAATTGGTACCATGTTTTAAATAAACAGAAAAGGCTTCCTTCCATCACATAGTGAGTCAAAACAATCTTCTGGTGTCTTCTAGCTCTGAGTTCTGGTGGGAAGGTGCTGTTGAAATAAGACCAGCACAAAAAAATTTGCCTTCTTCCCTATTTCATTATTTATTTCCATACATTCTGGCCATTGCATACAATATGCTACAAAAGCAGCACATGAGAACACTTTATTGATGTCATGTTTTTGTCATGGAGAGAGTAAAAAACACAACAAATATAAGCTGCTTCCTTTGCTTGCAGCAAGCCAACTAAGCCTTTTTATGTTTGACCAATATAAAACTGGTCATAAAAAAACCCAAAACCTACCAAACAAAATCCAGATCACTCTGTTCCCTTTTCAGTGTTGGTCATCTATTCAGGTATTTTATCTCTTTTTTATTTCCTTTGTAAGAGGAATGAGTGAAAAATGGCAGAGAGACAGCTCTTTATAATCCCAGAAAAGGCACACACTGAACATGTCATCTTTTGTTGCCATGTCCCCAGGCACGCCCGAGAAGGGCGGTGCAGCCCGAGGTGGTGTGGGGGCTCTGGGGTGACGGGGCTCTCTGTCAGTTCGCAGCCTACATCCGCGCCGCCGTCAGGAAGGAGAAGGGGCTGCCCATCCTCGTGGAGCTGCTGAGGATGGACAATGACAGAGTGGTGTCCTCTGTGGCAACTGCCCTAAGGAACATGGCGTTGGATGTGCGGAACAAGGAGCTCATCGGTACGTACAGACCGCCCCGGGGGAGAGCACCAGCACCACCATGGACTGGGGGAAAGCCAGGGATGAGATTGCACTGATGGGAACAGCACAGTGCATGTTACTGTGTCACAGAGATGAATCCTTGTGACAGCAGCAGCTTTTCAGAGCAGTGTTGCCATATTAGTTTGCCACTGGCCGCCTTTGATGGATGGGAGTCACCTCAGCTCAGCCCAACTGGACAGGAAACCCTCAGTGCCAAATGGGATGGAAATGTAGCTCAGCTTCCTTGGAGCTCAGCACCCACCTTTTTGGGGGGTTTGGGTCCCTCACATGCTCTCAGTGGTGGGACAGCTCTGGTGCCAGTACAGCAGTGCTTTGTTTAACAGTATTGCACAGAGAGAGAGAGGGAAGAAATCCTCTTCTGGTAAAGTATGTCCAGGAAAACCCAGATATAGTGCAGTATGCGTGCCTTTGCTGAACTAAGTCATCAACAGGGCTGCTTGCTAGAACTTTCTGTTTCTCAGTTGTCAGTTCTAATATTTAACACTTTAAGCGTTCATCTGTGCCTTTCTCATCTAGCATTGAAATCACCTCAAACAACATCTTTCCTGCCTTGATGAGGAACCTCAGTCTGTTACTGTTGAATGTGCCTCAGCCTCAGACTGCTGTGGCTTCAGTGAACCCTGCTAATACATGGCACGATGTAGAAAAGTCTCTTTTTTGTTTCAGAAGCATTTGCTGTGTGTAGACTTGTGGGACAGGGATATAACAACTGTTTATACAGATAGGAGGATCATTATTCTCAAAAAGAGAAATGCCAGTGGACAGAACTTTATTATCTGTTTCTGAAGCTTCTCCATCTGGGACGTTCAGAGCACGTTTTCCTGCAGTGCAGGCATTGCACACACAGGGAATTACTAAAGAGAGACTCCTGTTCTGTAGCACCAGCCCTGTGTGGGTCAAACTCAGGTGATACTCTCTTGTCAGGATGTTTCTTCCATTCCTGGCAGAACTTTTCAGTTCAGGAATGTTCCTCCACCTATTCCCTCTCCCAGTCAAAGCTGTAACTGAAAGAATTTCTGGCTTCCAGATACACTCTGAATCTGATCTCTGTATAAAACACGTCACCTGTGCTAGAAATCCTCTTTAGGAGCCTCTCTGCCTGTGTGTGGCAGGAGCAATGGGCTCCCGTGGTCACACTGAAGGAAGTGAGACATGAGGACTCCAGCAAATAACAATATATGTTGGAATATGCAGCATGTGGGTGAGCTTGCTAAAGGAATGGCACTGGTAGGGTGCTGCTGCAGACAGCATTGTGGGGATGGTTTTCCAGGGGGTTTCCTTTTGCCTGCAGATTTCCTTTTTGGGTATTTTTTTCCCCTCGTGCACATTACACAAACACATAGTGAATGGCTTTCTGCAAAGCTTCTTCATCATTCACTGTTCTGTACAAATATACATCTTCAATAAAATCAATCAATCATTCAATTAACAGCTAAACAGGGAAAAACCAAACCTTATCTTTAGTTCTGTCCCTTGTCTGCAGCTTATCCCTGGCATCAGTCAGCAGCTGGAGACTGACAGAGCTGAGCTCTGACAGGTAACAAATAAGGCAAAAAGAAAATCCAAAAGAAAGAATTCCCAGTTAATGTAAAGATTCCTTTAACCCTCCCACAGATGAAGCTGAGGAATGTGCACCGCTCTGTCAAGTAGCCAAACGTTTTTCCTTGAACAATTCTGCTTTCTCCAAATAATCCTTTTTTACAAATACTCCCATTTTAATGCAAAATTCAGCTTCTCACACTTCTAAGCTAAAAGGAAAAAAAAATTCAAAAATTGATCTTCGGTCTCTCTTGACTGTGTAAAATGTGGATTCCTGGCAGGGTTTGATCCTGCGCTGCTTCTCCCTGCCCTCAGCTGCCGTTCTGTGCCATTTCCAGCCTGCAGTCCCAGCCCGCGGGCTTGACCCGTTTCTCTGGGGGGTTTGCAGGTAAATACGCGATGCGGGACCTGGTGAACCGGCTGCCGGGCGGGAACGGGCCGAGCGTGCTGTCGGACGAGACGGTGGCCGCCATCTGCTGCGCCCTGCACGAGGTCACCAGCAAGAACATGGAGAACGCCAAGGCCCTCGCCGACACCGGCGGCATCGAGAAGCTGGTCAACATCACCAAGGGGAGAGGGGACAGGCGAGTGGCTGCAGTGCTCATCCCTGAACTGGCTCTGTTTCCATTTTAAATGCTTAAGAATGCAGGAAATTTTTTTTTAGTGAAAAAAAGATCTGCTTTTGCAGTCTGGGTCTGAGGAGCTGACAGTTGGAATGACACTGGGAGGGAGGGGGCAGCCGGTGCCGCAGTGCTCTGCAGGGTGTTCTCCATCCAAGGCTTCTGGAGGCTTCTACAGCTGCCCAGAGTAAGCGTGGTCGTGGGGCCTCTTCAGGGTAAATGAGTTAAACTGCCCCCTCTTAAACACCTACAAGATTAATAGAATACTTGGAGCTTTTCCAAGTCACACTGTGTGGGCACCTTTGTCAGGATGTTTCCAGCAGCTGTTCATTGTATCTGGTGCAGCCCTTTGGTCAGTGGAAAGAGAACGTGGCCGGGGGGACCCCCTGGAACAGCATTGCCAGGCCAGTGCTGGCTGAGGGAGGCTGGCTCTGCCCACTGTGCCAGCCCTGGGCTCCAGGGGCTGTGAGCCGAGTTCTGTGCTGGCATCGTGGTGGTGTAGAGGGAATGAAGCCTGTGAGAGCAGGACAGCCAAGGAACAGGAGCCTGTGGTGGGGCAGCAGGAGGCCCCAGGGACCCCATAGCTGTGGGGTGGGGCAGCAGGAGGCCCCAGGGACCCCATAGCTGTGGGGTGGGGCAGCAGGAGGCCCCAGGGACCCCATAGCTGTGGGCTGTGCTCAGTGTCACTGTGCTCCATCTCAGCAGGGCTCCTGCACAGACCAGGCTGTCACCTGTCCTCCCATGGGTAGTGGGACACTGGTGGTACAGTCAGCCCTGCGTGCTGTTCCCAGATTGGATCAGATGGTAAAGGAGAGGAAGGGATCTCTTCTCAGAGACGTGGGTCAGTGTGAATTAACCACACCAGGTTTTTAGCACGGTCTGTCTCACCAGGAGCTAGGCTGTTTTGAGGATTCCCAGTTTATATCACTTTCCATGTCCAAGGGACAAGGCTCATTCCAGCTGCAGGTGTGGGTGCAGTGATCCGTTCTATGACCTCACTGCTCTGTGGGGGCAATGTGTGAAGTTGCATCTGCACTTACATTTATGAGGCAATGAAGTTTAAACTAAGCAAATTTAAGATCTTGTGAACATACTCAGTATCTACTCAGTGATTAACTCTATCAACTGCATTTTTTCAGTGTTTTCTTCCAAAAACTGTATTTGGATGAATCCAGTGACAGACAGAGACATATGTTTACCACAGATGTCCATGCTGTGGCATTTAATGTCTGGTCACTACTGCAGTACCATTCCCAGCTTACTCCATTTCTCTATGAAAAGATACCCTGGGTTTATTTTTAATAACAGCTGCAGCAACTTTCCTTGTCTTGCTCTTGAGAGTGAAAAAAGTGTTTTCCCAACCAAAGTTTCCAGCAGTGCAGCACGGAACTGAGAACACAGACTCACTGTGAGGATGCCTGGAGACTTTTAATAGCAGCTCTCTTTTATTTTTTATTCTTTTTCTGCTATTAGGAGTTTTGTACAGTGATTTAAAGTCTGAAGTCTCCATTTTTATGGAATGCACTTCACAGAATGTTTCTTTAATGATTTTTATTCTTGCAGACACTGACAGTAGCTATTTCAACCCCTCTCTCTGTGTTTCTCGTGTGGGTGACCTGAAGGGAACATTCCAGGCTGGAGAGGGTTGATCTCCAGGCTGGGCCATGCTCACACTGGTGGTGCAGGGCTGGCCTGGCCCCACAGCAGCAGGGTGGGGCTGTTATGGAGCTCAGAACACTGTTCTGCTGCAGTGGAATTCCATGGCTTTCTCACACTGCAACACTTTTCCCTTGCCCAGGTCCTCACTGAAGGTTGTCAAGGCAGCGGCCCAGGTCCTGAACACGCTGTGGCAGTACCGAGACCTCCGGAGCATTTACAAAAAGGTAAAGTACACAATCAGCCTACATGGGAAAATGGTGCCACAAAAACTCCTCGTTTATTTATAACTCGCCATTTATTTTGATTTTTTTTTCTTTTTGCCACTCCACAGGATGGGTGGAATCAAAGTCACTTTATTACACCAGTATCAACACTGGAGAGAGAGAGATTCAAATCCCACCCTTCTCTATCCACAGGCAATCAGCAGATGTCACCTGTCATGCAGTCAGGTCAGTCAGGGAGGGCGAAGGGGACCTGCTTTCCATGTTTTTAACTCAAAGAGCCTCTCTGGTTGCTACTAATTCCATCTAAAACATGGAGGTCAGGCTGTCTCCCCTTGGTGCTTGAGCCAAGTACTTCAGGTGCTCTGGGTGTTCCTGGGCTGTTCCTGCACAGTGAGATCCTCAGCGTGCACAGCTGGACGTTGGTGCCAACCACTGCCCTCTCCAGAGCTGCTCCCCCTGCGCTGTGTGGGCACCGTGGACGTGGGTACCTGACAGCAGAAACAGCGACAGACCCACAGCGAGGAGCCCGTTGTCATTCCCAACTATGTCATGTCCCATTAGGATGAGCAACCAAATACAAAAATGTTACTTTTCTGACTCCTCCTCGTTTATTTCTCGCCTTTGTTCCTTTAGCGCCTTCAGTGCTATTTACATCTTCCCGAAGGCTGGTACAAAACCTACCTGAAGCCTTCTATTTTGTCTTCCTTTTGCATTTTATTTTATCCAATTTACTCTTCTCAAGACTCTCTAGAGCAGATCTCTGTTAATACAGAGAAATACCCACCTACCATGGCTGCTAAAATCAGTGGCTAGTTCCTACAGTACTCTTGTTCAATTACTTCTTTACGTAAAAGTAACAGCCCTCACACATTCCTTCATGACATGGTTGACTTGAAAAACAAGGGCTCCATGAGGGATTTATTTTCCTCCAAGAAGTAAACTATAGTGTCTTTTATGCCAGAGTTCCTCTCAACCACCAAGGAAGCAAGTACGGCGTAGGCTCAGGGAACTGACTGGATTCTACCCAAGTGTAAAAGGAGATTCCGATACCGACTGTCACATTCCTATCTGGGCACTTTCTCTCCCCGGATACACCAGCAGAACAACTGTGTTACTCCAGTTCTTTTAATGGCAAGTAGGAAGTAGATGAGCAGCTCAAACATGATATTGAGAGGCTGTTGTACTTCAGAGACAACTTAGTAAAAACTCCTCATAGGAAGTGTTGCTTTCCTGCTTGACAAGGCCAAGGGGAGGCAGTGGAAGTTGTCACCAGGGTGGTTCACCCAGGAACAGCTGTGACTGTTCTGTCCTTTCCCACCTCCCAAGTTGTGAACCCTCATGGCAGGAAGGGGTGAGGAAGGTTGGGTGTGTGAAAGGCGTCTGTTTCTCCTGAGAACCTCTCTTTTCCCACCAGTTGGCAGCACGTCCTCGTCCCCGGCTCTGCTGGGGATCAGGGAGCCCCGGCCGGAGTACGACAGGACACACCCCTCTCTGCAGTATTACAGTAGCCAGGGCGATGTCATGGCACATAAGGACATCTACACTGGTAAGGGACCAGCTGGGAGCTGGGAACTGCACCGGGAAAGGCTCCCTGGGGGAGGAGTTCAGTCACAGGCACTTCCAGTAGTGGGCTGGTTGTACCAACTGTTGCTTCCCATTTCCACTGGTTGTATTTGGTGCTGTGGCACAGGGCAGGGTGTCACCTGGCTCTGCTGATCTCTGTAAAACTGCACTGGGACCAGAGTAGATCCCTTTGCATATTGGGAGGTGAGAGGTGGTTGGAATTCTTATTTTTATTTCAAGTACTATTACAGAAAATTGTTTTATTCACATTATATGATGATGTTATAAATTATAACATGCAGTTGTATATTATAACATTATATTACTAAATTATACCAAAAGATCAGAATCTTTTCTCTGATATCCCTTTTCCTTCTCACTATGTGACACAAGTTGCACATTAGTAGATGATTGTCTCTAAGGAGAAGGAAATGCCTTGTTTTAAACATTATGAATCTGTAAAACAAAAACCAGCAACAAAAGCCTCTTGGCTTCACTGTAACTGCTGCTGAGGGACAACATTTGCCTTAATTCTGTTATTACATTTTATATATATCTACATTAGTAGATGCTAAAATCTGCAGATTTAATTGTTTGAGTGCTACATAATAGGCAAAATAGAAGCCAATAGACTTAAGAGGTGGAAGAATAAAGACTGAAGTTTATCCTTAAACTGTTTTCTGCCAGGTTCCAGCAAAGCTTCCCCAATTTACATCAGTTCCTATTCCTCACCAGCGAGAGAACAGAACCGACGGCTGCAGGTGAGCCCAGAGCTGCCCAGGCTCAGCAGGGGGCTGTGGCTCTGGGCACTGCCCTGTGCCAGCCCCGGGGCTGCTGCGCCTGCTCCCTTACGAGTTCTCACGGCGGGGTCCGAGACCTCTGCTCTGATTTGATTTGGGCTTGGGGGGGTTCGTAGGTATGGTCAGGTTCTGTACCTCCTACACCTGCGCTCTGAAGTTGTGCTCCCTTCCCGGGGGTGTGGGAGGAGACATGCAGCAGGCTCAGGGAAATGTACCACTTCCTTGGGTACATTTCACGGAGGTTTGAGACCTGTGTTACTGTCACTGGTAGAGCTGCACTTGGGAAAGGTTCTTTACAATGTGTGTGAGTTTGAGAAACAAGTATTTTCTCTGTTGATTATACCTTGAAAGCTTATTTTTCTATCATTTTGCCAGCAGCATCAGCAATTATACTACAGCCAAGAAGATACCACCAGGAAAAACTACGATGCCTACCGGTTGTACCTGCAGTCCCCACACAGCTACGAGGACCCCTACTTCGACGACCGAGTTCACTTTCCTGCTGCTTCAGATTACACAACACAGTATGGACTGAAATCAACCACCAATTATGTAGACTTTTATTCCACCAGACGATCTTCTTACCGAGCAGAACAGTACCCGGGCTCCCCTGACTCCTGGGTGTAGCACCAGAGAGAACAACCCAGCGTGGTTCTCGTCTGGCTCGAGAAGGACTGGAACGGCCCCGAGTGGCTTTGGTTATGAAATGCGAAAGTGAAAGACAAGAAGGAACAAGGAAGATTTGTTTTGGGGTTTTTTTGAGAGAGGAATTGTCAGGAGGAAAACTGGCAGGGACGGTTTTGCTCTGTTTAGGTGTTAGGTATCATTACTTGTAGCTCCTGTAGTCTGGTGAGGGTGTGGGCGATGTGATGAAAGGTTTGAGAATTGAGTACAATGAATTTGGAAAGTGTGTAGGTCAGAGCAAATTAAAGCTGATTTTTTTTTATGTGAATAAAAGTCTTGGTCTGATAGTTTGTACAGAAAAACTCCGCCGGCTGCCCCTGTTTCCTCGCTATTACTAAATGTCAGGATTGTATGCTGCTGCGTCGTGTACATTCTGCGTGCGTGTAAATATGGAAACGCCACCTCGGTCTCAAGTGCCATCCATTTGTAATGCAGTGTGTCATTGGAAAAGGAATCTGAAACATAGTGCACAAAAAGAAATCCAAGAGAAAAAAAGCCCAAACTTTAAAAAATGAATAGTGTAATTTTGAAGCACAAAATCCGGTCCAGTACATCCACACCTCTCCCATTCCCTGCCTATTTCATAAGGAACTTCACTGCCATTTTCTATGCACATGGAATAACAATAAATATGGAAGTCTCATCCATGGAAAGCTGTTCCCTGTTCATTTTTTTCTTATTATTTTCTGTGTGTGATATTCAGAAACAAATACCATGAACACGAATTCTAATTGTATGTTTTTCAGCAGGTTAAATATATCAAAGCATTTAGGCCATTTCCCCAGCTCTCTCCAGTGGAAATGTGTCAGGCTGGCAGCCCAAAGTGCTAAATCCTGCACCTTCCTACTGGGATTTGTGTTTTTATTTTTGATATGGGCAATCCAAGGTACTTCAGAACTGAAGCCTGTTTTCTTTCCATCACTCAACTCCTCCCTTTCTTCTCCCCAAGGAAATGAAGGTCCTCTTGCTGTCATAGAAATTACGGTCTCCATTTTGACTACATTCTGTTGGGTTTCTTTCCAATAAAAATGTTTGATTATTTAAGTACCTAAATCACAAGCCCTCCTGGTTCTGAACAGTCTGTTACCTCTATGCTGTCTGTAACCACCATTATTGCTCCCCATCACTGCACTTCCCTTGGGTTCCCAGTGTTTCCAGTATCCTCATGGCACCAGTGACACGAGAGCAGGTAAGCAGAACAGCTCCAGGTTTGGGTGACATGGCAGATTCACTATTTCTATTAAAATAGGTCCTGCTAAGGACTAAGCATTTGCTCTTCCACTGTGAACTCTGACACTGTAAATATTTCAAAATAGACTCTTTCCCTATAGCAAAAGGATGTAGTAATTCAAAGAATGATGATGTTGTGTTCTAAAGGATGTTGCCAATGAGCATGCTCTGACTGCACACTAAATCTTCAGTGACGTGGCTCATGTAAACAATGAAGACAACAGTTTCTCGTCTGTTTGAAAAAAAATGCAGAGTGAAATTGAAAAAGAAAATTGAGGAATTAATCACATCTCAGCTCTACAGGGGGATGCGAGGACAAGCGTGGGAACATGAACACTTTATGGAGTTTTAAAAGGAGAATGCAACAGTTTCTTCAGAGATACCATCCTATGTACCTGCCCATTCCGTTGTTGAACACTGGCATTCATCCATCAGACTAAGGGTCTGGTTCTCCTTCTATGTTCAAAGCATTTCTTTCTGCTCAAACCACATGAAGAGTTGATTCAACTCCTACACTATACCTAAAGATATGGGGACTGCCCCCACAGCATGAAGGTGGGCAAGTTACCTTGTCAGCTGAAACGTGAGGTGCTGCTCACAGCCCTTCCAAACACATTTTGCAGCTCACTGACATCCCTCCAAGGATTATCCCGCCATCACACCTGTTTCAGGAAGCTGCTATTCCAATGGCACTTACTCCAGTAAGTGTCAACTTATAACCCCCCCCACCAAGAAAAAGGTACGTTTCTTGTTCACAAACAGGTCCACTATGAAGTTTTGACTGTCATGTGCCTCTAGTGGCTCATCACTCTGACATAAAAAGTTGCTTTTCTGTGCTTGTGTAGAAAAAATCAACAAATTTTCTACAGTGATTGGAGCTGGCCAGCTCCGAGGAGTTCAACAGCACACGACATGTACAAACTGCAAGATACTAAAAGATATTTTTCTTTCCTTTGCTTCCCACCATTTGACTCTTTTCTGAAGGTGAAGGTTTAAAGCCATGATAAACAGGAACAAAATGCAGGGGATTCTCGTGTTTAACTTTGAGGAAACAAATGCTGCTGTTATGATATGACAGAAATCATTAAATCTGTGCAATGTTTCCATGCAGCTCAGGGTGCTGCAATTGAATTCTTTAGAATTGATTCGCTTATTCCATTACCCAGTGATACTTTTTTAAACAAGGACACTTAGGTGGATAAAACACATGATGACAAAGGTATATCTTTTTAGTCCTTCTGTGAAAAAAAATTGACTCTATAACTAAAATTATCCAGTAAGGTTCTTCTCCTTAATGATATTACCCTTTACCTTTCAGCACCATCATACAGTGCCTGGACAATTCTTTGTCTCTTGTACTCTGCGAAACAACTGGCATCCAGATCAGAACCAGGTCTTGAACTTGTCAGGTCTCCTACAAGAAACAGGTAAGTTTTACAGATGTAAATCCTACAGATTTTGTCAGACACATAATATAAGCACTAGTGAACAATTATATCCATACAAACCCACTGACAATATGGCTGCCTTCACTAATTGGTCTTTTCATGCTTTAGACACTTAACAATAATGTTCTCTCTAATAGTATAAATTTTGTGCTGAACTACTATGAGCAGAAAATAAAACCCAGCGAGGGGGAATTAAAGCATGTGTTAATAAAAAACAAGCCATATGCCTGCACCAGAATATAAAAATATGCCATATACCTGCACCAGAATTTTTGTTGTCTCCATCAGGCTCCTGCAGCATCTAAATCCAGCTCTGTTGATTCAATTGAAAAAGGTATTGCCTGTCTGTCACTGAACTTAAGAAAACAGCATTCAATTACCAGATGTAAAATTACTATCAGTTTATACCAGTAGCCACAATCTAGTAATTCTGACGTTTGAAAACAAGCAATACTGGAGATAAGATGGATAAGGGAAAATACTGCAGAGTCATGAGCAATAGATTTTTAATGACAGAGAGAGCTGAATTCAAACATGACACATGAGGAAGGTATTCCATATGTCTTTGTGCTGAGTGCTTGGTTTAGATGTGGACCATGCCTGGTGTATAATTATGCTAATAGCTGTTAGCCAGATTAGATCAGACAGTCTGCTTGGGAACATGTTGATTCTTGATCCTGCCAAGTGACTTCTCAGACTTTGCAATCAGGTAATAACCTGCCTGTAGAATGTAGATTCAAAAGGAGGAATTGTCAGGAAAGATGAAGAGTTCCAGAGCACTGAGAGCACCACTCAGGAAAATTTCCTTTGACTTTTGTCTCTTTATTACAGTTAAAATCCTGTATCTGCCCCTAGGCTTTCCTACATCTGCCTAGGTGGAAGGAAACACATTCTGAAAATACGTAGAACCATTATAATATAAATTCCATTCTTAATTCAGCCATTCACAGACTAGTACCATTAAAAGAAATCTATCCCCAGCATCAGGTGAACACCTCTGAAGTCTTGATATTTATGTGATCAGGAAATGGGACTGAGGGTGGCAGGAACAACAAAAGATTTCAGCTGCACTATCCCATGGTCAGAGAAGGATGGTTCTCTCACTCATTCTTCTCACCCAGACAAACCAGTCTAATAATTTCTAATAAATGAAAGCATTACATAAAATCAGGCTTACAAATCTCATCTGGTGCTGTGGCATTGTTGAGGCAGTGCCAAGGGCTGCCTGTCAAGAATGAGGTGCTCCAACAAGTACTGTGTAGATATCGTTTCCATTCACAACAGCTTCTGGTTTAAAGATAGTAACCAGTGACAGAGGTATTGAAGTCAAGAGGGCAGAAGAAAAATAAAAAAGAAATTGGAAACTGTATTTAATATTGTAAGAAATCCACAACATGAACTTATGATTTCTCATTTAAACCAAGTTCCCATGCTTTTCCCAGGAATTCCTGGAACAGATGTACAATGGCACTAAACCTTGTCATTACTAGTGCTTTGGGCAGCACACCAAAGCTGTGTTACATGACTGCCTTGTGTGGTAAGTAATGAAACTTCACCTCTCCAATCCAAACAGCTCAGGTAAATAAACTGGAAAATCAGTATTTTTCTGCTGCAGCAGAGTGACATGAATATGAAAATCCCTTACTACTGACCAAGTCCTTCAGGATAGGCTTCTTTTGTTATCTCTCCTGCAGATCACTTTATCTGAAAGAATTTATTTCCCCAATCAAAATTGCCATCATGCACTTCAGGCTAAATGCTTATGGGCAGAGACATGCAGCTCTATTGACTTTAATATTTGCAAAGTAAGTTGCTTTTCTAGGGAGGAAATTGCTGCATTGCAAAGCTATTTCCTGCCTCATACACACAGAATTAAATATCAGATAGATCTGGTTTAGACTGGATGTCCTTTCACTTTTCCTGCTCCAAAAATCCAAGCCAACAGAAGTTACCCATGAAGGTGGTTGACGTGCTGTAAATCCCTACCAGTTTCTTACTCACTCTTCTCTTTCACGTTTTTTACTTCATACAAGGGAAATGTTGTACAATCACACATGAATAATCTGCTTGAGCCACCAATGCTGGGAAATTTTTACCTGAAACCTACTACAACTAATGATACGTATTTTCTATATTAAGCAACAAAGAAAAATAACGGAAGTCTCTCAGTTCACAGCAGTTTTGGATGCCATTCTCATTGGTATCAAATTTTATCATTGATGATAAAAATATATGTTGCAAATATATGTTTAACACAAATGTCATTTTATGGACATTCTGTATTAATGAAGGGTGAAATTATGGTGCTGCTGAAGACAACGAGACTTCATTGTGGCCAAAGAGTTAATTTCATATCACAGCTTTTCAAAGAACAGATGAAATTCAGGCTACGTTTTCTGAATGACAAAATTGGAGCTTTTGGCTGAAGTGATTAAATACATCATAATTAAAACGTTATGACAGGTGGCTTTTTTTTTAATAAATTCTGTGAAACATTTATACAGGTTAAGTAGTATAACTCCTAAGTTTGATGGGTTTGTTAAAGGCTACATTGTTGTAGTTTTGGAGTGTGACAGTAAGTGATTACAGGCCTGGAAACAAAGGGAGGTTTGACATTTTTTTTTGCTATGTAACTCCTCACGGCAGAGAGAAATCTCTGTGTCTAACAGTGCCCTGGGCTGGATTTCAGAGTAAAGCCTCTCACTGGTAGGCTGCATGTGTTTTTTGCAGCACTGAGAGTGTTTTGAAACTGTCTCTTATTCTAAGGGGTTCTTTCTCCTACGTTAACAAGAGCTTGTGAGTATCATCGTACAGTTTTGTGTTATTGCCTACAGATTAAGCTGCTTCTTTAAGCACCCAGGGCAATAATCAGTACTTAAGTCAGTTTTGTACACTGAAATGCAAGGAGACTTGCTTAAATTACTAAAGAATTTTATAATAAATTAATTGGATCTTTCATATGTTTTGTTCAAACTAACGAAGTTCAGCCTTTGTACTCCAAAGGATTTGGAAAACCTACTGACCACGCTTTATAACGTTAATGTGGCTTCGCCCAGCAGCTTTGTTGCTGTCCTTTCTTGGCACTTAAATCCTTCCTGCTCATGCTGTTTCTCTCCTGTATTTATGACATGATAGGTGATCAATATGTAAGCTATTGTATCTTAGCCAAAAATACAATTTCAGTAAGGTATAGGCAGCAGGATCACCAAGATAAAGATCTTTGAATGTGGATTATATGAGTAATGCATTAGTAATAAAAGATGGTAAAATCATCAAATAATATAGAAATAGGATGGTGAAATCAAAAACTAATGTGGAAATAGGAAGTATTGTGAGGTATTTTTAATGTTTACAAGTTTTGAGCAGATTCTTAAGAAAAAAGGGAAGGAGAATCATTTTGATAACTGATGTAGAAAAAACAAGGTCTTTGTTAGTATGTAACGACCAGAAGACTCAAACTGCTTATGATGATATCTTAGGGCCTTAAAACAGATAGAAAAAAATAATTTTTATTGCCTTTGTTGTGTAAAACATCAATCTTTGTTACTGTTTATTTTTTTAACGAGGGCATGTGAATGCCGTGTTTTGCTTCTGTCTCAAGTAGACACTAATGACTGAAGAGGGGAAGATTTACCTCACTGAATCAAGACCTTTGAATCCACAGCAATAATTTTAAAAGTCACCACCCCTCACTCTCCTCACCGCCCTCAGCCCCCACCGCTCCTCACTCACCGCCCCTCACGGCCCCTCACCGCCCCTCACTCACCGCCCCTCACTCATCGCCCCTCACCACCCTCACGGCCCCTCATGGCTTCTCACTGCCCCTTGCTCACTGCCCCTCCCTCACCGCCCCTCATCGCCCCTCACCGCCCTCACCGCCCTCACGGCCGCTCACGGCCGCTCACTGCCCCTCAGCGCCCCTCAGCCAACGCCCCTCACCGCCCTTCCCGCCCCTCACCGCCCTCAGCGCCGCTCCCCGCCCCGCCGAGCCGCGCACGGCGCTGCCGCCCCGATCGGTGTGCGGTTCCCGGCGCTGCCGCCCCGTTCGGCGGTCGGTTCGCGGCGCTGCCGCCCGGATCGGTGTGCGGTTCCCGGCGGTTCGCGGCGCTCCCGGGCCCCGGTGCGCCGTTCCCGGTCCCGCCATGGCGCGGAGAAGGCGCGTCCCTCCCGCAGGTAGGGGCCGGGGTCGCTCCGGGGGCAGTGTGAGGGGCTCTCCCACCGCTCCGTCCTGGACAGACGCGGCTCCTCCGCGGGGAGCAGCGGCCGTGCGGGAACGGGGGTGGCGGAGGCGGGTCCGTGGTGCGCGGCCCGCTCGCCCCGGCAGGTCCCGCACCCGCCTCGTCTCTGGCGCACTCGGTGTGCGGGAGCGGGGCTGCGCCCCTCGGGGATCGGGAGCGACGGGGACAGAACGGGCGTCCTGCTATAGTGAAATACCTGTTTAGAGTGCCAGCCCTATTCCTCGCCTCCTGTCGTAACGTGAAAAACTTCCTTTCCCCCCTTTGGTGGCACTCTGAGGGAGCCGTCGAGCACGGCCGCCTGCTCCCGCCGCCGCGCTGCCGGTGCGAGGCTTGTGTGGAGTAGTAGCGGGTTGTAAGGGGGCTGTAGCGAGTGTTTAAGCGCACGGCAGGGTTTTTGAGGAGCCTGTAGATGCGTACAGCGTGTGAGCAGCCCCTGGGCCAGGCCGGCAGCCGTGTGGAGCACACGAGTGCGTGCGCTGTGTCCCGCCTGCCCTGGGCACGGCCGAGCTGCTGCAGGCTCACCTGTGGGGCTGAGGGACAGGCGCTGCAGGGACAGCCCTTAGAGCTGCTGCAGGGACAGCCCTTAGAGCTGCTGCAGGGACAGCCCTTAGAGCTGCTGCAGGGACAGCCCTTAGAGCTGCTGCAGGGACAGCCCTTAGAGCTGCTGCAGGGACAGCCCTTAGAGCTGCTGCAGGCTCACCTGTGGGGCTGAGGGACAGGTGCTGCAGGGACAGCCCTTAGAGCTGAGGGACACTCACCACACGCACTGAGCCAGCTGAGTTCCCCCGGTGTATTTAGGAGCACTTAAGTGTCTGAAGAGCACAGGCCTGGTTTGTGCGTCTCACTGTACCCCTAAGATGTGTTTTGTTTTCTTGAAAGTACTTTTTGTTCACTTTGGGGGTTTTAAGCATACTTTTACGTGAATTTATGATATAAGTAGTTTTCTCAGCCTCCCTTTCCTGGATTTCTGTGTGTGGCAGGGACTGTTGGGCCGTACCTGAAAGGGCCTTTATGCCACTGCAGTCAGTGGCCTGGGGCAGGTACGGCCTTTCTGGGTTTCCATCACAGTAAACTGCAGCTTGGAGTCTGCAAGTAAGTCTTTGTGAGGCGTATCTGTGACTGCAATGGGGACAGCTCTGGCAGAGGGGTGGGGTGGCAGGAGTCAGTGATTTGAACCATGCATGTAGTGAGCAAGGCGGTTCAAGTGGGCACCTTTATTCTGACGGGGATTCAGCTGAGCTCAGTGCCTTAGTTTTCAGTGGGCTTTATTTAGTCTGGGTGTGTTGGGTTTGGTTTTGTGTTGTGGGGTTTTTGTTTTTTTGATTTGGGGTTTGGGGTTTTTTTTTGGTAGGGGGGCATACTTAACTTTCTTTTTTTACTTTAAAAATACATGTTGTTCTAAATATGGAAATTAGTAAAGATTTGGCACTTAACTGTTAGATTGCACGGCTAACAGGGCACTTTATGAATATCTAAAAGTTGAACTCCGTATTAAAACTTTGACATAGCTTTCCGTTGCTTTGAAAAACAAATTACAAAACAGCTATGTAGTACATCCCAGAACTTAAAATATCCTCCTGAAGAGGGAGAAAGGGTTTCTTTCAAGAGAATATTTTAGATAACTTTGTTCAGAATTGAATTTTCACACATGCCTCAGAACTTAAATTGTTATTGTTAGGTTGCCTGTAGCTTAATTAGTGCTAATTGATTTTGTGATTGGCAGATATCTTAATAAAATATAATTAAACATGTTGGAACACAAGTAGTATGCAGCTGGTTCTTATCTACATTACTTATTCTAGAATACCTTGAACTAATCATGAAATCTTTATTGCTGTTAGTGATATTGTTCAAAAACCTGAAAGTGTTTAGATATTGGTTTGGTTTTCTTTTTTATATTTAAAATACAAATCTCAGATGTAATAGTTTCTGGGGAAGAATGCATGTAACATAGTGAGGTGTTAAGATTTAGTATAGTTAGCAGCGACTGAAACCCCTCTGATTTCTTGATTATGGTATCTGGAAGTTGATTCAAGTCTGCCATGACACAGAACTCTGGAGCCTTTGCTGGATCTCTGTGGCTCCTCCTGTGTGTGCATGTGTACAAGTGAAGCATGGAGTTACTGGTTAACAGTTGTCTGGGATAAAAGTATTCTTTTGTTCTCTATGTAATTTTGTAGATATCTTTGCTTAAATTGCACTTTCTTCTTGCAGTTAAAGCTGGAGGTATGAGAGTGTCTAAAAAGCAAGAAAACGGACCTGTTGAAAAAAACACTAAACCTGCAGGAAAAGAAAAGTCAAGGTACTGCAGTGCAGAGCCTGCTCCCCTCTGCCCCAGAGTTAAAGTTCTAGGGTAATGGCCTTTGAACAGAAAGAAAACTCTTAGTTTCGAGGAGTTTAATTCTTTAATTAACTTGTGCAAAATATAGATAAAAGGCAACTTTGAATTAAGTATCAACTTAAAAAAAAAAAAAAAGACAAACCAAAACAAGTTCAAAACCCACGGACAGTGCCTTGCAATGAAAGGCAAAGGCTGAGTCTCATCTTTATTGTCATGTGTTATGGAAGAGAAATTAAAACAAAGTGTTGCCTACCTATGCCTAATAAAGAAATGGTCAAACAGTCTCCAGTGAAATCAGAATGAATTTTAGGCTATCCACATTGTGAAGGAAATTAAACCTACATTGCCCACCCCTAACAAAGAGTCTGTTATGTCCTGTATAGGCTGTAGCCCATATTTCAATCTGAAATGTAATTTGGCTTTCTCTGTTTGCTACTTCATAAGGGTAATCAAGCTGTTTTGCCCCAAAAATGAAGGCGTGGTTCTACTTTTGAATAAAGTAGCAGTGATGGGTTGATGTCATCATTAAAACAAGTATTTTTCTTACACCTTTTTCAAACACAGACTGAACATTTTTCTAAAATATATGCACTTTTCTTAAATGTCACTTAACAAAAAGTTGACTAATATAGGGATATGAGGGTATAATTTGAATGACTTCTGGTGTTCCTGAAGTTTTGACTGATTGTGGGGTTTTTTTGGAATTAGCAGCTTTTTATTTTCACTTACTGCCAGTTGTCTGGGTGTAATTTTGCTGCTGTCTTTTTTGTAGTTGTAGTTACCTGATGGCATAAGCAGATCTTGAATAACTTGTATTTGTCAGTGTAGTAAACTGTTGATTGCTGAATTGCAATGTCAGTAGGGAATGTCTTGCCTGATCCATAGAACCATTAACTTAACTAAAGCAGTCTCTGCTTTTTCAAGAGTCACGTTTACAGTACCTGGTTTTCATAATGATTTTTCTCTACTCCATTTTAAGCTACAGAGGTGTCAGTGGATATAATGATATCATCAGAAGAACGTGCAATCCAAAGTGCTTTCTGTTGTTCAGCTAAATTATTTCATATCCACAGATTGTTTATTTGTGGAATACTGGTAACATGGTGGTCTTCATTAGAATATGGAGAAATTAATGGGATAATCTTGTGAAAAAAGTTCTTGCTTGACAAATAGCTGCTGTGAAAGTAAACACTCCCTAAAAGCAGCAGGTGAATTTTTTTCATGGGTCTGGGTTGGAATCAAGAAAATTACAAACTTGGATTTTGTAGTTCAGGATATTAGTGCTCAGCTTCTGTGAAGCTACTCCACAGTGTACAAAAAAAAATCCTTTTTGAGATATTTGATGATATTTCATGTACAGATTTTTGAATAAAACAGCCTGTAACAGATTTTGTGGTGTTCAATGAAAAAGCATGCCTTTTCTGATATTATATCATCTTTAATGTGATTAAAGGATTTAGCTCCAAGACCTAAATTTCTGTTGCAAAATATTTTGTATTAAGTCTGAAAATCGAAGTGACAAAGTGTTTCTGTGAGATGGAAATGCTAAATACTTTTTTCTTCTGCTTTACAGTGCTATTGTCAGTTTTTCAAAACCTCAGAACATGGGTGTCTTGGTAACAGAAGCACTGAGCAAAGTAAGTAAGTCTGGAAGAACAAGTCAGGGGTTCTCTGTAAAGCTAAACATTACAAAAAGTGAACTGTCCTTAAGCTGCTGTCATCTGGCAGTTGCAGGTTTGTCACCTGCCACTAAATGTTGTTGAAATAATCTATTTCTGTAGTGGTTGTGTGGCTGGGGTGCTCCGTGTGTGAAAAGGACCTGCCCTCTTTCTGCTGGTGGTGCAGACGTCCACCTGCGCTTTGCCAGAGCCCATTTCACAGGCTGCTCTCTGATTCGTGTGGCAATCTGAAGAGCTGGCAGTCACCATCTCCTTCTTATACACTTGCAGTCTTCAGATTCTGAAGTATCCAAGAGTTTCTCATCCCTTGAGCTCAGTAAAACATGAGTTGCATCATTTCAACACGAGCCTTTCATCAACAGATGTGTTTATAGCTTTAGTCTGTAGATCTTGATTTTTGGCTCAGACTTATTTAAGAAGAACAGATTCAGCTGATCTGTTTCTTTTCCCCTTGTCCCCACCTCTTCTGTTCTGGCCTACCATTTCCTTCTCCTGCTGGTTTCCAGAATCTCATACGGGAAGCTTCCTCAGTAGTTTAGAAAGTGATAATTGGATACTGCAATGGTGATGATTTTGAATCTGGGAAAATGAGAATTTGAATCAACTCACTGTTAACTCTGAAATATCGATTATTTGCTGTGCTTTCCTTATCTCGGCAGCTCATTTTATGACCTTCTAAGAAAGGGAAAAAAAATAAAAGTTTACTGAAGACAGTCAGACTAATATCACTTTGAAAACAGAAATATAACTAAATGTACTGAATCACCATGAGTTTTATGTATTGATCGCTTGAAATTTTGTGGATTTAAGTTTTACTGCTGTTTTTAAACTACATGATGAAGTTTAGGAAGAGAATAATTGAAAAACTGTTCTATCACAACCTTTTTCTCCCTCGTTTAATGTTACAGATGAGCCACAAAATTCATGCAGCAGCACTACAAGTGGCTCACCAAAAGCCACAGCCTACCTTGGAGAAGTTCATACTGCCTAAAAGAATTTACATTATTCAACAGCCACGGAAGTGTTAAGATACTCGTTAAAATATTCGTTTACTTAAAAGTGAGTTCCTATTTTATATAGCACTTAGTACACTGTGGTGAAATGCTCAAAAGCTGTATGCCTTGTATCTTGCTATGTTTCTGTTACTGACAATAAAACATTAGAAGAGTTACTAAATGTACTCAGGATTTATTGCAATATCATGGCTTCTGTCTAACCTGGTGTTTCTAGTGTGTAGTAATTGCTCAATGCCAAAAAGTCTTAACAGCTTCACTTACTGAGTTTTGACTGAAGGAATGGAAACTTATCAGCCCTGTTGTTTTTTGTTTGGGTTTTTTTTTTTAATTTAATGATAGCAAAGCTGAAGTGGACATGATACCACGAAAGCAGGTCATGACTGAAAGGCACAGGGTGTGCTGAATGCATGCCTTAGGCTTTTACTGCATGATAAGTAATTCAGAAAATCCTAGGAAAGATTTCCATGCAGTGGAAAGAAATATTTCTTGCTCGCATTCCTTTCTGTAGGGAAATCCAGCTCCTCTTCAGGGATCCAGCAAGCAGGAAGAACTGAGTGGGAACAGTCTGTTTGAACCTGGTTGGGGCTGGGGCAGATGAGTGAAGGAAGTACCTGACTTGGAGCTGAACCCTTTGGATAGGAGGGCAGGTACCAAGGAGGAGCCAAGGTGGAGAGAAGGCCATGATTTGAGTGTGGAGTTAGGGTTGGTAGAATGGGGGATGAGTCTGAGCACGGACTGGTAGCAGTGGGGCCCTGGGGGGTCAGGCTTAATAACAGGGAAGAGCAAGTGTAAATCCCAGTGCAGGCAGTTCCCCCAGCCATGTCCTGCTCACACTGGCAGCAGGGATGATAGAGAGAGCCCTGCTCTGGCCACAGGGTGATACTGTCCTGCTGTGTGCTGAGTCCTCAGAGCTGGCACAGAGGCACAGGCACACCCATGGTTACACTCTCAGGCCAACAGCAGATCTTCACTCCATGCTTTAAGTTGCTGCTGGCGTCCCCTTTCTCCATTTCAGTTTCAAGGTGTAGTGTCCCAAGAAGTGGTGGCACGTGCTGGGTGGGCAGGGGGGCTGAGCCAGGGGTGTGGCTTTTACTATGATGATGACTTAACAAGCAAAGTCAATGGCTGGGGCAAGTTCTCACCACAGAAGCAGTCAAACTTGGATATATAATATCCAGGATAAGAAGAGTGTTATCTTGTTTTCCCCCTTTCAAGGACCTAGGCTATCAGTTTTGTGTTTTCCACATTCCTGTGGCTGTTGCTTCCATTGCTTAATTGCTTTGTTCTTTATCTTGGTATTTGGAACCTTGCTCCTGCTATTCATCAATTTTCTACTTTTAGACTTATGATTCTTCTTATACATATTGTAAGTCTCCCTTTGCAGCCATCACGTGTTTCCTGAAATGAATCACAGGGATGATAAGGTAAGTCAACTGCTTCATGATTTCCTAAGTGTGAATATACAGTGCTACAGTTAAGACAAAACTTATTAGTATTCGGAGAAAAACAAGTTGCCTCGGAGGAGTGAGGGTTTGCCCATGTAGCCAAGCTAACCATCCTGCACAGGGAGCACTTGGGAATGGTGAGCACATGGGCTTAGTGCAGAAGTATGAATCTGCATTACTAATTCCACCCGTTTAAGAAACCAAGATGGATTAGACAACAGTTGTTGCTGATCTGCATTTTTGATCACATACGGTCCAATTTCAAAAATTTGAGGATACAAAATTTTCTCTTCCTCTTTGATTGGGGCAAATCTAGTTGTTTTGGTTTCAGTAATATCTATTTTGAATTTAAATGTTAGTCCCACATTATGGTGGTCCCAAAGGCATACCACAAAACCAGGTTTAACCAGGATAGAATTGTACCAACAATCCCACCTTTTGGCAGCAGAAAATCTTTTGCTCTTGGTTCTGTTGTTCTGTTAGACATAGTAGTCTGTGTGGCTTTCCCATGTGTAGATCCACTGATCATTCTGGAGCCTGTCTGAATTTTTTCTTGGGTCATTCCCCTCAGGAGAAGAACCCAACTATTTCTGTCCCACCCCCCCTCATGTTCTGAGTACACTTCAGCTCCATGCATAACCAGAGTAGCTAAATTGTACCCTAAAATTCACACTTCATGTGAAAAGTGATACTCAAAAAATGTCATTTGTCAATGGATCATCTTTTCATAGTGTCCTTTCCACATGGTTGTCGCTGTTATCCTGGACAACAGGAGCAACATAGTTTATGGATATTGCAGTTAGGTATGGGGTTTGGCAAGCAGCTAGTTGTGTTTTTGTATCCTGTGTAGCACACTTCCACTCCCCAGGCTGGCTCTGTGGCAGGGAATATCAATAGGAATGTCAGTGATTAAACAGGGCTTGAGTTAAAGCTGTCCATGTGTCAAATGATTATTCATGCTTTCAAGGCCAAAAATAGCACAGTGCATCTAACATACCAATGGCTGATACATGCTTCCTACAGAAAGAATATTAGTAAAATCTTCAGAATTCTAATCTTTGTCCTTGTTGTTTCTGAAGAAAACCAATAGCCAGTGCAAAGTTGTGGGATCTGATTCTTGGGGCCTCTATGACCATTACTTTCCATGAAGTTGAATGTTATTTAGCTGTTCAAAGCAGTACCTTCAGGGAGGGATGACGTGCTTGGTGTAGAAGGGAGCCCTTTGTGGCATAAATCAGGCAGCTGTACAGTCATTGCTGTGGATGGGACAGCTCTGCTAAAAGGTCCTGGCACTGCTGCTGCAGGGAGGCGGGGGAGTGCCCAACGGCCTGACACAGAGCAGCTTTGATGGAAAGGATCTTCCAGGTACTGCCTGGGGAAACCTTTCAGGGGTAAAAAGAGGCCCTAACAAGAATTTGGGAGGTCTAGTTTTGATAAACTCAGTACCGTGGGTTTACTAAATATAAAGAAGTGCAAGCTCCTCTTCTGCTGTAGGAGGGATCTTGAGCAGGAAATCCTGGCAAGTGATCTGTTCTATGTCCTGCTCTGTCAGGTGGTGTTGTCCCCTGTGGGGGCATTACAAGAAGTTTCATACTTGCTTTTTGTGTCAGTAGCACTTACTGGTCTTTGGAGGGATTCTGAGAGATTTGTATAGACAACAAACTAAACTGTTCTGCTTAAATATATTTTATAATTAGGAACCTTCTTAAATATATTTTATAATTAAGAACTTCATGTAATTAAGAGCATTTTTCAACAAAGGCACTCTTTTCTTGACCTGTTGTATTTTGACAGGTGCACTGTCAGATGCACTATTTTCTCTGATTTATTTACCTCTTTATTAAGGTATCCTGCTTATGGTAGTATGCTTAATAACAAGAGCTAAGCAAGAAATGAAAACTGTATTTTGAACTTCTAAATAGTAGACAACTTCATTTTTCAGCCTGTTTGTGCCTTCCATTCTGTGTCATTTCAGTTTGTGTTTGCCCCATCACTGATGATACTGCAATGAATCTATTGTGCTTTAGTTGTAAGGAGTTTGTTTTATTTAGTTCAAGCTTAATACTTTGCTTTCATTATTTAAATATGAATTGCCACTAAGTTCAAAACATAAGGAACAAAAACAGTAGGTTTGCTAGAAGAATCAAGCCCCTGCAGGAAGCCTGTTTTCAGGCTTCTCAAGGACTGTTCCCAACGATGGAGGCATTACACGAGAAGGACATGCCTTCAGGAAAGTATTTCTGCTGCTAATCTTCATGTCACCATGTTGGAGGGCACGGTGTTGGTTAATATGCAGTTGTTTTTATGTGTAGCTCTCAAAACACCTTACAGAGATGGGAGTGACTGGAGCCAAGTGACAAGGAAAGCAGTGGAAACACATTCAGTGCATGTTGGTTGGTTCAGTGTCTTGGTCAGGTTGGTAATGTCACATGTGCTGTTTGATGACCCGAGACACAGATGTCCTGTTGGACTTCTCTGCAGGGAGGAGTTTCCTCCGGGGCAAGGAAGAGTCTCTGCCCTTAAGCACTTGCCACTCCCAGGTTAGGTGGTGCTTGATGGAGCTGCTTGGGAATTTGGGAGTGTGTACCTTGTCACTGGTCTGGCAGGAGCTGCTCAGTGCACAGACTGAGGCCAGAACTGAGAGGATGTGGTTTCTGACTCCTGTGTGAAGCTGCAGCAGATGAAATGGCAAAGAAATTACACATGGCAAGTCTGGGGAGTTGCAATACAAAAGAGAGCTATAGCACAAGACTTAATTTTAATAAACAAATATTAGCTGCTGTTTAAAGCCTCTATCCTTTTCAGGATGTACTTGTTCAGCCTGTTCCTCTCTAAGTGGTATGCACAGATTTGCAAATCATTTCAAGCACAGTAAATCCTGCCTGGCATACAAGCCCCCAGAGTTCTGGTGAGTGGTGCATACATAAGCTCAGTCATTTCTTGAGCTCACCCTTAGGTCCAGCAGTGGAGGAGTATATTTCTACAGTGTAAAAAAAATAAAATAGTTCATTGGTCTAATAAGTGTCATCTACAATACTCATATTGTAATTGTTTCTGTGATGCACAACTCCCACACCAGGTTCCCAGGAAAGCACCTCTTTGTTTGGAAAGCCTCACTGTTGTTGATGACCCTTTTCCCACATACTGCCATTCTTCCTGTTCCCTTCCAGCACCTTCTCACTGCTCTCCCCTCCTCAGCCTGCGTGGGACAGGCATTTGCAGCTGCTCAGGTGGTTGGAGGAACGTACACTTCATGTTTCTGCACAACTAGTGAGTTACATCCTTTTGAAGAGGTAGGTGTCCTGGATTCTGTGCACATACTGGGATGCCTTTTTTTTCCCCCTCAGGCCTATAGCTCTGTCTGACACTTTCTTGTCCTCCCCCCTGTCAGCTGAAGGGCTACTGCTCTGCCAGCACTCTGCAGAACACACTATTGAGCCAGGCCTGTACTCTTAACTGTTCTCAGTCTTGCTCAGTTCCTGCAAACATTAAAGGCACTTTGATGTCCCTGCTGAAACCAGTCATAGTTTTATTCAGCAAAACCGTGCAGAGAACAATGATTCAACATAACAGCATGTTTATTCTTCTGGTCATACCTGGCCACAGATTCTACTTCTGGCCGTTATGCCACGCTTGCTCTGCTTTAATGAAAAGCTTCTGGAGAATTTTATTAACAGAAATTTCAGTCTGCCACTTCATTTATAACAGGCTACCGATGTTTAATTCATCTTGAATCAAACAGAAGGACTATTAAAGCTCTGAAGTCTGAGTATTGCTGAGTCTCCAGGTAACAGACTCCAACTCCCCAGTCATTTGCTAACGCAATTTTATAGAGGTTTGACTTGTATCAAGAGTAGCTTAAGCAGTTTCAAAGGTTGTTCATTACTCTGTGTGTGCTGGATTTGCCACAAGAGGTTGCTGTATGCCTACAGCTCATTCCAGCTCTGCCAGCTGAGCTGCCCTCAGAAATAACAGCTGTTTTCTGCCAAGGAGGTGTATTTTGATCTGCTGGATGTCCTGTGGTTTCTTGGATTTCAAGCAGGAGCTACATGAAGTGCATGAAAATTTCCACCCTACATTTTTCACTAAATTGTGTTACTTGTTGTTGTGTCCTGTAACCAAGAGTAACTTTTTATGTACTGTCTGTTACGTTCCTTAAAAGATTCCCTGTGGCTGAAAGTGAAACAGGATGTAGGATGAATAGAAATTTTCCGATCAGTAGTCCTTATCAATATTTCAAATGTCACTGTCTCCTTAGGAGTTCAGAGATGTGCCCATGCTGCAGATTACCTGTAAAGCAAGGCTGAAATCCAAATTCTGCTTGTTCTGAAAGTACAAGAGCTGCTTTTGGTGTCATGTAGAATCTAAATTACCTACCAACATTACTGGGAGGTGCAATACACTATTCAGCTTCTCTTACAGCTTCCTCTCACTCCATTCCTGTGACTGTAGACTACTGGCATAACTCCTGCTGTAGGATGCAGTTGGCTGTCTCTTGAGCAGTGCCTGTACATCTGGTCATGGATCATTACACCTGCACAGACTGAATAACATTTCTTGTCTATCCCAGACAGTTTATTCCCCATCTCTTTCTCTGATGCACTGGAGCAACAGAAAGACACAATTTCCCACACGGCCTCCAAAAAATAATGCAAAAGTCAAACAAGGAAGTAATGTTTATCTGCTGATGAAATAGAAAACTTGCTGGGCAACTTAGATCTACTCTTGCAATACTTTACCTCTGACTTAAAATTGCTTTAACCTTCGGTGTTCATTGTCAGTCCAGGTTCTCTCATGAGGTAGGACGTACTGCTTCCCTTTTCCTTTGTTTTGTAAGCAGCATCTGATTTTGTGTGATGAAGCTGTGTGGATTCTGGCTAAAAAGTACTACTTGAACAGAAAATCATTCAGGTGTAAGTATATGTTTGCAGAATGAGTCCCTCCCCCCTTCTCTTTATAACAGCAGTTCCTATGGTGGCTGGGCTCATTTGCCATCCTACCTCCCTGTGCCTCCCAGGAGTGTCCCCCAGCAGCACACAGGGAAGCAGCCTCTGTGAATGTTGGGGTCTCTGAGCTGCTGGTGCAAGACAGACCTGACATCCAGGACCCTTTCAGGCCACTTTTTTTAAAAGTATGTAATGGAAGGAGTTGGGAATAGGTAGACAGCATGGAAGCAGAGTATCAGGAAGAACAACTGAAATGGAGCAGGAAAACAGTAGACAGAAAAGAGCATGGGGAAGCACAAATTAATGGAAGCAACTGTAATGTAGTGGCATTTGGAATAGTCTAGTCGATGTCACTGATTATTATTTTTTACTATTTATCCTATTAACACTTCTACAAAGTTGCATCTACACCTGTGGGAGCTGTTTACAGACAAGTATGGTAAGAGACACAGCATTGCAAGCACATGGAGTTCCTATGTGGCATCACTGCAATGACTGAGGCTCTGCACACAATCAGCTGTGAACAGCAACTGCCAGACCTCAGCTGGTGCATGGAGCGATCCTGAAGTACCGTGATGTAGGTGGGGATTGAAAGTCTTTAGCTTCACTCTTGTTTTGCCCTGTAGAGCTGTGACCAGCTCCGTAGAGGAAACAGGCCGAGCTGAATCCCTGTGTGCACACCTGCTGGGGGGTGTCACAGGCTGAGGCATTAGGGAACTGCAGCCTGGAGAGACATTATGAATGTAGTTTAACAGACCAAAAACCTGTGTCAGAACTTAGACTTTCTTAGACACTGCAAATCTGACGGTCACAAAGCTCTTGAATATAAGGTGGTGTTGATTCTACTACCTTAAAAACCAGTAAATTAATAATTTGCTAGAAAATTCTCATGTTGCATGAGAATGAATCTGATAGGATAAAGCAGCTGCATTGAAAGGAAGCCTCTAAAATTTACAAAATTACCTTCTTTGAAGGAGCCCTCCAAACCCAAGAATTGGAATAGTAGGCTAACATGAGAAACCTGAACTAACATAAACAACACTGAAGCTGAGCCGAAAAAGGGAGCAGTCTGATTTCTAATTTCTCCATCCCCCAGCATTACAGTGAACACTGCTGCCATTATATTTGTGTGGTCTGATTCCTGTTTAAAAAAAAAAAAATGGCTACTAGAAGCTTGCATGATAAGTGTGTGGCTGAGCACAGCCATAACCTTTGTGAGAAGAAAGAAGGAGGAAGAACTGAAGAATTTCAGTGGCTAGGAATGGATAAATCATGTGAACAAATGAGTGGAAGGAGCAGAGGGCAGAAAAAGTAGAACAACAGCTGTGGCCTTACCTTCTTCCCAAAAGGAAGCTACTGATGAGAGCAAAAACCTTTATTTGCTGGTGTCAAAAGCATTGCTCTATTAAGAGAAATAGAGAAGCACTAAAATCAAGCCCTAGTTAAAAATACTTTGATTCTCAGCTTTCCTGTGAAACAGCAGGACCTAAATCCAATTGACTATAAATACTATTTCAAAACTTCTGGGTTCACATCTAGAGGAAGAGAGAGCCAGCACTGGACCTGAGGAATAGACCCCACAATAGAAATCATAGCTCAGTTTCTTGTCTCGGATTTCAGAGACACACAAAATCATAAAAGGCTGCCAGAACTAAGACATTTCCTCTGGGAGAGAGAAAATTCCTTTCTTTCCAGACACAGGCCTCAGCACACTGGCAAAATGGAGGGAAGGGAATGTGATTAAGAGGGTTGTCCGTTGGAGGAAAGACACTGTGTGCTGCTGGCTGAGGTGCACACAGCACCCTCCCCTTGTTTTGGGACCAGCCTTCGGCTGCAGAGCTGCTGAAAGGGGCAGTGAAAGAAATGTAAGATCACTAATGGCCCAGCTGTTGTCACCCTGAGAGCTTTGTCTCCAGTTCTTCTGCTCTGACACCAAACAAGGCAGTCATGGCCAATGTTCTCCAGAGACTGTGCTGCTTGTGTGTCAGCCTGCCACTTTTTTCTGAACATACACATGGATTCTCTTTTGTGCCCCTTATAGACACATTGGAAGACACTCTGTGAAACGCTCCCATAGGGTAGAAAATGTTCTAGAATACTCTGGCACTGTAATAATTATTTTGCAGTTAAATTCAGATTTAGTTTTTCATTATGAATTGCATATGAAAATCAGTTTGCATGGCAAACCCTTACTGTTATTTATAAATGTATTTTGGATTGTCTCTACATTTCCTTTTTGGGTGTAAGGAGGATTCATTTTTGTATTTAATCATGTGCAATTATATTGTAGAGATTGCATGTAGCGAAGCTGAGGGCTTTGGCCTCTGTGTAGGGAAGAGCTGGAGTATCTGACACTTGAGGTGAGAGAGACAAACACATCAGATGAGTGTGCTGATATTGACTGTTGTGCTCATAACAATGCTATGGAAACCACCACTGCTAAACCTGTGTGTTAATACTTAAAACCACCTGGCTCTCTAATGCCAACCCCACTGATGTGATATACCAGTACCTTGTTCTCTTTTTCATAAGCTGCCTTCCGTGCTGTCTCTTTGAGGAACTAAATATTTTAACACTCTTGCTGCCTGGCATCACCTTCAGCCTTCAGATCAGTTTTGTGGTTCTCTTCTGCACCCTCTCGTTTTTCGCTATCTTGGAAAATATGGATGGATAGACTGGAACCGTGTTCACTGCTGTATTGAGGTAACGCCACCTCAACACGTGTGGGGTGTCCGGGCAGCGCAGCCGGGCAGAGCTCACGGTGTGGGGTGTGTGGGGTGTCCGGGCAGCGCAGCCGGGCAGAGCTCACGGTGTGGGGTGTGTGGGGTGTCCGGGCAGAGCTCACGGTGTGGGGTGTGTGGGGTGTCCGGGCAGAGCTCACGGTGTGGGGTGTGTGGGGTGTCCGGGCAGAGCTCCAGCCGGTGTTGTGGGGTGTGTCACGGTGGGGGGTGTGTGGGGTGTCCGGGCAGAGCTCACGGTGTGGGGTGTGTGGGGTGTCCGGGCAGAGCTCACGGTGTGGGGTGTGTGGGGTGTCCGGGCAGCGCAGCCGGGCAGAGCTCACGGTGTGGGGTGTCCGGGCAGAGCTCACGGTGTGGGGTGTCCGAGCACACACGGCTCGCGGGCCTGGCCGGCTCTGCGGGGCTCTGGGGTCGGTGTTTGCGGAGCGGCCCCTCAGCGCGGCTCTGGGGCCGGGCGGGCACTGCCCTGCCCTGTCCTGCCCTGCTGTGCCGTCCCCTCCCTCAGCGCTCCCGCTCCGCCCCGGCCCGTCCCGCCGGGGGCGGGCGCTGCCGCCGCCCCTCCCGTGAGCTCATCCCGCCGCCGCGCTTGCCCAGCCCGGAGGAGCCCGAGCAGCCCGGGCTGGGCCGCGCCGCGGAGCCCGGGGCGAGGGGCCGGGCCCGCCGCTGGTGAGACCTCCCTGCCCTCTCCCTCCCTGCCCTCTCCCTCCCTGCCTCCGGCCTGGCCGGCGGGCGCGGGGCCGGCGGTGAAACTTGGTGCCGGGGGAGCGTGTGCGGGCGGGGGCCGGGGCGGGGCCCGCGGTCGGCACGGCCGCGATTTCCGCCTCCCCGGCCCGCCCGGCGCGGTCCTGGGACCGGGGCGGGCTTCGTGCTTTCGGTGGTAAGAGATTCGGGGGAAAAGAAGAAGTATGCTGCTTTCGGGAAAACTTGGTTCCTTGGTGACCAGTGGTTGTGATTGATGGTAGAAGGTGAGGAGGAGCCCGCTGAGAGCAGGGCGCACGCCGCGGGCAGGGCCTGGGGGTTCGGGGCACCGGGACATGAGCGGCTCTGTGGGGACGGGCCGGTTTCGGCGGCTGAAACACAAGGTCCTGCCCTCGAGGTCGTCAGTGTTCCTGCTGTGATCTCAAGAATAAAATGATAACTTGATTTGTTTTTAATATGTGAGTTACTGATAATGTATAGTAATGGGGTATTTTATAACATACTTTCTAAAGCTTTCTGATTTCTCAAGTACTTGTTTGCCATTGCCTCATGATGTGTGTTTGTTGGATAGTGAACTGGGTCCTAAATTACTGTTTTCAGAAGTAGAATGTGACTGGAGACCTCTTAATGCGAGGATGAGCCTCGGGGGAAGAAGGGGTGTGACAGTGCTCTGTGACAGTGACGGGTCCCCTGCCCCAGCTCTCTGGCCGTGCCCCTGCCTGGGCAGGGTGGCAACAGCACTCCCTGCTCTGCCTCACATGGTGCTTTCTGAGGAAGCCAACAGCTGGGGATGTGGGAGGTTTGCTTTGGGCCTCTGTGCCTGCTGCGTGGAAAAACATTTTGCAAGAGGTTCACTGGTTCAGACTATGTTAAGTGTTTTACTTATCCAGGCTACTTCAGAGTTTTTCAGTACCTGCAGAAGTCTTATTTTAGCTCGTATTTTTGATAGCTGTTGTTTAAAAATAGACTTATGCTTATACAATTGAAAATATCAGGGAATAAGAGAAATAAATGTGCTACCTTAGATCCTAGAAAATTTCCTCACTCTGTAGTTTGATATACAGTAGCCAAAAATGAACCTTTCCCGTTTGTTCTAATCTGTTGGTTAAGTGCTGGAGAAAATAGTATTATATTATTATGTAATGATAGGGAGCAAGGTAAGCACAAATGGAGTTTCTCTTTGCCACTGCTAGAGCGATGTATTTAGAGCTTCATTCACATGGATGCTCTAAAGTGCTGGTTGCCTTGCTTTCTCAGTGGAGCTAACCATTGGAATGCCCAAATGGGGATGAATTATGTCCACTTTAGAGCCAAAATATATTTGGTTCATGGCCAAAGTCACTCAGCTTCCCATAATGGTCTGTAGGAAAAAGACATTTTGTATGTCTAACCGCAGTCCTGAAGTTGATGCCATGGCAACTTTGTGATCTTGGTGTATACATCTGCAGGCAGCTAAGCAGTCTTAGTAGAAGTGTTCTTTTTTCTTTAGCTGAACTTGTTACTCTCGTCAAGATTAAACTTTTCTTTGAAGATGAAAGATTATTCAGCAAATCGTTAAAACCCTTGTGTGTGTAAGAACATCAGCCCAATCTCTTGGTTATTTGTAATGACATTCATAAACGTCCGTAAATTGAAATTTATGGTTTTAAAATTAAATTTTATCTGTAGAGATGCTGTTTTGACTAAAAAGTGGTATTTCATGCTTTATCAGAAGCTAGATCTTTATGTTTTCCAGAAAAACAGAGAAAGGTCAGCTTTGGGTTTTATGTGTGGGTAAGGTTGGAGAAAACTGGGTTAGTTCATGTCTTTTGGTTTGCTTTCAGCTCCCAAGACTTGAAGTCAAAGTTGGAGAGTTTATTTTTCACAAAGCTGTGACCATGAAAAAAAACCAAAACAGCACATGGCCTAACAAATGTGTAAGGTCTTATTTTTTAACAATATATTTGTGTATAGGAAGCACCAGTGTTAGAAAACTGACTTCTGACTTGAAGGCATAGTGTAACACTAGAAGCAGTTGCTGGAACAGCCCACGATCCTCACTGCATTTGGTTTTGTGTTTACCTTTAGTTTGAAAAGTGCCTTGTTTAAAAAAAAAGTTTGTTTTGGTGAAGCCTTAAACTCTCTGATCTTGTCCTGCAGGGAAGAAAATAAAGAGATCAGCTGCTCATTAAGGCAGAATATCTATTGTGCAGCCTAATACTAATGTGTCTGCTTCCTCTGCTGTCTCTTACTACCTTCTTTTAAAATCCATTTTTTTAGCATGGCTAAAATCCTTCAGTATTCCTTGTACTTAGGAAGTTCTGTAAGGCTATTTCAGCAGGCTTACCTGACTAGATTATTTATCTAAGTATAAAACTGTCAGAGCACCCAGGATGCTCTCTATGCTACATTTGGGCTCTCCACATACCTGTCAGAGACTCCTGCAGTGTTCCTTTCCTGCTCACTGGGATGAAGGATGTTCTCTTGCTACTCCTCCCTGTCTTTCAGTTTGATGAACCTTCAGAGGGTTGTCCAGTGTAGCATTTCAGATTTCTGGTTGTATAGGTGATGCATTACTATATAGACTTCGTTTTCATCCATTGTTGTTGCTCCTGCTTCCTGAAGTACAGGTGTTCTAGTTCATGTTCATGGAATGACTAACTTTGACAAATCCTGTTTCTCTTGCCAGAATTCTCAGGAATTCTGGTTTTGTTTCCCCCCTCACCCAGAGGAGGCTTGCTAAGATATAGGCTTAATCTATAAAGGTAATTTGGCACTAGAATACTCAGCTCTGCGCTGTCTTTGCTTCAGTGCTCGGCCTCCTTGCGTAGTGTCCAGAGACACTCCTGTGCCTGAGGGATGCGCATGAGAGTCTGGAAGTAGAGGGCCAGGAAACAAACGGTGCCTGGGAGTTATTTCTCCACTGCGTGACAGGGAACAGTTGCTGGGAAATGAGGTTGGTTTCCTGAGGTAGTGCCATCACCAGTCTGGTATTTAATGTATTTTCTCATCTGCAGTACTGATTTCTGCTGCGGGTGCCAGTGTGAAGGCAGGACGAGCTGTGTGCGTCGGTCGGCTTGGCCCCGCACGTGTGCCTGGGTGCTGTGGTGTCCGTGGTGTCGGCAGGGAGCGGTTTGCTCTCAGCCGTGCAGGGGCAGTTTGCTCTCAGCCTCTGGGCTGTGCAGGGGCAGTTTGCTCTCAGCCTCTGGGCCGTGCAGGGGCAGTTTGCTCTCGGCCGTGCAGGGGCAGTTTGCTCTCACCTCTGGGCCGTGCAGGGGCAGTTTGCTCTCGGCCGTGCAGGGGCAGTTTGCTCTCGGCTGTGCAGGGGTAGTTTGCTCTCAGCTGTGCAGGGGCAGTTTGCTCTCAGCCTCTCGGCCGTGCGATGCCTTAGCCCGGGAACCTCGCTGGGCCTCACACAGGGCTCAGTTCAATGCCGGCAGTGGCTTTGCACAGCCAAACGTCTGTGCTCAAATCCAGAGCTGTTCTTAGGATCTCGATGCTGTTGAAGTTGGTGGCAATGCTCAATGAATTATTGCCCATTTGACCTTCTTCTGTAAATACTCTGTGTGAGCTGGTGCAGGGATTAGGGGTTTACAACGTCTGTGAGGTGACTGACTTGGTGAGGCACTTGTTGTGAAGCACTTCTCAGGCACTTCTGCAGTCCAAATGGCCAAAATAATTTTGGTAACAGGGATGATCTTGAAGTCCAGTTCTTCCTTGTGAGCCTTGGGGAATTCAGCTGTACCTAGATGTGTATGAAATTGGAAAACTGCGTGCAACTTAGAGTTCTAGTGATCTTCAATACTGTAACTATATACAAAGCTACAGATCCGTATTTTGAATCTCTCTGGGTGTTTTTTATCAGCTGGCTTTAATTCATGGTGATGCTTTAAAGTTACAGCTTGTGAATTATCAATAAATGTGGATTTCCTTCATGTTTTAGATTTCTATAGTAAGGGGTGGTGTTAGAAGAGAACAAAATTCCATAGCCTACGTTAGAATTGTTCACAGTCTCATTTCACTCTGCAGCAGAATTTCCCCCTGATAAGTGATCCAAGTGTTACTCAAATTTAACACCTTTATATTTTTAAGAAAAGATGCATCATGTCCCAGCCCTGTAAGAATTAGGCGTGGCAGAGGATGTGCAGGGTGGCAGGGCAGAGTGGCAGGACAGGGTGACAGGGTGGCAGTGCAGGGTGGCAGTGCAGGGTGACAGGACAGGGTGGCAGTGCAGGGTGACAGGACAGGGTGGCAGGGCAGGGTGGCAGTGCAGGGTGACAGGGTGGCAGGGCAGGGTGGCAGTGCAGGGTGACAGAGTGGCAGTGCAGGGTGGCAGTGCAGGGTGACAGGGTGGCAGTGCAGGGTGGCAGGGCAGGGTGGCAGGGTGGCAGGGCAGGGTGGCAGGGTGGCAGGGCAGGGTGACAGGGTGGCAGGGCAGGGTGGCAGTGGCACGTGTCCCACCTGGCACGGAGGTGTTGAGGCTGTGTGGGGTGCGCAGGGACACCCCGAGGGCAGCTCTGGAGGGGTCCTGGGGTGGCAGTGGGGTGTGGATGGGGGGTCTCAGTGCTGTGGGCAGGAGGCTGAACACTGAACCTCCTCCACTCCGAGCTGTTTCTTACCCTTCCACCCGCGTATGCCCCGTGTAGCTCAGACAGATCTGTAATTAAAATCTTCAGGAATTAGCACGTTACAGCAAAGCCTGCAGTTTAGTCCAGAGCCCTTTAGTGCATCCTGCTGCTGTGGGGAGGGCTCCTTCCACAGCCAGGCACCGTGCTGGGCTGGGACCTCCGCCTGCCCTGGGAGTCACTGGCTGTCACACACCCCATGGAATTAGTGGGATCTGATGTCCCCTGTGCCTCGGAGCACATCAAGTGCAGGTTCAGAAATGTGTAGGGTGAGAGGGTGAGGGGTGGCTGCTTGCTTGCTGCATATTTCATATATTTGATAATTAACAGCTTTCAAACCAAAGTGCCTGTAAAATGTTTGTTGCACTGCACTGAAGTTGTGTATGTGGTGTGGATTGGCTTTTTGTGTTGTTTCTGTTTGTTAGTGGGGTTTTTTGGTTTGTTGTATTTTTGTTTCGGCTTTTTTTTTTTTTTGAAGACTGGATCTTAGTCTTAGTTAAATTTAGCTCCAGCAAGAGAGAAGCTGGAACTTGTTAGCACACAGGAAACGCCCTGACAGGAGGTTTTTGATGTGTGTGCTTGTGTGAATGTGAACTCTGCAGATCCACACTGGAGTCAGGCCTGGGGAGCTCTGGGTTGGTCACAAAATCTGAGTAGTATAAGATTGTGCTTTTCTCCTTTCAGTCATTTACAGTGAAACTTATCCATTTCTTCCTTAGCAGATGTCCTTTCTATATTTCTGACCATACTTCAACAAGTTAGTATTTGAACAATATCAACTAAGAGTAAATAGCAAAATACAGCCTTTGCTTTTTGAAACTTAAATGAGATGGAAGTTGATAGAGAGTTTAATGTGTGGGTTTGATGGTTGGGTTTGATTTGGGCTTGTTTTTCTTCTTTTTTCTGTGTTGTGTGGGGGGTTTTGTTGCTTGTTTTTTGTTATTATTTTTGAACAAGAATGACAAAACACAAAATATTCTTAATGTGAGTTTTGGAGGGAGACTGTTTTTGTGTTTTACACCAGAAATGCATTTGAGTTGAGTTGATTATTTAGTTAATATGCTTCAAGGTCTGTTTTACACTGGGCTAAATTCCCACTGAGATCACAAAGGGATTTTTTCGTATTAGAAACGACCAAGTTCGTGGATTATTCTACAAAATTTGCCAGCAATTGAAAGTTTGAAGAAAAGAGAACTATTACTACCATAAAATGTAGACCTGGTACAGTAAAATTATCAGCACTTCCCAACTACTGATACAGAATCTTTGTGTTCATGCAAGAATTACTTCAAAAAGTTCAAGAGACAATGTGACAACACATCAGGGGTAAACTTTGCTTTACCCTCAGATAAATTGTGCTTGGCAAAGGTAGGATGGAGTGTAGGAATATTGTGCCTCCTAGCATCATGTACCAACCTAATGTGCAGTTTCAGAATTCATTGGTATATTCCAAACTCTGGGAATACAGAGCTGGTGTGTATGTTTTTGTTGATTCTCTGTCTAAGCCATTCTTTGTGCCACTGTGGCTCCTCACCACATGTCTTCTGTGAGTTTGCAGTAAGTCAGCAGTGATTGACAGAGCACTTTATGAATGTTTTACACTCACTCAGAGGAACCAGGCATGCTTTGGAAGTTTGAGGAAAAAAGAACAAACTAATGTTGGTTTTTTCCTGACTAAAAATGTTGCAAAGTGATTTTGTTGTGCTGGAGTTCAAAGCTGTGTAAAAGTCTGCACCGGAGGAATATGTGGAATGGTTTGTTAGAGAGGACTTGTTCCTCTCCTTGCTTTTTGCTCCCCCGTGCCTGTGCAGAGGGGGTTCCCCCAAGGCTCTGGCACCCCCCGTGCAGTGTGTGCCACCAGAGCTGCCTTGGGTCTCACTGGGGACTAGGGCTTCCAGAGAAAGCTCCTTTTGTTAGCAGTGTTCCATGCATTGCCTGCCTGGCACCTGAGGAATCTCACACTGTCCCTCAGTCTGGGAGAAACAAGATTATTTTCTTCCTATTTTCATCATGTCTCCTAATAGGAAAAACAGATGCTTTCCTCCTTAGTGAACCTTGCTTGAGTCTCCTTTCTACAGTTCTCAGCCTTCCCCAAGTGAAAAATTTAATTTTGTTTCTTTACAGTTTTTCTTCTGTTCACAGGATTTTGAGCTGAGTGAGTTCTTGTTGGTGTTGCATCTCTTCCCAAATCAGTGAACTCGACTCATTTGATGTACAGTGGGCTTGCAGAGCAGCCCAGGGATAGGTTAAGGGGAGGCAGAATACACTATCTTGGCAAACTCATAAAGATTTGCACAGTCCTAAGATTTTAATGAATAATTACTTTTTTTTTGAAGGATACAGGTTTGTATTTCACTACTAGTTAAATTCTGGTTGTGAGGATTTAAATTTAATTTTTTTTTGGACTCTTGCCTGTGGCAGGAATGCTTTCTGGCATCTGAGTTAGAGGCTTTACTGGTGCTTGGCTGTTTAATTACCGAAAACAACAGGACAACTGTAAAATTTTAATAAATATGGGCTTGCCAGGTATTTCATATTTTTGGTAAAAGCATGTAGGATCTTGTCTACATCAGGGAGTTATTGCAGGATGGGGCAGGGTGTGAATGTGAAGCACTTTTCCCCTTGCATAGACAAGTCTTTAATTTTTCTTCAAGAGCAGACTCTGGGATGTTCCACGTATTCCACGTTCTTGTCCCTGGTTTGAGCTCTGCAGTGGACTTGTCACTGACAAGGAATTACACCTAAGCATGTATCTGGTTTGTGTGAATGATGTCACTGGTTTTGGGGTCTGTGTGTGTAAAGAGACCACGTGTGCCAGGCTGGGGCCGAGGGATGCCTTGTGTGTGAGCCCACTGGGACAGGGCTGCCTGTCAGGAATGTGCAGGCAGCTCCTTTTGGTGCTGTAACAAGGCCTCTCGATGCCATTGCAGCGTACCTTAAAATGAGAAGTGCTTCAAGGGAAAAGGAGTTGGAAGAACATGGGTGTTAGGATTTCCTTGCAGTTTACACTACAGAAGAGTGCCTGAGTCTTGTCCATAAAACAACACAATCAGGTAATTAAAACCAGAAGGTTTACATTTCACAAGAGACAGAAAAAGGCAGCATCCCAGGATTTGAGGTGGGAAACAGGGAGGGAACTATTTCTGTTTTGCCACATTCCGATGGGTGAGATTTCAGGAAATAGCTGAGCCAGTGTAACAGTTTGTTGTGATTCAGAGGAGCGGTTTTCCTTTGCTCTGTACCTGCTGTGAGACCCTGCTCTTTTTCTGTGTCACCTCTGCTCCTCTGGCTCTGCAGTGCAGGTCGGTGAGCACAGGGAGGATGAATCGTGGCTGGCACAAGGCTGCAGGAGCTGCAGGAGCTGCAGGAGCTGCAGGAGCTGCAGGAGCTGCAGGAGCTGCAGGAGCTGCAGGAGCTGCAGGAGCTGCAGGAGCTGCAGGAGCTGCAGGAGCAGGCTGACCCCGCTACCATGCTGTAAAGGCTGCACCAGTATGACCTTGAGCCAATGGGCTTTGCTCCTCCTGAGCGAAATGGAAATAAGGTTGTTACCCGCCCTGCAGGCTGCGGGGAGCTGGCATGTGTTGTGAGATGCTCTGAGGTTGAAGAGCAGTATATATAAATACCCAGCATACCTCCTGGATTATGTAACTCAAGTGTCTGGTCTCTAGGCATCCTCAAAAATGTTAATGTTTAATTCCAAAGTTTGCTCATTTATTTTATCCACAAAGATTATACTGCTTTATACCCTTCTTTTTGTGTGTGTGTGTGTGTAGCCATGCTAATGTGTCCCGGACAGTCTGGTATGTTTGAGCCTTGTGTTCCTTGTGTTCCTGCTGCTCATTCCCACATTTTAGGTAGGGTCACGTAGATGCTGTATTTGCTCTTTTTTTTTTTTTTGTGGGGATGGTGTGGCAAGGGGCACTGTCACAGTATATTAACACTGTCTTATCCCAGACCAGCAGGGGATGTGTTTGTTAACAGATCTAACAGATCCATTTGGACAGCTGCATTCTCTGAAGGAAATAACTCTGCATTGTATCTTTGATACAGGTTTCCAGCATTTTCTTGTGTGACTTACCCTGCTTGAGCAGGGAGCTGGACCAGATGACCTCCAGAGGTCCTTTCCAACCTCAGCCATTCCATGACTCTGCCCTAATCCAAGAAGTCCTAATGAGTGTTTTCTCTCTATCACTGTGGGCACCTCAAGCTGCTGTTGCACACAGACCATTCTAGTAACTAAGGCTAAAGATAGTGATCCTAATGAAGAAAACATCAGCATCAATTGGACACCAGAGCAGTATATTTTAAAAGTCACATTAAAACATGCAAAAGCGCTCACCTAGTAATAGATGTGTTCATCTCTATTTTTAGGCCTTTGAAGGAGGAAGTAGGTAACATGTCCCTTGTGTACAGATTTTGGATGGAGCTCTGCATTTGATTCCTGGCAAAAGTGACTGGCTGTGATTCCCAACCATTTCAAATCAGGTATTTCATGATGAGGGATTATAGAAAACATACTGTCCCAGAATTTGCAAGGATAGCTGCTGTGCGGGGAAAAAATAGACCACAACACACAGGAGGAAACTCCTAACAGGAGGAGAGGGACCATTTTTGCTTTTTTGAAAGGGAGGAAAATTCCATGAAGAAACAGAGAATAAAGTCCTGAGAATATCTTATTAGAAGGATAAAGAATATAGGAGATCTGGAACTAGATGTGATAAGGAACTAAAACAGAAAAAAAGCTTTGAGTTTTATCAGCACTATGTTACTGTCATTCAAGGATATTGCATGTATTATTGTGATACTTCTTTAAAAAAGGAAATCCCAAGCAGATTAGATTCACGGGAAACCTGAAAAGTAGCTGTGGTAATGAAAAAGTCACCTCTTCTGTGTTCTGGACAAAACACTGACAGGATTTTGCCTGGTACACTTTCCTGTTGTTGCATAGAGGAATTCTGTAAGGAAAATCATCTGTGAATTTTTTTTTTTCTGTAGATGAAAAAATGATGGTAGAAGCCTTCCCATCTAGAGACCAGGCATATATTTGCATATTATATCCTGCAGTATTTTCCTTGAGTTCCATGCACATACTAATCAAATACTACCAGGTTTCACTAGTGCCTTGGCTTACTATCAAATGATTTAATTTAGCATTTAGAGGGAATTTGTTTTCCTTTTGTGAAAGGATTGTCAGTTACTCTGGTCTTTGGAATTCCGTGGTTTTTTCCCTGTACAGTGGTGTCAGATTAGATGCAGTAGATGCAGCAGGTGTCATTTTTAGTGTACAAACCCCATCCCCTTTGACTGGCAGCATGACTGAAGACACTCATTCTGCCAGTTTATGTGTAGTCTGGTGGTAAAATCTTATTTTGAGGTACAGCAAAGTTTCTTCAAATCTGGAGCTGCCTTATGGGTTTTCCCCCTTTATTCCTATTTGGTTTGCTGGTTAGTTATGTGTAACTTTGTAGACAGAATAAACAGCTGTGGAAATCAGGTGTTCACTGGGCCACATGCTACCTACCTCACTATGTCCAGAAGAGGCCTGTGGTGCTGGAAGTCACTGTTTTGGGTATTGCCCAGAGTACTGTTTTAGAGCTACCTTAGCTTACCTCTGTGCTCCACTGAAATGCTCGAGATGTTACTCATTTTGGTCAGGTCTGATTTTGAAAAAGATAGTTTGTGAGTTTGGGGTTTTTTTTGTGTGGTGGTTTTTTTGGTTTTTGGTTTGTTGTGGTTTTTTTTTTTATATGAAGGCTGATAAGAACTTCATTGGTGTTTTTTGGACTGAAAAGGAAGAAAAGTGTCTGCTTTGCAAGATCTGAATTTCAAATACACATCTGAAAACAAGATTCCATGCAGGCAGATAACTAGATAGATTTAAGTAGGATTTTTTATATGTAAGGTTTGTTGACTGCCTTATTTTTAGCAAGTTGAAAGTGAAACTTAATAACTTTGTCCCCCTTGCTATTGGTTTAGCCTGTTTCCTTCTGATAAAGTATTTCATGATATTAAATCCCTTTATATGGGATAACTTCCTTCCCTTGAAGTTTTAAGGTGGTTGAAATAAACAGTAATTTATTTGTTTCTCTCTGTGACCTGCAGCCTGAAAGCCCCAGTAAACAAGTAGATGGTGGTTCCCCTGTCCCAGCTGTAGTAGTTCACTTGCTAAGCTTATGGATTTTAGGGATACTTTAGTCTAGGAGGGTTTTAGTCATTACTGTTCAGCCTCACTGGGGGGACCTTATAATCTTCTCAGTAGTGACATACGAGGGAAGTGTAGCCTTTGGCTGCTCACCCACTGTGAGCCTGGAGAGCTTCTCTCCTGGCCGTGAGACGAGGTGTGGTGGATCCAGGTGGTGTTCCCGAAGCCAGCGGTGGGATTACTGTGCTGTGCAGATGTGCACTGTCCCTGGGCTCAGCATTCCCGTGGGCAGACGTGGCTCCTGGTGCTGTAGGAACACACAGTGTTTTCTCAGCACAGGCAAGGGAGGATCCCTGGTCACAGGTAGGTGATGCAGCCCTTTGAAAATCCTGCCAAAAATTATTAGAGATTTGATGCGTGGCCAGTCAGTTTGGTGCTATTATTTGAAGTTTGTAGCCTGTCCTCTAGTTACAGATTTCTTACAAAGTAGGTGTTATTTCTATTTATTGCTTGTCTTTAACACCAGAGGTATGTGTTACATCTAGATGGATTTCTTCTGCTTCTTCCCCCTTGGTTTTCTAGACCATGGTGGTTCCTTAATAGTAACTGTAATTTGACAGGAGCAGAAAAAACTGGCTTAAATCCAAATGGCAAAGACTGCCCCATCCAGGCTGCCTGTGAGCCTTGGCTCAGGAACACAGGACCCCACAGCTCTTGCAGGGGCTGTACTGGAATGTGCAGGAGGCCCGGGGAGCGCAGGGATCCCTGCTGGATTGTCGGGCTCATTCACTGGGTGCTCAGGTGCTGGCTGTCCCCAGTTTGACTTTGTTCCATCAGTCCTGTCTGCAGCAGGGGGGGAGCACAGTGTGGATTTGCCTGGTGTGGAAGGGAGCAGGTTAAACTGATGCAGAGCTGAAGGACCAGGGTTTGCCCACGGAGCTGTTTAAGTGCAGCCTGTGGAAGGAAAGATGGCTCGTTCTGCTTCACCTTTATTTGCGGCTGGTTGGAGTCAGTGGTGGTGTTTTACAAGCAGCTTGTGGATTTTCTTCTGAAATTAGGACTGTATCTAGGACAGCTGAGAAACCAGAGACACATTTTATTTCTGTATCCCTCATCTTTTGTGCTCTCTGGAGAGGACAGGGCCGTGATAGCCCAAGCATGTAACTGTTTGGTAAAATAAGGCTTAATTACTATGAGTTGGGTCAGAGTTTTGGTTAACATGATCTTGTTCTTCAGCTTAATTTTCTGGTTGTTAGTAAAGCTGAAATGCCAGTTTCTGACCTAGTTTTCATGTAGTTTTAGGCTCTTGATATTCTGCTGACTTGTGTGCAGGGTGTCACTTCTGCCAGCAGGAATGTGATGAGTTTTCTTGCCTGGTGTTTTGACCTTTTCATAATTTGAGTAGGTGTTTGTCACTTTTTCTGTGTTTACCACGGGAGGGGAGGATGGAGAGTGATGGAAAGTGGCCATTACAACAAAGGCAAGAAAAAATACATCTGTGGTGATACTTCCTTTTCCTTTGCTCCCCTCTGCCTCAGTGGAAACGAGGTCTGTGATGGCCCTGGTTCCTGGGGGTTGCTGGCTGCGATGCTGCACATGGTGTTTCCTCAGGAGTTCTTTATAAACCTCATGGCCTTAATTCATTCTACAATGCCTCTCTAAGTACTGACCTTCCGCTTAGGGGAGGGCCAACCCTTTTTTTTTTTGAAGCCTTTTTATTGGAAAGAGGGTTGTCTGTGGAGACAGGTAGTGAGCAGCCTTCCCCACCCTTGTTTATCCCGCTCTCAGCAGACCCACCCTCCACCCTCATGCCCCTGGAGCAAAATCTTGGGTTGCGGCATAATCTCTGTACACTGATCCTTGTCTGGCAGAGCTGGAGGACAGGAAAGATAATTCATTGACTTTAGAAATAAAAGGCAGTGGAATGATTGAGGGTAATTTACTTCTGCGAGACCTAAAGATAAAACTGAGGGGAGCAAACTGCCCTGGTGAGAGCAGAATTAGGCTAAATGAGGTGAGACCAGGAGAGCACAGTTCACCCTTGGAGGAACCTGGCAGTGTCCTGTCAGTGATGAGCTGGAGGGGTGAGGTTCAAAAAGAAGCCTAAGCACCAAGGATAAATTCAGTAGGAACGAGAATGGTTTGGTACGAGGTTTGGGTTTGGTTTTTCTTGGGATTACCTTGGTTTTATTTTGTTTTGTTTTGTAAGTCATAGCTGAAGAAAGGGGAATTTCTGTAGAAAGTGGTAGAAGACTGTGGTCTTGGCATTTTCTCAGCAGAATGGGAACAAAAAGGGAAAAACACCTCATCTGTGGTCAGATATTTGGCATACAAGAAACAGCTGTGAACAGTTAAGATTTTCAGGCTCTGTTGAGAACTGCTGCTCTTCTTCCCCAGTGTAGACAAGCAGGTGATTCCACTTGTGACTCTCCATCTGCACGGTGGCTGAATCCTTGGGTTGGTTCAAACAGGTTCTTATGGCCTTTGAAGTGAATATTTCTGACTTGTGAGTGCTCTCCATCTGCTTTGGGGTAGTAAGAAGTAGCTGGGGAACAGTAATGTCGAAAATAGTGACAAAGAGCCATTTCTGCAGTGGCTGGCACCTGCCCGGGGTTTTGGACAGCAGTGAATCGACGTGACCATCTTTTCCCCTGTGTTGGCAGTCTTCAGGGACATTGGCCAAAATAATCAGTAATCAGGTAAAAGAGTAGCATAGCAGAAAACTGGGTGATTGCAGGGCAGAACAGATACATCTCTGGCACCTGGGAAATCAGATCTAGATGCAGACTGGTGGGAAAAAAGCTACTGCAAAAGCACATTCTAATAGCTAACATGATAATGAGGTTTTTCTCACACTTCCTCATCTTTCACCGCTTTCATTGTATTTTAATAGTGCTTCAAGGCATAATTCCACTTTAGCAGTGAACAGCAAACTGGAAACATTGCTGTTAAACTGCAGCACAGCTTTCCTGGGGGTCAGGTGAGAGGGGAAAATGTGGAGGATCTCATAGGTGAGTTTAATAATAATTAGGTTGCTGAGCGAGGAGCAAATGGCACAAATGGAGGACAGCTTGTTAGTTTGGTATCTGTATTGATTTTCCTGCATAAGAAACAGCTACACAGGGTAAAGACAGTAATCGTTTAGGGTGCTGTATAAAAAGGGAAATGTTGAGACTTTTCTGTGTGTAAACAGTGACACTCTGAATGCGTTTGAAGGCAGTGAAAGCAGTTTTCTGTAGAACTTGGGATTTTGGGATTCAAATGTTTGAATCTCTGCATTCAAAAATAAAAAATACACTTTAAAAAATACAGATTATTTGAAGTATATGTTTGATAAATCCCACACTGAAAGGTGGTTTTTCCCTGAAGTATTTCTGTGCAAAAGTAGAGTAAGATGTTCTACCCTTTATTTCTTTGCAAAGAAACGTTAACTGGTTTTTAGGATTTAAATCAGAGAGCCTGAACACCACAACTGTGGGAAGCAGGTGGAGCACGTGGAGTCCATGGGCATTAACTCAGGTGGTTACCTACTGTGTAGGATTAGTTTATTTGACCTCTGCAGAAGTGCTGAACTGTAGGTAGATCTCCGAAAATAACCCACTGCAGAGGAAAGGCAGGTGGAATAAAAGCTGTGAATGCAGACAGGAGCTGTGACTCAGCTGCTGCCCGATGTTGGTGTCTTCAGTAGCCGCTTTGTATGGAAAATATTCTCATGCAAGACAGTTGTTGAGTTTTAAGGAGAGACTCAAAGGCTGAGTGAAAATGTGCAGAGATTTTTTTCCAGTGTCTGCTTTCCAGAGGGGATTCCCCAGGTAACAAAGTACTTCATTTGTGAAGGTCAGCAAATGAAGTGACCTGTTGCACGTGCCTGCTCCCGACCCTTTCCGTGTCCCAGCACTTGTGTTTTATCCAGCTGACCGTGTTCTGGAGTCCCTCATATAAAGCTGACCATGCAAGCTCTGGAATCAAGGGACTTTCTGCCCCTTCCCTTCATGCTCTGAGCAGGAAGCGGTTGTATGGAATGTCTTGTGGATCTGAAGACAAGCAGTTGAGCAGGTGGGAGGGCAGCACCCCTTTGAAAATTTGGTGTGAGCTGGGGGATCCAGCTTTGTCAGCAGCTGACATGGTCTTCAATTCCACAGGCAAAAGAGTTCTGTTTGGACATTACCAGTATCAACCTGGGATAACAAATCTGCATCTGGTATCCACTTTAAAATGGAAATGATTGTTTTTAAAAGACTTTCAAATCTTTAGAGAAACACAAACAAATAAAACCAAACAAACAACCCCCAATCAAACAACAAACTAGTGGTTTCATGGCAGAATTTAAAAATTGAAACCAAGAAAATCTGAACTGGAATTCTTTACCGAGGTGAAAGAATTGCAATAGCTGAAAGGGTTCCTGAAGTCTGAGTCAGGGAATGATCTTACTTAGCTGTGGGAGAGAGGAAGTACAGTGTGCTTAGAAAGACAAGGTGCCAGCATTACTGGAAAATATCCTATTAATACTGGTGTCCTTAAAGCAAAACCAGGTCCAGTGTCCCATGCCTGGTTCAAGGAATGAGAAAGTATAGATGCACACTATTGCTGTTCAATTTGATCTGTCTTCCTGGAGTGTGAAAGAGGGGTATGAAGACATACTTTACCTGAAGGTGAAATGCATTGGGATGTATGTCAGTAGGTGTCACAGTAGGTACAAATAAGTTTGGTACGTGTTTTGGGTTTGGTTTGGTTTTTTTTTTTTAATTTTTAAAAACACTGTTTGTAATTGGTATTTTTAAGGTGCAGTATTTTGTTCATTCCCTAAATGTTCTCCCATGCACTCTGGAACAGGAGTGATGTTACCCTGGATCCAAGGCTGTAGCATTACTTCAGAAACCAGCTGATTTTCAGACCTTTCAGCTTGTGTGTGCAAACCAACAGCACATTTCACTGCTCTTGTTTCGCTGTTCCAGCCCTGCCCATGTGCGTACTCACAAAGCAAAAGGTGAGTTGCCTTGGAAGTGCTTACCTTTCATGTTGCATATCATTTTATAGAGAAGGAAGGAAATGGCCTTTGCTTCCAGGTAATAGCCACCTTTTGTATCTCCACTGAATGTGGTGTGAGTCAGTGACCATCTTGCATGCCAGTTCTGTTCTGTGTTGGAAAAGATCCATGAAGAACTGTTTGCACAGTGGGGAAGTTGACCTCAGTTCCAAAAAGAGAAAATCTAGGATGGAATTGTCCTTGATTCCTTTTATTTGATCTCTCATTACCACTTGTCTATATCCTAAGAATAGGAATGATGTATACTGGGAAAGTTCAGTTCTATATCAAGCCTCTCTGTTTGAGTTAATAGAAAATTTATACTTGTCATGTTAAGTTAAATAAGTTAAATATAATACATGGGTTTTCAGGTCTTTTGGATTTTTTTTATTGCCACTGTGTTCTAGCTATGTATGTAAAACACCTTTCTCAGATTCTGAAGTTCATTAATGGCTCCAGATCATAACTCTTGCATAATGCAGGCTTTCTAACATGGCAAATGTTTTTGTATGGAAAAGAAAAATCTACTTACTTAAAAAGCTGTGTGTAACAAATAGGTTGAAACTTTTATTGCATTTATGTCATAGCTTAGGAGGCTGTCTGGGAGAGGGTGTTTGTGCATTTAGAAAAAGTGCTTAGAGTTGGTTTTCTTTCCTTTTGGAATCTGATAATCATAATTTTTAGATCTTGTAGTAGTAGGAGGCATTTGCCATTGAGAGTAAGATGGAGTGAGTAGGAATGCACTTTCTCCTGAAGTACTACTGGCTTCTGGAATGGTTTTATTCTGCCCCGTGCCAGGATGTTCCCTTTGGAGCAGGAGGTGTCCTCTGTGTCTCCTCTGAACTGGTTATTGAGAGCCTCTGCTGAGAGCTGCTCATCCTCCAGTGAGGAGTGTCCCTGGTTCAGAGGGAGCCTCCCGGCTTTCGGTCTCTGCTGAGAGCTGCTCAGCCTCCAGTGAGGAGTGTCCCTGGTTCAGGGGGAACCTCCCGGCTTTCGGTCTCTGCTGAGAGCTGCTCAGCCTCCAGTGAGGAGTGTCCCTGGTTCAGGGGGAGCCTCCCGGCTTTCAGTCGGTGCTGAGAGCTGCTCAGCCTCCAGTGAGGAGTGTCCCTGGTTCAGGGGGAACCTCCCGGCTTTCAGTCTCTGCTGAGAGCTGCTCAGCCTCCAGTGAGGAGTGTCCCTGGTTCAGGGGGAGCCTCCCGGCTTTCAGTCGGTGCTGAGAGCTGCTCAGCCTCCAGTGAGGAGTGTCCCTGGTTCAGGGGGAGCCTCCCGGCTTTCGGTCGGTGCCCGTTGCCTCTTTGTCCGTTGGATTCCGATCTGCCCCCGTTGTTTTTTCCACTGACTTTATTTAAGCTCACATTTCTTCTCTCTTTGAGCTGCTGCGCAGGTTTTCTTTTAACACTGCACCTGTTCAAGGTCCTGTAAATGTTGTGCTTTATTGTTACTGTATTTTTTTAAAGAAAGATCCAGCGTTCTTGCAACAATGTCGTTGTCTTCCCTTGCAGCAGGCTCCCTGCGAGGATCCACCCTGTGAAACCAAATTCTTTCATAGTTACCCTCTTGTATTTTTTGTTCTAATCGAATACACCACTAAGCTCCACCACTTCTGGAGGGAAAAAGAATAAAAAAAAAGTGCATCCAGTGGTCTCTATAAGGCAGAGCTAGATGAGACCTGCTCTGTGAACTTCAGCAGGACTTTAGGTAGGTTATTTCTTCCTTGTTCGTGTGGTGATACCCACTGAGTTTTAGTAAAGTCACTGTCGTTCTGCATGACATAAGAGTTTAAAATGCCTGTAAGTAAAATTTATTGTGCAGCATACCAGCAATATACAATACTGAGTGATTTCAGGGGAAACACTAGTGTTTCAAAGCTGGACAAAAGTTAAGAATGTCTCTGCAGCTGGAATTGGACTTCCCATTCTTATGCATGATGTTTCAGCCTTGCCTGTGTGATTGAGCAGTGTTTTCTTCACTGAATGTGTCTAACTGTCAGGGCTGTTTCTTACTCTCAGAAAAGTCTTTACTGTTGTGGATTGTGTCTGTATCCAGCCCATGCAGACAAGCGAGGAAGGGAGAGTGTTTCCACATGTTGCATTTAGTTGTTCTTTCTCATGGTCTTGTGGTGGAAATCTAGGAGATATTTCCTTATTTAAAAAAAAATTGAGCAGTGTTCAAGGGAGTGTCATTGACCATGTTCTTTCAGTGCAGCCTCTTGGACTGGGTGTGCTGAGAACAGACACATAGCCCTTGCCTGTAGAACATGGCTGGTGCCCATCACTGACAGTGTAAGCACATGGAGTGTGTGTGTTTTCAAAAAAGAGGCTTCACCCTTCCCAGTTGGCATTCAGCATTCTAGTGTAGTATAGTGATGCTGATTTTGATAAATTTATTGATGGTTTGTAGCCAACAAATAATCATCATTTGCTTCCTTTTAGTTTATTCCATTTTTCAGTTAGATGATCCTGTTTTGGAGGTGTGTTTGTGGGCTTTTTTGGTGCTGAAACCGGGGAGGGTTGATGAGTTTACATTCTTTGGGAAACACGTGTAAGTGCTGCTGAACCTGTTTGCTCTGGCAGTGGGCAGGGATGGCAGGGATGGTGATGGGCTTGGCCAGCAGGAATAGCAGGGATGGCAGAGGGCAGGAATAGCAGGGATGGCAGTAGCAGTGTCTCTCCCATATGTGCTGGTGGTGCAGAACTTAGGAGCTGGAGTGTTTGCTGCCCTGTGCCCTGGGGTGTGTGGGACCAGGGACTGCCCCTGTCAGCACAGCCTGCTGGGGATGTTCCCTGGATGAGTGGGAACCAGCCTGTGGGGTGTGTGGAGCTGTCAGGAAGCCACATGTGGAATATGATCCAGGCTCTGGAAACCTTCTTGGTAGTGTTGGTGTGTGTGCTTCAGGTTATTCATAGGAGCTGAAGAAATTCTGTTGCACTGATTTTTTTTTTCCTGCTTTATTTCATGAAATGAACTTTCTGAAGCATCTCTGTTTTATGGACGGAAGGCTTTTGGTTTTCCTGTTCACTTCATGTGGTGTTTATGGCAGTCTGTCAGATTACTTTTTTACCCCCTTCTTGTTGCATATTTGTACTGCATATTTTCTAAAATGAGATATCTTTGCAGTTTTTCAGTAGAGAAGACAAATGAAATTGCAAGTCACAGATGCTCTCAGAAAGGGTTCTGAGAAAGACGAGCTCTTCATACTTCATTTTGTTTTCCTTGCTCTTCTTTCCTTCTGCTATCTGAAGATAGTTATCTGAAACAACTCAATTGTCTTCCAGGTTTAACAGCCCAAATGTATTTTTCTTATACTCTATATTGCTCTGCAGCCTGCAGTGGTGCTCAGTGCAGTTGGTTGCTGAGTGTGAGGTGTGGAAGGCAGAAGTGGTGTGCTCGCAGGGCACGGGGGCATTGCAGGGAGGGAGGGAGGGGTCTGTTCTGCTGTCCGGGCAGGGGGCATTGCAGGGAGGGAGGGAGGGGTCTGTTCTGCTGTCCGGGCACGGGGGCATTGCAGGGAGGGAGGGAGGGGTCTGTTCTGCTGTCCGGGCACGGGGGCATTGCAGGGAGGGAGGGAGGGAGGGGTCTGTTCTGCTGTCCGGGCACGGGGGCATTGCAGGGAGGGAGGGAGGGAGGGGTCTGTTCTGCTGTCCCTGCCACTCGCTGTGTGTGGGATAGGGCAGGGCTGGGGCCTGTTGTCCCCCTGTTCTCCACTCCTGTACTTGGCCTTCCCAGCTGCCATCGGGCTGCTCCTGCCACTCCCAGTCAGCTCTGAATGCCAGGCAGGAGTTAGACCTTAATTCTGGTTTACTTGTGCTGGAGTGTCTGACAGCAGCTGACTGCCATGGAACTGTAATTAGATGTGGAATGTGGAGAATGCTACATTATTTTTCTGTACCAGAAGACAGTGAACTCTTAATTGCTTAGTTTAAGTATTAAAGCATTCCTCATGCATCAGGACTTTGCTTAACCAAGTGAAGCTGTAAGAAGTAAATGTAACTTCCAAAAAGTTTCTCCTGATGACCTCACTGTTCTATTTGTATTGATCCTGTCTGTATTTTGTTTGGATTTATGTGAATGGATGTTACTGACCTTGCATTTATTTTTGTTTCTCTCCGTTATCCTCTAGGAGCAACATTTAAAATGTTAAAGGCAGTTCTAAAAAAGAGCCGAGAGGGTGGAAAAGGGACCAAGAAAGATCCAGGTATGAATATCAATGCTATGTGTACTGTGCTGCCAGCTCCAACACAGCCCAGGGCCAGGGCTGTAGAGTCCTCAGCTACAGAAATGCATTTGAAACTCCCTGATTACATATTATGGGTAATAGTATTTTTATTATGCATGTATTGGGGAAAAAAAATTAATTGAAACAAAATTCAGTGAAAAGTTATTAAACTGGTTACTAAGATTCTGTTGTTTTAGTTTTTGCTTTAACTACAGGTATTTTTGAAGATAAAATTAATCATCAACAAATCTGACTTAAAATAAAATAAAGCTTATTGTACTGTTAACCATGAATTTAGTAGGCCACTACTTACCTGTGTCGCCTTCCAGGAAGGCAGGTAACAAGCTCTCATTGCAGTTCCCAGGGGCAGAGAAGGTCCAGCAATTCCCTTTGAGGAGGAGCAGGTGCTGTGGAAGTGCAGGAGTTGGGGCTGGGATGAGCCCTGCCTGTTCTGTGTCAGGCGTGCTGAATTTAGTTTTTGCTGCAGTGGCTGAAAAGCTCATGGACCTGAGGGAGAGTTACCTGTTCTTCACAGTTACATTTTTAACTTCAGACTATTCATGTAGACTAATACATCTGATTTTCTGTTGAGTTAGATCCTAAATTACCCATAAGAGTGCATTTACACTCCTTGCAAAATGGATTTCCTACTCCCAGAATAAGTAAAAGCAAAACCAAATGCTTCTTTAGTGTATAAAACCCAGAGTGTAATACAGCTGCCACATCCTTGTTTGCTGGAACCTTGTAGGCAATGCAGTCCTACTTTCTTGGACAAGCAGGTTATATCTGTGTCTTGCACTGCAGCTTTTAAACCTCTGCAGACTTACCCTGAGTCCTACAGTGGAGGGGATTTGCAGGGTTCTTTTGCAAAATGCTGTTGTGTGTTCATCTGGCAGCTAATGTGTTCTTCAGGAAATTTTTGTGGTCTTGTGAAGTTTGCACTCTGCCACAGTTCCTTTTTAAGCGACTGGCTGATGGGTGCTGTGCTGACCAGAAAAAACACTGACAGTAGATCAGAGATGCACAGGAGCGATCACAGAGCAAGATGAAAAGCATCCTGGTAATTTGGTGTGTGCTGCTGACTTGGAGTTAACCAGCTGGAGTTGTTTAAACAGAGTGGACTAAAGATTCCTGTGGTGAGGCTTTCACTGGTACATTTTTCCTTAAAATACTAGATGGAAATTGGTTTAAGCTCAAAAGGAAAATCAGGCTGTTTGGAACAGAGCTCCTCTGACCAGGCTTTGATTAAAATCTGAAGCTTGAAAAGTCTTTTTCCTGTAGGTCAGAAAACACATTTTTTGTTTTAGGATCTCATGACATCTGTCTGGATTAATGTGTGCAAAAGAAAGGATTTTCTCCCTTTGTTTTTACAAATAGAGTGCTGCTGTATTTCTGAACACCAAGGGAAGAGTTAGAGCCTGGGAAGTGTTTTGTTTTCATTTTTGATTTGTTTTTTTTGTTTGGGTTTTTCTGTTTGTTTGTTTTGGCTAGTTTTGGTTTTGTTTCTTTTTTACCAGCAAAGCTCTAGAGTTTCATGTATTAGTTGGATGTTATGGAAACCAAGTAGTGGGGAAAACTGGTGAGTAATGCCCGGCTGGAGAGAGCTAGAGTAAGGAGGAGTGCAGGAGCCGCTTTTTAAAAGGAAGGAAGTAATTTATACAGTGGATTCCAGAGATTTTTGTTTATTTTAGATTTGAAGATGATGTGAAAAATTTAAAAGAAATCCATGTATTCCATTCTGTATTACCTCCAGGACTTCCTGTAAGGCTATGTCCAGTTTAATAGTTTTCCCTTTTGTTCCAAAGGGCCTTCCAACTCTTTTGGCTGTAAGACATTTCTCCATTTTAGAAAAGATGTGAAGCAAGGCAAAGAACATTGGTCTTTGTAGAGCTTATTTTTTGCTCGCTCCTCTCTCTGGTCCTTGAACTCAAAACATGAGAAATGGCAGGGATTTTTTGACTGTGGAGTTGTCCCACTTCATGGCCCTTTGGGTCCATAATAGCCAGAAAAGCTCTTAAAATGTCCTGCTCCCTGGAGAGGGTGGAAATGCTCACCAGGAATGGGAGCTGACTCCAGAGGCAGCAGAGTTGATGTGGAAATGGCCATCCTTTGAGCCAGCCCTGGACAGAGTAATGCAGTAGTAAATTTAGATGTTTCTCTCAGCTTTGTGGGCACATGAACTTGATTTTTTGCTGATGAAGTTTTGGAAGAGTTTTCATTATTTTCAGAGCTTGGGAATGTGGGAGGAAGGAGACAGCACAGCTCTGTAGTGCTGCCCAGAACCCAACTGGGAAGACTTGCTGGGGTCTGTTTTCAATGTGTTCCTGGTTTAGGAGTGATGCTGAGTAGGTAGGAGGCAGTAAAATCTGCATGGGTTGTACTGGACATCCCAGCCAGGGCAGGAGGGACAGCGGGGCCATGAGCTGCAGCTTGACCACGTGTCAGTGGGTTAGATGGAAGAGGTTTAGGCTAAACTGCAATAGCTTTTTCTTAAACTGAGGTAACCCCAGTTGTCCCATGGGTTGCATGAAAGGAATGCCTGGAAATCTGTGTAATTCAGATCTGAGTGGGATGATTCCTGTTTGACTGAATAGAACTTCCTGTTTGTGTGTTAACTCTGTTTATTGGTTTTACAGCTGGTAGCCTTGTGGAACCAGTGCAAATAGGAAAGGTGGTTTTTTTCCTGAATTGAAGGCACAGCTGTTGTCTTAAAAAGTCCGTAAAAGGGTTAAAGAGCAAAAAGAAATTAGGACTGGGTTTTTTTAGATAGCTTGTGTGGATGTTAATGTTAGAATTTCTCATTTGCCCTGACGTAAGGGCTGAAGACCTGATACTGTGCATAACATTTTTTGAATTCAACCTGCTGAGTATGGGGATTGCAGTTTTTCATAATTTCTTAAATTCAAGGTCATCTTGAAAAAGAGGGTTGCAAGAAATGGTGTTGATGCTTTGGGAGAGAGACTGAAGTGCTGTGCTGAAGGCTGGAGAGTGTCTTAGTAGAAATAGGTTCTTCCCTGACCAGGTGGAAGGCTGTCCCGTGGGAATGTCGCTTGCCAAACGATGCCTTGGGCTGCACCAGAAGCAGTAGCTGGAGGTATGCAGTTGGGCTCAAAACCTGCAGTTGCTTCAGTAAAAATTCTACAATTGTTTTGTTAAAATAGCTCATTTAGGTGTGGCTGGGAGGCATTGATAGGTAGGTAGGTGGCTGTTGTAGGATTAGGTAAAATGTAAATGAGGCAAGTTTAACATGTGCAAACATGCACATACATACTTATCAATATGTGCAAACACATGTGGACACAGGTGAAAAGAGCTGTGTTGGCAGCAAGTTGTTCATGGGTAGAGCAGCTTTTACAAGCAGAACTAATGGAATGCATTTCTAAAGGTGGATTTGAGGACAAGGTGGTTGGTTGGTATTCCACTTAGACAAATGGATGTGCCAAAGGAAAAGAATTTTAAATAAAACAATTTTTTGACCAAACTTTTTCTGCATCCAAATTTTTTCTGGTGAAGCAACCTGTCTTTACACTGCTTCAGACATAGTTACTTCCATACAACAGAAATATCTGTCTGTAAGTTGATTTTTCTTTTGTCTTGTCCTTCCTTCCATTATGGATGAAAATACTTGGTAAAGGACAGAACCTGAGGGGGAAAAACCCACAATCTGCACCTGTCACATTAAAGGAACAGAAAACTATTTTGGGAATGTTTGAAACCAAGCAGGAAGAGACTAAACAGGAAGATTAATTCTTGTGTCCCAGAAGGTAATCGGTGGGTTTATAGTGTCTCATGTACACTGAGCTGAAAATGTACAGCACTTACTCCCACAGTTTCCCCTTGTTTCTCAAGGTTTTCATTCAGTCTCAGAAACAAAGTAAAAATGTGGTATTTTCTCCTCTTTGTCAGGTTATTGTTATCAAATAAATATTATCTCTTTGCAGAGTTTCCGAGTCCTGTAGCGATTCTCTGGGAGGTGACTCTGGTGTAACTCATGGGGCCTGTGGCCTCTGCTGAGGGCACACATTCTCCTGCCTTGCTCTTGGCCTTTATGTTCTAGATTTAAGATAATCTCAACTCTGCCATATTTCTGCCCTGCATCTCTTCCTGCCTACCATGGAACTGTCTCTGCTCTCTCTCCTGTGTTGTTTTCATAGTTGATTGAGGTTTGCTTGTTGACCGGTTTCTTTCCTTGAGGTTTTTAAATTGACCTCTGTAACCACTGGGAGATTTTCTGCCTCTGGCCTCTCTTGGAAGGAGCTGGCCTTTCTTATTTTAATATAGCACAGAAACTTGATGTATTAGCGTCACAGTTCAAGAAATTGAAGCCAAAGACTGTTGTCCAGGCTCAAGTTCAGCAGGGTTACCTGCAGGGCTTGTCTGTGTCTGTGATGAGGTGATGGTGTAAAGACTATACACAGTAAGCTTCAGAAGATAAACAAAAAGTACTTCTTAGCTGTCATTGTTTTAGAAGTTCTACTCATTCTTAAATGCTTCAAAATGCTTCAGAGGTAGGTTAGTATTAGTATTTCCTGCTGGGTTTCTGTACTGCCAGCGGCTTTCCACTATATAATTAGGTTTGTTTTATTTAACTGTCCTAAAGTCAGCAACTTGTCTGCATTTGGGAATCTGCTTTTTTTTTTTTACTTACTAAGCAAAAGCTCATTCAATATAAAACACGTGTAAAGTATTTCAATTTAAAAAGAAAGGAAAATCCTGTATATTAAGTTTCTACAGAACATGCTCAGTTATTTCAGATGGCTTTTTAGTAGCATGAGCATTGTCGTTCTGTTGACCCAATATCAGGCCTGAAGGAACACGAATAATGGCAGTATTGTGCTTAGTTTGCAGTGCTCTTCCTGCACTAAATCCCATCAGAAGTTGAACATCAAATGTAGTACATGGTATGCGTGAAAACTTCGTTGATGTCAGTAGAAATTTAATGTGGTAAGTAGTTGGAACTTTTAGGTTTTCCAGCTTAGAGGCTTGTTAGACATTAATGTAGTGCTCAGATAACAAGGGACAGATTATTATGTCAACAGTGTTTAGAATGTAGCACATAATGCTTTAAAGGAGAGAATCTGGAGAAATGAGATGGGTGGGTTTGATTTCTGAAATAAAAGGTATTGAAGTGCTTATGTATTTGTATGCATCGGGCTTTCAGTGATTGCCTGCATAATCAGATCTTTTGAATTTGGTTGACAAAAAGGGTCCATATTAATAAGTATTTCTTGGGTCTTGTTTGATCCAGATTTGATAGATCAGACTTAAATTTTTACAATTTTGAGACTTAGTTAGCTTTGGGTTTCCTTCTTCTTGTGTTCAGATATCTTTGTATAAGTATCCTTGACTTAAATATGAGTGTACAGACTTTTGAATGTTAGTATAGACTGGATGCTTTATTTCTGCATTATGTTCTGTGGTAGATGGGAGTGTTAGTTATTTTGTTTGTCTGCCTTCCTCTTTAGGAACATTTTATACAAAAAAAGTAGGATGAAATCTGAAATTTCTTCCCTTTTTTTGTCACATCATCAGATAAAATTAGGAAATTGAGATTCAACTTAGCATTCTTTTGGAAAAATAAGATGTGTTTCAAAAGCATGAGCTGTGATTACTCGTACAATGTTCTGCCATTCCTGTTTTTCTGTCTCCTTTCAGCCAAGGCCCTTGTTAGGAATCTCATGTGCAGCACTTGGAATGATAAACAGAAATGTGCTGAAATTCACTGGCACTGTGTTTTGGTTTTTTTTTTTTATTATTTTTATTGCTAATGGCAACTAAATTGCTCCTCTCAAAAAGAGGGCAGTTGCTGTGCAGAAAGGCCCAATCTTTTCCTAAGACCTGCTACTTCATCTTTATTTTAGAAGTGAGTGGTTTCACTTGCCTTTAGCAGTGAAGGTCTGACTCTCAGCTGACCGTGGTTGGCTAAAGGCATGTTTGAACCCACCTGTCTTGCATTGCATCTCACTCAGCTTCCTGGCTGACACACTCAAACCCAGCTGGGAGCATCAAACCTTTGGTACCATTCTGGCAAATGGAAAGGCCATTAAAGAAAACAAGTTTGCATTTTAAAACTAAATGTGCAAATTTAATTGGCTTTTTCTGCCCAAACTCTCTGTGTTATTAGGCTTTGAATTTTAAGTGCAAAGGGACTTTGTGGTGCATGAAGTACACATCCACTGTCTGGAACATTGAACTTGGACTGGAATACTTTCAAGTTTCAGTTTGACTTTTTGTTGTTACTCTAAAAATATCTTGCAACAGAAGAAGCATTGTTTCATGCTTAAAATATGGTTTTGATTATTCTGTGTTGCTTTGCCCACTTTCTGCTGCTGTTGTCAGTTATTTAAGAGTTTAAACTTTTTTGCTGAGCACTGAGTATTTAATGTGGTGAATGTCTTTTCCCAGAAGCAAATTCCAGTGGTGTATCCCATGTACCTATAAACAAACCTTCCCCTCCCCACCCCCAGAAAAAAGAGATTCTGCCCTTGAAACACATAGAAATCACTTCAGTGGTCCGAATAACCTCTTCTCTAAAAATTAGTTGTTTTTTTAAGTAAGAGCTACAAGAGAACATTTAGTATTTTGTGTACTGGAAAAGTAATCCAGAGTTCAGAAATAAATGCCAGAAAATGGGCAAATAATGTCAAGTACAAGCAGAGTTGGCAAAGCTTGTCCATTTAAACCTTTTATTCTAATGGTGCCTGGGTTGTTTCTCGCTCAGTGCACTTCACTGCTTCCTTTACTCAGGCTGTAATGAGTTTTCTCCCCATTCCGTGCTAGTTTCTCCCTTTTTCTGGTCTCTCCAGAGTCTTAAGAGCAAATAAATTAAATGTTGCTCTTCCCTGATGCATGTATTTTCCATGCCAGGCTGTTTCCTGCCCCAGAAGGCTGGCTGTGGACTGCCCCACTGAGCAGGGCTGGTCAGTGTGGGCAGTGGTGTGACTGGTTGCCTTGCCCTCCCTTGGCAGCCTGGGACACTGGGCCCCCATCCCTCCTGGAGCGCCGTCTCCTGCAGCGGATGGACAAGCACACATGGAAACTGTTCGGTTTCCAAAGACACAGAACCTTTAAAGGGCAATGATCAGTGTTTGACAGTTAAAGTGAAGCACCTTATACACAGTCCCTGAGCCATTAGACAGTCCCGGGTACACTTGCCTGTCAGTTCCGCTGAAAGATCAGATGCGAATGGAACATCAAAAACTGTTTTTTAAAATACCAAACCCACTGGTTTTGGTACTCTCTGAACAGTTTCTTGCTACTTAGGCACAGTGATGCCTCTGGCATGGGCTTTCCAGATGGATCGCTTTCCTCAGGCCACACAACTGTTTTCTTTTTCCCACTTGTAATTTCCTTCCAAACCTACCTGTAAGTCTCATCTCTTACTGACACTTGTTAGGGTGCAACACGTTCTATGCAGCAGAATGGAGTTGGATAAGACAGTAGTGGCACGTGAGCACATCTGAGTGTTGGCTGTTCCTGTGGCAGTCTCTCTGTAGTGTGGGTGGTACAGTTGCTGCCTGTGCTGTTCTCCGGCAGTTCTCACAGCGGGATCACGGGACACGTGCTGGGCAGGGACTGGAGGCCTCGTGTGCAGCAGCTCAGGGAACGACCTGTCTGCTGCCCTCCTGTGCCAGGGCATAATTCCATCTCACCTTGGACCATTGTGCTCGCTCTGGAGTAGCAGGGAATTACACCTGCTGAGCTCACCCTTTGGGGTCGTCCCGGTGCAGATTGCCAGGATTTGTGCAGTGCTGTCACAGTGCAGCACTGTGGGATCCCAGCGCTGGGTCCCTCGGCTTTGGAGAGCCCAGGGATGGGGCCTGGGCAGTGCCCCGGGCAGCCTGCACTGCTCGGTGTGGCAGCAGCAGGACTCTGGGGGCTGACAGAGGCACCATCCCCCTGTTCCAGCAGGATTGCCGGGGCTGTTCACAGGCAGAACACCTGAGTGCATTTGGGACTGAGCTGGATGGGGAGTCAGTTCTGGTTGTCTCTGCTGTGTAGAGGGCTCCAGTCCCTCTCCTGCCCTCACTATGTGCTGAACTCCAAGTTCTGCCAGCAGGAGCTACCAGTGGCCTCGGACACAGAGCCCCAGACCAGCCCCATGAACGTTGCCCCTGCCCAAGGATCCTTAGCAATGTACCCGGGGTTTGCCACCTTCCAGTCTCCTGCCCCGGACATGTTACAAAGTGCAAAGTTTGCAGCTGTTACATGGCAGGGTTTGTTTGCTCCTTCCTTGGTTTCCAGTTGGTGGCAGAGGAGTCTGGTCAGAGCTGCGTACTCCTGTGTTTGGGGCGATGTGGTGTGGCCCTTCGCTCCGTGGGGCTTCTCGGTCAGCAGCAGCACCCTGCAGTGTTAGTGCTTTTTTTTCTTTTTAAAACATCTTAAACAGAACTGCAGAATTTAGGATTTCTTCTTCTGTAGCACGATTCTGTATCAGATGCTTTTCTGAAGTGGGTTGAGAGTTTTCCGTTTCACTTAAGTAGATAGGTTAAGGGAGAAAAAGACAAAATGGGCCAACCCAGCAGGGCCTGCCGAGGGAATCCACGGAACATTGACTGCTCTGCAGTCACTCTCAGTACCCAGACTCAAGGACTCTGCATGTTCATTGTTTTAGCTCTCACTGTTGTAAAGGCTGTGTAATATATATTATACATGAAATATACATATATATACATGCAATATATTATACATTAAATAATCTGAATTCCCACATCTGCACCAAACTCTTTTTAAGCATATTTTGATAAAGTAGTTGGCATTCTTCTGGTTTCTAAGCAACTTACATTGAATGAAGAATTAGATGCATTTTATTATGTTTAATACTGACATATACCCTGTAAAGGATTTCGTTATTCAGTAGGATTAGTTTAATCTTGAAGTTCAAGTTCTCTTTTAGGATATTAAGCTCGACAAAAATCATTACTTTAGCCAGCCATCCTTGTATCTTTTTGTATCTAAAGAAGAAAAGTAGTTTGTTAATCAGATTATGCTTTTGAATTGCATCCCTAGGTGCAACTAAACTGGGATTTGATTTCCATTCTTCAAGCTTTTTGTGTGTGGTTTTTAAAGCTATTAAGTTGTTTCTGTGGTTACATTGACCACTGAGTAAGAACTCCAGTGTTGATTGATGTTTTGAAAGCTTTTTGTCCAGAGGCTACTTGGCAGTGGAAAATGTACAACTCAGAGGTTTAAAAAAAAAAGAAAGTGAGGTTTCACAGGACCTTCCCTCATGTGTTTGTTTGACATTGTTAGCAAATTTGAGAGGGGTCATTTTCCTCCTGCCCCAGAATTGGCATCACCAGTTTTACACTGGGGTAGGCACCAAGAATGTCATGTAATTTTCAAGTATTGTTCTGGTAGCTAAAATGATTTTAAGTTACTAACCTAAAGGTTAGTAACAAATAATTTGGGGTTTCTGTGTTTATCAGCATGTGGCCTCTGCGTATATTCAGGCATTGTAACAAATTGTATTTGGACAGCTGTTTCTCACGCATTTTTCTAGTATCATGTCAAATTGCTATGTTAGAAACATAATGTATTACCTGGTGGATCCCACAAGCTTGGTAATTTTGGGTCTGTTTTGTCATATATGTAGTTCCAGGTATCTTATGGGAATTTTCCTGTAAGTTGGATGAAATGTATAAATTTGGTCATCAACCCAATTTATACAAAATAGAAGATGCAGGATTAGGGTAAATAAAACCTACAGGATCGATTTAGAGACTTGGGAAAGGATGATCTAAGCATATAAAAAGAAGCTTGTCACCCCTCAAGCTGCAGCCAGCCACAAGTGAGGGTCCTCGTGTGGATGTGGAGCTGCCCTGCAGGGCCACGAGTGTGTGGGTCCCACAGAGACCTGTGGGCTCTGTCCCGTGAATCCCACAGAGACCTGTGGGCTCTGTCCCGTGAATCCCACAGAGACCTGTGGGCTCTGTCCCGTGGGTCCCACAGAGACCTGTGGGCTCTGTCCCGTGAATCCCACAGAGACCTGTGGGCTCTGTCCCGTGGGTCCCTCAGAGACCTGTGGGCTCTGTCCCGTGGGTCCCACAGAGACCTGTGGGCTCTGTCCCGTGAATCCCACAGAGACCTGTGGGCTCTGTCCCGTGGGTCCCTCAGAGACCTGTGGGCTCTGTCCCGTGGGTCCCACAGAGACCTGTGGGCTCTGTCCCGTGAATCCCACAGAGACCTGTGGGCTCTGTCCCGTGGGTCCCTCTAGTCCCGACCTGTGGGCTCTGTCCCACAGAGACCTGTGGGCTCTGTCCCGTGAATCCCACAGAGACCTGTGGGCTCTGTCCCGTGGAGACCTGTGGGCTCTGTCCCGTGGGTCCCACAGAGACCTGTGGGCTCTGTCCCGTGGAGACCTGTGGGCTCTGTCCCGTGGGTCAGAGACCTGTGGGCTCTGTCCCGTGGGTCCCACAGAGACCTGTGGGCTCTGTCCCGTGGAGACCTGTGGGCTCTAGAGACCTGTGGGCTCTGTCTGGGTCCCACAGAGACCTGTGGGCTCTGTCCCGTGAATCCCACAGAGACCTGTGGGCTCTGTCCCGTGGGTCCCTCAGAGACCTGTGGGCTCTGTCCTGTGGCCAGGGCTGAGCTCCAGAGCCACGAGCCCTCTCCAAATGTCGGCGCTGCCTGGGCAGGGCCCTGGGCTGGCTCTAGGAGTCCCTGCCCTGGGCATGGAGCAGTTCCTCGTGCTGTGCCCCCGTTGTGTGTGAGCAAAGGGGATCCTCATCCAGCAGCTGTGAGGGACAGGGGCTGTTCCAAGGCCTCTCCATTAAAGCTGCTCCTGGATCACGAGGGGAGGAAGGGCTGGTCCGTGCCGCGGGCTGGGCGGTGTCTGAGGGGCTGGAGGTGCACACCTTCGGGTGGGTCCCTGTTGTCCGTGGTTTCTGAATTCCCAAGGGCTCACAGCTCAGTCTGTGAGCTGTGGGTTAACAGCTCTTTAGAAAGGGCCTGGAGGAGCAGCAGTGCTGTTTCTGCTTTCTTGGAATGATATTTGTCCAATAGCTGTCTGCTGTTCCACAGTATCCTCACCATTCCCACTCATAACAGGAGTTTCTCTGCTTCAGCAGAACACAGTACTGTTAAACATGTTCACATCACCGAGGATATGACATGGTTAGGTTGGAGCCAGTAGGGTTGGGTTTTCTCAAGATGTATTCTTTGCTCTGAAGAGCTATTCTGTCTGAACACTGTGGGTATGTGAGTGGCAATAAGCAAAAGCTTGTAAAATTAGGAAATTAAGTGATTGAAAAGGAGAATTTCTGTGGTACACATTTTAGATTTTTGGTTTTTAAGTCAAACTGCTCTCAGAATCTGAGCCATGGAAGACTGCTCCCCACAGAATCTGCAGGGCTGTCAGGGAAAAGGAAGACTGGAGTACTGCTGGCACAGAAATTACTAAAATATAGTGGTGTTCGTATGTATTGACTGTAAAATATCTTTCCAATTACTGTCATGATCAAATAATCTGAATTTACTGATTAGAGCTATTTAGCCCCATCCAACTCTCTTCTGTGTTGTAACATTTCGCATACAATAGAGAAGGATAAATTAATTCAAAATTCAAAAGTCGACTAAGAAGACATTAACAGTGAATTAAACAGATTGTTTGTGTCATCGTAAAAGGGAAAATAGAAGTGAGGGAATTGTAGGTGTGCCTGTTAACCTCTTGCACCCCTCACCTCTCAGCATTCCACTTGAAATACTTACACAAATTCCAATTTACAACCTGGCAATGTATCTAGTAAACGGCTGATACCAAGAATTCCAGTATTTTCTAATTATATTTAGCAGCATTGCCATTCTACTTCCTTGCTTTTTGCTTATGTTCAAAGGAAAAATGGAATATCACAAATTTGTCTTTGTTCTTCAACAACTTGTGATGCAAACTCACATTACTGTGTTGAATAATAAAGAATAATACACCTAATGTTAAACCTGTGCTTGAATCGGCTGTTGTGAAAGTTCGTTTTCAAAAAAAACAGAAAAAAATCCTTAGCCTCTTTATTTCTACTCAAAGTGGAAAAACATCTTAAACTGGCCATCTCTGAGTGTACCTTTTAGTGATCTACCTTTTCATTCCTTATGAGGGGTAACCCAACTAAATTCCTCCTTTAACTAGTTCAGTAAACAACCTTTCAGGTGGTCCTGACTTTCAGGCTATCACAGTGATCCTAAAACACCTTTTTAGCTGTAAAAAACCTAGAAAGTACTGACTGTTGAAAGTGAGATTTTTCTTCCCCCTTTCTGTCTGTAGTACAGCAAATGAAAATATTGCTTACTTGTATTTACAGTTTTCTGGTGGCTATCTGGATTCTGCAGCGGAGGGGGCACAGTAAGATGAGTCCTGCTCAGTTGTTGCTGGCAAACGTTCCCATGTGTTAAATACTTGTATTTCAGTGCAACTCTGTGGTGTTTGTTTTGGCACATCAGCTAATGGATGACAAAATTCTATTTTTAGCAGGTGACTGCTGCCTAGAGAATGCCTCGCAGGCCGTAGCCACATCTGGCCACAATGCAGATTTGCCCCGTGGGGAGCAGCCGGGCCCCGAGGACACCTACAGAATGAACGTGGCCAAGGGAGTGTCGATGTCCCTGCCGTCCTCGCCCCTGCTGCCACGCCAGGCCTACCTCCTGCAGGCCAGGGCAAACAAGAAGTCTCCAGGTAAAGGCAAACAATGAGCTACTCAAACCTTCATAGGGTGTTAGCTCAGTTATTGACAGATGTTACATAAAGTAACACAGTAAAATCATATTGAACTTTTGCAACAAAAGCAAGAGCGGTGCATGTTCCCAGGGAAAAAAGGTTATTAAATAGAATATATTAAATAGAACGTATTATTTCATATGGCAAAAAATTAACTGATGTTGCAAATACTTGTATTGAAATATCTGAATATGGTTAAGTCCAGTTATTTGTGTTTAGTGTATCAGGTAGAGGACTGCTGCAAAACCCTTTGTTTATGCAAATGTTAGTGACTGTGTAAGAGTCGTTGTTGTGCCTTTTGCAGTTCATTTGTTTCACTCCTCTCTCCGAACATAAATGTATTAATAGACAAATTGCTATGGAAGTGACAAGGAAGTTGATAATTTTCAGGGATTGTGTCCTCAGTGGTGCCAACAGAGTGGTGTGTGAGCCAGGCTAAATATGGGGCTCCACGGGCTCCTTTTATCAGCATTCTGTGCATCGAGATCATTCCAGCACACCGGCATCACTTGGGTTCACTGGGGGCAGAGCTGGGGGGCCAAGTGACACTGTCCATATTCCTGCTGCCCGTGGAGACACTCAACAGGTTTGAGTTTATAAGGTCTGGGAACAGAGGGTGTTGAAAGGTGGGTTTTGTCAGCACTGAGAAATGTCTTGGCTAATGACCCATTTTATGTAAAATTAAAGAAAAACCATTGTGCAAAGGATTGCTGTAAGATAGCTAATACAGTTTGTAAAAAGTATTCTTGGTTTAACTTGCCTATCAATAGTTTTTTTTTCTCCTTTCAAAATTTAAAAGTAATAATCTTGCTTTATACGTAAGTAATTTTGGGTTGGTTTTGACAGTTCACATAAAAGTTTTGAGCCACAGAATGGTATTTTGATGTTTTGTCCCTTGCTACAAGTGGTTCGTGTGCTAAACAACTTTAAATGATGGGTGAAGTCCTTGAAAAGGGGAAGGAAATGGGATTCTTGCCCAAGACTTAAGTGAAGGTCAGGATCTAACTCTTAGTTTTGTTACTGTTGAGAAAACCTTACTGCAATCTGGGTGTCTTTGAGATAATATTTTACCAAGCCCCTCACTCAGTGATTTCGGGCAGTGACATACATTTTTATAAGGGAGTTGGTGCTGACTGGTTCTCTTGCAGAAAATGATGAACAGTTGATAAACGGTGACTGAAAAGCCACATTCACTGTGACTGCAAAGTCATTCCACTGCGATTCCCAGCTAAAGGAAGAGAGTTCTTAACAGTATAAAGTGCTGGGAATGCATTGGCATTTATGTGTCATTATTTTGTACGAAGACCTAACTAGGCAATAGGCTGCTGACAGAAACATTCTGTGCTGTTCCTTTGACTCTAAACAAACAATAGCTAATGGAAGATGATTTAATATAAATTAGCTGCCTCACATCTGGGGCAGGAGTAGTACAGAGATGATACTAATGTCCTGATTTCAAAGCTCCATGTTTTAGTAGCATGATAGCAAGTTACAGATCTTTTGGGATATGGTGAGTGAAAGAGGAAAGGATTGGGCTATAGTGATGAAGTTATCTAACCAGTGGTAGAAGGAAAGTCTGATTTCAGCTACTTAGAGACATGGTTTTCAGTGTAAATAATATCATTAATATTTTTTGAAGTCTTTGAAACTGTGTAATAGAGCAGAGAAAAGAGTGTGGTCATTGGTTCTGCCTTTAATTCTGTCCCTATGGCCACACAGGTTGATGGTCAGGTATATATTGGGTGATACTCTTGCATAACTTATTTCCCTGAAATAAAACTCCAGGGGTAGTAGTTGATTGTACTCTGATTTAGGAGGGTCAACTAAAAGGTTGAAAATACTGATTTATAAAGGATGTTCCAAAACAATGTGGGTTTGGAGTTTAAGGTGTAAATGAAAGATAGTGCTGCTGCCCTTGAAGTAAATGTTTGCTGGCTTAAATTAGTGATACAATAATGCTTGAACAGAGAAAGGGAACAGCTTTCCTTTGAAATCAGGGCATTTCCGTCAGTGAATATCAGAGATGACTGCTAGGAGAATCTGCCATAAATGTGCAACAGAACTTTAGTTAGTTTTGAAATTAAACTTCAGTTAAAGCTTCTAATTAATAAACAAATTATCAGCATACTTGATTACTTGAGACTAGACTAGGTCAGAGAACCGGTTTCATCTCAGCTGCAGCTTTGTGCCCTGCCCTTGAGAGCTCTGGGAGCTGTTCCTCCTGCATGCAGTAACCTGTCCCAGGTCCTGCACCTGTGTGGGGCAATCCCCAGGATCAGTACAGCTCCACTTAGTGCTGATGGGAGGGAAAGGAAGGGGATGCACAGGTTACAATCATCTTTTGAAAAATCAGCTTTACTGCAGTCAAAAAAGCATTAAGAATTACTAGGAAAGCAATAGATAATTTTTAAAAAGTATTGTTATGGAATTGTATAAATCTGTAGTTTGTCCTCCTCGGGAGGAGTCTGGTGTAACTGGTGCAACTTCAAACATCTGCAGTGGATGTAGGACAGGGCTCGACAGGAACGACTGGTGGTGTGGGACGGTGCTGAAGGAGGAATCATTGCACTAAACTGCGCTGGGATTTGTCTGCCTGGAAGGAGGACAGGTGCAGGGAAAAGGAGGCAGTGCAGGGGCAGTGTGAGGTGGTGTTGGGTTAACCTGCACGGGGTGCAGGCTGGGAAAGAAGGGCAGGGGTGAGTTGTTGGAGAGAAAATCCATCTAGAACTCCTAAATAGCAGGTGACTGCTTCTCCCTCTGGGAATGGTGAGGCCCTGAACAGCAGTCACGGGAGCCCGCCAGGGACTGCGTTTCCCTTACTTGGATTCCTCTCTGCCGTTTGCTGCTGATAAAGCCCTGCCCCAGATGAACCTTCCATCAGACCTAATTCAGCCATCTTACACTTCTGGAAAAGTGCTCCTGTTGTGCAGATACAGTTCACATTTAAATGGGTCCTTTTTCATCCATTTATTGATTCATGTGGCCTGTTCTAGATTAGTGCATGAAAATAAACTTACCATGAATTCTCATACTTGTTGCAATGTTGTATGTCAGATTTGCAAGTACTGTAAGTCACTTCCACAGTAGTTTGTGAGGAAGAAAATTCAGTAAAGGGTCTCCTTCACAGCTTAAAACATGAGTATTAAAAACACGTCCCAAACATATTTCCATTTTGATCTAGTTGTACATGACTGCTACATGTTGTTCTGGTTCTTTTAGAATGATTGCTTTTTTTGTTGTTCAGCCTTGATACATTTGATTACACTTCTGCTTACAAATGACAGGTGTGGACTATTGTCTCCTAAAGAACATGAATTTATTTCAAAGGAATGTGTATTTTTTGCTGTTTCCAGCAGGGCCAGTGCCCCTTATTTTGTCAGGCAGTAGCGTTGGAAGAGCCCCCTCTGCTGACAGTCGGTTCTGAGCTTTCGGGGCAAAAAGTGGAATCAACTCAGGACTCTCTATTAGGGATACAAACATATGTTCATATATGACTGACGTTTCCTGCCCAGCATTTCTTAGCTAAGAAATTGGATTGTCACCATGTTCCCATGTTGCACTTTTAGATGGAAGTCTGAAAGAGCAGGTGGATCCACCCAGATTGTTCAGGGGGAGTGACACCCTGAGATGGGGCAGCCAAGCTTCCCAGCTCTGTGACAGTGTGACCCTGGGAGCCTGAGGCCAAGGAGGAGAGAGATGCAACTTCTCTTTCAAAGCAATCATCAACCTTAGAGTGCTCAGGAAAATGAGCAAGAAATCAATGCAGTTTTTAGAGACTTAATGTAGCATCTGAGGCTGCTGCCAGAAGGAAAGATGGGATGCTTTTTGTGGCTGAAATGCCACATTCTAAATATATTGTGGGGTTTTGATAAACAAAGTGTGGGATGTCTGAGAGAGCTTTGGAGTGGCCTTGAATATTGAGCCAAGGAGAGGGATGCTGTTTGAAGACCCAAACTGCAGACAGGAAAGCCCATTTACCAGGGACATGTGTGCAGTTGGCATCAGCCCTACAGTCCCTCTCCAGAGCTCCCTGAAGGGGCTTCGCTCTGTTCGGGTGGGAAGTGCAGACCAGGAGGAGGAACAGTGAGAACCTGATGTGCAGTCTGGAGTTACAGACCAGCAGGAAGGAGGAAAGGAGGGAAGCCAGCCTGCTTGAGTTGCTTGCAGCTTACACACCACGTGCAGTGAGTTTGTTTTCCTCGTGTTCCAAAAAGCCCAGAGCGTGTGTTTCTCTCAAGAGCGGCAGCGCAGGAGCTCGCTGCTCCTTACAGCAGCAGCTGTGTGTAAGGAGTAATTCCCTCTGCTTTTTTTGCATCATGGAGGATACAGGACACAGGAAACTTGTGATCCATCTGGGAAAAGTTGGATCCACTCGACTCCCTTCCCATTTCAGGTCCGGTCAGAAAGCCCAAGTATGTGGAGAGTCCGCGCGTGCCCGGAGAGGTGGCTGTGCCCCCGCGGAAGGGCCCGGAGCCAGGAGAGCCCAGCCCCGGCGGTGAGTGTGTGTGCAGGGGCTGCAGGGGCTGTGGGGAGAGCAGAGGGTGTTCTGGAGTGCACACTGCCCGGGCCTGTGGCTGGGAGGAGCTGCTTGCCATCATACCCCTGTTATCTTTGTAATTGTCTCAGTTCTTGGGGCTCTCATTTAAAAGAAACTACAGTTTAAAAAACCAATGTTTTCTTTCAGAAAAAGGTTCTTATTTTTGATACTTAGTAACAAATATGGATCTAATTGTAATTATTTTCACCATCTATTTGATACGGTGTAGTTACCCTGGTCCCTCTTGTGCCTTCACAACCTTTTAGTGCTGGCGTTCAAGTTTTAGGTGCAGCTGGGAGAGCATGTAGTTCTCATCCCCCTCATCTGAAGGTGACCATGTCGTGATGCTCCTCCTCTCACAGAGCTGTACTCCCAGGCAGACTGCTGGGGATCAGCACTAACCTCTGCTGTGTAAGGATTCAACAGTGCTTGTTGGGTTGAACACCTCAGGCTTTGATCTCTGTTACTGACTGAATTTGGTACTGTGCCTAACATTTACTCAGATTTGTCAATGTTATAATTTAAATATAATAATAATAGATGGTGATTTCACAAACTCTATATCTTCAGGATTGTGACTTAAAGATTAATTGTAAACTTTAAAATGGCAATTTTTTAGAGAAAATTTATTTTCCAGTCAAATATTTGAAGGCCTGTCAATTTGTGAAAATTCTGAGATAAAAAAATCTTTTGCTGTTTACTTTCATAGACTTCCTCCTTTTGGGAGTAAGTGAGATCAGATAATTCAGTCTTGCAGAGTAAAACCTGTGCTGTTAGGGAAGTGGCTGTGCATGTGCTCCTGGGTCTCCCCCTTGGCAGTTCCAGAGTTAAGTGTTCCTGAGAGGAGATGGTTCTCAGAGTGGTAGGATGATGCTCCTTACTCAATTAGCTGTTTATGCCTGAGGATGGGAGAGGCTTACATATATATTTTTTTTAATGGACAAAGGAAATAAATGCTCTGTAAATGTGCTTGCCAGAGCAGATGGTCCCAGGTTGGTGGGTGATGCCAAAGTACTGCAGTGGAAAAAGGAAAATGTCTTGTTTGTGAGATTCCATTAGCAAGAGGTGTTTGCCATGGGCACAGCTGTGCTTGGCTGCTTTTGGTGGAGGTTACCTCATTTTGAACTTTGTCTTCTTATGTCAGTTGGATGCCAGGAGACATTTCAAAGCACTGTACTGATAGAATTAAATATCTTTGCAGCCAGAAGAGCTGGGAACTGATGTTCGTCCTTTGCATAGCAGGCAAAACAAAAATCTGTGGTATTAGCTGTAGTGTTAACTGTGAGATTACAAAACATCTGTGTCATTAACCTCTACTTTTTTTGACATTACAGAAATAGAATCCCAGCCTGCCACTAAGCTTTGGTAGCATTGAGCTTAGTGCTGCAGATGGGAAAATGGTCATGTTAAGTTGTTTATCGGTCCAGGGATGAACTGGTTGCACTTAACCATTTCTGGTTTGACTGGCAGGGTGGGTTTTAACTCCTCTAGATTTGTGCAGATATGCAGAGGATCCAAGACTCACCAGCAATTAAAAGTTTGATGGATAGTTTGGTTGTACTCTTTTTACCTCTTTTAACAGTTTCCAAATACAAGACTCTAATCTTCACCACCTTTTTTTCTCTCCACTCCAAAGCAAAGCCTGACAAAGACTCGAGCTGTTCTCCTGCAGCACAAGAATTGATGACAAGATTGGGTTTTTTACTGGGGGAAGGGATTCCAACTTCTGCTCACATGGAAGAGAAAAACGAAGTTATGGTAGGATAATGAAATATATTTAATGTTCATCACGTTTCAGAGAGGACTAATGTTATTTCCCATATTTCCTGGTTGCAGTTACTTGATACTTACCAAAATACAATCTGTTTTAATAGACACATAATAATAGAATTGTACTTTAATTTTAACAAGTGGTTTTTTTAAGAATGGAAGATCAACTCACAGTTTCAAAACAAACAAACTGAATAAACTCCCCATCATTTCTAGAGGTTAAATCTAATCTTCTGTGAATGTGAATGGCTTCTGGAGTTCTCTCAACCTTACGTTAGTATTTAGGAGGAACTTTTTTCCTTCTGTTTTCAGTGATTTCTGAGAATGCAAAATATCAGTGTTGTGTTAAAATGGGAGCATGCTGGGGGGTAGGGTTGTGTTTGTTTTTTCCTGAGAATTTCATGTCAGTCTGGCAGTCTTTCTCTGTCATTTGGGGTAGAGGGATTGGAGAGAAGCAAGCAGCTACTGTCCACATCAAAGTCATCTGCTAAACAGAACTTCACAGTAACTACCAGCCTCTGCTCCTGCCCCTTACCCTATCCACGTTTATTCCCAGTCCTCATAAATCTTAGTGCATCAGTTTTGGTTTCATTGATAGCGAAATGTGGATAAGACTGCAGTTCTAGTGTTTCTGTCCAAAGAATAACTACAGGAGGTGGAGGGGAAGGATATCCAGTAAAATGTTTGATAGAGAAGAAAACTGCCTCACTGCAGCTCTTCCACTGATCTGTGAAATTCCTTTTTTTGGTTCAGAGGTCGCTTTTTAAGAGTAATGTGAAAGATTAAGATTCCCAATCTAGATAAAGCTTCCACTTGTTGAAGTTTTTCCTTGAAAAATGGGCTCTTTGCTTTGTTCTTACTGTGCCTGCCCTCGAGGTGTGTAGTTCTGTGCCGGGCGGTGTCCTGCTGCTGTGAGTGAGTGTTCCTGCTCTTCCCACGGCAGTGTGCAGTCCCCAGCCGAGGAGTGAGTCCCTGTTCCACCCTGACCAGCAGCACAACATCACCCAGCACCGACAGCCCCTGCTCCACCCTCAACAGCTGCGCCGGCAAAGCGGCGGCCAAGGGCAGCCCCTGCGGCACCATGAGCACCCCCAGCTCCACCCTGGAGAGCAAGGACAGTGGCATCATAGGTGAGCACCCTGAGGCCCAGGTAACACACAGCACTTTCCTCGTGGTTGTACAAGTCTGAACAGCTGCTTCACGTCCTTGTGTTTGGTCCTGCGCTGTCCACGGATCCTGTTTCAAATCGTCTGTGCTCGGAAGACCGAAACCTTGTTCTTGGCTGTAACAGTTGCTCAGTTGCTGTTGTTAGGTGTGCATTTCTCTTCTTTTATTTTCCCAGTGCAGTTCTAATTTCTCCACGTTTTCCTTTAAAAGAATTAATTTCCTCTACTTTTCTCCGTTTCTTATTTTCTTCTGCCTTTTTCCTTTTCCATTATATAGGTCTCTTCAATGCTTCTCATAAGGGTGAAGCACAGCAGAGCTTGAAACTGGTTTGCTTTCCAGCTGAGGAAACAATAATTGGTGTGACTTCTTATGAGAATCAAATCAGACTGTTTAAAAACAGTGCAGACTTTTGAGTAATTAGCATGGAAATGAAACTAAAATGGGGCATCGTGGAAGAGGTGCAGTGGTGTGATTCTCCAGTGAAAGATGACTGAGCTGAGGGTGTAGGTGCATCTCCTGTGGGGAGTGAGTGATGGTGAGAGGCAGCCACCCTCACAGCCCAGCTGTCACCCAGCTCCTTTTACCACCTAGCCGAGTATTTCAGCCAGTCTGATCAACTCTAAAGAAAATATTAAATTCCTTTTCTGCCTCATTTGTGCCATCTGCCCTATTTCTGCTCTGTGCCTCAGTGGGTCTCTGTCTGTACCACTACCTGCCTGCACCTTTGGGCACTCACGTGACAAGCTTTAATGTTATTTTCTGGAAGGTCAGACTGAGATGTTAAAAGCATATTTTTCATGTTATAAACTGCTGTAGGAAGGTTTATTCTTCTTTATTGGTTTAGTCTTTTTTAAATGCTGATTCTTTAACCAAGTGATTCCTTTTAAAATTGGTTTTTAACAGCTGTTAAGATTGCCAACAAAACCAAAGCTCAAAGTGCCCCCTAACACAATACTTTCTCAATACACAAAAGAGAACTTTTGGTTTTAGTCCAGTCCAGCTGATTGAGTGAATTTAGGGAGGCTGAAGAATGGAAACAGTTTTAGATCTGAAATGCTTGAATTTGACAAAATAACCTTAAGACATGTCATTACCTCTGACTGTGACCTTAGTGCTTTTCTATTTACAACTTCTGTTTGGAGAAGGAATTCCAGGTGCAAGTGCTCTCTCCCTGCTGTTGTGAATTCTGCCATGATGATCACTCTGGTGACACTTCACTGATTTTATAGATGCTCTTGCATTTTATTATGAAGTGAGGAAATTAATAGTCGTAAGTTTTGACATAAATTATTGTTACTGATCCATTACCCTAAAAGACATGTTTTTCATTCAACAAAAGACTCTTTTGTGTGAAACTTCAGTGCTTCAGTTTAAGAAAATGATTTTGTGAACTCATTCCATAGCAGATTGTTATGTGGTCAGCTTGGTGCAAGACCTACTTTTGAGACAGTGTGAACATCTTGATGTAAAGGAAAGGGTATATCAGAATTGTTGCTCTTGGAAAAAGAGCACAAATGTGGATACTGTGTGAACCTACTACCCAGGCTTTACAAGCTTTAAATAGTCAGTATGTCCATGTTCTAAATAAGGTCAGAACTAGCCTTGTGTTTGTTTAAAATAGTGTATTGGCGTGACAACTACATCATCATTTTATAACCTCCGAAGTACTAATATTTTAAAGAAAATATTTTAGAACACAGTGATAAAAGTTGCTTATTTAAACTACTGAAAAGGAAGGAGTTTCAAAAATAAAAGAAACATGAAAAAAAGTCCTTTATCATACAGGGAGAAGAGAGGATGGTTGAGTTGAGAAGTATGTGAGTGCGAGAGCAGAGAGGAGAAAACTCCTAGAGCGGGGGGGGACGTCTGTGTAGCTCCTTCAGGCAACGTGCGGTTCATGGTTGTGGGGCCACATGAAAATCATCTGCTGCTGCTCTGTGGAGCTGCTGTTCATGTCTCAGATTCGGGGAGAATTTGAACACCCCCTGGCCACCCATGGCAGCACCCCTTGCAGCTGTAAAGGCATAAAACTGAGAAAGGAAAGAAGAGGCATCTCTCTGATAAGTGACCTGGGCTTTTCTTCTTATATACAAATGTGTCTGAACATTCAAGTTTTAGTAGCAAATGTGCATTTTAAATTATGCTTAGCAAGTATATGTTTTCTGGTGTCTTTGACGGCGTTCATCCAGCCATGAAAATATCTTGCTCTTTCATGCTACTTACGTGGGCTTCCTTTGTGTTTCTACTCCCACTATGTTTTCTGGGCCAGCAGACTGATGGGAAATGTGTCTTTTCTCCCTTTGCCTCTTTTTTAGTTATGCTTCAGGTTTCCTTTAGTTTTCCAGTGTTCTACTGCTGTAGCTGAATCCTTCTTTGCTTCTATTGAGTTTGACATAATAGTAGTGGAGGCAGGTTTTAATCTTTAGCAATGATCTGAGTAGGAGAAAAGATTGGGCTGCTGGCCAAAATGTAAGCTTTGCTGGATCCTTGCCCCTGTTTCAGTACAAAATCTCGAGCAGCCAGGTTTCCTGATGCTGCATTTCATTCCAAGAGGAATCAGAGGTTTAAAGATTTCCTACTTCAGGAAGAGCCAGATTTTTTTGACAGCACCATCAAAATGAAATAATTTGTCATACAGAATGCAGTTTAAGGTGTGTGCAAGGATTAATGGAGTGCCTGAAAAGTTTTTTTCTTCTGTTGCCTCTAAATTGTGTATCATATTATTGGTACTTCTTAGAATACAAGCTCTTGAATTTAAGCATCAGATCTTACATTCCTTAGGAATGTGAGCCTAAGCTGGAGGAATGCAGAGTTGTCCAAGTACCTCACCATCCTTCAGGGCTGAAGCTGCAGTGCAGGTGGTGTGGAAGGAGAACAGTTGGTCCTTCCCCTGCCTGGACGAGGCTCAGTTCCAGGAGCTGCTCACATGGTTGGGTTTCATTGCAGCTCCAGTATGCCAGAATGTTTTACTTAAGGAATTGGCCACTTGAGTGTAGAATTGCCATATATATAGCTTTAGCTTTTAAATTGTGAGCCTGGGGAGGACCCAGAGTTCGTATAGGCACTATTATCTGAACTGGTACTGATTTTTTTATTTTTTAATTTTAGGGTTTTTTTTAATCCTGATGTTCTTTCATCCTGTATTGTATTTTCCTCTGTTGATTAAAGTGTTCAAAATGCACTGATTGTTGGCTTAACCTTTAACAAATATTTGTTGTTCAGTTATTTTATGAGAGTTTAAATTAATTAATTAAAAAAGTTTTAAACGAAACCCAGTAGTTTCAATATTAAACATCCCAAAGAAGTGTATGTCTGTTCTTAGGCAAAGAGGTGAGCATAGTTTTATGAAACAGTACTTGAGTAGGTCTTCAGGAATACAAATTCTTCACACCTTCAGTTATTGCAGGGGGCCTTGATTAAATGCAGTCTCAGGCAGCTGAAGACACACTCTGATAATGCTCAGCCACCAAGGTGGAACATTTGGATCCTTGGATAATGCAGTTGGTGGTGTCTCAGTGGAGTGAGTCACTGCAGCAGTGGAAGGCACTGCTCTGTAGCAGCATTCTAAGGCACCTGTGTGCTCTCAGCTGCCTTTAACTGAGGATCCTTCTAGATCTGTGTTGCTTATTGTGCAGCATTGGAAATTTTCATAGCAGTATAAGCACATCTTACTGCCTAAAAGTTTCACTCAGTATTGAGAAAAATTATTTGTAAATGTTTTCTGGTGACATCAGAAACAACCTCCCCAAAAAAACCTTTCTTTGACCCTCTGATTTACTGTGTACTGCAGCGCACTGAAATACTTTAAAAACCTAAATCAGTATGTTTAATACCATTTGAAATTTTGTTAATATGCTCAACTGGTTCTTTTACATTGTGCATCTGGCCTCGTTTGCTCTTCTTGTCAGTAACATGTAGTAGGTAGCTAAGAAAGGAGCAGTAAATAGCTCAGTTGCTGTGAGGTTTCTGTCGAGGTTAGTTTGCCAGATATGTGAGTGCAGGCTGTTTGTCATCCTAATGTAATTACCTATTTTAGGTGAGACAGACCTGAACAACACTGAATTTTTATCATTTATGCTTCACAATGCTGTTTGAGATTGACTGTTCTAACATGTCTGCCATGTTCCTCTGGTGTGTACTTCAGTTGGGTTTTTTCACTCTTTTTCAGCCACTATAACCAGTTCATCAGAAAATGATGATCGTAGTGGATCCAGTTTGGAATGGAGCAAGGATGGGAGTCTCAGAGCTGGAAAACATCATGGCATCAGTCGTGATCGAAGGACAGATAATTGTTCACCAGTTGCAGAAGAGGAGGCCATTGGATCTGCTGAGAATTTGCCAAAAGAAGTACCAACAGGAGAGGGTCCCCTTCCTTACGCTCAGAGTTCTGGCTCTTTAATAATGCCTCGTCCAAACTCCGTTGCAGGTAAAGTGCTGAGGTAGAAAACAAGGATGTTCTTAATGGTAGGACATTTCTGTGGAATCTTTCTGTAGTTCCATTGTTAGTATGAAAGTGTCTCTATAGGACAAAAAAAAGCCTCTGTTCTGAACGGAAGAGATGAGCATTACCTAGGTTGTTTAAAATTGTCATCCAGAGGGCTGTTACTGTGCTTTCTACTAGGTACTGGTTAGGTCAGGACTTGGAAAGTCCATCAGTTATTCCAGGATTCTATGTGGGGTCAGGTAGTGTGTTACAAGATAATACCTGAACCTGTTCCTAACAGTTCTGACCTTGCTGAGGTGGTCGTTCTCACAGTGAAAAAAAAAACTCTTAATGTGAGAACTGTTTGCAACAGGAGGAAGTTAAGGCAGATGTGAGGGCCATATAAATGGGGAAAAACCCAATCAAATCTTCAGTGAACTTGATTGAAAAGCATTTTGTAAATGTTATGACATGAATGGCTTTTCTGCCATTGTCTAGAAAAACTTCTCTGTAAGTACCATGTGGAGGAAGAACTGTAATAAATAATAATGCTCCTGGTAACTTATGTGGAGAGAAGAATAATCATCAGTCCTTTAATACTCTAGCAACAAGTTCAACCAAACTGGAGGATCTGAGCTACTTGGATGGGCAGAGGAACGCTCCCTTGCGCACCTCCATTCGCTTGCCCTGGCACGGCGCGGCCGGCGGGAGAGCGCAGCACGAAGGTAACGCTGCGGCCTGGAGCTGCCTCTGAACTGGCACAGTGCCACGGGCCTGCAGGGACCCTGTCCTGTGCATGATCCTCCAGAACAGCCCTTCAGGGTGCTCCTTACACACCACTCCACGTGGCTGCACACAGGAGGCTTGCTTACACTTTTCCCTGCACGATGCTGGGGTTCAGAGATTGAACTGAATGCCTGTGCATCCATCACAACCAATGGCAATTAAAAGCAGAAAAATCTTAAGTAAACTGGTAAAACTGATCTTGAGATCATATGTAGACACTATACTGTGCTTTTTCACTGATGGCTTTTCATAGTCATAGTTGGATGCTGAAACAGCATTTGTGTAACATTAGATTTGGGTAATGAATTTTTAGAGCATTTTATTAGTTAACATTATTATTCCCATAAATTTTAATATATTTTATGCAATCAAACCCAAATTCTTCTCTAAGTTGTCAGGTGTTTGCCTGATATATAGATCAAGTAATCAAGCATGTAACTTCTGATCCTGTGACTTCAAAAGTACAAAAACCAAGGAGGTAGTAATTTTTTTAATATTGCTTTAAAATGAAGGGGTTTTTTAAAGCAGAAAAAATTATTTATTCTCTCTGCCTTTCTCTGTTTCTCTGTAAGTGTCTTTACAGATCTGAAGACCTAACACTGCAATGCTCAGCAGCATGTTCACTCTGAAATGAAAAATATTTGGCACTTCCCCATTTATAGAATTATTAATGCATTTTTAAGAAAACTTTTCAGATTCTGCAACTTATTAACTCAAGTTCAGTCATAAAAAAATCACCAAATTATATTGGTAGTTTAATTCATACAGTTTAATTCAGGTCATGGAGATGACCTGAGCTGAGCAGATCAGTCTTTATTGTTTTCATGATGAAGGCTCTAAAAAGTCATATTGTGACCACTAAATGCCATTCCCTTCTGAAACTGTGCTGGTTTAGTGCATGTCAAGTTTCTTCTAATGAACTTCCTCCCTGCCACCTCTTCCCAGCTCGTTTCATCCCCTACAAGCCCCAGGACATTTTGCTGAAGCCGCTGCTGTTCGAGGTGCCGAGCATAACCACAGACTCGGTGTTTGTTGGAAGAGAGTGGCTGTTCCAGGCCATTGAAGAAAAGCTGCAGAGTCCTGACCCAGCAGGGAACAGGGGAGTGGTCATCACTGGAAATGTGGGATTTGGGAAGACTGCCGTCATCTCACGGCTGGTGGCACTCAGCTGCCATGGAAGTCGCATGAGGCAAATAGCTTCCAACAGCCCTAATTCATCCCCCAAAAGTAGGTTCCTTTTCCTTGTTTGGGTTAGTGTGCTGACAGCAGGAGTCACATGTTTGCTCTTTGGCTTGAGGTCATTGGGCCTCATCAACTCCTTAGCAAACACGTGTTTCTTCCAGCGAGCAAAGGAAGCTAAAGTTAAAATTGTGTGTTCTGACCAATACCTTCTACATACACAGTGTGGGCTCAGCCCATCAGAGAGGTGGTAACATGAGACAGTGTGCAGGATCTCTTCCCCCTCTGCCAGGCAGTGTGTACCCAGGCTCTGAGATGTGACTGTAGTAGCTTTGTCTCCCATGAATTTGGAAAGGGAGCAGTGAGCGTTCTGTTACCTCTGTATACCACGTGCCTTCCATAGAATTTCTGTAGAGGTGAGAATAAAACTGTGGGGAAACTTCTTCTGTCTTCTCCTGGGATCTGTAGCATCCTGTCACCAGACCAGTCCAGTGCCTACGTTAACTGGAAGGATGGTGAGGCTGCCGTTACTGCAACTTCCCCTACTGACACTTGAAATATTACTATTATTAATAATAGCAGTGATAAATTGTTTCTGTTTCCCAAGAGATCAATCATGTAATAACTGTTAGTTTAAATGAAGCATCGTATGTGTAGTTTTCTGAAGGAAACTCTTCACATCACCATGGTTTTGCTTTCAGTAATTCTGTAATTTTGACCTAAAGTCTGTTGAGTTGTTTTAAAATTGTGAAGTTGCAAATGCGGGCCTGTATTTATCAGACTAATTGCAAGTTTCTTGTAGTGCTATTTCTCAGTGTTAATTTTTACTCTAGCAGTAAAAACACTCCATGATGTTTTCCTAAAAAGCAGCCTGCTACCGGCAAATTTGGTCTCTTTTGTGTTTGTTGCAGGTGGTGACTCCTGCCAGGAGATTCCCTTAAGCCAGTTACCCCCATGTGCCCCTCCAGCAGGTGACACCAGTACAAGTGACATTAAGGTCAAGACTCTGACTTGTCCTGCTGCTCCTGAATACAAAACTCAGGCGGGAGATGCTGTGAGGCGCCTTGCTTCCAAGGTGAGCTCTCGCTCCTCACAGACACTCAGAGTGCTGGGGAGCTCTCAGGTGGGGTCACTGCTTTGCAGAGCCCCCTGGGAGGCACAGGCAGTGCTGGCAGAGGGGCAGTCACCTGGGCACCTCTGTGGGATGGCTCTGTTTGGTGGCTGGTGAAACCAGCTACCTGCCTCTGTTGCCTTTCAGGGGGTCACTTGGATCCTTCTTGATCTTGGAAAGAGTCAGGTTAACACTTTCTCCTCAGTTTTGTGGGGCTGTGGGAAGTTGGGATCCTTTCCTTGCCAAGGGGGCTGTGTGTTCTTTCCGGGGAGCTGCTCAATGTGCCTTCCAAAAGCAAAATTGAGGGGGGGGGAAATAAAATCTTTGGTCTGTATATAATCCATCTATATATGCTGCTGTGATACAGGTTGAGTCTGAATGTAGTTCTTCTGTTTTCCACACTCTGAGAGTCTGAAGTCATTTTTGCGTTAGATTGCTATGTTAAGTGTTTTATTTTTTGCTTAAGTAGTAAAAATAATGAATGTCTGAATTGCATACTTTATACGAATAGTTATGATGAAAACATCATAATACATGCAGTCTTTGAAGTGATATGTGTTAGTTAGAAGCAGTGTTATGAAAGCCTCTGAAGTGCAGGCTTTTTTTGTTTGCCATGTTCTTCTTGTGGTTGGATTTTTTTTTTCCAAAGAAATATGGCTTATGTCCTGGTTTATTTTTAAGTAATACACATCTTTGCAATACTCAGAATAAAGCTAGTTGTCCCATTTCTCCATTGGCTTATGTGAGCATGTCTTTAATAGCTGTCTGTCATTTACTTCTGCCTGATGATGATCAAATTAGTCCTTGGTTGTTACAGTGTGAGACACAGCGTTGTTAAATCCCAGCTAATAGGTCAGAGCCTCAAGTTACTTCTCTCGTACTGCTTAGTTATTTAGCTGCTTCCCCACTGTATCCAAATGCCACAAACTCCCAATTGCTGTTTTCCTGCCAGAATGTGAAACCTTGGTTTCTTTTCCTCTCTGCATGCCCTGCAAGGTCAAAAATCTACTCCTTTGCCTTCCTCCCTGTGTTTGACCCAGGCCCGCGGGGTCAGATCTGACTCTGAAGAGTATTTTGTCGATGAGAGAGAAGTTTAATAACACTTTGTTATAACTACACTAACTAGTACCCAGCTGAAATACTGAGAAGGTGATGCTTTTTGGTTTCCCACTCTCCAGGTGGTGGCTTATCACTACTGCCAGGCTGACAACACGTACACGTGCCTGGTGCCCGAGTTCGTGCACAGCGTGGCCGCGCTGCTGTGCCGCTGCCAGCAGCTGGCAGCCTTCCGGGAGCTGCTGGGCAGGGAGCCCCAGCTGCAGAGCCTGCTGAGCCTGCGCTCCTGCGTGCAGGACCCTGCCACGGCCTTCAGGAGGGGCGTGCTGGAGCCACTCGCACACCTCAGGAAAGGTACGGGGAGCAGGGACCTGGAAATGGGATCTGAACTGCAGGAAACGTGGAAAAGAAATCAGAACTAAATAAGGCAGGATATCCCTGGAGAAAGGGATTATTCCTTAATTGTGGTAGTTGTTTGTAACAATAACAGGTGGGTTTTCAACGGTTGATTTGTGTTTTAAATTAATATTCTATGAGACTTAACTGAAGGTCATGGAAGCTTTACCTTTTTTTTTTTTTTTTTTTGCCAGAAAACTGAAGGATAACTGTAGCTTGAAGTTAAGGCTGCACATTCACATTAAAGGATTTTGTTTTCAGATGCTTTTGTCACGTTTTCTCTTGTAATTGTCTGTGCCTAAGAATTTGCAAAGTGGTTGAGGATAAAAATTTGAGGACAAAAATGTGTCATTTAATGGGAGAATTTGTTTTCATCCTTTCCTTTTTTATTTTCAAATTTCAGAGCAGAAGATTCCTGAGGAAGACTACATAATTTTGGTAGATGGTTTAAATGATGCTGAATTTCATAAGCCTGATTATGGTGACACAATTTCTTCATTTATCACAAGTGTAATCTGTAAGTTTCCTCCCTGGCTGAAGCTCATTGTGACTGTAAGAACTAACTTCCAGGTAAAAACACCTTTTAGTACTTTCCTTACCCTTAAAGACTAAACAATCATTTATATTGGTGCAGCTGCATTATTATGAAAAATACTGGGTTTACAGGAATTCAAAGTGAAGTCTCTTGGGTTTTTTCCTTCCTTTGTTGTCACGTGTTTATTCACAGTACACAAATATGATACTGGAGGCTGCCAGTAGAATTGATAAGAAATGGTGAAATTGGAGTCTGTTCCCTTGGCCCTCAGGACTGCAATAGCAAGGTGCAGATGTGCTTCAGTACAGCCTCCTGGAGTTCATCCCATCTCTGCCTGCCTGCCAGGAGCACTAGGGGTGTCTAACTGGCTGAAGAGTTGATTGATTTCTCAACTAAAGTTTTTTTTTAGTTTCTGCAGTAGGGACTGTTCCCTGTCTGGAGATGTGTGTCTGTGATTAAGACATCTCACTGGCCTGACAGTGCAGCTTTTAGAAATCCATGTAACTGCATAAAGTGGAATAGAGAGTTCCTTTTTGTGTTGAGGAAGTGTGGAGAAGTTTGTTTTAAACCCTTGTGATACCTCTATGCAAGAAGTTTTTAGTTCCAAAGCTTTAATTTTAGAAATTTTAAAGTAAAACTTTAGAAGTTTTACTTTAGGTAAGAAGTTGAAGTTAAAAGTTGTAGAAGCTTTTCTTTAAAATAAAGATCTTTTGGATCTTTATGTAAATAAACATAAAAATATGTTCAGGTGAAGCTGCTGAAGTGTCAAACTGTGCCACACTTGGCACTTGCCTTCAGCCACCTTGGGCTGGGGATGTGTGGATGGTGCCTTTCTGGTACATTGTTACTGGAAGATAAAATGAAAAGGAGATGCTTTTCTCTCTTGTCATTTATGATACTTCTTAATAAATCTTTCCTACCTAATATATCATTCCTTTTACCTGCCCCTTCCCCTGGCCTGTCTTAGGGTCTAATTCTGGTAACTGTATTCTGTTTTGAAGTGATCATTTCTATAGCTCATCCACTTCCGCTGCTGAGCTTGGTCACTGTAATATTTGATACTTTCCTATGAAAACTGATAAAATGTAGAAGTACTGTTCTACCTGTTGTCAGGGGATGGTATTTGCAAAGCCGTCACAGGGATACTAAATTGCTTTGTCTGATACTCACTACAGAAGAGAAACACAGCAGAGATGTGTCATGGAGTTCTCAGTGCTGGAATACTATAATGCCTCTGGGTTTGTTTTTTTCTTTCTTTTTTTTTTCCCCTCTCCCCCTCACAGGAAGTAGTAAGTTCACTACCATTTATTGCAATATCCCTGGACAATTTTCCAGACAACAAGGAAATTCACAATGATTTGAATGCTTACATTCAGTACAGAATTAATAGCAGCCAGGAAATCATAAACAACATATCTTTAAATGGAAAAGCTGATGCAGCTACTATTGGGAAAGTGAGTAACCACCTGATCATGAGAAGCCTGGGATCTTATCTCTATTTGAAACTCACTCTGGATCTTTTCCAAAAGGGTCACTTAGTAATCAAAAGTGCAAGCTACAAGGTTGTTCCTGTGTCTCTGTCAGAGCTGTACTTACTGCAGTGCAATATGAAGTTCATGACAAACTCTGCTTTTGAGCGAGCCCAGCCCATACTCAATGTGGCACTGGCATCCCTGCATCCCATGACAGATGACCAGATTTTCCAGGCTATTAATGCGGGACAGATAAATGGGGAACACCAGTGGGAAGACTTCAGCCAGAGGATGGAAGCCCTTTCGTGTTTTCTGATCAAAAGACGTGACAAAACACGCATGTTCTGCCATCCTTCCTTCAGGGAATGGCTTGTCTGGAGAGCAGATGGTGAAAATACTGACTTCTTATGTGAGCCAAGGTAAATAAAACATGCAGTAATTTGGTTTCAAATAACTGCAGTTGTGTTTTGTATAATTGATTGCAACAGCTGGTGAGAGGAAAGAGGGATGTTAAAGCATAATTACACCTAATTTTTTCCAAAATTAAAAATTTTATATGTTTAGAGGTAGACTTGACTTGAAGTCAAAGGTTACAATGCATAATTGACTCTGTAGAAGTCACAAGTTTGCATTTGACTTTGCTACTACCTTCATGGAGAAATGAGAGTATTGTGTTGTTATTAGTACGGCAAAATTGTTAAGAATCAAGTGCAGCAGCACCTTGCCTATATAGAGTGCAGAAATAGAAGGGGAAGATCATTTGGGCTCTTTTAAATATAAAAATAGTAAGACATTTTGTGGTGTAATTATATCCTCCTGGCATTGTTTCAGTTTGTTCCAGCTCCCTTTCTGTGACTTGAGGAGCAGGAGTTGGTTGAGTTGGAGACAATGACTGTTACTGGTCATCACATTCTCACAGTCAGCTCCTTCCATTTTTTTCATGTTCTTCAGGGTTTACGGTTTTGGGGTTTTACAAAAGACTAAATGATGCCTGACATTTGACATTATGACCGGCCCGAGACTTGTCTGTGCTTTCATGTGGCTGTAACAGAGCCAGTTCTGTAGGTGGGACTGGGAGGTTGCAGCCTCATGGCCCCCCCAGTTCCACCACACTGGGCACTCCCAGCACTGACCCCAGCAGCAGAGGGGGCTGCCTGGGCTTAGGGAAAGCTGCTGGCTTTGGAAAGGTCTGCCCAGAAATTTCTGAAGGCAGGGTGAGAAGCCCCCTGCAACTTGCCCCTCAGCTGAAGAGTCCAGTTAGCCTGTGGTTAATTGCCCAGTTCCAGCGTGCATCCCATTAATGAATAGTGTATGATAACCTTGTTTCCTCAGGCTTGTGGCACTGCCACTATTGTCTAGAACACTGACCTCCGCTAATGTAGGTGTCAAATTACTAAATTCACATTTTATCTCAAATTTCAAAAGGATCCAGATCTTGTGTTTCTAAAAGAATTGGCTTCTCTCTCAGGTGCCTGCAGTTCCTGGCTCGAGAACACAAAAGGGAGGAGTAAACCAGAGTCAAGCTGACATGGGCCCCCTGCAAGGGGACAGCAGAGAAATACCAGGACTGTGTTTCAACTTCAAAATTTGCCTCTTTTCTTTTTGTGTTATTTTGTTATGGAAGGAATTTTGTTCAGATGTAATGGTGTGTTTCAATAGTCTGACAAAGTTGAGCTGTTATAACAGGCACCTAGACATGTTAGGATATTTACTGAGATAGAGTTATAAAAGTGGTTCTCAATCCTTTTTACTAGGAATGGACATGCTCTACTGGCTTTCATGTTTTCTCGACAAGAGGGAAAGTTAAATCGCCAACAAACTATGGAACTTGGTCATCACATCCTTAAAGCTCACATTTTTAAGGTAAAGCTTGCAACTTAGTAGTTGGGTCATAGAGATTCTCCTCTGACTTCCTTGAATAATGTGTTAGGAGCTTATGCAAAATACTCGGTAGTGCTAACGACCAAATTGTTACTTCTCTTTATACTGAATTGTAGATCAAAATAGTATTTCTAATCTTATGGAGAGATCTCCTGTTATATCATTCCTGTTAGGGTCTGAGTAAAAGGACCGGAATTTCTTCCAGTCATCTCCAAGCCCTGTGGATTGGTTATAGTACTGATGGACTGTCCACAGCCCTGGCTTCTCTAAGAAACATCTACACACCCAATGTGAAGGTAAGAAAATCAGCCTTCTCATACAGTCAGCGCTTCATCTGGTGCTGCTGCTGCCACTGGTTGGTGTTGAAGTTTTAGCAGAAAAGCTGCTCACACCTGGACTGAACTCCTTTGTACCAAGCCTTCATGTGCTTTTATAAGCTGTGGTTGAAGTCCAGATCAGTTTTCCTGGATGGTTTTGATGGAAAGAAGGGTTAGGCCTGGTTCTGCTGTAGCCGTGCTCTGCAGCACAGGGGGGTGTGGGTGCATTTCGGGGCTCAGACATCCCACTGGCCTCGCTGGGCTGTGGGGATGTGCCAGTTGTAACAGGGGGAAATGCTGTGAGAAGAGAGGATGTAAAATGCCATAACTTTGCACTGTTATTTGAATCCCCAGATTACAGATAGGGAAATCCAAGTTGGTGAGCTGGACTTTGAGCCAGCTGCTCCTTTTGGTTGGGAAGTGCACGTCAGTGAACACACACACGCAGGCTTTGTTCATTTTTTTTAAGATTGCTTTTTATGCAATCTGATTCTCTCTTAATGGAGACAGTTACTTAAATCTTCAGTCACACATGTATTTGTGATGAGAGTAATGAGTTTTCAGGGGAGAGACGAGTCTTCTGTCAGGAGTGTGTTGGTCAGTAATACAGTAATTATTTACTAAGAGAAGATTTTACACTCATATATTGCTATATATGTGATAAAGTTGATGTCTGCCAGTAAAATCTGTATCAAAATTAGAGAATAACACCTGATCAAGGTGTCAAATTCAGACAGATCTGAGGAAAATATTATTCTGTTTAAATTAAATTTTAGGTGAGTCGGCTGCTGATTTTGGCAGGAGCAAATGTGAATTACAGGACTGAAGTACTGAATAATGCTCCAGTGCTGTGTGTTCAGTCGCACCTTGGGCATGAAGAAGTGGTCACTCTTCTACTAGAATTTGGAGCTGCTATTGATGGAACTTCAGAAAATGGGATGACAGCCCTGAGTTACGCAGCCGCTGCCGGTCACATGAACATCGTGTCACTGCTGTGTAAAAGAGGTGCAAAGGTGAGCTGGTGCACAAAGACTGCAGAGTGTGCAGCCAAGAGAGTCAGGCAAAGGCCTAAGAAAACTGTTGTTGATTACAGAAATATATAATTATCAGATATAGTCCTGGGGGGCAGTCCAGACTTCCGTGAAGCATTTTCCTTGTGCCATGAATCGCAACCCTCTGCCAGATCTGTTCAGCCAGTTTGGGGTGCACCTCACTGTGCACTTACAGGACCTTCTCATCAGCTTATTTGTCTTACTGAAGGAGTGTCAGAGCCTCCTAAAGTTGAGGTTGAGAGCATCCCTAGCTCTCCTCACCCCCCCTCCCATCCCCTTGGAGCCCCAGGCTGTCCAGCTGGCCAAGCTTCATCTCGCCTTGGCAAACCCATGCTGACAGCTCCTGGTCACCTTCTTGTCCTTCTTGTGTTTAGCAGTGGTTTCTGGATTCTGTTTTCCATCACTTTCCCAGCCACTGAGGTGAGGCTGCCTGGCCTGTAATTCCCCAGATGTCCCTGGCTGCCCTGGACAGCAGGAGTGGCAGCTGCTCTCCCCCAGTGCTCCAGGTCTCCTCTCCAGGCCTTTCACTGCACTTTTTAACCCCCCATGTTCCTTCTCCCTCGTGCAGGCCGACTGTGCAGACAAGAAGGGCCAGTGTGCCTTGGTCCATAGTGCCCTGAGAGGGCACCGTGGCATCCTGGAGTACCTGCTGGGGCTGGTGTGGGTGGCTCCGTGCCGGGAGCAGGACGCGCTGCGGAAGCGCCAGGCACTGCACCAGGCACTGACGGCTGCTGCCAGCATGGGGCACTGCCAGGTGGGTGAGGATGACACCTGGGGCACTGCCAGGTGGGTGAGGATGACACCTGGGGCACTGCCAGGTGGGTGAGCATCACACGTGGGGCACTGCCAGGTGGGTGAGCATCACACGTGGGGCACTGCCAGGTGGGTGAGCATCACACGTGGGGCACTGCCAGGTGGGTGAGGATGATACCTGGGGCACTGCCAGGGGAGGGGAGCTCGGCACTGCCACGTCCCCTGAATTCAGCAGGATGGGGCAACAGTGCTTGCAGCTTTTTTGAAAGAGGTTTGGGAAGAATTACTGAAGCTCCTGGTATTTATCCCAGTTTGTATTAGCAGCTGGTGCAAATGCTGTCGCAATGCTACCCAATAATATGGCTTCAGGATTTCTTTATATGTATTTTCTGTCTACGTTTTTCCTCTCTGTTCTTGGAAGTTGTCCTAAACCTCTAGTGGTGATGAGTTTCTGTATCAATGATCCACCTGAGTGGATCTACTTCACAGTGAATTTTTTCCATAGTATACCAAATTTTACATTGCATATAGTTGCACATGCTTAACTTTTTACCTGATCTACATGTCAGGTTACGGACTTGACCTTAATGTCACTTCAGATAGAAATTTGGGAAGGAACACTAAAAGGAAACACATGACAAATAGTCAAAACGCTTTAGATATTTAGGTAATACAAGTATGTTGTCTGTTCATTGAGAAAATAAATTGTAACCTTGATATAAAAGTAATGGGTAAGTAAAGGTACTTTGAATAAAAATCACACTACGCTGAGTAGTGTGTACATGACAGTACATCCTGTCATGTATTAAGTGATGTGCCAAAAATGGAAACAAAATCTGTTCAATAAAGCCATTTCAATATTTGCTTCTTTTAAATCTATTTTTTAATTAGTATAAGATCAAGAATCTGATCCTTAAAGTTATCTAGATGATTAACATATAGAAATGCCTACATGAAGTCAATTTATGATATGATATGATATGATATATAAGCCATTGCTGTCTTAAAATATAAACTTGAGGATTCTGAACTGTGGTTAACTGGGATTAATGGATAATTCCTTCACTCTTGTAAAAGTTCTTGCTTGTTATCCAGTGATTAAATGAAACCAGTCAGCTCCTCCATACCAGCAAAACAGATGACATTAATCATACTTACCAGAAAATGTCCATGGTTCTCTATTCTTAAGACATTAAGAAGCTCAATTCTTCTTAGCTAGAAAAAAGGACCTGTGTGTTTCATGAATTTTAAATAAATTATGTTCTAGCATTTAAAATTCTAGGATTTTCTATACATTGTATACAACAGTTTTCAGACAGCCTGAAAATACCCAGATCCTTTTCTTTACCTGTAGCATCTGAAACTTCCTGTTTTACATCTTTTATCCTTTGCAAGTGACAGCCGATGTTTTTGTGGCTCAGCACATCTCTGCTCCCTGGTTTTGTAGGTGGTTCACTACATCCTGACAGTTGAAAAGGACCATGACATGGATATCAATGACACTGATGCCTTGTGGGGAGAAACAGGTATTTCCTTTGTCATATTTTTCCTAATTAGAGTTGCTCATTTAAGAAGAAAGTGTGTTTAATTTTTTTAATTTAATCTTCTGTAATAAAAATGATGGGACGTACCAGTTTTAATAAAAAAATGCAGTTTATAAGGATAGAGTTTTAACTTACTAAATCTATTCATCTCATGTATTGAATTATTTTATATTAAAATTACTGTAAATTACTGACTTTCTAATTAAATTGAAAATGGTGGAAATACAGTGTTTCATTACGGAACTCTATGAGATTCTCTGTTTGAGAACTTCTGTTTAAATCTCATAAGTTTTGAGGAAATGCTGGGCTGTTGCCTCATTTGCTCTGATTAGGCAGTGGAGGAAAAGACCCGTCTTTGGACATCTGTTTCTAGGTTAATTTTGTTCTTTAATATTTTGTCAGTGGTACTTTTTTTTAAGTTCTTGCATAATGCATTGGAAATCTTTACTCACCGAGGAAATGAACTTCTGAAAGGATTTTTGAGCAAGACAGAGTCTTTTGCCAGTAATACTTGATATCTAGAGCAGTTATTTTCCAGTTGTTCAGCTCTAAACAGTAGATGTAACTGTAACACAGTGAAGCTTCAGTGAGTGAGGAGGGAACAGGTTGATACTGTTGTTAAAAAGGAAAAATTTACCTGCAGTGTTTGTAATTTCATTTACTTTCAGCATTCACTGGAATTTAAAAAAAAAATCTACTGTATTTGAAAATGCTAAAAAATGAGTAACAGGAAATTCACAATTTGACCCACTTCTTATAGAAAATATGGGGTGTTCCCTTTGTCATATGTTTCCTAATTAGAGTTGCTTGTATGGACTTTAGAAACTGGAGGGGCAAGTCCTTTGCTGATCTTGCAGAAGTCACACACAGACCTTTTTGTTTCAACAGTGTTGGCACGACTGGTGAGGCTTCAACACAAACAACAAAATTTTAATTTCAAAGTCTATTTTGAGCAAAATGGAAGAGGGGGGAAAATAGTGATGGAGAAAGTATTTTCTTTTTTCTTTGTTCTTTTCAGCTTTCAATGAGGGTCACAGGGAAAAGCTGAAACAAGGGGGAAACAGTAACACCTGCGGGGGGAGGTGTAAAGGGTTAGCCAACCAAGAGCTGATGCTGATGCCCTGCTCTCCCAGCCCTCTGTGCTCTCCCAGCCCTCTGTGCTCTCCCAGCCCTCTGTGCTCTCCCAGCCCTCTGTGCTCTCCCAGCCCTCTGTGCTCTCCCAGCCTCTGATGTCCTGCTCTCCCAACCTCTGATGCCCTGCTCTCCCAGCCTCTGATGCCCTGCTCTCTCAGCCCTCTGATGCTTGCTCTCCCAGCCTCTGATGCCCTGCTCTCCCAGCCTCTGATGTCCTGCTCTCCCAACCTCTGATGCCCTGCTCTCCCAGCCTCTGATGCCCTGCTCTCCCAGCCTCTGATGCCCTGCTCTCCCAGCTTCTGATGCCCTGCTCTCCCAGCTTCTGATGTCCTGCTCTCCCAGCCTCTGATGCCCTGCTCTCCCAGCCTCTGATGTCCTGCTCTCTCAGCCTCTGATGCCCTGCTCTCCCAGCCTCTGATGCCCTGCTCTCCCAGCCTCTGATGTCCTGCTCTCCCAGCCTCTGATGTCCTGCTCTCTCAGCCCTCACAGCTGCTGCAGGCCGAGGGAAGCTGGACGTGTGCGAGTTCCTCCTGGGGCGCGGGGCGGCCGTGACGAGAGCCAACAGGAGGGGGGTGCCCCCGCTGCTCTGCGCCGTCCGGCAGGGCCACTGGCAGGTCTGCACAGCCTGGGGGATCCCTTGGGAGCTGGGCCCCGATTCCTCCTCCCTCCAGTTCTGAAATAAATTCGTGTACATTTTCTAATGGGCGTTCGCATCGACTTTCCTTCCAAACCCTTTGTATCACTTGACGTAACTCACAAAAGTACATCGGCTGCACGACAGCCTTAGGTTGTAACATACCTGAAAAATAACTCGTGAGTTAAAATATTTCATTTCCTAGACCAAGATCAGAGGCCATTTCGGATCCTCTGAACTGCTGCTGGGCAGAGAGAGAACCTTGGAGTCAGGAGCCTTCCTCGTTCTGGCCACTCCTGCCAGGATGAGGCCCTGGACTGCAAACAGTCGGGGCTTGAGCTGCATGGGATTTCCCAGGGATTGATGTAAACACCTGTCCTCTGTTCTAAAAGTTCATGATATTGTGGCTGAAATCTAAATCTGCCAATTTCATAAAATCATGGTGTCAGTAAGGTTGGAAAAGCCCTCTGAGCCCACCGAGTCCAACCATCCCCCAGCACTGCCAGGGCCACCCCTAACCCATGTCCCCAAGTGCCACATCCACACTACTATTAAATCCCTCCAGGGATGGGGACTCCACCGCTGCCCTGGACAGCTGTGCCAGGGCTGGGCAACCCTTTCAGGGAAGAAATTTTCCTAATATCCAACCTAAACCTCCTCTGGTACAAGCAGTGTATTTTTAAATTGCTATTTTCTATTTCAGGTTGCTAAACTTCTAGTGGAGCATGGGGCTGACGTGAATTTAAGTGACAAGCAGGGCCGAACACCACTGATGGTGGCTTCTTGTGAAGGACATCTGAGCACTGTGGAATTTCTGCTTTCTGAAGGTAGAAAATAAATAGTGGATCAAGGCTGCACAGATGCACCAGAGACTGCATCTGTGTGTTAGGCAATTTTTCCTATTCAATAGAACATCTTCCTAACAAAGTTAATTTTCATTTTACAGGTGCAGCTATTTCCTCTCTGGACAAGGAAGGACTGACAGCTCTGAGCTGGGCATGTCTGAAAGGCCACAGGGAAGTGGTTCAGTATTTAGTAGAGAAAGGTGCAACAACTGATCAGACAGACAAAAATGGACGAACGCCCCTAGACTTGGCAGCGTTTTATGGAGATGCTGATATTGTAAGTATAACAAAAGAAAAATTAAGCATGTACTAAATTTTCATAATACAAAACAGAGCTTAGAAAAAATATTGCCAATGAAAATGGAAAGAAAATTTGGGGAAGTAGTTAAGATGCTTACACTGCTCACATCCCAACTGCAGTGCAAGTGTTTGCTCAGAAAGCATTTTCCAGATGAGGGAGAAGCCCAGAATTATGCTGCAGACCCACGGGAGTCCCCTGACAGGGTCCTGGTCAGGTGGTGCCTTCATGGAACCCAGACCCCAGGGAGAGGTGTAGGAAGAGGAAGGGCATTATGGACAGATCCAAGAGGTCAGCAGGGAACTAGAGGGAACAGCACGTGCAGCCTCTCTCACTCACGTCTGTATTTCTGAGTCTGCACAGACAATGTCCTGTTTCAGAACAGCACTTCAGGTGCTGCCATGCAGGGAACTCACTGTAGCACTTGGTCCCATCCAGCCTTTGTCAGAATTAACTTAAAATTGTAAATAAGCCCTCAGGTTCTGCACTGGCTTTGGCGGGTTCCTGACACTGCGAGTGTTTGTAGGTGACACTGGACAGACTCTGCTGGGAAGTGAGGGGTGTCCAGGCTCCGTCCTGTCCCCATGTTTGCTGTTAGGTGGTTGTGCTGGAGCAGTGCCAGCTACCGTGTCCCCTCACAGACTGGTCCCATCAGAGTCTGTGCTCAGCCACTGGCTGGGGGGGGATGATGCCAATGAAAAGGTGCAGAGCAGGCCCGTGGCTGTGGGTCGTGGGACCCATCTGGGCAGGACTGTTGGTGCCTCTTCCCTTCAGAGATCACTGCTGGTCACACTTGGGCAAGTAATGGCCTTGGAAAATGACCGCTGCCACTGCTGCCAGGTATCCCATGCTGTGTTGCCTTCCGTGGATTTCACGTGCTGTACTGGCCTCAGGAGCACATCCTCAGTGTATTTCTAGGAGGATATGCGGTAGCTTAAATATTTCACTGCTCTGCCTTTCCTGCCACAAGCCATGTTACAAGGCTTGTCTCATTCTTTTCCCAGGTGCAGTATCTGGTGGAGAAAGGAGCAATGATAGAGCACGTGGATCACAGTGGGATGCGGCCGCTGGACAGAGCGATCGGCTGCCGCAACACCTCAGTCGTGGTCACACTGCTGAGAAAAGGAGCCAAGCTGGGTGAGTGGAACTGCCCTGTACCGGGAGAAACAGCTGCCTTCTGCTCTGCCAGAAGCAGTCATTTCTGTAAAGCAGATTAAATAACTGGAAACACTAGATTTTTTGCTGGTTGTCTGGTTTGCAGATGCCCACTCAAGAGAAACAATCTTCTTTAAAGGCAGACACACACAACTCTACTTTAGAAGTTTTATTCTGCTCCTTTCTGTGATGTGTGCTGAGGGTGAGGTCTGGAGGAGTCACTCTGTACATGGTTACTCTGCCATGATATACTTAAACAAGAAAATGATGATTCACTATTAGTGATGCATAAGTCTGGCACTGTTAACGAATTAGATTAACAAGTTTTACATTTAAGTGACATTCTTTTAATAAATTATAGAATCATACATTTTTGCAAAGGGTAGGCAAAAAAATGTATGTCCAAGTCATGTATTATCAGTAGGCAAGTACATGGTGCAGTTGTGTATGTGATAATTACTGAATCCTTAGTACCTTTGAAATGTTATTTCATATTTTTTGGATAAGTAAGTATGACCAAATACAGGTCCTTGCTTAGGCCTGAGCTTTACAGTGGTGGGGTAGGGGGGCAGGCAGGGGATAGACGTAGTTTAAACGTGTGTACACCTGGCTGATGAGAACAGGAATACTAGTTCCACACAGGTGGAATATCTCCTGAAGTGGGATTAGGCTCTCTAGGCTGATTCACTTCCTACTCTGAAAGCAGAAACACGCTTTCTTCCCCTTTGTCAGAGACCCCTAAAATTTAACTTGCAGGAAATGCAGCCTGGGCTATGGCCACCTCGAAACCCGATATCCTCCTGATTCTGCTGCAGAAACTGATGGAAGAAGGAAATACACTGTACAAAGTAGGTAGATTCATACTTTTTATGATAACAGAATCTTGGACTTCTGCATGTAAGTAGATATAATTTCTTTATACCTCCTTTTCGACTACATCATCTGGTATTTTACTGGTCTGTTTAAAAAAAAATAAAATGCATGTATCGTACATGATTTTTTCTGGTACTGGTAGTATTAATGCAAGTATTATCCTGGTCTAATACCATTAAACATTTTGAGTTCAGAAACAAACACAAACTGTAGTTAATGTGCAAGTTCTCTCACTGTGCTTGTCTGCCAGTACAGCCTATGCTGCGTATATTTATTTTTTTAAAATCTGTCTCTGTTTTCTTCTTGAAGGGCACCTCTTGGTAGATGTCAAATGTAACGTGCTTTTTTGCAACAGTATTGCAATATTAAAAGTTTGTGAAAAGCTTCTTGTTCCCTAAACTCTGCAGAAAGGCAAGATGAAGGAAGCAGCCCAGCGCTATCAGTACGCCTTGAGGAAGTTCCCCAGGGAAGGCTTTGGAGAGGAAATGAAAGCCTTCACTGAGCTGAGAGTTTCACTGTACCTGAACCTGTCACGATGCCGCCGAAAAACAAATGTAAGATCTTACTGTGCCTCTGCTGCCTCTCTGGCTTTCAGAATCTGAGAATTCTCTCCTACTGCATTGCTGGGGTGGACATTTATTGGTGCTATTTTATAAATCTTTTCACTGTACCCTGACTTTGGAGGGCTTTGTTGTGTTAGCAAATGGGCAGTTTATAAGATGAGTGTGTGTTGCAGGGGGGGATCTATTACAGCTAGTCTGAGGTCATCCAGTTATTTTGGAATGATGAACTGCTGCATATCTGTGGTACTTTTCAAAGACTGGATGGACAATGCTGCCACCACCCTTTGTTGTGACACAGCCCAGTCTGCTGCCGTGGGTGCTTCCAGGGGAGGCAGAGCCTGTGCCACGGCCCCAGAGCCTGCAGCTCCCTCTGCCTGCTGGGGTGTAATCGGGGTGTTTGGTTCATTGCCAGGACTTTGGTATGGCTGAAGAGTTTGCTACCAAAGCCTTGGATCTGAAGCCCAGGTGTTACGAAGCCTATTATGCCAGAGCAAGAGCCAAGAGGAACAGCAGGTACTGTTTGATTCTATGGATCTCTCTGCACAGATTCTTTTTTAACCTAACATTTTTAATAACTTGTTCTCTTCCACTATTTCTATGTGGAATTTGCAAAGAAAACGTTATTTTTTGTGCACTTTCCATCTGTATTAGGTCTCTGTATCAGTTAAAGCTGACCACACCCAAATAGCAATATTGAATACTTATTTCGGTAATCACTGGGCAGTCCAGAAAGTAACAAACTGATATGAAGAGGGATTATTTGAAATGTAAGACTGCATGGGTCTGCTACTCACATGACTGAGCAGAATGTGGCCAACAGTGTGCAACCCAGCCTTATCACTGCATTATTTATTACCAAGTTTATTTATCATGTATTACTGGCTGGTTTTATAGGACAGGATATGTTGAAGCATTAGCAGTTAAAGATAAAAAACAAGGGGAGAGAGGAGGAACTATCTCTTCTAGTCTGGAAAAATGGCAAACTATAGAGGTATAGCTGAAGTATAGGGAAAGGTGCCTTTGGTTCACAGTGTCTCTTCTAAACAGCTCAATAGATAGTCATGGAGTTCAGCAGATTCCCTACTCGAGGTAACTGTGAAGGGCTTGTGAGATGAAGTGTCAGTTCCTACTGTTCCCAGCAGAGACTTCTGCTGCCTCCCTGCACGGATTGTCACAAGACTCAAGGAAGGGCTTAGGGCTGGGTCTGTGGTTCTCCAGAGGGAAGAATTTCCTGAGGTGGAGAACATCCAGTTCTTACATTGTCACCACCTGCAGCAGGAAATGACACATCAGAATATTTCTCTGCAAGTGGCGGAGGTGGATTAGTAATAGGCAATGGTGGGGCTCAGATCTGCTCTGGATCTTCAGTGTTTATTTTTTTTTTTGCCCTAAACAGAAAGTTACTTGCTGCTCTTGCTGACCTACATGAAGCCGCTCAGCTGTGTCCCAGCAATCAGGAGATAAAACGTCTCCTGGCTCGGGTGGAAGAGGAATGCAAACAGTTGCAGAGAACACAGCAACAGAAACATCAGTCTGCACAGCTACTGGAGCAAACCAACAACTCCGATAATGAAGAGGGTGTTGTATCAGGCGTGAAGGAGAATTTCAGTCCTCAAGACAGGGAGGATGAACTGTCACACCCCGATGAATCTGTTTCCCCACCACAAAGGCTGCAATGTTCCTCAGCTGCTTCAGCATTCAGCAGGACCCTTCAGGAAGGTGTTCAGCAGAAGGGTCGGTCTGTGTCCCCTCAGAGCAGAACAAGCAGTAAGTACCTGAGAGAGCCAGGCTTGATCATGCAGCCAACAAAGCAGGCACAGATTGTAAAAACTAATCAGCACCTGAGCTCCATCCAGCCTGGATCTAAACCAGGAAGCAGTCAAGGTAATACAAAGGCACAATCATCTTTGCAGCATCATCCCCTAAGTCCCTTGCCTGTGCCACACTCTAGAAGTCAGCATTTGGATGGGACAAGCACACTGTCATCTGGAAGTATTTCCGTAGATCCCAGTGCTGAACTGTGCAGTGAGAAGTTCATGTCCAGCCAGTGTTCCCATCCACAGCATCACAAGACTCTCTCTTCTCATTCTTTTGCCAACAAGTCTAAACCTGCAGACAGGTCAACAGGCCCTGCTCAGATGAACTTCGGTAACACAAGGCAGCAAAGCCCTGTACCCAGTGCTGTCTCTTCAAGCTCTCCATCCAACAGTGTGATTCTGGCCAGCTCAGCCAGCAGCTTTTCAGGCAGCGTTAAGGGGCTGGGCCCTGATGTTCGACTCAAGGAGAGTAACGTGAGTCAGGTTCAGGGTACTGAGCACCGACCCCGCAATACCCCATTTATGGGAATCATGGACAAGACTGCAAGGTTCCAGCAGCAAAATATGCAATCCAGTCGCACTTGGCACGCTCAGGCATCAGATGGATTGTCCACAAACGTTGCTCCTGGGGGCATCCAGCCCTCAAACTTGGACCAGTTCTCAGTGAAACACTACCCAACTAAAGTCTCCTCTCTGGCTGCTGCCCTGGGAGATGGCAACCAGAGCAGTGTGCAAGCGAGAGACCGCGAGGAACTCCCGTGCCCAGTCCCTCCCCACTGTCCAGACAAATCCCCCAGCCCAGGTTCTCATTCGTACCCCGATGCTGCAGCCAAACCCCCGTCCCACAGCAGCCAGGACGGGCACCTCAGCCACACAGCAAAACCAAAGCGATCCTTCATTGAATCAAATGTATGAATCCTACTTTGGGTATTTACTGGTACATCTGGCTCAGCACAGGGTGTGACTGCTCTCGCAACACTCACTGGCTGGGCACAGCTGGCTCTGAGGGAACAGCCCGTGCTGGCCAGTCCTTACTGGGATACAACCACTTCACACTGTTCCTACCAGCACAGGACAGTGACAGTAACTGGAATAACAGACTTCTGTAGGAAGAGTCAATTAGGGTTGTCCAACCAACAGAGTAGGACATCGAGCAGAGAAATCCTTTCCATTACATTTTACCATTAAATAAGAGTTTCCTTTCATGTAGGGCTTCAATCTTGGCTTTTGGTTCTGTTGCATCTCACACATAATACTTGTGCCTCTCCAGTGCTTAAGTGCTTACTTCTCACAGCAGTGTTAAGGAAGATAATCTGCTGCAGAATACTCAGATCTGTACATGCATGCATTTTTTAAATCAAAGATAGTATTTTATCACTTTTCTAGCGGGATGTAATTTGGGTTGCATGATGTACATTTAGGAAGCATAAATAATTTGTGTATGAGTAAACTATAAGCAGCCATGTTTGACATGTAAATATAACTATTTTTGGTAACTAGGAGAAATCAAATAAAATAAAGAGTGACATTTGCATGTGTATTAAGAAGCTTTGACCATATTGGTTATTGCACTGAAGAACACAATATTATGGCCTATTAACAATAATTGCACTTTATATAGGTTATCTAATCACCTTTGGGTGCTATCTTAAAGCAAAATGATTTATTGTTTATTTGTGAAAAGGTACAGCAGTTAAATGCCTAGTGAGTGTTTTTATGGGAAACCTAACAAATGGATGGAGTGAAGATGAAAGTTTGAGGAAAAGTGTATGTGCAGTGGCATGGCAGGATGAAGCTGTGAAGTTTTTTTGGAGGAAATAAGGTTTTATATTGGCAAGAACGTTGTGAAAAGGAACGGCTGCAGCGAACGTTGCGACGAGTGCATTTCAGTTGGAGAGCTCAGCTTTACACCCTGCCCATCGTGCTTGGTTACAGTGCTCTGTGTCCAGTGTAAGCACCTGTACCCAGCTCTACCAGTCCTTCTGGAGTTTGCATCATTATGCTTTAGCTTATTTATTGTTTACCGGTTCTTTGATATTTTGTACAATTCATATATTAGTCTTGTCCTGTAGTTCTATTTTTGCACAGCTACTGTATTTTTTTCCATACAAAATAAACATGCTTAATATACCTGTGGGATGAGATGCAGTCCCTGATGGGATAGAATGATACAGATCCTATACTTTGCTATTTCTTACCTTCTGAAAGACTGTAGACTCAGAAGTCAGAAATGTAGTGAAAATTTTAAGAAAACTTTATTTGAAAAACTGTTATTACTTCATTTCTTGAACAGAAATACCACAAAGGAAAAATAACCAATAACTTTAAAAAGTTCTTCTGGGAGCTTCCACCAGTGAAGGTTTTCTTTGAAACAGCCACAGATTAGACCAGAAATAGAACTTTTTTTCCCAGTTGTTCCTGATACAGTTAGTTCCTTTAGCTACACAGAATTCCAAAGGGGTTTAACATTTCTGCTGAGTCTCCAGCCAGCGAGTGATGGCCATTTTTAGTGTCCTGTTTGGTGTGAGCATAAGGGAGTGGAGGGGAAGATTGGTCATGGGACTAGATCGTCTCTTATTGCTGATCCAGTGTTCCATTGCTTCCCTTTCATAGGAATAGCCATCTACAACAAAACCATCAACAGAAGCTCCTATTACAGAGGCGTGGGCACTGTGGCGCTCTACAAATTTTAGATATTTAAATGGAAAGGAAGGAAATACATCCAAACAGGAAAAATTGAGATTTAGAGTAAGTCCATGGTCTGTGAAAGCTCTACTGTGAATATAAACAGTTCAGGCTAATTTCATGTTTCTATCTCTGACTGCAGAGCACCAAAGTATATTATACATGTTAAATAAGACTGTCTTTTCAGTTTGACTGATCCATAATGTGAAGTAAAAGCTCTTTAATACAAAATAGCTAACACAGCTAAAGCTTGCTGCGCCCATGACCACTGTGGGTGCCCACCTGGCTGCCCCAGCACTGAGCTGGGCCCCTGCTGAGCCTTCACCAGCTGTCCAGTTTCAGGGCTTCAGCTCTTCAGTTGGTACCTAAACAAGGTGTTACTTAAAGAACAGAAATGTGGCCCCTGCTCAGTGTTATTTAGCCCAATCACCCAGAAATCTCTCTGATGGAGATTACACTGCTCACCCTGTATTCAGTAAAGCCACTGCCACTCCAGCAGTTAGCAAATGTCTTCATACTTTGAGCATTTTAATTCTCAGGAGTCTGATACCTCACGACTGAAGTTAATCACTGCATCAGAAGAACTTACACCGATCTTCTGATGACTGTATGCCCCTCCCCACCCCCAAGATTAGAACTACTAAGCACTAGTTCTCCATAGAATGTTTTACCTGTAGAACATCTTAAGCTCCTGGTGTAGCACAGTTCAAAGACCTTGCTGAATTTAAAGGAGTCTCCTTCAATACAAACTTCTAAGTGCCCTAGAGATGGTGTGCTAAGTAGTAATGAGCCTGGGTTTCCTTGGCTTTTTGCCCCGGTGTGTGCACTTATTTTGCACTTATCAAGCCAAAGATGTAATTAGGCTTGTAATTATATTTGAAAAGGCACATTAAAAAAAAGAAACAAATGCTTGATACAGTATTTTTCTCCCTATTACAGATGTCATTTGGCAAATTAAACATTTATCACAACTCTGTTTTGTTGCAACAGCTATTTAAAATAGTTTATCTTTCTGATAAGACAGGCCCATTTTTGTGTTCCCACACCGATCTTTATCCTCAAGTAATTTTAACTGATGTCATGTAAAGACATACCCGCTGCAATGACAGGATCCTTCATAAGCTCCCTTGTTATAGGACACAGGAACTCATCAGGGACAGGAACAGAAACTGAGATCATTGTCATCCTCAGTTCTTCAATCTTCTGGAGAATTTTACTGCGCAGGCCTAGAGACTCTGAAAAATTATTTATACATTAAGCAGACAGCACAGACAGGTAGGGCAAAAAGTCAGCAGCTGCTTCAAGAGACACAGCTCCATCTCACCACCCCCCAAACCAAAAACCTGCAGCCAGCCCAGGCCCAGGATGTCTCTCCTGCTACCCAACAGGAACCTGAGTAAGGAAAACAACCAGTAAAACCAACACAGGTGCAGCAGTGCTGCAGAGCCATGGCTGTGTGGTGATAAACTCCTAACATTTAGTTAAACTGGGATTGCAGTAGCACTGAAAATCTTGTTCATCTTGGGCAGGTAGTATTTTCCTGTTTTGTAAGTGCTTGAGCCGTGGCAGGTAGAGAGCAATTCTTCAAGTCAGTTTTGTCAGGCCATAATTTTTATACCTTTGTTGAGTCCTTTCCCCACAGAGAACTCTTATTTTCAGCAGGTCATTGATCACATTCAGTTCTCACAGGACTTCCTAGTCAGTGTTAATTGACTGGCCTCAGCAGGTGATGCTGCAACAGAGTTTTAGGCTACTTCAATGCTAAAGAGACAATGTGCAGAAACTGAGGAAGCCAGGGGTCTTTCGTGGATGACAATTCTGTCAGATTCCCAGCACCTGTTATTTCTAGAATTCAACAAAGCTGGCTGATACACAGAGATACTGTGATCTCATATAGACCAAGTCAACACACACACAATGGTAATGAAATAAAAAGGCATTTTGGGGGGGGAATCCACATATGGAATTCTTAACTTTCTTTTATTACAACATTTCAAAGTCCTTTAAAAATTAAAAAATATTTGGATTTCCATACTCTTACCGATTTTTAATTCATTAGCAAGACCTTCCTTAGTAAGATTCAGTAGCTCCTTGCCATCAATATTATTCATTTTGAAAAGCCCAACAAAGTCTGCTAAATCTTGTGCACAGAGCCAGGCTGAAACATCATCCTCTGACCAGTCCTCAACAGCCACCTTAGATTCAGTTTCTACAATATTTCCTTTGGAAATGAAAAAGACAGTTACAAAACAAAACAAAAACCAAAAAATCCCCAATCAAACAAAACAAACCCACAAAACCCAAAAAACAACCAACAATGAATCCCCCAGTTCTAAGAAACAATGTCATTAATGAACTCTGGTTTTAAGTGTTCTCAGTACTATACATTCTCCATCTAATAAAAGAAATGCTTATTAGACATTATTTTGGGGAAGAGGCACGATAATTTTTGTCTTTTTACCTGTCAATTTTCAAAGTTTAGAAGAATTTAATCTCTCAGATGCCCACGTCTGTAAAATCTGAACTGAATAACTAAAAACCAGAAAAGTGGAACCATCTCACACCTCCTTAGAAAGCAGACTGAAGTCCAAACTTATTCTTGTGCTTTGAACGAGATCACATGTACCTTTGTTCCACAAATTTTGGGTGCTGATGTGTTTTGTAACAGTAGCTATCTTGGGGTTTTTTCACCTGTAACAACTGGTAAACTGTTTTTCTTGTTGACAATTATGCTTGCAATTAGCATATTTTCTGGTTAACCCATCACAAATGATGCTTGTCCAAAAAGTCTGTCAGCACTCTGGCAATAATATTCATCTCTTAAATGCTGTCCAGAGAGCAAGCAATGGCAAATATCAGAAAAGAAGATACAGCATATTAATCAAATTAAGATAGATCTAGTATATTTTTCTTTTAAAAAATAACCAAATTCCTTTGTAGGACTTCAGTCAGGTCAGTTCAGAGAAAAGACCAGTAACAGGCACACAATTCTGAGGTTACACATTAACTGCAGGTAAGAATGTGGGGGGTTTGCATCTTCGGAAGGTGCTCTGAATTTAAAGAACAAATTACAAACACTTCACACACTGACCTGCAGAGGGTTGCTTCAGGTCCAACTGCCATATGTGCACAGTTTTATCCATTGAGCCCGTGGCAAGTAAGTGACTATGTGGTGCAAAAGCACAAGTTGTAACATATCTGCAAATAAAAAAAAAAAACACAGTGTGAAAATTCACAAGAAAAAGAGTTAATTTCTTTTATTAACAGTGAAACAGAATAATCATATTGAATTCTTACCTGGTATGCTGAGACAAAGTACGAAGGGTATTGCCAGTACTCTGTAAAAGAGTTTTTGTAATTTTAAATCTTAAAGAATAAAAAGAACATTTCTTCATTTGCATGCTTCCTCTCAAAGTAAGGAATATTGCCTCTTGAAAGGTGACACAAGTTACCTTCAGAGAAGTTACACAGCCTTGACAAAGCTGATCAGCAGTAGAGGCAGAACTGCAACTTGAATTTCCTGCCTGAAGCCCCCCTGGATTCCTTGGGGCACTGCCACCCTTCCCAATCAGCCAGCACGGAACATGCAGAAGAACCGTGCCAGAAACACCAGCTGAATGAATTACATCCATACTGGCTGACTGTTCGTGGGGATAAAAACATTTCTTTTACAAATCTGCTCTTAGAAATGACCAAAAGGGAAGAGATTTAAGCCACGATCCTTCAACGGGACCAGTAATTAACCACAACAGTGGTTCTCCTATTTGGCCACTAAATATCAATAAAAAACCAAATTCCTGAATTTCCACAGTTTTAATTTATGATTGAAAGACTTTCCCTCTTAGGAAAGATACCTTTTTTTGACAGGTACAGACGAAGTGGGAAGATGATGAGCAGTTATTCAGAATCACTAATTGATCAGTCAGCACTCCAGTAGTTTGAGTTGCCCAACATGATCAAAGTGCCCTATTTTAGGCCAAAATCTCTCTCTGTCCCATGAAGGCTTTATGTCCCCACTTTTCCCCACAAAATCACAGGGGATCTCTGCAGATCACCTAGTACAGACCCCTTGCTAAAGCAGGGCCACCTACAGCAGGTGTCCAGGTGGGGTTTGAGCATCTCCAGAGGAGAATCCACAACTAGAAAAGTTATTGTCCCATCTGATAAAAACCAAAGGCCACAAAAGCTGACAAACAGTATTAAGAAATACTTATGCTGTGGTTTTGTGCATCTTTTAATTTTCTGAAGCTCCAAAACTTGGAGGACTTCTTACATACCTATCTAAACTTCAGACTACTAAAATAACTGTGCAGGTATCATATTAGTGATTTTGGTGAAAAACTTTAACACTAATTTAAAAATTGTATCAACACATTAAGTATGTGCAGAGCAAGCTGAAGAAGCTTAAAATTTGTTCATCCTCCATTTTCAGCAAAATTATTTTTTTTAATACTAGAAAGTACTAGAGGTAAATAGCACTTACAGATGAACCATGAAAGATGTAATAACATTATTATAGAAAATGCTTAAACAGTATGTTTTAAGGAGAAGACACTGTATTTAACATAATTTTCTTGACTTCTTTGTTATGCTTCTATTTTATCTGCACTTTATATATAATTAACTAAAAAATTTCTATGATCACCATTCCCAATTTTATGTCAAAAGCTACACTCCTCCTTGCTTTGGAAGCTAGGCATGTTAGGATAAACAAAAAATTGTTCTGCTTCAATATGAACATAACTTGTAAGTATGGAATTAATTGAATAATACCCTACTGCAGAGAAATCAGCAAATCCTCAAAATGTAGATAAAAAGTGAGAAAGACTGATCAATTCTCAAGAGACACTTTTCCTTAGACAACTCCCGCTCCTCCCCCCAAACACACAGTAAATAATTTGGGATTATATCGTTTCTATTCTTCAGTATTCCTTTATGCTGATAAGACACTGCAGCAGTACTGACATTAAAAGACAGCAACCCAATGAATGGTCTGTACTATGCTATACTTACAGTTTCATAGATTATGACACACTTGTCCACAGACCTTTAAAAAAAACAGACATTAAAATGAAGCAGAGAGGGAAAAAGAAACTGTTTTTCATGAAGACAGGAGGAAAAACCTTTTTTTGCAAACAATATAAGATCGAAGATATTTCTTAACAACACCTGATGCAAAGTTTAGATATCTATCTCCCCTCCACCAGTGCCCACCTTAAACAACACTGACCAGTGTGAAGTAAAAACCAGCCAATACGAAAACTCTGCCCTTGCATGAGAATTCCCGAGGCAAAGGATTTGCACAGTTGCTTTTGCAAATTGGCCCCCACTCTCTCTACCATATCTCTACTTTATATATCTTTGCAAGCAGCATCTGTAAAGCAAATGCACAGTCTGGCTGTCCAAGATCTACTCTCAGCCCTTCTTATTTTTGAGACCTTTCTATTTGCAAAGCAAGCCAGAGGAAGTTGTGTCATGCAATACATAAAATATAGCTGTGCAATGCAATCAGTACATACATATTTCATGAAATACAAATTGCACAGTTATTTACCATGGCAGCAGTATTTCCTGAAAGATTTTATGGGATAGACATTTCACTTATGACAATGTAAGTGAAAACAATAATCTGTATGTCTAAGGGAAAATAAAATAACTCTACGTCACATTCATAATGATCTTCAAATACTGAAAAAGACTCCCTTGGAAAGAATATAAAGCAAAGTGTCAAAGCAAGCTATTGTCTCCTGGGGTTTGTTTAGTTTTAAGTTTATTTGCTGGCAATTGTAGTCTTCTCTTTTTCCTTTGCAAGACATCAGCCTTTCAGTTTAGAAAGTCTTTGTAAATAAGACAGTTAAAATTTAGAGTGGAACCACTGTATTTGCTACTTCAAGCTACCATTTAGTTTAGAAGTGACTAAATACCTTTCATGAGAAGAGCAGAGTAAAAGCATACAGTCACTAATATTCATAAAACCATAAGTGATTATACCTACCTTATTTATAACTTCTCTCTCAACAGCTTGGTCCCTGAGGAAAGCCACTAGCAACGAGCTGCTGCTGAGCATCAACCAGCCCTTTGAGTCTGACCACGCAGAGTCCCCTGTGCGAGCCCCCTCCCCTCACAGCTGCCTGGAACCCTGGGGGCCGTGCCCACAGCCGGCAGCATTCCCTGTTCCCACCCTGTGCCCACAGCCAGCCCTCCACTCACACAGGGCTCCTGGGGGCAGCATTCCCTGTGCCCACAGCCAGCCCTCCCCTCACACACGGCTCCTGGGGGCAGCATTCCCTGTGCCCACAGCCAGCCCTCCCCTCACACACGGCTCCTGAGGGCCGTGCCCACAGCCGGCAGCATTCCCTGTGCCCACAGCCAGCCCTCCCCTCACACGCGGCTCCCTCCGCCCTCCTCACTTCCCCGTGCTTTCCACAAGCACAAGGTGCTGCTTACCCCGACACCAACATCTGCCCATCGTATGAAAATGCACAAGCCAGAACTGGGGCAGAATGTCCATTCAATGTGCATTTATATTTTAATTCAACACCTAAAAATACAAAAAGGAAAAATTACATACGGGCATATCTGACAAGGTACAAGACAAACTGCTTTTAGAAGCATAAAGCTCCACCAAAGATGTGACTCCACCAAAGATGTGACCATCTACAAAGACCACAGAGACAACTTAATTTGAACATCTCCAACTTCCTCACTTTGTAGTCTTAGCATGTCTCACAGTGTTTTAGATATTAAATGCACATCTGTACACACACTATTCATCCTTACAGACTTTTATATAAAAGAGATTACAAAAAAGTACCCTCTGTAGATGTTTTTGGCCATTTACCCTGTCTCTACATTGCAGTTTTAGGAGGAACCACTACTCTTTTCATTTCACCAGCAATTGCTCAAGGCCCAGGACATATTGAAAGATGAGAGCAAACCTCTCCATGGCCTGGCAGATTAAGAGGTTTCAACCTATTGACCTGTTCAAAGGCCACAGTAGATTTTTTTTTTAAATCTTTACTTATACTGTTATTGATAAATAGATGGCTAAATAAAATCTACATGGGGCAGCAGCATCAAGTGGTCAATGCCTCAGCTGCTCTCCTGCTAACAGTTCAGAAAACTTTCAACTTGTGGCTGTGAGTCCAGTAGTATAATTTTGATCTTCGATTTAAACTGTCACTAAAGACTTAAGACATTGGTATATGAAAAAAACATTGCTGTGCTCACCTAAGAAATCTGCAAATAAAATAAGCCAAAGCTTGATCTGATTATCTTGTCCACAAGAAGCCATCTGGAAGTATTTGAATCCATTTTCAATATCTGATAAAACTAAAATATATTAATGCGAGTTAGAAGCACTGAAAATAACAGCATACCAGTAAACTACATCAGCAAAAATCATTACAGAAGTTCTAAAACTGCTTAGAAGAAAGAAATCAGTATCATTGTTATACTGTTTCCTGAACAAGTAGATAAAAGACCACAGCTGTGCTCATATTTTAAGTTTTCTTGATGGTAAATGTTTGATTCCTCTATCTACTGAGTGCACCGACATACTCTTTTTAATTTTAATTCTATGGTTATACTAATTTTCTCTACAGTTCAGTAGTTCTCAAAGTTACCTTGTTTATTGACCTAGTACATTCTTTGCCACCTGCCTGACCGCAGTTTTTACTAAAAATATTCACAATACTTTAAACATCAACTCTTCCCAAGGTCATTTGTATCTTGAGCATCACTAAAAAAATAATATGAAAAGAAGAGCTAGAAAGAACTTTTTTTTTTTTTTTAAATGTTCCTCCCCTGATGAGTTAAGTAACTAACCAGATACTGGATTTGAAGAAATATCACAGCAGGTAACACCAAGATCATGTGCTTTTTCATTATACAGGCATCTCATTTTATCATCCCAAATGGTTAAATCACCACTTGATGATCCAGTGACAAAGAAATTTCCATTGGGAGAAAATGCACAAGCCACCAAAGAACCATCTTTAACATTTCCAGACCTGAAAAGTAAGAGTACACAGGATTTGAATTTAGAATAAGTACAATTCTGAAGAAGTGATCTATCAAACACCATCTGATACAATAAGCCAAACTTCTAAGTTCTGTACATCGGGACTTGGTAATACAAGGAAGAGAAACTCAACCCAGCTACGGGAAGAGATGCCAAATAAGCACTGCAGCAGGGAACACACCTGCTCTTTGACTGCAGGAGGAAAACATGAGATGGCACCCCAAGGCAATAATTTTAACTGAGTGATAATTTTCAAACTACTTGCATGGACTTTACATTTAAAAGTAACATTCTACGGCAGGGTACATTTTAAAAGTCAAAGATAAATGCACATTATCATAACACAGATTTACATGTACACAAACAAGGGAAAAAAGATTCCCACAATTCCTCTGCTCTGTTTTCAAAGACAAAACAGAACACCTACTAACCCATATCATAAGCTGTAGCTGAGAAGAACACTTTGTGATTTATGATGTAGGGTCAATTTTGAAGAACGTGTACACAAGAGAACGCAATGTGGAAAAAAAGTCTCTATCTTAACTAAGCCAAAGCACTTTGTAGAACTGATCTTTAAAGAAAATTTCTAGCAGATACAGAAGTGTGGTCAATCCTCAGGAGGGAAGTGGGGTCAACCTGACATCCTTTACCTTATCTGATAATAACCTAAAGTCAACTGAAAGTGTCTCACTCCTTTTAACGGACAGCAGATCCAGCCCAGCATGCAGAGCTGAACCTACAAGTGCAGGAAGAAAATCAACGGCCATAAGCAACAGTCACATAGCAAGAAATGTCTGTCTTATTTACTCTGTCATTGTATCTTGTAGAAGCTGCTCATTCTCTTTTGCTGATAGAAGTTTTATTTACTGTGAGAGGTGTCAGACTTAATGTCACAGAAGTCAGTAACTCTCCCTGAGAGTCTTGCTAATCAGACCCAGGACTTTCTACAAAGCACTGACTCCTTTAATTCTATCATTAAGAATACTGTCAAATCCACTACTCCCATTTTCATATGCAGAATCCTTTTTCCTTAGTGCAGCTTTTAAAACTTCTTTCACACAAAAAGTTGCAGATTCTGCTCTGAAAACGTAACAGTAACATAAACAGCACTGTACATGTTCAGAGTATGCATTTAAGACTTGTGGGCCAGATATTAGTATGGGAACTACTGAACAGAAAACAGAGACCACTAAGAAATACACATAAATTAACTTGCTTTCATGATGTTCACATCCATCACAGAGATTATTTAAATAGCCATCTTACTTCACAACTTGAACAGTCAATTACAACAGCAGAGCAGATAAGGAATAAGTGGCTACCTTTGTTCTAATTACCATCCACATATTTGGTCAAGTGACATAACAGTGTGGCAAAAGGTGTTCTCTTCTTCAACATCAACACAATCAACTGTAGCAAAAGAAACAGAGGACCACAGACTGACACTAAATGGTTAACTAACATCCTCTGACATAATTTTTAAGTACCTTGATAATTTCTATGTGATATTGATCTCAGCATTTAAAACCAGGACGTGCATTTTTCTATCTACAGTTACAAATGACAGTAAAAAAAATTCATCAGCTGAACATACATATACACATACACATCCCAAAATACATATAATTAAAGTTAAGCTGACTACTCCTGGCCAGTTAACACACTGAAATGAACTTTTAATAGCTGAAGGGGACAGGTTTGGGATGTTCAAGTTCTTTCTTACTTCTCTACAATGCAAACAATGTCAAAGCAGATAAACCCTTACAGTTCAGAATACTAATGACTGAAATTCCAAATTTTTCTTAAAGATAAAAATAAGTAAAAATATATAATCAGTACTTCTTTATTGTCTGAAAACAAAACAACCACTTCAGCATTTCTTTATGCATTAGAAAAACCACGGTGGCAAAAATCTATAAGAATTCTGTTTATGGACAAATTTCCAGATTTACACTATTTCAAGTAACTACAATAAATCATTTTGAAAAACTTTACAGTTCCCATATAAATCACTGCTGTGGAAGGCAAAGGCAGAGAGGCCAAAAAAGCAGTAACATGCTTGACAAGGGATTACCAACACCAAACAACCTTGGCTTTCACACATGGCTGCTCCTTCAATCCTAAGTGAAAGTTCAATTCGCTCAATCCTTAACTACTTTCCAAACTTTGAACAGCAGTTGTGTAATTGCAGCTCTAAAACCTAAATAACATCTTGCCCAAGTACAGATTACAACAACTGGCCTGAAGACTTTCCTGAAAGACAGAGATGAAGAGGAGGACTTAGAAGATCACCCTAAGGTTCACACCTTTAACTGTGCAACATCAATAAATATAATCATCTGCTTTGTTTCAAATGTTTCTTGGAAACCCATGTCATACTTAACTCATTTAGCTCCAATAATCCTTTCTGTCACTGTTATGTCTCAAACTGCATGGTTTCAGGACACGTCCATAGCTTCCAAACTCTGATTGCTGGATTACTATCAAGCTTCTAAGACCTTCCTGGACTCCAAACTCCTAGTAATTAAATATTTAATTTATACCACTATGTATAATATAATATAAAGTACACAGTACAGTCAGGCTCCATTAACTAACTGTATATTATGTATCACAGTTTGCTGACTTGCTGTTTAGGAACCAGATGCAATGCAGTACACAATGCATCATGATTTCATGTTAAATCAATGAAATGAACTTTTAAAAAAATCAGGATTTAGATGCAAGATAACTGAGTAAAAATTAAAGCTTCTTGAGTTTGCATTAACATAAGAAAAACCCAAAAGAACCCAAAACAACAAAACCAAACCAACCAACCAACCAAAACCAAAATCCAACAACAACAACAAACCCCACCAAAAAACGCAAAAAAGACTCAGCATTTCTCCCAATCTGAGGGTCTTCCAAGTCCTCTCCCCATTTCTTCGTGATACCCATCGGCGGTGTAAGCCTGCGAGTCCCGTACACAGCACAGCACACTACTCCCGCTACACTCCTGCGGACCAGGGACGGGTCCGAGAGCCCCTGGCACTGACCTGTAGAGCTGGAGTGACTGGACGTCCCAGAGCACGAGGGTGCCGTCGGCGGCCCCCGCGAGCAGGCGGGAGCCGCGCGGGCAGAAGCGGCACACGCGGACGGGGCTGGCGCGCGGCTGCCCCAGCACCGCCAGCCGGCGGCCGTCGCGCGTGTCCCACAGCGCCGTGGTGCCGTCCGTGGAGCACGAGGCCAGCACGCGGCCCGACGGCGAGAAGCAGCAGCAGTGCACCGCGTACGTGTGGCCGCGCAGCGGCGAGTACGGCAGCTCGGCGAAGTCGCTCAGGGAATACACGCGAACGGTTTTGTCCAAGGAACACGTAGCCAAGCACGACGATGAGAAGGCGCAGTAGTTGACGTCATCACTGTGATCTGATAAACTGTGAATTAGTGTTGCCATTTTCAAATAAAGAATCTGAAAAAGAGTTCAACAGTCAGACTTAACTTCCCTCTTTCAGAAACGAAAAGACACATTCTCCAGGAAAAAAAAAAAGGAAAAAAAATTCATTTGCAAAGGCAAATTTTTCATCTAAGCATCATTTAGGCATAGAATCACAGAACAGTTTGGGTTGGAAGGGACCTTAAAGCTCATCCTGTTCCACCCCCTGCCATGGGCAGGGACACCTTCCACTAGCCCAGGTTGCTCCAAGCCCCGGACACTTCCAGGGATCCAGGGGCAGCCACAGCTTCTCCGGGCAACCTGTGCCAGGGCCTCCCCACCCTCCCAGGGAACAATTTCTTCCTAATCTCTAATCTAGACCTACTCACAGTTTAAATCCATTCCCCCTTCTATCACTATATGCCCTTGTAAAAAGTCCCCCTCCAGCCTTCTTCTAGAGTGTGGCTGGAGCATTTCACAGTGGAGACAAAGAAACCATTCAGTCCCTCAGCTTTCTCCATGTCCCAGGTAAACAGGTCTCACATTTCCTTTCAGAGAAGGCCCACATTTTCTCTAGTCTTCCTTTTATCACCAACGTGCCTATAGAAGCTTTTCTTGTTGCCCTTGACGTTCCTAGCTGGATTTAAATCAATCAGGACTTCAGCTTTCCCAATCTGATCCCTGACTACTCAATCAATCTTTCTTTATCCTCCTAGGCTACCTGTCCTTGCTTCCATTCTCTTCCTTTTGTGTTTGAATTTGTCCAGGAGTTTCCTTCTGCTTCCTTTCACAGACAGCAACAGTAGTGATGGCAAAACATCACAGCAATAATAACAGCCTGAGGTTTGACAAGAGTTGACTAAAACATTTAAGTCAAAATGTGAACATTAGTTGGGTGATCAGAATCTGAACCTCTCAGGAAATTGCATTTGCTGCTACACAGAACAGCAAAAGAAAATATGAACATCACACACATTTTCCCAGTACTTAAAACTGCAGTGTCAGACAAGCGATATACACTGCTGAGGTCTGGGAAATCCCCAAAAAGGCACATCTCAACCAGTTACTCCCATGCTGCAGATCACAGCCAAGCTTCCTGAGAATAAGGAAGCATTGAGCCAAAACAAACTGCTTACACAACTCTAAAAAGATGTTTATAATGAACAAAAGCAGTAATACTATTTATATTGAGTTAACTTAAATAATAGTCTGCTGGTTTAGATAAGTATTTGATTCTGAACAATTTCAATGCTGAGGCATCTGCAAATAAAATCATATATATTCATACATTTTAAAAACATATAAATTTATATTCACGTTTGTATGTACGTGGACATACAAATATGTATATTATGCATACGTGCACAGGTATGTATGCAGACATACGGACACAAAGGTACATATAAGGGCAAAATCCCTGTTCTCCTCAGGCAGTGTATGGCAGGCCAGTTTAGTTAAAGACCAAATCATTGCATACTCCCTGTTGTAGCTTCGGGATTTTCAGAGTTTTACTACTATTCTCTTTAAAACCATTAGGGAGATGTAGTGTCAATAACATGTCTGATCTGTAGAAAGAAAATAAACATACTTTCTTCAATTATGAGAAACTGCAGAGTCAGACAAAGCTTGACATCTAGAAAGATGAGGCTGAAAAAGCGACCTTAATCTCACTGTTAAGAGATTTTCAGGAGCTCACTGCAGGAAAGCAAACCTAGGAACGAGATGTTTCAGTATCAATAAACTGGCTGAGGGAGCGAGGAGCACCGGGAGCGTTCGTCACCAGAGAAATGTTCAGCACCACGACATCACCTCCTCTGGCGATTACATATTTTTTTCAAAGTCCGTAAGCCCCCAGCAGCTGCCCACATGAAAAGCGACAGCAATTCTCGATACGGCTTACAGCCTCTTCCCTGTTACTACGGCCCACAGCCCACCCCCACACAGCCCACCGCTCTCGGGAGGGCGGCGGGGTCACCCCGAGCTCCAGTGGCGCGTGAACACCACCTTGCCCGGCACCGCGGCCGCGGGGCACGGCCGCCCCCGGCGCTGAGGGACCCCGGCGGCCCCCGGCCGGCGCTGAGGGACCCCGGCGGCCCCCGGCCGGCGCTGAGGGACCCCGCCCGCTCCCGGCCGGCGCTGAGGGACCCCGCCCGCTCCCGGTCGGCGCTGAGGGACCCCGGCGGCCCCCGGCCGGCGCTGAGGGACCCCGCCCGCTCCCGGCTCCCCCGCACCACCCTCGGGGCCTCCTGCCTCGGCCGCCCCGCACTGCCCGGGGCGCTGCGCACGCGCGCTCTCCCCCGCCCTCCCGACGTGACGCAGCCCGGGCCGGCCCGCCCCGCTCGGGGCCGCACCACGGCGCGCCGGCCGCGGGGGGAGCCGGCGCTGCGTTAGTCGCTCTGCCCGCCGCCAGCAGCGTCGGCCGTGAGGCGGCGCGGGTCGCGCAGCTTTCGGCCCTTCCCGCGGCTCCCCAGGGCCGCCCACCCCCGCCAGCGCTGTGGCTGCGCGACGCGGGCCCTGCCGGCACCTGTGAGGAGATGGCGGCGGGCCCGGGGCTCCGGCCGCTGCCGAACCCTCAGAGCCGGGCCCCCGCCGGCTCCGCCCTGACACCGGCACCGCGCCCGTCCCGGCGCGAAGGGAGTTGAACAAACAGCTCCCCCAGCACCTGTCAGAAATTCACACCATCGCCGCTGCACATCCAGATACACGCTCAGCAACTCATGCAAAATAAACGGTTTATCGCCACACCTACTTTTTTTTCGAGGAAGACACAGTCACTTCCTCGGAGTCACCCTGTGCCCAGGAAGCATTCCCTGCTATGTAATAATCTCCCTCCCGTGTTCAGTCTGTACCATCTCGCGTTCTGTTTTACGGCACGTTAGTTGACTGCACACCGTGTCATTCACTGGCTGAAACCTGTCTCACCGGCATCACCGTAGTAGCTGTTACTGCCTTCAGCTTCCCAGCTGTTGAGCTGAATTAGGATACAAGCTGAAAAATTCCAAGTATGTATGTAGTGTCGCTGGTAACCTGGCTCTGACATTTCAAAAAACTAACAGATATAGTAGGGCAGACAAAGCATTGTCCAGTACAGAATCCGAGACTGTTTTTCATCGAAGAATTAGTTTTTGGATTTATCTAAGCAAGCTTACCATCACACATTCACAACACTGATTAATCTTCACAACTCTGGTACATGTCAGCAAACCTTTTTACTGAAGTCTTCAGAAAGGTCATGAAAAGAAAAGGTGTGGAGCAGTCTGGGGGAGTTCATATTAGAATGCAAAACTGTCTGACACCCAGATATGAATTTTTTATTCTACGTAATAATGGATTATTTTAACAAGACTTTAGAAAAGAAAAATATCATCGAACAAGATATTCTGGGGAGGGCAACGGAAACAAACATTTCATTAAAAAAATAGGTTCAGACTGTTCTTCCTTAGTAGAGACAAGAACTATAATAGCAAGGGTGCATATAAACCAAGGCTCCAAGGCTCAAACGTGGCAGGCCTAGTTTAAAAGCAAAAAACACCCAACAGTGCTTTATGAGAGAGCTATAAGTACTGGTGTTCCACAATATCCCTTTGTAATTCTTCTGTTTTCTTCAGTCAGAGCAAGGATTATGACTAATGCCCTCTACAGGCCAAAAAAGGGACAAAACTTTACACGGACAGTGGTTTTCAGACACATTATCCATGGCGTGCGTTTCCATGACACGCGACTCCCACCGTAAGGGCATTGCCACCGCAGCCCTGGAGACCCCCCGAGGCCTCCCTCAGGTAACGACAGGACATTTACAGGTGGGACCTGCTCTCTGACTGCTGGCAAAGGCAATCGCTTCTTTGGAACCACCATTAAAAGGCCAGGAGAATTAGATGCACTGTAAGAACTGACTAAATGCAAGACTCCCAAGATATTAAAAAACAAAACAAAACACCTATATACACAGGAGCTGAAGTATTAAAATTGCCAAGAAAATCTGGTTTGCAAAACAGTCTTTTATTGTATCCGTGCCACACATACTAGTGAAAAATAACACTCCTAAAAAAGGAAAAGAAAAAGAATGCTACCTTTCCACAACATTTCTTTTAAATAAAACTTCAAGTACTCTTACATTAGTACAAAAAAAAATTCTGATCTATCTGCCCCAACAGGCCACCACAACACACAGTAGATAAAACACAGTGGTTACAAATGTCTTTTTCCGTTATTCTGTGGCAAGGCAAATGGAGGGAAATGTTTCTATGAAAAAATACTGTGTGCGTAGGAAATTGTCACAATTTTCTTCCACATGGGTACAAATGATTATACTTGAATTTGAGGCCGTGGTGGCTTGAAATTATATAACAAAATAGAAAAATGGAAAACTAATATCCCCTACACCCTGTTTCAAAGGCAGGCACTACCAAGATTAAGGAGACTCCACAGTGTTGGTAGAGGATAATTACTGTACAAGCCATAGAGCTATAATTACCTTAAGACTAAAATAAAATGCTACCATCTTCCTAAGGCATAAACAATAATGTCTGCAAACAATATGTACACATCATACATATTTAAAACAAGACTTAATATAAACAATAATGAACAGTATATACATGTCTCAATTTTTCTTCACTGTCTTGAAATACAATTTAACTACTCAAGTGATGCAGCAACATATATATAAATGTACTTGTAACTCTACAGTAAAGTTTAATTTTTAGTGCTTTCACAGCACATCAGTGTAAACAGTTTTACTTGGCTTTGTTTTATATTTTAAAACATTCCTTGTTGTATTTTCAACATTTAAAGCAATTTTCTAATTCTTCCTTTTCACAGAAAACGAAGATTCTGAATGCTGTATAATCATAAATAATTCATAAAATTAAATACATTCACTAAAAAATAAACTACAAAGTAAAAAAATGAAAAATAGATATTTATTGAAAGGGAAAAGAGAACCATTTCCCCAAGTAGAGCTCTGGTGGTTGAATATTCAGTGCGTTTTGATAAATTGCTATTGCACTATAACACCCCTTTCTTTGAAATTCTTTGGGTGTGCTTCCCTGTTCTACCTAAATTAGTTCGTTAAAACACACAAACCAATAACCAAGGGGCCATGGTTGCTGTAGGAGTGAAGCCTTTAAAACTAGTATCACAATTCTGTGATATTTTAAAGGAAAAAACCCAGTCATTAGTTACACATGTGCCTTGCACTTTCATGTAAATACAGTTCACATTGCTGGTCTCTTCAGTCCTCATTAGATGGAAAAAAAAAAAAAGAAAGAAAAAAGAAAAGAAAAGAGTTCTGGTAGCTTCAGCTCACTTTGAAAATCTCTGTCCATTTTTTTTCAAAATATTTCCTCATGTTGTGGCCAGCCCTGCCTATGTCAGAATCGTCTTCATTGAAAGTTTCACAGTTGTCAAAAACAAGCCTGACATCAAGTGAAAATGCTTCAAGATTAGGGTACCTGGAAGAAGAAAAAGGTGAATGGTTTTTGGAACATGGAGAATCAAAGGGGAAAAACACTTCAAGTACATGAGAAAGAACTTTCTTAACATCAGTGAAAATTCAATGAATGTTTGACATGCTAATTATACTTTCAATTTTTAAATTCTGATTTAAATATTTACAGGAAAATGAATGTCAGTGCAAGGAAATACTCTCTCATCACTCTATTTGTTATTGTCCTCAAAAGCTTTGTAAGGTAGAATTTCATGCCTGTACTGGAAAACAAACTTGTTTAAAAACTAATTCTCCTTTCCCTTCGACAGCTTTCTAGTTAAAATGCTATGGCTATTTTCCATTTATGTATCTATTCTTGGGCTCAGGGTCCTTTCAAAGTAAGTGATGAGTAGAGCTGCATTTACCTACAAGAGGAACAAATGGGCACAAAAAAAGGCTGCCCAGATAATCATGAACATTGTCTTTGCTATTCTTTTTATTACCCCAAACATACACAGCCCAAAGAGTGCTCCAATATTCACACCAATTATTAAAAAAAAAAAAAGAATAAAAGTTACAAGTCTACCGACACCAATGAGCACATATAGAGCATTTAAATCTCATATTCATGGGAGAAAAAGCCTGAAGAGGCTCAGTCTTCACAGATGACAAAATGTGCTTTGGTGCTGGGGAGTCCTAGAGCACAGGGTTATGACAAGGAGGGAAGGGGTCAGAGTAATACACTGTCTTGCTCTTTTTAGAAGTTGTGCTGTCTAATTCTAGGACTATAAAATGATTAACCACCATTACTGGAGTGTGGCCACAACAGAGCTGCCAAGTCACTCCACATCCACGTCATTTACAGGGACTCCACTCTTAAAGCCCACACAGATGGTTCTCTCTGACATGTAATAACACTAAGATGTCTCCATGAAAAAAAGATGAGGAGGAAAAGTTTTTCCTGTTGATCGTTTTGGTGCATTTGACCTGGCAGTTTTACTGTTTTTCAGCCAGTTCCACAGGTTCTCCCACCTAACATGGTATTTCACTTGGTTATGGCAAAGATAAAAGCATATAATTAAGAATTTTTATTGTTACTGCAGAAGTAACCACAGAAGTGTCAGAGCAGGCAGATCAATACAGTTTAGCTAATTTTAAAAAAATGTACTGTATTTTAATATTATTTTTAAAATGTAAAGTAAAATTTACAGTAGGTTTACTTACTGTCCACTACTTAGCTTGTCTCTAATGGTGGAAAAGTCCATAGGTTTTTTAATAACTTTCTTATAACCAGGAACAAGTTTCAAGTTTACAGGAAGTAAGAAAGGCCAGGCATCTTCATGAGTTTCCAATTCTGAGAGAATCATGCTGAATAAAATAAGGTTTAAAACCAGTATTTTTAGCTGTTCATACATTTACAGAGGTTTTCCATTGTTCTATAAATTCATCATGCACTGCCAAACTATTCACTTTATAAAAGGAAAGCACTTTATTCTGTGCCCTGTGAAAGGCTCAGAACAATATATATAAAGACAGACATCTTAACTGAGTAATTAAAATAACATTAAGTTCTCTCCAGACAACCTATGTTAAGAAGAAATTCTAATGGTCAGCATTCCAAAAGAAAAACATGGCTCTGCAGCTCTGATCATCAATGTAAACCATTCACAAACCAGTAAAAAAGATGCTAATACTGACTTTCCAAAACTGTGACAAAGCCAAACTACACTGCTTTTGACTGACCAGCAATGGTATCACAGAAGATGATTCTTGTGTCCTCCTCCATAAAGCAAAGCCCTTTGGACCCAGTGGATAACCCTCCTGGCTACACTTGGGAAAGCTGTCAGTACCACTGCTACTGGGGTTCATGTGTCCCACTCTTGGAAGAAGCGTTATGTGTATATATGTCTATATAAATATGACAAAGAACAATGTTCTTGTTCCCCAGAACAGGGATAAAAAGAATCAGACATTACTTGTTTCAACAAGGCTTACCCCTGAGTTTAGAATTTGAAACTTTACCTGCATACAGCCAGGTCCTTGGAGTCATCTCTCTTAGGTTTCTTAACAGCAGTGCAATTTTCTTGCTTTAACTGGCTTACAGAAACATTTTCATCCATTTTTCTTTTTTTAGGGTCTGTTTTTCCTTTTTTTAAGGAGGCGCTTGTAGTTGCAGAATCTTCATCCTCTGTTTCTCCTGCTAATTTCCTGCTTCTCTTTTGTTCGTTACTTTTTTTCCCTTTGATTTGAAGTTTTTTTATCTTTAGAGTTTGACCACTTGCCTACAATACAGAGAACTTAAATTTAAGTAATAACCAAGAAATTACAGAAACCTCTGTTATCACTGATAGACAGCAACAAAGATCAGAAGCAAAAGCACCAAAACAAATGAAATATTTAATATTAGAGATTATTCACTTTTTGCTCTTCTCTGAAGGCAAATAAGGCTGCAGAAATTCCTGTTACTAGTGATTTAGGTTCTCAACTTGTGACAATATATAAAAGCCCCTGACATTTGGATTAGTAAAACAGTACCTCCTAACAAACCGGGCTGGCACCACTTTGGACGAACACATGTCTATTCCTAAAAGACTGATATAAACACATAAAATTAAAAAAATATATATTTACTGAGGTTTTTTCTCTGATTTTTCTTTTAAAACAGATTCTAAGACATTGGTCTGTCAACAATGATGAAATTTGTAAGATAAATACTGAATAAATTCTAAAAGTCAGATTAAAAACTACACTATTGAATCAGCATGAAAATTCTGTACCTACTTACATTAAAACCCCCACAGTTTAGAACAAATAAAACTGTAGCCTTTACTGCCACTAAAATTCAAGTTATATAAAACTGTTAATCTCATCATTTAATGGCAGCCCCACACAAAACACACAGACCATTATTTCTATTGATAAAAGCACCTGTAACTGTCCCATGTATAAACAGGTCACTCAGCCCAGGTCCCTTCCCCCTGCCAGGGAGTGTTACCTTTGCTATGCAGGCAGGGCAGAACCAGTCCCCATCCGGGATGGTGCTGATCTTGGGTCTGTGGCAGTAGGTGTGACAGCCTTTATCACAGCCATCACACAGGAGCAGCAGTTCCTCATTATCTCCCTTTCGACAAATTTGGCAGTACTGTAATTCATGAAAAATGGTTTTAATTCCATTTTTAAACTTTGAAACACAGGAATAGTACCTAAATTACCCTTCTCCTCCAAACACAAAAATTCACTCTCAAAATTCCTTTCATTTTACCCCAGTCAGAATCTACTGATGATCACATCTGAAAAGGAATATATGCAGTATGTGAGGAACTGATCTAAAGGCCACATTTGGGAACACACTGGAAAAGCAATTCATTAAAAGACAGGTTTCCTACAGCACACAGAAGTATGAGCGCTTTTTGTAATTCATTAATGTCTGTGATAAGTAAAGGTATCTTAGACCTATCAAAACCCTCTGGCCCACACATATGATCTCAGAACTCTTCATTTATGCCCACACTGCATTTGTAAGTTGCTACTTAAAAAAGAAGATTTATATTTTACAATAGTATTTCCAAATAATTATCAGTAACGATCTTATCCAAAGGCTGCTGTGAACAAATTCAGTAAGGCAAAACAAATGATCCCATCACTTCCTAAAATTCACACTAACTTAAGAATATCTACAGGATTGTCAATTTTTTTACTGTGTGATTTTGCTACTCCCCTATACCTAGAAATTTGTTTCAGGAACTGGAAAGAACTCCAAATGTTTTCACCAAATACTTACGTTTACTGTGTAATTAAATGCCGAGAATATTTCAATCAAATTGAGAACGATACTTTTCTTTCTGGATAATAAATTACTGCATCTTGAAACGTTCAAATGCCTTTTCAGGTGCTCCTACCAAATTCATAAGCTTTTTGCACTGAAGATACAACTCTAAACTTATAGTTATATAAACTAAAGGATACAGCCTTACATTACAGTTTTTATTTCAATCATCCTTTAATTGTCCAGGTGTAATTAGAATCTGTATAGGACTGGCAGAAATTACAAAAATAGGAAGGAGACCACAAATGGAAGAATCACTTTTGGCACTCACTATAAGCACTGGCCATACCTGACCACATCATAATCACTATTTCTGTAGTAATAGTTTTGTTTTCAGAACTCTGAGGTTCAGTGGACCATGCAAATTTTGACACAGGCCCTCTCTCTGCATGCTTTTTCTGTATATGTAGTTATCACAGACTGACATGCTAAGTGTACAAGGAAACAGGTACTTTGGCCTGCCTGCTCACACACCAATTGTGTGCCCAATTTGTATGTTCCATGGTGAGAACTGTGCGTGCAAAGGAGCCACACGCTGGGAGCATCTCAGCTTTCTGAAAAATGAAGTCCTTAACTGGGGTATGTGATGTTGAACCTCCATAAAGCTTGTGTCATGGATTAGATCAGAAACACTCCATCAGACAGAGTACCTTCCATCAGATGGAGCCAGAAATGACTCTCTTTTACGCAGATGTCATCATCAGAGAATAATTACCATCTTAAAGTAACCAGTTACAAGGGCTTTTTACCTTAGCAAGTTCAGGATGCTGAATTTGGCAAGCAAGGGACAATCTTTTCCATTAGGCTTATTCATCTATGCCCAGTGTGCGGTTTAACCGTGTGAGGTTTCACGTGAAATAATAACAAATGCATTACTCCCCATGGTAACTAAAAGTGTCTAAAATGGGAAAATAGGATAACAGTGAAAGCAGTTTAGATACTTACAACTTTCATGATAGATTTTTCCCATGCTATTGATTTCTGTAACTGCTGAATGCACAGAGCTACCTGTGCAGCACTGCGTGCCTCTGACAATGCCCTTCTCCACACTCTCAGCCCTGGAGCAATATCCTCTTCAGTTCTGCATTGAGATACAGAGAAATTAAGTAGGTCACATGCGTGTTCGCTTATTTGAAATGTGGAACAATCATTATCACACTGAAAGCCAAGCAATGACAAAACGTACACAGCCAATAAGTATAAGGTTTAAGCAACTAAATTTCATGTAGTGCACAGACTGTGGCTACGTGCCTCAAAGCTTAGTCACAATCAGTTAAATATAAGATAACTTTGCAAGATTATCAACAAACGTAACAAAAAAAATCTTTACAAAGCACCATGCAGAATAACATGATCCATATGGATCACAGACATACAAGAAAGTACATAGATAACAGGCAATAAGAAAATAGGCTCCAATTAGCAAAGAAGCACAATAATTTTTCAAGTTAATCTCAATGACCTACCCGTCACCATCACCACTAATGGATGGTGCAGGAGCAGGGACAGTAACTGTGCCCACATTATCCAGTTTGATCTGAATGGTGGTACTTAAGGGGCTCTTCAGATACCTTCTCTCTATGTTCCGCTCCAAGTCAGCCAGCCTGGTTACAGCTATATCTAGAGGGTTGTCACTCCTCCGCTCTACAGAGCTGGCACTGCCTTCTCCGCCTCCAGCACAATCCCCATCGTGCTTCTTGTGCAATCTAGTAATTGACTTATGGTCACGATATACCAAGTCGTCTCTCTCTGATGCAGGTTCAGGACACAGCCAACCCTATGTCAATAGAAAGGTTTGTGCATTTATTGGGGGCCGTTAACTCAGTGTGTAAACAGAGGAACTGTCCTATGGAATCAAACTAAGTAACTGAAGCGCTGTTTCCAGTAGATCTTGGTTACTTGTAATCCATCTGTAGAGACAGTTTCCAAAATATCCAGAGAACTAAAATAATTAATCAAAAAAATACAAGCATTACCAGACTTTCTGAAGGGACCTTTATTTACACAACATTCTTACCCCCTTGTGAAGTATCCTGTTCTATTGGTGGAAACACCAGATCAGGTCTACCTGTCCAGCAGGCTCATGAAACAATGTATACACTGGTCACACAGAAATAACATCCACCTCACACCCAAACTAGATTCCAAACACTGCATCTGTACTATAACCAAATGTATGCAACTTGATAACCTTACACCCACCTTGGAAAAATTCCAAATTCCAGAGAATTCTTAACTCTGTCACACTCACAACACTCACATGTTCTCCATGACTCTGCAATACTCGAGCAGAGTATTATGATGTGCTTGTAGGTTTTTCTGAAAGTATTAACAGCAACAGTCACACAAACCAGGCAAAACTGTGACAAACCCCCTGAGAGTTAAGCAGTGTGTGCAATACAATCTGTGCATTTACAGGAGGTTAACAAAACATGCAGAGAACTGCACTGCGGGACAACACTCCAGGAAACGCCATTCTGAGCACCTTCAGTTGAAGACTGAATGGCAGTGTTTCAAACACAAATTTCCATGATACTGCTGCAGCGTATTTGTTTTATTTGCAGGCAATTAGGATGGAGTAAGAAGGCACTTACCACCAGCAAAAGGACTGTTACCTGCTTTAAATTCTTACCGCTTATTTTAAAGAGACATTTTACTAAAAGTTGGTTTTACCTTAACTTGTAAACTAGCTGATGCAACTCTCCTCTCTAGGTCTTCCACCTGCTGAAGAATAGTAAGATCCATCTCCATTGCTTGTTCTTCTACTGACCAGTTTTCCACAACATCCCGAGTTACCTGGTTATCTTCATTTTCATTGGTATCAATAATTGCAACTGTATTTGAGAATCACATTTTTATTATTTTAATTAGCATTATAACTTCTCTGGTAAATCCAAGCTGATTTACCCTCACTCAAGTCAAATGCTGAAGAACTGTTGTAGAAGTGTACTATTCTTAAAATACCTAGTATGGACAATAAATTCTGTACGCTTTCAAACGTGCAATTTAAAGGCTAGAAGGGAAGGAAAGGCAAGGCTGAGCTAGAGTGTTACCGAGATGGAAAGAGCTCACTAGAGCAATTTATATGCAATGGCACTTCTCCAATCCAAGGCTGGTGAAAATGCAACTACAGACAAGGAGACCTTTACCTTTTTTCTCCAGCCACTCTGTTCTAAACACATCTCAAAGAGCTCTAAGCAGTTGTCTGATGCCCCAATACCATGTGTAATATAAATATCAGCTACATACCATCCTTGTTTTTGATGCAGGCCAGAGTGATATAATCCATGTGTTTCTGTATTTGCTTTTGTAAGGCCTTTTCTCTTATTCCCCTGAGATGCAGCACTTTAAGCAAAGATTTTAGGTCCTCTGGATCAGTAATCCTCCACCACCCATACTGCATTTCTAAATCAAGATAAGCATACAAACACTTTGCAGGCATTTTTTTATGTGATCACACACAATCAGATTAGAAAATCAATACGAAAATTATTAAAAAGAAAATAAATTTTAACATCATAGTGGCATTGTAGAAATTATCCTTCACATAGTTCCATCTATTTTTGTATTAGACTTACCTTCAGGTATAGGCTTTGGGTTAGGATAATCTACTGGCTTGGCTACTTCAGCTGCTGTAGGAGGGGCAGAAGCAATTTTTTCAGTTTGTACTGCTGGTGATTCACTTTTACTTGCAGGAACACTAGATGCCAAGAACGAGTTACCATTCACTTCTGATAATCCCAACCCTGATCCAAGAGCAGGTAAAGGAGATGGAAATGGGACATTTGAAGTAAGAACGCCTGTAGGCCATCCACAAAACTGAAGACCCATTATAGGTAGTCCAGTCTTCATCTGCTACAGAGCACAAATACCATTATTATTGCCAAGAAACTTGAATTATGATGCTATTTGTCAAACAATAGTCAAAATATAAAGGAGGTCTTTACTCAGTACTTTGATTGGTTCCAGAAAAACTAACGTAACACTGGCGTGTAAATGCTTTCTATTAGGGCCCTGTTAATGCTAACAAAATAACAGCTTATAAAGGTAGGGTGTGGTGTGTCACACTTCTAAAAACTAATTTTTATTTACTTGCTTTCCATTTAATATCAGTGGCCAACAACCTAAAAGACAAATCACCTAAATACATGTACAAAATGTCATACATTGACTAACCTAATTTTACACATCTTAATCTAGTATTATACAACTTCTGTAGTTAGTTACCAACATTTAGAAACAGAAAAAAATAAAGAAATGAAGATATAATGATTGCACATCTGTGAAATTATGTGTCTAAACAGAAATCCTGCCCAAATAAGCACTGCAAATTCAAACTACTCCAAAGTGAGTTTGTTTACCTGCAGTGGTGACAGTGCAAAAGGACTTAATCCCATGGGACTCTGTGCAGAGGTGGAGCCCAGGAGAGGCGATGGCACGGGGGACGGGGACTTGGATGGTGGCTGTGACTGAGGGGTCAGGGGGGCTGCAGGGGCTGCCGTGTCCACCTGGGTCACCGAGGTGTCGTCGCAGGGCACCCGCGGTAACAGGCTGAACCACTGCCTGCTCTTCTCAGTCAGAGTCTTCAGCAACTGATCGCTGGGAATCAGTGCAGAACTGTAAAACTTCCCTGTCCCACTTGCATTAGGACTGAAAAGATTAGTAGAGTCAGACTTCTCCATGGAGCTTTGTGACACACTGGGCTGCAGACTGCAGAGAGAGGGTTTGGAGTTGCTCGGGTAAGACAATGTGCAGCCATTTGCTGCACTGCCATTAGGTTTTGGGGACATAATGTCAGATTCAGGTGGCATTTTTGCTACTTCTAACAGTTTGCTTAATTTTGAAAATGACCCAGGTTTTTGTAAAAACAAATTAGTGCTGTCCTTTTCTTTCAGATCTTCCTTTTGCTCACAGTGAGTTGCAGCTAAACAATGTAATTTTTCTTCTGTTTCAAATTCTTCTTTGATATGCATACTTTCTTCCTTTTTTAACTTCTCTTTTTCTTTAGCAATTTCTTCTAGACCTAAAATTGTACAAGAAACAGATTAAATATAATAGATAACTAATTAAATAATTTCAATCATCACAGTTAAATAAATTACTTCACTTTTGGCTCAACACATGCTAGATCCCCATGTCTTCGTTGTTGTTGCTGTTGTTAATGAAATCACTTCTCACTTCACAGAGGGAAACAAGTTTCCAGGCATACAGATTTAAACCCTGCTAAACACCTGGAGGAGAAATAACCCCAATGTAGATAACGTACTACAGGATTCACCTATCTGAAGCAGTTTACCAGGGCCAAGTCTTTGAAAGGAACCATTTTTTGCCAGCTTTCTTCCTGCAAGACTCTGTGTGCTTTATCAAAAAGCTCCTCTATTATCAAGAGGGTAGGTATAGTGTCTGCAGCCTTAAGCTTATTTTTGCAAGAAAGATAATTCATTAAACTCACAGCCAACTATGAAGTGGAGAACCAAAATTCCTGTTGTGAAATCAAATATTCCCCAAATACTGAAACACAATATTAAATATTTTACCTCTTTCAATAAAAATCATTAACAATTCTGACTGTAAAATAACGTCAACATTCTGGAAAGTTTAATACTCTTTCGAGAGCCACCCAACATGACTGGAACTCTCCACACAGCTAAGCAGACAATGTAACATCTAAGCAACCTGAAGTACGACAAGCAGAAGCTGATTGCAAAACCAGGTTTCTTCAAACATAGGAGGTACAAAAGATCTGAAGATCTACCTTTTATGAAAAGAAAAACATTTTTCTTTGCACTCCTAGTCTTTCTTAACCATTTCTCTTCTACTCTTATACTGACTGCCAGCTTAGACAAAGTCTTTAAAAGTCCAAAATGTGATGGAAAACTGTCAGCAAAAATCCAACATTCCAATTTATTAATTTATGTTCATCAGATATTGCAGTCGCAAATAAACAAAGGTCCTGCTTCTGGTTTGTGACCAGCACATCCACATTTCACTGCGAGAAAATGATTTTCCCATTTTTGCAGACACCTACTATATCTTCAAGCACAAAAGTGTCTGTGTACTTGCAGAAAATCTAACAACTGAAGATGAAAACAATTTTCTGCATTCTACAGTTTTCACACGTAGAGTTCACTGCCATAGGGGAACATGAAATAGTTCAGAAAGAGTCAAGACCTGAAAACTTCCAAAATAACGATCCTCATTTTGAAAGGTATTAACTGATCTTTCATCACCAAAAAGAGACATCAGAGACAACCACATGAGTGGAGAGGTCTATTGACAGCAGCTTGTCGAGCATCTGGTTGAGGGTGAAGATAAAACCAGTGCCTCTGAGACGGGCAGCATGTCTTGGTCTGGTGTACCTTTGTGTGCCATCACTCCTTTATGGCTCTTACCTTCACCACTTTCCATGCCTTCCACAAAAATTCCCCCACACTGGGGCAGAATCCAGTACCGGCGCCTGTAACGGTCCTGACCAAACATCATCGAACGCAAACAGTGTGAAGCTTCAAATAACTTCTTTCTGTACTGGCTTTGTTGCTGTTTTAAAAAAAAGAAAGCATTATAATTCAGTGGGGGTGGGGAACCTCATTGTAACAGACAACATCTCCTGGCTACCAGACTGAACAGAAGTTCAAGGGTCACACGAGGAGGCTCTCAGAGATTCGGAGCAGGGGGGTGTCTCTGTGTCTCTGATACTCCACTCACAACTGCTGCCTTCATGACTTTATTTACAGAGCTCCCTTTAAAAAAATCAATTAAATCACTTCCTCGTTCAGCCTAGAAACACACTGTGATGATAGATCTTGTCTTTTTATCTCTGACTCTCAAAAAGCAATGGAACAATTTCGTTGCACAAGAACAGCTGAGATCCTATCGAACATACAGCATCAGCAAACAGTGAACAGAGCCCTGAAGACACCTGATAGTGCAGCTCCTGGTGGGAAACCAATGGGATATTTTAACTGTTTATGAAGGAATGAGAACAACAAGGCACAGAAATAAATTCTTCAATCATAACACAGTTCTCTGAGGGGGGCCAGCAAGAACTTCAGTTTATTTATTCAATTCTTGCTCTACTAAATTGGCACTGCTGGAAGTCAGGTGGAATTCTGGACAACTAATCTATTGTGATTCGGAACATGAGAGAAACCAAAATACAAAGTCTTAAATGACAAGTTTTCTAATACAAAGAATAAAAACGTGTGCCATGAGTACCCTATCTACAGCACTGTACTGTTCTCATTTACACTTCTCTTCCTATTCCATTGCTGCTTCTTTCAAAATGTCAAGCCCAGACATCTCTGTCTCGGGCTTGAAGCTCCAGAAATCAGCCATGGAAAGGAAGGCATGAGAACCACAATCCATCGTACAATAGAAGCACTGCTTCACGTACACAAAATTTGTCGTTGCAAGGATCAACAGACAGAAGTAAATCAATTAGGTCTGGATAAAAATAACATTACTTTTTATTTTCAGAATTGCAAATATATTAACAACTATTATTATTAACTGTCTTCTGAGTGACATCCACTTCCTGCCACCAGACTAAACTTGCAATTCTGGTGTCTGAACAGTAGCATCATTCATATTTTCACAAAACAAAAGCTGATCCTTATTTCAATTTGTATTAATTTGGAGCATTGAAAATGATGGTAAACATTTTAACTCATGACATCCAGTGATCAAATTTGTAGTATAACAAAAACAAATGATCTCTCACCTTTGTCAGTTTTTCAATCTGCTTCTCTAGTTCTTCAACACTTGCTGTCTGGTCCCCATCATCCTATAATCACCAAATATACTGTCACACCAAATTTATTTTGTAATACAAGCATACTACTATGTCTTACCATTATTACAGTAAAAAGATGTAACAGAAAATGAGAGGCAAATACTAAGGAAAAAATAAAGTTCAAATTGTGTGCTTGTTCAATGTATTTGACTAGTATTTTCCTAACTGAAAAAAGGATACACCTTTAATCTTTTCCAAACATCCTAGATGCGTAGGAAGGAGAAGGCTCATGGCCAAATATTTGCTGAAAACATTCTTTTACTGGAAGAAATAATTCAGTTTGTGCATGAACACTCAACACTATAAAATTTAATCTTAGTTTCTATGAAGCTTTTTTGATATTCAAATTAATTTTAAGAGGTTTTCATGCATAAAATAACGGATCTCTTAAAGTCTTACTAAGAAGTGTTTGGTAAGTCCGCATTTGCATTTTATTTCAACGTCTACATGAAACTGTAGAGCCACTTTAAATTACAACTGCTATAAAAGTTACAGCACCGACCCTGTTGATTTTTGAAGAGGAATGCACCCATGATTAAGTCTATAGTTGCCTTCTTCTTGACAGTTTAAAAATGGGAGTCTTTTCCATAAAGAGAGTTTCAATTTAGTTCAAGAAAGTCTTTCTTGATAACAGTAAGTTTCCAAAAGAATACAACCAAAATCATCCACACCCTAAGATACAGGCCTTGTATTTCTCGGTACCAGAATGAAGCCTCCTGAAATACCACAGAGAGCACAAATGCAATGAAACTTCTGCTAGATCAGAAAATTAATTTCTCTACAGAGTTACAGGAATTTTGCCTATGAAATGCCCAGTGCACCAAAACAGGAGATTGTACAAGAGGGAAAAGGATTAAGGGAGAGAATGATTTGAGATCAGAAATCTAAATAAGACTTATTTTTAATTCTGAATTACTTGTAAGAACCTTATGCTATTCCTCTAAGGTATTCTCTTAAATTCACACACATTCCAGTACTTGAAATAAATCGAGAACAACAGCACAAAGGGCTGTTCCTACCCTTGAAATTAGCTGGGTTTCTAATAAAGGGCATTTGCAAAGATCTGAGTTAATATGTTGGATTCATGCATTGTTCAAGCAGTCTTAAAAACTGACTTTGAACCTTGCACAAACGGATCGTTTTCAGGCAAACAGTGCAACACCCTGTGCACTAAAATACAGTATTTGGTATTGCTTGTGTCTTGTATCAGGTTCCATACAGGGGAAGCCTGGGCATTTCTATTAAAAATCAGCTCAACAAGCTAAAACCATTTCAGGGATCCTTCCTGTATTGCATCTGATACTGACCAGCAAAATTTATCATCCTGTGATCAAACACAGCCGAGCAGTGACTACCCTGGATTTGCAAAAAGAATACACAGCAAGGTCACAGTCAGGCTTTATAATAGAGAATGTTGAATGTAACTTGACACTTCTATTTATTAGTTAACAAAATAATTGAAACTAATAAAAATTTAAAAACGTTAGAGGTAAGTTATTCTTCCCTCCTTTATATTGCAACATTTTGGGGAAGCAGTGCCATATTACAGAGAAACAGAAGGAAAACAAGTTTTAACTTATTAGTAAATTTGGTTTCACTTGAAATCCCCCACCTCATCCTCACAAACATCTGCCTTCTTTCCTTTTTTCTCATCCTTGTCCTCTTCATCCTCATCCTCCTCATCTGCCTGGTCCTCGCTGTCCTCCTCGTCGTCGTCGTCATCGTCGCTGTCGCCCTTCCGGCGGCGCTTGCGGCCGGGCTGGGGGGGCTCCAGGGAATGCGGCTCCTCGCCCCCCTCGCCGCCCCCCGCGGCCTCGCGCTTCCCCGTCTTCTTGGCGTGGATGATCCTGAGCCTGGGAACACACAAGGGGGGAAACTATGGACCGTGTCTGGAGCATAAACATTCCTCTCTTCCTCTGCGACTGAGAGAAAATCAGACAGTTTAGACTTAAATTAGAGCTTCTGTTCTAATATGAGATTATATTTTCTCAGTATTTATTGTCATTAGTCAACAAGAAAAACTGAGGTTATAAAACCCCTTAAGACTCTTAATTCCGTTCTGAATGGACTTTGTTTCTCCCAGGTGAATTTTACTGCATAACTCTTTAGAAGAAATGAAACACGGGAGGGATTTTGAGAAGTCAGAAAAGACGATTAGAAGAAAGAACAATTTCAACTTATCTTTTATTTACTGCATCTAAGGATATGATGATAAAATACCTGTGTCTGAGGGAGGAGGGAAAGGCAAAAATCCTCAGTTGGAAGTGTGAAATTATATTTGCACGGAAACAGCAAAGTTAGCTTAATTTTTTTTCTTTTATTTCCTCCCCCCACAATTTTAATAATTTTTTTATATTATTTTAGTCCTTTGGCTGATGTTTTTATTCTAGGATATATACTTTTTTTCCCCTGGAAATCTTAGCTCCCTCAACTTATCAGCAGATTACTCAAACTGTCATTTTTCCTTTTATGAAAGAAAAGGGAAACTTACATACCAGTAATTATGGTTGTAGTAGACCTTCTTCTTCTACAAAACCCCTATAAGACAAGATTCCACACAGCAAAAATTACAGTTCCACCTCTCAGGGAGCTAGCAGGCAAACATGCTGAACCACAGGAGGTATAAATAGCCAGGCCAAACCAGTCACTTATAACGCAGTCCAAAAATGCAACTGATTTAGAAGAGATTCATAAACATGTAGGAAAGACAAAGATTTTGTAAGAGATGACTGGAAGAAGGTAGGATGGGAAAAGTAGGATGGTAACGACAAACACAATTACCAGGATGTAATTTTTCCTTGTCGTACTCCTCTCTCTTCCCATCCTACAGAACAATATTCCATACAGCAAGTGGCTACAGGTCCGATGAGTGCAGCCCAAGCACTGGCTCCGGGACACTCTGACAAAGGGATCAGCCCTGGAAAATGCTGCTGGACAGAGCCAGGACCCAACAGCACAGCCTGGGACGAAGGTGCCGCCGTTCGACTGGGAGCAGCGCGTTTTAGAAAAAAGACTGTTAGGCAAGAAATCATCAAGGGGAAGTGAAAACTGCTGAGCTTTGTTTTTTTGGTGTGGTTTTGTTGTTGGTTTGGGTTTGGGTTAATCCACTGGAGAATTTAGAAAGTTTTATGCTTTTATTTTTCCAAAACAAATGGATGTTTACCTATTTCAGCAATTCAAAATACTTTTTGATAAAAAAAATTTCTCAAGCCTCTCAGTGAACTTGGAAGCAAGTAACATTTTCAGGTTTTGTGCAAACAGCCTTAGTGCCATTGAGTATCGATACTACCCACGCTCTGAATTACATATTTTTGAAAAAAAATTTCCCTTTTATAAGGATAACTTCAAGCCATCAAATCCTCTTCACGTGGACTAGAAATTCCTGCCTATACACAGGAATTAACTATCACAGTCACTAGTCAATGAGTGGATTGACTGCTGCATGACTGCATGATTTCAGAGACAATTTAGACTAAGATAATCTTGAAGACAATTCAGTAATAAAGCTGGCAAGTGGAAGTTCAATGACCAGCAAACACCTTTTTCATATACCTAAAAGAAATGAGAAGAATCAATAAAAGGCTACTTTTGTTGACAGCAAAAATGGAGATGTAATGCTGTCGAGCACTAAAGGAAGCTTTGCACAACACTGCAAATTATCAAGGATGAAAACAAACCAAAGATGTTCCCTTTTGACAGCACCACAAGTGTACGAAGGCAGCAGTCTGTATCCAAAGTAGCATAGAGGCAGAAACCAACGACATGGCTTTTAAAATGTTCAGGTATTTCAAGAAGCAGCATAATTTTCCTGCTGCTACCTACACATATGGCTCACTGAGAGAAGAAAACCTTCACTCACAAAACTGTCCTGGCTTTCTCATTTACAGGTATGGACCAAAACCACACCTGCAGCTGCTGAGAGAATCATAAAGTCTACTGGACCATAAAAAGAGTGGATGGCCCATATAAGAACCAGATGTGTGACTTAAGCCTGCTCTAATCTCATCTATAATGTTTACTAGATCATATAAGGAAAATTCATCTTCTGACTTAATTTTCATGCCTTCCTCCTAGTTTTTGCACATCAGTATTAGGTAGTACCAAGGCAAAGAAATTCTTAACATCATACTTATAACATGCTTCACCTTGGGTCTCAAAAAATGAAAGCTTCACAAATCAGCATTAGCACCTCCTACGCAAACTCAGGGTGTAATTTCTCCCCTTTGTGACTGCTTTTCATATACCACTATCATTTACAGTTGAGATGGCTTCATTCAACAGAACTTAACTTACACAGAGCATGCCATAATACTGGTGTGTTAAAAAGAACACTGTTGCAGTGAAAAATTTGGGTTGCATACTTCAAGTCCTGTAAAAACAACCAGATATCATGTGATTCTTCAAGTGGCTATACTTCAATTTTTTTCCATTTTATATTGATCAAGCTACAAAAGAGATGCCAAAGAGAAGACACGTAATGGAAAAGGAGATACTGAGACTGATTATCTAGTTAAAAAAATCACCAAACCACCTCAGGTGAGACAGCCTTTTGACCACAGCTGTCATATAGAAAGCACAAAGAAAGATGAACTGATTGTATGAGACGGGTGCCTTTACAAAAATGGTGATTAGTATCAAGATTCACATCGAAATGTAACAGAGAAGGAATTAGATGCAATCTGTCATTGACCATCAGCTAAGCAGAAACTGTCCAGGCAGCTCAGAATTCAATTTCCAACCATACTTATCAAGATCCTAGGGGGAAGGAGAAGAGGAGGGACGGCAGCAAGGGGGAAAAAGGAGCATCCCTTAAAATAAAATATAATTCCTTTTTCCAATTTGGGATTTTAATTTTGCTTTTTTGTATCTTTCAAGGCACAGGCTTTTATATTTTATTTTTGCCCCCCTTCCCAGCTGAGAAGCTTATTTGATTACAAGTGAAAACACAGGCACAAAAAAATCACTCAGTGAAAATATCTGATACAGGCAGAATCTCTTCTCATCCCACTTGGATACACCTCCAGCCAGCCTTCACTACAGCAAACAGTGGCAAGCCAGGCTGAGATCAAATAAACCCATTCCTCAGCATCCATTATCCATCCACTCCACACTTCCCACACAATGGGATGTACTGAGGAGCTCCTAAAGGTCTGAGGGCAGGTGAAAAGAGGCCACAGTTGCTGATCGCACTGCGAGTGGTCAAGAAACCAGGTATTCCCATGCAAAACTGTTTGGGACTGGGATGCTTAAAAATTAGACTGAGATGTGAATGGATGGGGAAGGTACCATGTAAGAATGAAGTCTGGAAGCAGAAAAAAAGACCAAAAAGAGGACTGAAATGTACAGATTTCTTTTCAGAGAAGCCCCAGAACAGTTGTAAGAGTTTATGAAAAACACCAACTGACATAATAAAGAAGAGAACATTGTTTAAATTGATCAAAGGTGGCTCTTCTAAAAAGTTTCTTAGAGTTCATCAGAAAAACAGTGGAAAATCCAAAAATTTTGAACCAAGGACGAGAGAGATGAATCAAGCCCAGTGAATTCAAAGCAGAAGAGCAACATTTCCAAGCTCTCCTGCGATACTTACGCTCAAAAATAGGGTCAGCACTACTGGAATCTGAAATCCACACAGGAGGGGAGAAAATAAGAAATGGAGAAATGATTGTAGCAAGGAAGAGGGGCTTGGGACTTCAGGGTATTATGCCCACTATTTGAAAGGGAAGAAATGAGAGATTGTAAGGAAAAGAGAAAATCCTACATCTACAAGTACTTACAGTTTGATGGAGGGAGAGAAAGACTAAGCAGGCCGTAAGAAGACAAGGACAGGGAAGGGTCCCATTAAACTAATGGTAAGTTGGCTACATCAGAACTTCAAAAACAGTTTTTAAACTATATCCCATAGAAGGGATACAGATGAAGAAAGGAAAAAGGTATTTGGATTATCCTAAAAGATAAATTACATTAAGCCTGTGCAGACTGGGATCTGCACTATCAGTAGAGAATTTCTTTTTGTTGGTCTAATTTTTTCCTCTACCTCCCTCTTGTCCTTCTTCTTTACTTCTTTCCTTCTTCCTTCTGAGATACATTAAAGGGAAAAAAGGGAGACATAAGATTAGAAACAAAAGTACCTAAAGCAAGGACTAAGAAAGGATTTATTGTTCCTAGCAAGAGGTAAAGATGACAAAGAAAAAAAAAAGTAGAGTCTGGCTATGCATTTTTACCCCCTGTGATTCATTAACTTTATGCCGTCCAGCTTCCTGGGAGTTGGAGCCGTGTGCTTGCTGTATGGAATTTTGTCTTGTAGGATGGGAGAACAGTGAATATGAACTGATAACCCTTCAAAAGTTCCAATTTTACCTTCAATAAAAATATATAAAATATCTCAAAGTTTGCATACTACATCTGATCCCTAGCTATAGGGAGCAACGCAACACTGACAGATGGGAAACACTAAGAAAACATAAATTAGCAAAACTTAATTGGCAACTGTTGTAGGAAAATCATGTCATCTTAAAACACTTTTCAGAATGAACAGTGGGAATTATGGTAGGTCCAAATAAACTTTGAAAACGTCAATAGCAATTTTACAGTTCCTTTAATATTCCAATTAAAAACTTTTTACTTCGTTCCAAAAAATTCAAAATGGACTTGACTTTGCTCCAGTTCTGAGGGACACTAACCCTCTGAATCTCATGCATCTTTAACAGACTGTAAAAGACTGGTGTTGCACCATTCTAAATCCACATCTATATTAATTAAGTAGTTTGGTTACTAATTTCTTGGTAAACCTGTAACTGCATCAGCTAATTATGTTCTCAGAAGCAATTCCCCATGTAGCACCATATCTGAACAAAGGCAAAAAAGCAATATATTGTAATATTTAAGGAAACAAAACTTACTTCCGAAGTTTGCCTTCAACCATCCATTTATCTCTCCTTAAGTTTGACATATAATCAATGTTTTTATCAATTTCACTGTCAAAGACAAAATAATCCATTAACTGCGAACGTACACATTTTTTTCTGACATTCATTTATGTATAGACACTTTGCCTCGAAAAACTATCTTGGAGAAAAAACTGTCTTGGTTAAAATTCAAAAGAAATCATTTTAAAGCTAGCAAATGTCAATACCCGGAACACTGATGCAGCTGTACCTATGTCAGACTTTAGCTACAGTATCACCTCAGCTTCCTTTCCAGAAGAAGCACAGTCATTCAAAACAGCTGACATTTCCTTCCACAGCTCTAATTCAGCACCAAGTCTCCAGATGTCTTTGCCACAAAGCAGCTATCCCTGTGCTGAAAAAACAGTTACCAGTGGTACATCCAAGGTATTCTGCCCAGGACCCCTGGAATCTACAAACCAACATTCACTTTTCACTGCAGAAACTGAGGAACCAAAACACAGGCTTCAGTCCAGCCACCGTCTGCAAGCCCGCTCCCAACACATCCCAGCCTCAGCAATTCAGCAGATTATAGTTGTTTCTATAATCAAAATACAGAAACTCCAGTTCTGAGTGATCGTTTCTACAAACAGGACTTAACAGTCACCTGCAACAAGAGGAAGTTTCTTACTACGATGAATTTGAATGATACACATGAACTCTCTTGCACAGCTCATGCACAGTACTTGCACTGGCCACTCCTGCTAGTTTTCAACTTTGGAAAACCTGAAGTATCTCTTCCATTCTTGCCTTACACAGCCCTGATTCGCTTTGGCAGCACCATGTACCAAACCCACAGAACTCACCAGGAAACAAAGCAGCACTCAGTGAGGTGATAAAAGACTTTACCACAGTAAGTCAGTCTGTGGGAGAACAGGCATCCTAGAGACTGGCATTTCGTAACTTTTACTGCACGTTGTTGGGTTTTGACAAGTTGTTGAACACAGGGGGGTTTAAAATTATGAAATGCAGTGCACACCTTTCTTGGATTACTACATCAAGTTTGCCACCTCACCTTATAACCCCAATTAAAGCATTTAGACAAGACATGTCTTGAAAAACAAAAGGAAAAAAGAATACTGCAGAAGATTTGAACAACTTTTCTAAATTATTCGCTGGACTACCTAGCACATTGCTTTGTAATCAACCTCATATTTTACTCCAAAAATGGCTGGAGAAATTTTGGTGCAAGCTTTGGAAACAAAATTATGGACCAAACATGGAGTTCTATTTCAAACAAAGTTGTATTCTTCTGTCATATCAGAAGTAAATAAAGGTAAGAAGCAGTAATTCGACCAATTTCAGCTTTCATTATAAGAATGTCAATAGCCCTACTATAACAGAACAGTGTATTCACAGTATTTCTGAGCTACAACATTTTTATAATTTAATTTTTACACACCTATTTAGGAAAAATCTTACCTTACTACACTTTTGCTGCACGCTAGCTCATTGACCAGAAAAGCAAGTACTGATGCTTTCTGAGCTGGCGTGTGTGCCTGGAAAGCTTTTGTCTTCAAGCTCTCTGTCAGCTCCGTTTGCCCACAGTGAGCCTCCATGAATATCTGCAGAATCTCAGACACATTGTCTCGATTGATACCAACACTCAGTAAGTGTTCCCCAAGAATAGTTTTAGCCTAAAAAGGATAAAGACATTTCAAACAATTATGTTTTAAAATATTATTTTCCTTTGCAGGCCGTATTATTGTTTTTAGAAGAGGGGGGTGGGTTCATTTGCATTTTTACATAAGGACTTTTAAACATGATTATTCTTGAAAACTATTCAAATGTAAATCTTAAATACAGTAAAAAAATTATTATGTCTTCACCCCTAAGTTTTTAAGAACAGAGATAATATTAATAATAATTAAATAATTAAATTAAATGGATGAATTAGAAACTGATGAATACTGTTTTGTACAATGATGCTGTGTAGACTTCTGGAGTGGAAGAGAGATGTACTGGCTTGAAAAAGAAGGTCAGTAAGAAAAGAAAATTATGAATGAATTGGAGTTTTGAGGAAGTCACCTACACAGCAGACTTTAGAGAAAGAAACAGCAAGATTCACTGAGAATAGAACATGAGGGTAAGAACGAAAAGGGGTGGGGGGAAAGGAGTTAATACACGTAGCCTCAGATGTGACAGTGCCCTACAAAAGGTCCAAATAAAAATGGGACGTGTGTGTGTAGAGAAAACGCCCAGAAATATATGAGTTCTGGAAAATCGGAAGGCTGACAGGGCACAGAAAGTCTTGGAGTAACATTAGAACAGTAACATCAAAGAAAAGAAATAGGAAAGTGAATGGAAATCCAAATCAGAGAGGTGTCACAGAGGCACTAGGAAGAATACATTCGTATATACAGGGTGTTTCCTATGGATTTTTTTTCCTTCTTTTTTTTTTTTTTTACCTTGTATCCTGTACCAAGTCCTGGGTCACACACAGCTGCAGAGACAAGCTTCACAACCAAGTCCTGTACTTCTCCCATGCTGTCCCCTATGTTGAGCAAACCCTCCTGAAGGACACTCAGGGAGGGGACATCCACGCTCACATCAAAGCCAAGAACTTTCCCAAAGTTTCGCAGGAACTGCACCACCATGAGACAATCTGAGAATGTGCTTCCATCGAGGACGAGGCCGGGGATGCGAGGCAGCTCTGGGAAAGGCTGGAAAGCAACAAAACCCAGTGCAGCTTCAGCAGTATATTTCGAAAGAACCCTTTTTTGATACCAGCTAAGGAAATGGGCTGATACTTCCTTATGACCTCCAGCATGCCAATGCTGGAAGATAAAGGCTACCGGGAACCTGCACTCCCCAGCCATTCCATGCTGAAACACATCGACCTTTTCACAGTCCAGGAGGCGAGAGATTAAGATGTACTTCCTTTTTGGTCAGGATATGCTACTAGGATTTATGCTGAGCCAAATTACTGTAAAAGGTGGTGTAAAAATATTTAGGGGGTAAAGAGAAGGGATTTCTCTGACACAGAGAGGCTTGGAACCTGAGCTTTGTCAAGGACAAGAACTAAAACCACAGAAGACTGTAAGAGTAATTTTTTTTGAGCAACAGCTTATAAGAGTTGTCTAGATGACTACCTAGTGTCTGTGTACTGAGACATGATGCATATTCCTGATGTAAAAATAACTCAGAGTAAAGAATTTTTTTGAAGCAATCATGCAAGTGCTTTTTGGGAAGCAGGCTGCTTTTAAACAAAAAGTTTTTCATTAACTAAACATGTGCCACTGAAGTGTTCTAATATCTTGTATTTGTATATATTTCAAATAGTTCTCTAATTAGCTGGATCAAAACTTGAATGCTTTGAGTGTGGCTGCAAGAAAAAAGTTATTGTCACAATGATAAAATACACAAATAAAAAGCAAGAAAATAAGTTTATGTTGCTGTGATTACCTTCTGGTCTGCTAAGCACATATCTTCATTAGGCTTCTTTAGCTCCTTTGCCATTTCTAATTCCAATCTTCGCTGTTCCAGCTTACGTTCTTTATTTAATCTTTTTTCATCACGTTTCTCTTGCTTTAACCGCTCTTTTTCCTTAAGCAGAATTAAAAGGGCAGAAAATAAACCTTACATATTAAACTTACAAAGGAACAACCTACAAATTTAAAAAGCACTACTTATGTAACCTTAGTAATTACCACAGCAATTAAGGAACTTGCATTAAAGTAAAGGGACAAGTGAACAACACATGGTTTAAAAATTCCCATAATACACAAACTGGATATGAACAGCTTATAAAACACAACAGATCTTTTCAAACAGGTAGATTCTGGGCTTGAATTACCATGTACTTCACATGCAATCTGAAAACTGAACGGCCCTTTATGTCTCATTTACACAACAAGAACACGGGGATCGTCAAGTGAAAAGTCAAGCTTTTATTACTTGTCTCCCCCAATGCCCTCTCCAGAGATGTCCCACACATTACTGCGCTCCCTCTGTCACTCTAACCCGCCAAGACTGACTCTGAACTTGGAGCTCCAATGGCCTTTCCTATCCCTGGCTCCAGGGGTTCTGCAGCCCCGTGCCCAGCACCAATCCACTGTCCTGACAACACAATTCCCTACACACCTCTGTGCAACCAATATCAAGCGCAGAATGTATGGAATCTGCATCTGTCGATGCTCCTCTTTGGAGCACAGGACCGAGTACGTACCCACAAACACACAGGGGTGTGTGGGAGTCATGACTGAAGAATCTGCTCCAGCGGTGAAGACACCGTATGTGCTTTCCACCTGGGGGCACGGAAGGGCTGAAGAACCAAGCCAAGCTGCTTCCCGTTACTCGGAACCACTCTCCACTATTCTGTCAGATTAGGAGGTCACTCTGGTCTCTTCCATTTACCACCACCCTGTTTTGCACAGATCAGAGTGTGGGCAATCCTAAGTCAGGGCTGGGCCACATTTGCAGATCGTTATGAACCACTGCCTCCGCTGTGGAGTTCTGGCAGGCCCCACGACTTCTGATTCATTCTGTTGATTCTACACTGAGTATTACTAGAGCACTGGTGACTCCTGTGGATAAGCACTGTGACTGCACAGAGATCAGGACCTCTACTACTACAGTCTTTGGTGGATTTTATGCAAGATTGAGTTTCTCATTGGACACAAAGAACATGTTTGGACCAGTAAATTAACACTGGCAGAAAAAAGCAGTGACATACAGAACTCCCCATCTGCCCAACTGCTTCCTGCTCTGCAGCTGTGCAAGCACCCTCTGTATTGCCAACAACAGGCCTCGTATCTGTGGTGAGCTCATAAGGGACATCCCGTGTAGAAATTCACAATACACTAAAGCAGCACACAAAATCCAAAACTTTATTTTAAAATGGAAAATACTCCCTGGCTTGTTTTTTTAAATTGTTTATTGCCTTTTATCTTAAACTATGTCAAGGTCTCAAAGCCGACTGGCATTTCCTACAACTTGTTTTTGCCAATTAGAAACACTCCAAGCCTGAAGAAAACAAGAAGTGTACATATGGATATTTATGTGGCAACACAGTAATTTGCAGTTATGATTAAAAATGCAAACTTTAACCACTATTCTGTTTCTACTAGAGCAAGAATACAGTTACAGCACTGGATCAGACTAAACAATCATGTAGCCTGGCATCCTGATTTCCAACAGTGGGATGGGTGCTTAGGGCACCATTTTCCTCTATGTCCTTGCACTGAAGTATTAGTCAATATTTCTTGGTTTTGGTCAGCCACTTTTATTTAAGTTTGTGAATACATCCAAGAGAAAAGTTTTAAAACTTCTTTGACAACTAGTTGCTATAATTACAGTTATTTTACTTCAATATCTTAGTTATCTGTACTTTATTTATAAAAGTCTCAGGATACAGAGATTAAAATAAAAGTCTCACGATATAGAAAAATACATAAAACCAAAAAATAAGTTAGCAATTATGTCCTTTTGTATTTTACTTATGTTTCCTCTCAAAAACATCCAGAACTCTCAAAACTGGGCAATCTGTGCCAGTATTCAACCATCACCCTCCAAGTAGAACAGTTTTTCTTAAGTTTGAACAGAATTTCCTGTATTTCAATTTGTGCCTATTACTTCTTCTCCTACCTCTGCCATGTATACAAATGAAACTACCCACACGTACATCAAAGACACTGCTCTTCTACAGATAACTAGAGAATGAAACCACGAAAACCTCAAGCTTTCTGAGGTTAATACTCACTTCTGCTTTTTTACGTGCTTCCATGGCTTTCATAAGCATCATATGTTGTCTTCTCCGTTCGCGTTCCTATTGAAGCAGGTAATATTAGAACGAAACTAATCCACATTTTCAAATCAGTAAAAAAGCTGAATAACAAATTTAGCATTAATAGACAAGTCACAGTAAATACTAAATATAGGACAAGAATGGCCAAGTCTGTGCATGTTTTAGTTCAGGTTTAGAAAGCAAATACAAGAACAATCAAAAGCAAAAAGGTAAAGCAATGAACATGGAGACAGTGTAAAAAAGAAGCATACAGGTTTACTTATGGTCAGTTGTGATGCTCCTTCATAAGCTGGCAGAACAAAAAGCATAATGGTTGGCTGGAACAGGTCAGTTACCTTACATCTGCTATGATGGAACTTGCAATTTACTTCTTCAATAGCCAATTCAGCAGAAATTTTATACTGGTCTTTCTCAAACATTGCAAATACTAACATTTTTGTAACCAAGCAACAAATTAACATTCTCAGCTCTAGATCAGTTTTAATCAAGCCAGTGGTGGTGCACATACGTACACAACAACACTTGGTTTACTGATGCCTGTCCCTCAATAAATTATGGCAGTAATTTCAAATGCATTAAGGAGCACTGTTCTAGGGCATTAAGTATGGGAGCTTCGCCTTGAAAGCTGCAGAGTAAATCCTGGCCCCAGCAAAGGCTATGGGAATTTTACCATCTGATTGGGTGAGGCCAGGATTACATTCTAATGTTTCACTGTATAGTTGTAACAGCATGAATTTACCACCGGCTGAAAGTTAATTTTCTCAGTATCTTACAAACTTAGGGAAGACATCATCCTGGATTCTAAAACAGGTTAATTCAAATTGTATTTAAAATATCTGGATTCATTCCCAGTGAATGGGACAAGGCTTGCAAAAATTATACAAGTGACTATCTATTAATTTTGCATTAATCCCTGATTTTATATAGTAGTCAAATTTCTACTAGGACATCAGTAACATAGATCTCTGGTTTAAAACCTCACTTAGTTATTGCCATGTTCAATTTATACACATGTTCAACACATGTCCTTTTTTTTCCTGAACAGACAAGACAAGCAGATGTATGCAATGCACTGTGCTGTAAAGCCATGCAGCAGTATGTAATATGACAGCAGCCAGTGCTACATTTTATGCATTGCTATGACAACCATATCACAACCAAATCACAATGCGGTGTTAGATGTACAAAAATAAACATACCCATACCATATCTAGTCTATGCCTCTCCAACTCCTGGTAGAAAGAGTTGGCACAACATTATGAAACAGAAATCACAAAGTCATAAAACCACTTTATAATCCCCCAGAAGACCCCAATACCAAAGCAAAGCAACAAATCATAAGGCGAAAGAAAATCTGTGCAGGAATCAAACCCAGAATTTTAAAACGGCTTATTTTGAAGATTCCACCCCACCCCCATATAGCTTAAAGTAGTAGCTCACAATTGTCATTCAGTCTGTCTGGTCAACTGAACATATACCAACCTGGTGCTTCAGAAGAACAGCCTGCTGCCTTCGCATCTCCTTCTCCTTAAAAAAGCATATTGAAAATATCTATTAAAATTTACTGACCAAATTGCACAGTTTTGCCACACAAAAACAGCACATCTGAGTTGAATTCTAACTTCCCTGCCCCCATGAGCTGAGCACAGTGTACGCGACAGGAAGTCTGGTGAGCTGGGAGGTCCATGTGAGAACGCACCGAGAATGCCAAAGCAGCCATGCAAGTACCTATATGCACCATATTTGCCAGTATTTGTAAGAGTTCTGCAGTCTTGTATGCATACAACCTAGAAGAGACTAGGCTTGCTGAGAAACAATAAAGTTTTTTGATACAGCGTGCTTAAAGAATACTGTGAATAATATTACTGAACGGGCATTCTGTTGTGCAAACCAGGCGTCATGTAAGCAAAACTCAGGGTAATGGCACACAAAAAAGTACCGTCTCTATATATTCACACATGTGTATGTCACACATACACAAACTCCTCCGCACATGCTTCATGCAATTATATAACCACATGTACATGTTATCGTGTGCTGTCTATGTACAGTTTCCTTAGCCATGAATATTCTCCCAAATTTACTGCTTTTTATACATCAACATACATTATGCACAATAACACAGTTCTTGTTTCTGGAGCTCCTCCAAACTAACCTTTATTCGTTTTTCGGCCTCCAATAATTTGGCATTTGCTGCTTCTTCCTTCTTTTTCTTTTTTGCCTGTGCATGCAAAACAGGTCACACAACAGCACCATCACAAGTCGAGAACAATATGACTAGAAATAAAGTTATGTGCCTTTAAAAGTTAAAAAACATCATCACTTATTGTGTACATTACAACAGATCTCTTCCTCAATGCAGCTTTCACGATGAACCAACTCCCAATCCACTTACTTCTTAAAAATTAAGCCAGAATTTCAAGTCCTACTCAAAATTGCTTCATCTGGCTATTATAAGAAAGTAAGTACACACAGAAACAACATAAACGGCAATGAGTTACAACTAATTTTTCCATCAATGAAGACTTGAAAACTAGCAATCTATCTTTGCTAGTACACTAGCAAACCCATTCCATGTATCAGTATATTCTAGCACATATACAGACACAGTATTTTAAATCCACTGCACTACATCCAGAGCAGACCATTATACTGTTTGAACATCCTGCTACTGCAAACTTGTTCTCTAATAACTGAACAGCTCTGCTGATAATTTTAGCACATACAAGACTTCATGTAGAAAGTCGTGAGCCTAAGTGAACATTTCCAAGATTTAGAGCACAGTTAAAGTAGATTTTTTAAGAAAAATATTTTAAGACACATTTTTGAACTGGCCTTTGGAAATCCAGGTTGTTAGAGCTGTTATATTTAGTTATATGCCTAACTACACATGTGACTGTTAAAATACAACATTCTTTAAAATGGCAACACAAAAATTACATTTGAGCCATTATTTCTACCTCTAAAATTTGCTGAGCTCGAAGTTCTTTCTCCATTCTGATTTGCTGGATTCGCTTGATTTTTTCCTACAAGAGTAAGAAAGTCATTTCTTTTAAAAAAAGATAAAAATATCGAGAAAGCAAATTTATTCTTACATTTGAAAAATGACCAAGTTTATACATACTTTTTGTTATGAAGTCTCATACCCACTGTAGTCAATTGTTTCCATAGAATTTTTACTAGCATTAAAAGATGTCTGGTATAACCCTGAAGGAACCTACTCTTAGTTATGCATGGGTGCTTATGTTTAAGTTGTCGTAGTTTTTTATTTTATTTTTTCAGAGGACAAGATTAATAGCAATGTAAACAAGCCAATAGCATTCAAATTCTAGCTGACAGTGGGGGAGCTATTTAGGAATGAACAAAGTGTGAGCTATGCCATGAAATACATGATGTTTTGAAGTGATCTTCCTGACCAAGAAATAGGGGGTTCTGTCAAACCACCCTTTCTGCCTCAGGTCCAGCAGTCTGTCAGTCCCACAGGCAGCACAGGGAACCCGAGCTCTGAGAAACCCAAAGCAGGTGCTCTGCCAGCGACACTGTCCCCCTCATGAACCTGGGTAACACGCTCAGTCAAGTACACTCCACTTTCCACAGATTTTTAAAGCATTCAGGTAATTGAGGACAAGTTTGGATGCCTTCCTATGTAGTTTGGGGGATGGAGTTGTAAACATGCTGTAACAAAAGAAGTAACTGGAATAGCAACCATGGGCAGTACAACACATTTCAGCGTGTTCCATGTGGAGAGAAGAAAATGATCAGGCTATGTGTGCACTCCACAGACAGATGCTGTGCAATCATATTCTGATTTATTCTTTTTTGAGAATTAGTTCCTAAAATCTGAACTAAGTCCTACTACATTGATTGAGAAATGCAATCATTGCTAACATTGGGATTATTTCACATTTCCCGTGCTGCATGGGTTTGTCTGTTAAATTAGCTCACATTAAAAATTCATTAGCCCATTATTTGAGATTTTATTATCTCAAAAGAACTGCCTGAGCCACAGTGACTGGGAAGGGACCATTATGAAGAGAAGCAATACATCCAGCTGAACTTGCTGTAAAGTTTTAACAGCAAAACCCAGACCATGGAAAAGTCCTGCAGGCTGGGAGGCCTAGATCAGAAGCCTGAAATGGAGCTCAGTGCTCTTCTTTGGAACAGCAGATGTTTTCCCGACAGTGAGGGCAAGCCCATCTGTATGGAATACACTGTTTACCTGAGAGCTGGTCTGAGACTCTAGAACGCGGACTACCGCTAAAATCTTACTTTCTGGAAAACACATAGGTATATATATTCTTTATCAAAAAATAACAAACCAAAATCAAGCCCCTAAGAAAAGATAATCTAAAATATTTAACAGTAAAGGAACAATCGCAGAGGTGAAAGACATAGAAAATTTCCTGATAAATAGAGCTCCAACACATGAGGTCTTACAAACTTCAGGCAAATCTTACCAGCTCCTTAAATTATTGAGAAGTCCAGCATAAGACTACATTATCCAGTAAATTAATTCAGAGGCCTTGTTTAGACAGTGCTGAACTTTTATTTTCACCATGTGAAGCTCACAGCAGGGACCTTAAGTCTCTGTTATCCCCCATTACACTTTAAAAACAGTACAGAAGTTGAGAGCATGTACTACACCCTCTCAATTCCACAAAGGCTAGAGTTAATGCAGAACAAACTTTTCAGTAAAGAAAGCATTAAACATCTCTGCCTTGTCTCTGTCCTTGTTTGTGAGGTGACCATCCTGACCCTCTAACAGGCTGATGTTATTTCTACACTGCCTTCTGCCACTAATATACTTGAAAAATCCCTTTTTATTGTCCGCTCCAGCTTTGTCAGCTTCAACTCCAACTGAGCTTTGGCTGCACAGATTTTCTCCCTACAGTGGCAAGCAGCATCTCTGTGTTCCTCTCCTGTGTGACAGTTTTCACCCTAGGCCTTCCTGGAGACCAGCTTGTAACCAGGAAGGAACTAGGGAAGTGACCAAGGAAGTATTCCATGCTATTCCTTTATGTAACCTGAAGTACAAATAAAGCCAGCAGGAGGGACCTCGCTCTCTTCTCTTCCGGCGAGGTTTGGGAACGGTGGGTCCCTGTCTCGGCCTTGCTTCTCTGGAGCTGAGGCCTGCAGTGGCTGCTGTTGTCTGCCACGCGTGAGGGGAGAGCGCTGGGCCGCGTCCAGCCGTCCTGCTTTTCTCAAGGGAAGTGGGGAGATTTCTAATAGTTCTTTATTTCGTTAGTTACCGGGTTTCTCGATTGTGCATACTTGTTTTGTTTTTGTCCCTTTTTGCCCCTTTTTCCCATTTTCCCTTCCCCTCTCCCCTTTCTTGGGAGTTGTACATCATATCCTTACTGTATATAACGGTATATATGCAAAAATACACATATATTTTGGTATAATTCAGTTGGTTTCAGTTTCTCTCAGTTTCTATAATTTTTTTCCTTTCCTCTCTTTGCCCAAAGGAGGTAGGGGAGGGGCTTTCACTGAGCCCTTGGAGACTTGGCGGGAAGCCAGCTCAAACTTGCTCACCCTGTCACTTACAGGCAACTAATACTAATACTTAATTTTGAGTTTGGGATGTTGAGACCAAGTACAGACACTGAAGTGCTGGAGCGTGTCCAGAGAAGAAAGGGCAATGGAGCTGGGGAAGGGTCTGGAGCAGCAGGAGGGGCTGAGGGAGCTGGGGGGGCTCAGCCTGGAGAAAAGGAGGCTCAGGGGGGACCTTCTGGCTCTGCAACCCCCTGACAGGAGGGGGGGGGGGGGGGGGGGGGGGGTCGGGCTCTGCTGCCAGGGAATAAGCGACAGGAGAAGAGGGAACAGCCTCAAGTTGCACCATGGGAGGTTTAATTGGATACTAGGTGAAATTTCTTCAAGGAAAGGGTTGTCCAGCTTTGGTACAGGCTGCCCAGGGCAGTGGTGGAGTCCCAACCCTAAAGGGATTTAACAGCCATGTGGGTAGTGGTGGATTTACTGGAGTTTAAAATTTTAAGTAACATACACTGTGTGCTCTTGAACACTAGATTTAAAACATACACTTTGTTATCAGCATACTTAGTAATTTACTAAATATTTGAAGCACCTAATTCAATAATTCAAAATATAATTTAAAGGGCTCATTTAGGAATCACAGAAAGTTTACCTGCTGCTTCATTATCTTTATCTGCTCCTTTTGCTTTCGCTTTTCTTCAGCTGCCATAATAGCTAACAAACAAAAGCAAATGAATTAATATCAGCAGAACGTGACAAGACAGGTTACTTTTAATTAATGCTTTTCAAAATAATCCGCTAACATGCACAAACTTCCACAAGTAATACTTACCTTGCTGTTTTTTTGCTTCCTTGGCAGCTCGTGCTTGTTCTTGCTTCTGAAGTTTCCTAAGTAGCTTTATTTGTGCTGCTTGCCTGGCTATTTCTGTTACAAAAAGAAAATATTAAGTTCATAAAAACAGTGCTGTCCAACAATAAAGATACAGTCCATGTTCCAGGCATTTGTATGTTGTAAAGACAGAGCAAACAGTGAATTTGTTTTGTATATGCTGACTTTTACAAAATTTCACTATCGACTACCTTTAGTGGCATCTCATGTATCAGTAACTACATCAACAGTGTAAAAACATAGTGTAAACACAGATATTTTCTACATAAAATAAAATACTATTTTTGGAAGAAAAGAATTGTCTATTAAGTGACAGAATCAGGCCAATAATACTGCACCATTTTAAAACCATTTCCTTCTTTCTTTCTAAAGTAAAAACATTTTTTCAAAAGTACTATATCAACCTTTTATTCAGAAAGATGGAATTGCTGTTTTCCTTGGAAGTCCCTCCACGTAATTATCTAATTCTTTTTTAACAAGGCAGGGAGGGCACACTCATCTGGGTCACACCTCTCTTTCCTGTGGCTGCCTAAATCTAGCCACTCTTATGCTAATTAGTAACCACTTGAAGCTACCCTACATGATAGTATTGCTGAAATTTGAATTAACTGCTTATGGACACGCTGATAAAAGACAGTTGTAGAAAGGATTTTCTGGAAGTTGAATTCAGCTTGCTTTTCAAGAGGTCCAGGACCTCTCTTGACAGCATTCCCCAAAATACAGCTTCCTGTGCAATGACTAAGACCCAGGTAAACATATAGAAAATCCTTGTATAGGTCAGATGATGCTGCAGATACCAAGAGTAGTGTAAATAGGTAAATGACAACAGGGAAACCTTCACGCTTCCATGGGGAAAGCACACAGAAGCAGCAGTTACACCTTAACTGAAACAGAATCTGTAGCTGGATATTAGAATTTATGTCATAGACAAGAACTTAAACTATGAGCTATGGAAAGGCCAAGAGATACAGAAGATCACTTGGTTTAAATTGGCACAATCCATGAGGAGGATGTGGTTAATGTTCACCATGCACCTGAAAAGGACCAATGGAAAACACTACGAAAAACAGGGACGACAAAACAGTACACCTGTATGTCGTGACGAGGGAAGAAGGAGACCCTCAATATGAGAATCAGCAAGCTTCGTTTATTGATCATTGCTAACAGCTTAATATATGCTTTATAATTAGCTCATACATACTGCAAAGGTTAAGCTCATTATTGGTTCTGCTTAAATGTTGATCTCACCTCTTTACTCCCTTCCTTTGTTGACACAGGTGGTTCTCAGTTGCTTTTTGTTTTGCTAATCACAACGACCTGTTTACCAGCCAACTAGCAGGCACAAAGACACTGTAGCTTTTGCTGTCTCAGATTTTCTCACGGCCTAGGGAAGCCGTGTTCTATAGCCAATTCCCTACACCTGTACTTCCATTCAACTAGTATGTACTGTATTGAGCAAAATTTAAGGACTTCCAAAACAAGCTAAGAATCTAAAAAGAAATCAAAGAAACTAGAATTCTTAGTATCAAATGATAACTCCAAAGTAATAAGACTCTCATGCCACAGTACGAGGACAATAATCATAGAATGGTTTGGGTTTGAAGGGACCTTAAAGCTCACTTCTTCCTTTAAAACCTACACACGTTTACTGATCTCAAAAAAGCTTTCAATAAAAGCATGTACCGAGTTTCCCAAATCAAATGCTGTATACTCATATCCAGGTGAAACACATCACTCTTCCTTAGGAAAAACATTAACACTCTGTATCCTAATACCCTCTGTTTGTGAAAACAGTAAGACATTTCTTACCTTGAGCCTGGAGCTTTCTCAAAAGCTTTGCATCGGCGTTGTCCAGGAATTCCGTGCTGCCAACGTTCGGCGGTCGGCCCTTGCGGCGCCTTGTCCGTGACTCCTCCCTGGAGTGCTGTCTGTCTGGGTTTGGTGGTCGTCCTCTACGCCCTTCCATCGCTCTGATCCGGGGAATGACCTCCTCTTCTTTCAGAAGACACCACTGCACGCCCTTTTAATCAACACATTTCACAGAGAGGTATTATAAACACAGATTCAAAAAAAAGACAAATAATTCTAAGACACTTGAGAACACGAACAGCAAGAGACTTCCCCCCCCGGTAAGTTATAGATAGAAAATATGTGAGAGCTGTGATGTACTATTTGGGTAGGACAACGCTTTGATGACGCACAGAAGCTATATATTGAGAGGCTATCACTCAGAACTTTGTAAACTGTACCACTATGAAAGATTTTGAAGACTATTCAATGACATACAAAGTTATTACCTAGTAGGTATGCCATTACTATGTTATTTTTAATTATTTCTGATCAAGTCAAATTGCTCAACCCTTTTTAAAAGGTGAAATGGATTCTTATTTTGTGAACTCAAAACCAAGTATTCTGCTTTCACATAATCTACTGCTCAACATGAATGAAAAAATGTGTCAAGCCAAGTTGCTGTCTTTCAACTGAGTGTTTACAGAAATTCCGACATACATAACAAGCAAATGCAGTAATGTATTTTCAAATACTGCTTTCAAGTGGCGTAGATCTCAACAACTGAGTTGAAAAAACAGACGCATTTCAGTCTTGAAGTTTTAGCACAACTGAGTTCTCTCCTCATCCATTGTAAATTTATTTCTGTGCCAACTCGAAGCAATCAGTGTTTGTAACTTTTAAGCATCCATGTATCTGAACTAAAAATTCAGATACAGATATATTTATTCTCTAACTAAATAAAGTATGCAGCAGTACATTCCACTCTTGCTCTCACTGTTCTTACCAGAGTATTTTGTGGAATCACAAAAGAAGCTACTGAAATACTTTGTTCATAAAAATACCCAAGTTAATCCTCACGTAGAAATAGCTTTACATTAATTGATTACTGAAAAGTAGTTTATTGCCCCTACTGAGCAAAACAGCGCAGTCTAGCTGATCCTGTTTGATTGAACATCCATATTTCAAAATTGTAACATCTTTTACCATTTCCCCAAGTTTTTGAGAAACGCAGGGAAAAATATGTAAGCTAAGTATCCTTTGGGACTTCTCCATAACTTGCCTTAAAAAGATCTGTAGAAGATTTCAAAAATGCCTGCTAAAGCTGGTAACTTAGAAACTCATTAAATATCAGTTCAGAAAAAATACATTTGGAATGCTTAAGTTTTCATATTTATATGTACATAAACATTAACATCAAATCTGCTGTACCATAACATAAATGATTTTTGCTTATCCTGGCAATTTGTCTTTAATTAGTTGTGCTCATTCTTCACAGTTACAAAAGTTTAACATAACTTCAGTAAAAGCATTAGTTTGCTAGTGAAACATTCAGGTTTCAAGGGAGTTATCAGTATCTGCAAAGATACCTTTTTTTAAGTCTCAATACTCCCAGTTAAGACCATCCCAAGAGTACATGTCACACTTGGTCTGCAAACATTTCAAAGGGCTTTGTTATTAGTTATGTTCTGAAAATGCACTGCTCAGAACCATGACCTATCATTACTGTGGACGGCATCATGCATCACCCCTAAGGACTTTTCAATCCAAAATATTTACCTCTAACACTTAACCATAAGTTCTCTTACTATCTTCTAAGAGTATTACTCAGGTGTAACTTTGATTTCCCTGCCTGGTACTTGAATTACAATTTATCACAGGTTCAGTTTATTGAGGTAGCTTCAATACTGTACTTATTCACCTACACCAACTTCCAGCCTAGAAAATCTTATTCCATAAAATACAGATGCCAGGAGAGGGGAGGCAAAACAAAAATTAGAGGAAAGGAGAAGTAGCCATAATTCAAGAAGTACTTTAGAACCTGCAGTGGAAATCGCTCTTGCTCTGTATTTGTATGTTCTGTGGTTACTGACACTAATGATAACAAATACACAGAAAAGGAAGGTAAGAGGTCTGCAAGATCGTCAGTGCCAGAGACCACGTATTACGTGTATTACATTTTCCTAATGCCACCTAAAAGAGAAACTAGAGGCTCTCAAATGAAGGTAGTAGCAAGTTCAACAGCCAAAAGGAGCAGGTGTTTCAGGGAATGGGGAGAAGACTGTTTAATGCCCTGACAAAGGACATTGTGCATGCACAACTTTCCACAAGTTTAAGAGAGGACAAGACAAAAATAGTCCAGAACAAAGCCATTAAGGGTTAAGCAAGAGGTGACTGACCATCTACATTTTGTGCTCAGACATCTTTTAAAATCTAACTCAAAATACATTTCTATTAAAAAAACGTACAATCTAATACTCTGTGTGTATTTTCAATATTCCAAAGAAAAATATGGGGGTTGAGCCCTAATATAGGAGAATCACAGGCCTCCATAAAATCTAAGCTTTGCCACTCAAACATTAGAGAAATAATGGGAATTACACTGTGAAATGTTGTATTTTATTGCTGAAACTAATCAAAACAAGAACTGCATTTAATTTCTCACCTTTGAGCATCTACCATGTACTGCAACACCGTGCTGAATCAGGACATTTGCCAAAAAGGCACCAGACAAGTACATGTGGAAGCAGAATCAAGCTCAAATCCTGCTACCCAAAATAATGAACAAAACCATAGGCACTTTACATGAAGCAAAAATCCACAATAATTTCAGATTAGATTTGCGAGGAAAAATTAACAACAAAGCTTTCTAAAATGAATTGCAGAACTCAGAATAGGACAAACACTCCTATCCATATTACCTAAACTCATGAGGACCCGTGTCCTCTTTAGCACCCCAAATCACATTCACAGTAATAATCTTTCTAAAACACAGCAGTTTAAAGCTTCCAGGTCCTGTCACTGAATTTTCACATTTGCCAACCACCACTTCACCAAACTTCAAATGTTCTTCTAACCCTACTCTTTCATGGCCCACTTCTGCCAGATCTGCTTCTCTGTTACAGCATTTAATTGCTCTTTGAATAACCTGTAATATCTGGTTGCTTGCGTACTGCGAGTAACAAACACAGGCACTATCAGAAGCAGGTAATCCACATATTTTTGGCTTGCTATAGGTAATTCTTCAGTATAACTGATTTAGCTTTAAGATAATTTTCTTCACATCTTGTTCCATCTTAGAGTTCTCTGAAACTTACCCCATCCCTCTGGATACTGCATATCTCAAAAGATGACAGAAATATAAAACAAAGAAAAGGAAGAATAACCACAAAAGGCTGTACAGAATAATCAAAACTACCACAAATGCAGATATAAAATTTCTGGAATCACCTCCAGATATCCATGAAGATATGATTGTCGCATATTATTTTGAAGCTGGACAATTCAAAAAACTGCAGTAAAAAGGGTGCAAATTCTTTTCATGAAGTATCAGTATCACATACTGTTTTGCTGGGTGCATATTATCAGTCTGAGTGCAGCTCCTATGTTTACATTATAAACTTTTCATTCATACATAAAATGTAAAGACATTTTAGCACAGCTGACACAGCTGCCCTCAGTCTCTTTTTCTAAAAAAAAACTTTTCCTTTGTTTACCCAAGTCTCAGTAGAACCTAGCACAAACTCTATCAGTAGAAACCACAGTTTATGTGCAGCAACTTAACGTTCACCCTGCCAACCCTGCCAGTAGAAATCTGCCCCTCTCACTGCCTTCGCTCTCAAGTTTTATAGATCACGGTTCAACTCATGAACTAAAGGGAGAAGAAACAGATAACTAGAGAAGGGGACAACACTAATGAAGTAATATGGGCAAGAGACACAAAAAAGGTAACAGGGTAAAAAGTGAGCAGATACATTATGTTCACAGTACAAAGAATTATTTCACTCAAGCAATTCAGGTACGAAATGAAGTTCACAACTACAGGAATTTGTAACTGCTGTTTTCTGAAGGCCAAACACAAAACAAGTTTAGCAATGTTTTATCCTGTAAGCCAGGAATCAGTAAGCACCACCTAGAAGTAGCTGCTTACTGTGAACTCAGTCTTTAATGCTTTCAAATTTATACCATGCAAACATTACATATTTCTACATGGTATCACAAGGACATAAAGCTTAACTAGAGCCTGAATTCAAGACTTGCTGAGAGCTAGTAACATGTTCAGAACGCTTTTCTTTTAAAGAAGCAAATATATTCACTGACAGAAGTCCAAAAACTTTGGTGTGCATCCTGAAGAAATGGCAACATGGCCAAAATACAGTAACACAGCATGGCACAAACACAGTAACACAATTTCCCTAAACTTCTAGTTTTACTTATCCTTGTGTGGTTTATCTACACACAGTCTAACAGTTCTACCAGTGTAAAGCATAGCTGGGATAGCCCTGCATTCCTTTCCTTAAGTCTCAATATGCTCAGTCAGTGTTCTTGATAAGGACACACTTGCATATAAACATGCATTTTACACATATATACAAACACACATACACATATATAAATCATGCACATGAACACATGAGAAGAGTGGGATTTAACGCATACATATAAACTACTATTGATAGAGCTCGTCCACAATAAAGGAAGACATAAAGGTTTAAGTCAGGAATATCTGCACACTAAGATAGAATAGGTAGCTCAGAGTTTCTGTACCAGCCCAATCCAGGATCAGAGCTGATCATTAAAGAGTGTGAATTCCTGCTCCCTCCAAACAAAAGCACTGAAGGGAACAGCTTTCAACACTGCCTTGGGTCCAGCTCTCAGCATCTCAATCTCACTACTATTAAAGAAACACACATAAGTTTTAGAAATAATTAGCTAAAAACAGGCAATGCTTCAGATTGCAGCAAAAATTACTTCACCTACACTTAAGTTAATGCTCCTTGGATCAAAGACTTTACTTTTTAAAAAGCGGATACCTGCGGTCCATCTCTGGCTTCATAGAAGTCACCCACTCCTATTTTTGCACTGAAGCTGAAATTGTCCCTTGAGATATCCATTATTCCATTTCTGCTGAGATACTGAAAAAATCACATATTTTTCCACTTCAGCTTGTAAATAATTACAACCCAGCTTTGACGTACAGCTAACTTTGTGAGTGTAATGTTTTGCACATTCTGTCAAAGGGATATGCATTTATAAGAGTTCAAATCAGTAACAGACCGAGATACATTACACCTCATATCACAGGAAATAAATATCGTTACTGGAGAGAAAAAAATTGCACTTTTTAATTGCAGGCATGCTTAGTAGCATTAGAACAGAGAAGTTAAAAAATGAATGTACCTTTACTACTTCAGGATACTGTCTCAGCTTCTTTCCACAAGGTGCAAAATATGCTACTTCTCCTTGAAGACGACCACCAAAGTTTCTGATTCGGGTTTCTCTTTGCCAGCTAGAGTAATATGAAATAGTTGCATACAACAACACACTTTTAAAAAAGTAATTCATGTCAACTTAAGAATTTTACAAAAAAAAGAAAAGAGGAGAATGTGACTAGAGTATCGCAAATCAGACAAAATCAGAAAATTTTATTATGTAGATTATCCAAACCAACTGTATATATGGATTTACTTATATCAAGCTACTTACATATTACCAGATTTTAAATGGCTTAGAACTATACTTCAGGGAGTTATTTGGAGTCTATATTGACTCAGATCTAGCAATCAGGATTAATTTCCAGTGGCAAAACTGCTAAGAGACAGGTCATGTTTGCAAAATAGCAAATGTAATGCACAAAAATTAACACACAAGATATGTTGACCCAGTCACTGGAAGTCGGAAATCTAAATTGTTGAAACCCTTTCCTTATTATTCAGCCTCAAAAATTTTTCAACTGTCATTTCTTTACCAATTGACTTTTGAAGGTATTATCTCCCTTTAAGGCAAGGCAAGTACCTACCCATATTCGAGAGGAACACGCAGCTCCCGTTCATCTGCTACTCTTCGTCTTTTTGAAATACCTGAAACAGAATTTCTGATTAACACCTAACAGAACTTACAAAATGAAAACATTCCTAAAATGTACCTTCTATGTTTGTATCCACAAAACAAAAGATAAATAATTTGTTTCATTCTAGGCATTATGTACCTCAATTACTAAGAAAAATCACTGCAGCTGTTCTCCTTTTGAAATACATTTTCCTCTAAGTTTCCTGTAACCTCTTTCTCTGGAATTGTGAACAGAAAAACATAACTATTCTATACTTAACAACTCACTTTGCTTGGTGCTCTCGTGTATTGCTAAAATAATTCCTTGCACACCTCTTTTTCTAGACTATACATGATTTTTTTCAGTACAGAAGATGCAAATGAAAACACTCTAAGGATCCATACATTCTAATAGGTTCAGTCTTCTTAGAGTACTGTGTATAGACAGCAGTTACCTGCCAAATGCAGAAAACTTTCAGGACTATTTCAGCTTTTCCAAGTACAAACAGATGATGTGTTTGGTGCTAGTGAAGAGACTGAACCAATAATATCACAGAGACAATTACCCAATGTGGGGTTTTTAGTGTGAGCCAAAGACTGGTCCTTTTCTCAGGCCTCTCAGACAGCTGTAGGACATGAACTATGTACACAGAACAACTTCTGGAAGATGCACTTCTCAAAAAGATAGTTTGGACCTTGTGTCAAAAATGTGCCACATCTCTTCCCTGAGTGAGTTCCATTATCAAACTGAAGCCCTGGTTCCAAGCTCCTACAGCCGGGAGTGTCACACCAGGCCAGGGCACAGCTCCAGGTGACATGCCAGCAGCTGCTTCCAGGTAGTGTAAAGAGTCCTCTAGATAAGCACTGAGGAGCTGCCCGTGCTTGGGTGCCAAGCTTTAGGCACAGGCCTGCACTCAACCTCCCCCGCCCGAATATTGCATTACTGCAAACGGTCACAGGGGAAGGAGGGAGGGACAGAGGGAGGCTTCTCTTCCGAACACAAGTGACATGAAAAATGAGCTGTCCAATGCAAAACAACACAGCGAAGAGACCACGAGACCTCTTCAGTGACTGACCAACTCTAGGTAAAATGGACACAAACATATGTTGGTGTGTTATGGTGATTCTTATTAGGTGATTCTTAGGTGAGTACTATTACATCTAAAACAAGGACACAAAACTAACATATTCTACTTCCTACCCCTGTAAACAGACAAAAATCTGCTATCAGTCTTTTCAAAGCATCATAAATTAACACAGATCCCTGAACTTTGTAAGTTAACAATTTGGACTACTTCTAATCCATGGGAAATCTTTTACAGACTGTACAATTAACAGGCCTGTTTCTGGGGAAAATATGAAGTAGATCACATTATGCTGCTTCAAATCTAATGCCCTTGATGACACAGAATGAAATTCCTATTCCACCAAATCCAAACATAAAAACCTATTTATAAGCGCATGTCCTCATTTAAAAATCTACTTATATGCATGTTGATTAAACGTCAAGTTTCTAATTCATGCAATTTCATTGTTACCACGCAAATTAACAAGTGTGACTTTCAAAAATGCATTCTTTACTGTAGTCATAGTAATTAGTAAATCTTACAAATTAGTCACCAAATAAAGAATTTTAAACACTAGGTAACATCAGGCAAATGCTAAATGTACTTTTCATGAACCTTTCAAAAATAAGTCCTTGCAAAAAACCATAAATTCTACTGAGAATTTTTAAATAATAATGAATAAAGTTATACTCTGACAAAATACAGTTACAAAATTTGTCAAGGAAGGGGCAAAAACAGAAGATTCAGAATGCCTCCTATAATGCCCAGAAATTACAAATAAATAAGAATAACTAGTTTAGAATAAAACAGTAAATAACAAAGACTAAATAACGAAGAGTTTTAATGTAATAAATATTGACTCTGGCTATTTCATCCTACCTTCTGTCAAATAATTACATGAGCTAAAATGTCCTGGTCTAAGTGTAATGTTCTAGTCTGGAGAACCTGCAATTCTGCTGACTCACTTTAATGTCTGCTACAAACACCCATGAAACAATCACGGAGTCAATCAACTGAGCTGAGGTTGGAAGGGACAAAGTGTCAAAAGACACTTGGTTCAACCTTTCATGGGAAAGGGAGCCTGGCTGAGACATCTTGTCCCCTGACCAACTGGCACCTGAAAATATCCAGTGAGGGGGCCTCTGACACATCCCTGGGGAGGCTGTTCACTGAATAATTGTTCTTATGGTAAAAACCTTCCTTCTTGAGATATCACTTGATACCAGCACCTGGACTACTACTGTAACCCCTTTTACAACACATGCACCTCAGCTGATACAGGTACTATAAGAGAAGACATGGAGATACCACAGTGGGCACTTGGCGGGAGGGCGGCGGGCGCTGTCCCGAGGAACACCGCCGGCTGCGACTCGGGACATAAGGCAGCTGGAGCCGAGCTGGGGGACTTTGCTACTTGGAGATTGAGCGGGGTGGAATGAGCTGCAAGACCAATGGAAGAGCTCTTCACAGAGGAGGACGTTTTATTCAGTTTCAGTGGAGTTTTTTCTCCCTCAGTGTCTGTATCCGATTCATCTTGGTCTTTATCATCCTCATCATCTTCCTCCTCAGACCCTTCTGTATCTGACTCAGAATTACTGTCAGACTCTGTTTAAAAAAAAGTGTGGCAAAAGGCACATTATGACTTGATAACTACTGGAAAGTACATTAAAGTTCTAACACTTGAAAAGTCATTTGTCTTATTATATATGTTTTTAATAACACCTCCTGACTATAAATAGAAGGTTATAATTAACTACCTAAACTTTACAATTACTACAACTATGACAGCATAAAGTAATTCTGCATAATAATGCACTGTTCTTTTGAATGGGAAGAGATGAGTGACAGAAGCTGCAGTCTGTTCACCCCAGAATGAGCTATAGCTAAATCATTCTGTTAGCCAGGCAATAGGTGGGCACTATCCCAAGAAGGGCATTTCACAGGGTGTGAAATCCATCGTGAAGAGGAAGAAAACAACAGAACTGGGTACAGGCTGAGAGCTGTCAGAATTGGAAGTACGGCGATCCGGGCAAAGGAAGAGTTACAATCGAGGATACACAGGGTAAGGAACTAAAGATGGGCTACAGCTGTGAGAGAAAAAGATTTGTACAGGGTATGTGGATGAGAGGGAAAGAGAATAATGAAGGTGGAGACTGGACCCAAGGGATATCAGCTCACAGGGGAGAAAGGAGTAACTGTGAATACAATCAACTCTTTAAAACAGTCCTTGCTCTTGTTTAAGAGCCTTTAAAATAATAAGTCTGGACTGCAGCCCTTAGAACTGTCCAAGTTCTTGCTCATGGACTACTGTGCTCCTGAATGAGGCGTAGAAACACGCTTTTCTTGCCACTCTTGACAATTTGAAGGCCTTTGTTTAGTCCCTCTCTGGTTAGGGAAGCCTAAGCTCTGCCTGCCAGAATCATTAACCACCAACCAGACAATTTCCATCCCATCCTGAGCACCTTGTCACATCAGCAGGACATGAGCTACAGAGGCCAGGTGACTTATGTGGAAGGCAGGACTCTGACAGCCTTTCCAGAAGGCTGTGGAGCCACCTTACTAGGACAGCTGACCAAGTATCAAAACACTCCAAACATGATTTTGGGTGTGATATAATGGGGATGGGGAGATGTGCTCATTTCAAGGATATAGGTAGGACAGTGTGGGCCATGATGGCCAAATATTTCCTACCCCTATTTTAAAATATGGTGGGAAATGCATGTTTTCAAAACTCAAAAAATAAACTTTTTGCTTTTCCTATTAAAAAGGTTAAACCACCTGATTGGCTATCATCAGAATCATCATCTTCATCGTCCTCATCTTCATCTTCATCATCGTCGTCATCATCATTTGAGTCGTCAGAGTCTTTACTGCTGGGGGCATCTGAGTCTACCCCTCTGAACTGCTCCACCACCAGTTTTGCAGAATGGAGGCGGTGTTGTGGTTTTACTGCATTTACTGCATTATTGCTGACTGGTTTATCCTTTCCTGAACCAGGTAACACAGGAGAGGTAGAGGGCATAACAGGTGTCCGGTTACCAGCTGGTTTTTTCCCACATGCACTCAAGTTTACTGGCAAAGAAAAGGGGGCACTACTAGAAATGGCTACACTTTCATTGCTCTTGGTCTGGGGTTTCGGTTTCGTAGTGAGTGCAAGAGGAGCCTCCTGGATGACGCTCTGAATAACTCCATTGGGTTGGTGATTACCTAAAAGTGCATTTGTCAGGAATGGGTTAGAATGGTTGTTTTCCAAGGATGACAGTTTTTGATGAGCTGGTGAACTTGATGTTGATTTGGGGCTTGACAAAGCTGCGATAACCTTCTTCAGGTTCTTAGATGATTCCTGTTTCTTTAGCTGTGCTGCTGGGAATGTCTGTTTATATTGTTCCTAAAGAAATAAGAAGACAGGAATAAAATGTGGAGGTGTTTGGTTTTCTTTAGTATTCAGGTAGGTGAACACTAGGAAATTATAAACATCTGCTAAGCTATTTTCAGTACGTCAAAAGCAGGCTACACAGAAGAGATGAGTAACCACAAGTTACACAAATCTTGCATGATTTTCACTGTAAATCAAGTAGGAAAAGACAAATTGAAATCAAGACTAAGTTGATCCAAATTATGTAGGGAATATTTTTCACATGCTATATTACTCTAGACAGTGACTTTCATAAATATATTAAGTCTCTTGAAAATAGTAATTTTTAGAAAGAGACTACTCTTGTGTACCAGCATAGGAAAACCCCCACTTACTACTTATTTCTGTATATAATAATATCATTAGTGAATGTAAAACTACCTTTAATAATTTTTTCATTTAAAAGCGCCAGATAATGCATTTTTAAACACTAATAGCCACAATACCAGCAGAAAGCTAACAGAAGACTCTTGGTATAGAAAAATTTTATTAAAAAAATAAACAGGGGTGGGGAGAAGGCATTAGTCATAAGTGCTGTGATATACTAATTTTTTAACTGAAAAAGTAGTTCTTCAAGGTTTGCCAGGTAAAACTTAATCAGTAGTGGCTCAGAAATGCATGTAAAGCTTACACTGTCTTTAGTCTAAAGATTCTTACAAAGAAAAAAACCTCACATCATCTTTGATGGAAAATATAATAAAATGGATAAAGATGGTATCTTTTCAATCAATTTTTAAAAATAAAGTCAAGCGTAATACATTCTTGAACTTACTAACATTTAAAACTGAATCTGAAATTAATGAAAACCTCCAAAATAAATATTCACACAATGCATACCTCCAGTACATCTTTCAGAGAAATCAAACCACTAAAAGAGGATCACCAGCTAAAGAGCACCTGGGATAGGTGTCCCTGCCCATGGCAGGGGATGGGACTGGATGGTCTTTAGGCATCTTCAAACCCAAACCCAAACCCAAGCTGGGATTCTAAGAATCTATGGAAATAGCCCTACTGATTTTTAACAGCTATCAGCGTGTAAATATCTGTCTTTAAAGAGCAAACGAAACTCGAGGTTACATGGAGCATTTTTTAAGAAAGGCTTTCAGCTTCTTTTTTTAAAATCATAATTAAAACAGGTAATTTTAATTACTTTGACTTAAAACTATCCAACTTGAAATGAAGCTGCACTTACAATACTAGATACATGAAGCATTAAATCAACATTCTCGCTGAAACTAGAAGCACAGGAAAAATATCCAGGCCACACGATTTATCCATGAGTACTTTCCTTATTTTGATACTGATTTTAGCTGCACATTGTCCTTAAGAGATGCATGACCCACACAATCTAATTAATTTACACCATTCAGAAATCCAGATTAACTTTAAAAGCACATAAAAACTTCATGATTATGAAAAAATATACTCTTATAATTTTAACACATTGTATTTAAAAGAGCTTGGCAGCACAATGTTCCATCTTGTTAAGCAAGTAACACAGATCACAAATAATCAAAACATTCACTCACCCGTTTTGATCTGACATCGCTGGTCAAAGAGAGAGATTCTTCAGAGGTATTTTTATTCCCTGCTTTGAGTAGATCAGGGGAAGGAACTATGAGTTTTAAATAGGTTTCCTTTTTGGCTTGATGTACCAAAGACAAAGGTTTCACATTAGGAACCAATCCTGTAGACTGTATTACACTTGTGTGTTTGTTCACAGATTCCTCCTTTGCCTGAGAGCTTTGGAAAATAAACGGAAGCTGCTGTGACAAAACCTGAGGCTGCTTCTGCTGGGACTGGAATGATGAGTGAGTCTGGGAATCAGACACAAGAGGTATCTGCTGGTGTGTTCTTTTTTCTTGAGACTTTTCATGTGGTTTTTGTCCATCAGTTTTCGTATCTGTTACATCACTATGCATTAGCACCTGCAAAATATGAATTTTTGACTGTTCACTACAGAAGTTAAAAATCCTTTGATAAAAACAACGCATATGATCAGTCTCCATGAAACAATTATACTATTCTAGGCAGAGAATCAACAATAATAATTTTAAAACCAGTCTTGTAATATATTTATTGTTCAGTTAGGTTTTTTCCCCCAGATAGTTTCAGCATGTGCAGACGATGCTTACTAGAGAAGGAGTATTAAATCACGGTCATTCTTAAATGTATTTTTGACTGTAAACCTAACAGGATACAAAAAAATTCAAATCTTCTCATTCTGCTGCCTACTAGGGAAAGTAACCATTCTAGTAGGAAAAAACCAGCTGCTGAAGCAATATCCATAAAGATATATTTCCAATGCACTATTAACACACAGTACTTAATTTCTTTGTATTTCCTATTTTACAACAGACATAAGTCTACCAGCTCTTAAACTCCTAGCCCGTAAAGAACAGCAATACATAGACATGCTCACACACAAAGGAAGCAAAAAAAACCATAAACAGAAAACTCTGAAGCAAACCTAAAAAAAGTATTCTTAGCATTTATTAACATGCAGTTAAATATTGCTTGCTATTTTTTCACAGACGGGAACAGTCAGTTTGTCACAAACAGCCTGCAGTGACAGGACTGTGAGCAGCAGGGTGGGGTGTTACACCTACCTTGTTCTTGCTTTTGTGGTGTGCTTCGTTTTCAGAATCAGATTCATCATCTTCACTCTCTTCAGCACTCTGGTCCTCCTCCTCCTCTTCATCCTCCTCTAGGTCATCCGAGTCACTGCTACTTATGCCTTCACTTGAGGTGTCCGAAGAGGAGCCCGAATCACTGTCACTGTTACTAGAGCTTTCCATTGCTTTTTTTCTAGGCTTCTACCAGAAAGATGAATTCTCTGTTAATGGTTCAGCTTTAATTTGTTACATAATCTTATTATTACACATAATCTTTGGAACAAAGAACAGTGAGACTTTGGACTACAGTGATCTGCTGTCCTTAAAAGAGAAAGTGTTTCACAAGATGATGAAAATTAAAAACTGGTCACAAAGTTCCACTGCAGTATTCTTCTGACCACACACAGTTGGCATCGCTACATTTCAAAGCAATACATCAAATTAAGGCCTGGTCACGGACAGTGTATCAGAGCATCACAATGACATCTACCTCCAACACTGTTCTGCTCAACAGACATACCATGATACGCCACAAATACAGCGTGATGAGTGAGGATCCCACACAGTGTTAAAGTCACTTTTCGGACACATTTTTGGTTTATCACTGTTACGTACAACCCTTTGAATCATCACATACACGCACAAGACAAAAGAAACTGGATGAGAACTTATAACTACAACTTTGATGATCAATGCTTCTATCAACTGAGAAGTTGTTTTTCAAACACTACAGGCAAAAAAATTCACGGAATACAAGTTACTATCAGACTGCACTTGAGGATTCCCCAAGATGGTAGGACAACAGGACTAGAATTCAATTCAGGAAGAAAACATTGCACAAAATGTAACTCTTTAGATTTTCATCAACTGTAAAAAGCAGTTTGGATCCGCTTTGCCTTCTTTAAAAAAAAAAAACCTAAAAATTTATTTTTACATTTTTTTAGATATCATCCTCAAAAGGAAACTACAACTAAGGAGATGATTGAGGAAGTCAGAAGATGAATACTAAAAAAAACAAAATCCTAAAGAAAGGAACATTTAGAGAAGTATAGCTAAAATGTTTTAAAATAAACCATACCTTTTAGAAGAAGAGGCAAGAGCTGTTATATTTGAAATTTAGAAATGTAACATCATTTGTACAAAGCCCAGCAAAAAATACTCCCATATGCCCCCTTACTTATTCCTCTGACTTCAATTCCTGCCATGGCTTCATTCTAGCACACTGAAATAAAAATACAGATTTTTGGGGGAGGGGTGGTGGTAGCGTGTGTTAATCCTCCTCATGATGGAATTCTCATTTAGAGTATTTTCTATGTTTTCATTGGAAAGCTTGTTCAAATCATTACATTTACAAATACCAATTACCTCTAAGTTTCAGAGGAAAGTTACAAATGTCAGCATTACAAATGTCGAGTAAGACTAGGAAGAACCACCTCCACTTCAGTATTAGAAAATTTACAAATAGAACTTAGGAAACAAAACCATTGAGAACCTGAAACTTATCTGCTCCAGACAGAAAACTTAAATGTTAAGATACAGAGCAAAACACTCTCAAGAAAGCTACTTGTCCATCTAGTCCATCATCTTACAGCAACTCAGTATTTAATCAAGTGAAACTGGAGTCTAAAATCAGTGCCCACATCAAAAGAAAGTCTATCAATCACACAGAATTTACAGTTCAAGACAAATGGTTGCACAAAGGAGAAGACAGCAATGCTGACAAGCATGCTGACTGAAATTTCAAAAGAAAAAAAATAAAAACAGGCAAAGAGAGGAAGAACCCAAAACATTTTGCGCTCGGAAAGAACGCTTAAAAATGCTACTGTTTGCAGAACACTTCCGTCAATTTTTGTCTGAATCTTCAGTTTCTTTCTGTGTATTTACCTTATCTTTGATTTTGTCAGCCCTGGTGTCCAGAAGCTGAACTTTGCTTTGCTCCTGGTTGTATTTGCGCCCTCCTGCTCCCGAGGTCACAGCTTTCCCTTGTCCTGCTGACGTTGCAATGCTCGTGGAGAGCACGGACGTGCTGACAGCAGACACTGCAGTGGTACTGCTCCCATTCAGTGATCCATTTACACCTGAAGATGACAGATTCACAAAGTGACACTTAAATAAATCTGAAGTAGCAGATACTTTCTTTGAGATGCTCCAGTCACACTAACCTAGCTTCCATAAACACATAACAACATACTAGACTACTTACAGGTTACTCCCCACATATACCAAAACTTTGTTATCCAAGTGTCATTTCAATTTGGAGTTAGTTTAAACATACAAAACACCCATGATTTAAAGGACAAACACAATTAATGCTGTAAGAGATGCGGGGTGGGGGGAGGGGGGAGAAAAAAATCTGAAATTGTCCATTTTCAAAAGTCATAGAATCATAGAATATGCTGCGTTGGAAGGGACCTGTCAGGACCATCAAGTCCAACTCCTGACTCCACACAGGACAACTTAAGTTAAACCACAGATCTAAGAGCTCTGTCCAAACGAGCCTGTTCACCCTCTCTGTGAACGTTTTCCAACACCCACATGAACTCTCCACTGCAGCTTTATACCATTTCGTGTCCTCTCATCAGACACCTGAGAGCTGAGACCCAGCACCTCCTTCTCCACCCCCATCATGAGGAAGCCACAGACAGCAGTGAGGTCATCCTCAGCCTCTTCTCCTCTAAGCTGAGCAGACCTAGTATCAAACACCAAACCAATGTATCTCACATCTTCCAAAGGCGTGCAATACCACATAAATACTGAAGAGCAAGAACATGCTGTCCTGGGGCTCTTTTCAGCAATACCCTGCAGCCGCAGCAATCTCTCCCTCCGTGCTCCCCACAAACAAGGCCTGGTGCCTACTTCAGATGTGTACAGGAACAGGAGTCACTCTGCAAGGCCTCCTAAAGAAACTGCAAACGTTAAAAGAAAACCTTTCCCTACTACTCAGTCACAGACACACTATCTAAGGAAGAAGAGGGAGGGAAATATTAGCAAAAGAATATTTTGTTATTGAAAGTTCACACATGTATGCCTCATGCTTAGCTAACAGGATCAATTTTTATAGAACTGTTTACAAGTGGGAAGAATGATCAAAGGTAAAGCTCAAATTCCAACTTCTGCATGTGCAGAAGTTCAACATGATTACTCCCTCTACAATTGCAGCCATTACCTTTGTCTGTACTGCTCCGACTACTTTTTCCCGTAGTTCTCGAGTGGAATGAAGCAGGATCATGATTCTGTGCAGCAGGTGCAAACAGTGGTGGAATTCCCAAGAGTGGTGGGAAAAAAGCTGCCCCGGGACGAGAGTGCGTGTCTGCTGTTCGCCACCACTCTGCACCACAAAGGAAACGAAAACAAACTTCAGTTGTTTAAACAGTGTATTTCAATATTTCAGTAAGTATATTGCATATACGTATATATGCATATATATAATACGTGAATGTATATATATATATGCATTCATATAGATATCAAGAGAGATAGAGAGCAAGCAAGCAGATTTATTAAATCTAGAGGTAAAACAAAACAGTTTGGAACTTCTCAAACGACACACATTTCCTGCAGCAACTTTGGTCTTAAGGCATTAAAGCCATCAGCTTTATTTATATGCATTCTGAAAATAAATACAAGAGAGAAAAAAACCAACACAGCTAGATTGTAAAAATTACAGGTAAAACCTAAGCATAGGTGGAGCTGTGCATACTTTAAACAGTAAGGAGAGTGAATGTAATGCAGAAAGGAAAAAAGAAGTGAAAAGGAAAAAGAAAACAGGAAGTGACCAGAAAGAAGTAAAAAGAGAGTTTATTTGAGCTGCTGCACACCTGGAAGGTTGGGAAAGGGCAGAACAGAAGAGAGCAAGCACAGTATAGCAAGTCACGACGTGTTCATAAGTTAGGACAAGGCAAGAATTCATAATAATATAGATGAGAGACAAAAAACAAAGGACCAGAAATTCTATAATCCTGATAAAGGAAACTTCATAGGAGTTTCACAGTTAAACTTCAATTTTTGAGATACCCTGAACATGGGGATGGAAGACAAAGCATGGAATTCCCAGATATAAAAGCATACATAACCAGAAGAACAGAACAGCAGGAATTCATTTGCCCTTAACTGCACTGATGCTAACTATGGCAGGTGATGTGTACAGTATTTCCTTATACTTTTGACCTGAGTTTGAATGCACTGTATTTCAGTTCTACATTTGTTGAACGTAGTTCAAATGTCTTTAACATCAGCTTGTAAATTATCACCAAAAAAACCTCAAAACCCACCACAACCAACCCAAACCTCATTTCTGTATCTTCTTCCACAATGCTTCCCTCTCACAGACAACAGTGGTGATTCTTAATGACGCTGATGAGCAACACTGCACTGCAAGGTTTCATAATACTTTGAGGACTTGAGATTGTTCATCATCTTTCTTCATCACACAAAAAAAAAAGAGTTGGTAACTTTACACTATATTACACATTACTATGGCCTTATAAAAAGATGCACTGTGTGCTAGCTGAGCCATTATCTAATGTGTCCAGAAAAGAGAAGCCATCCATTTTTAAATACGCATTTAAAAACATGGAAGAAATAAAATAAAGAAAAAATGGAAACCAAGTCTTGTAATAACAAACTGAATTGTAATGGCATTTTCCCGCTTTCTGACTGGATGAAAACACTAACAGTCTGTTTAGCAATTAATTCTATTAGTTCCTTAATTTTTCCTATTAAATTTGCTCTTCAAGTTACTAACTTACCTCAGACATGCTCCACATAACTAAGACTCATATTAAACCTCACTCCTTAACATTCTTGCCTTACGTCAAATAGGTTAAATATTTTTGAGCTCAGCTTTTGAAATTCTACTAGCCACTGCACAGATAATGATTGAGAGCGTTACTCCAAAGGGCAACGCACATTTCAACAATGCCAGTCTCTTAGTAACAAGGAACAATAACTGTGGATGCCTTTGTTAATATTAATGAACTTCATGGTGCAATACAAGCTTTTCAAAAGAGCTAATACTTAAATAAACACAAAGTATCAATGTGCCAATCAGCAGAAATACCAAAATAATGTGGTATTTAAGGGAATTCCACCTTACACAGCAAATCTGAGAACTGCTTGGGGTGACAGAAATTACTGTGTATTTTCCTCCTCTCTCTGTTGTCTTTTAATCATTACAGTGGTAGCAAAGTTTGCGTTCTACATGCCTCCCAACACCAGTAAGTCTTCCTAACTCTCTGTATGCATGATTCCAAACTACTTATGTCAGTGATTTCCTAGTACTGGTCTCTCAGTGTAAAAAGCTGCAAAGCATGGAAAAGGCTGGAAATGGTTTATACATACATAAGTAACATCACCCAGTCCAACACTGGTTTGAAAACCAAAAGCCTTCATACAAATAGAGAAACATCAAAAAACTCTTCATTTAAATGAAAAGCACTGCATATCTCAGTAAAGCACCTCAAAAACACAAGGCATTTTAATAAACTCCAAATATGCTCTCACAGAACCAAACACAGAAGGATTCAACTCATTCTTCAACTTTTCTTCATAAATCATAGGCTAAAAGATGCTAGACTTGGACTAATTTTCAAAAAAAAAAAAAATTTAGAAAGGGATTGATAAAACTGCACACTACTGAGAAAGATGATACATAATTTAGGCACAAACACTGGTGACGATTAACTCTGAAGAGGTAAGAATATAATGAACACACACAGAGCACAGCCCCCCTAAGCTGCATTTTAAAAAGTATCCATAACATGGCAACTCTCATAGACACAAAACACTGAACTATGGTTCTCATATGAGAAAAAGCTGTTGATTTATATTCTTTCAAAGTTGCTAACATTCTTGTGAGGGTGAATTTAAACCTCTTTCTCGAGTCAATTTACTTTTCCAATGCGTCTTCTTATTTTCAGCAATGGGTGAACAAGAAGAAAGCACGTAAAGTTCCTGTTTACTTGATCAGAATGCTTTAATTATTCAGCAACTAGTCTGTATTAACCAATTAAACTAACAGTATGTGATATATTCCGTAATGGTTTCACACAGGTGCTTTGTCTTTTTGAGCTGGGAATATGCCAAAATAATTTATTTGTAGTCTAATCTCCCTGGCAAAGCATAAAGACTGCCAGTCCTAACTCACCATGTATTGTGGGGACTTGATAGAATATGCAATCAAATTTATTGCAGAAACTACTAAGTCGACTATTGATTGCTGCAAAGAAAATAAAGAGATAAACTGGAATTAAAAGAATCTCTCTAATCTAATGCATAGATTAAGATGCCTTTACCTTCTCTCAGTAAGAATAATTGCTCATTCTTAAAAAAAATTATTTTATTAGATACTAGAGAAATGCATTTTTAAATTTTAAGATAATTTAATTATCAGATTGAGATCGGACAGACATTCATGGGGTTTTTTTAAATATCACAGAAGCGAAGAACACCTCAGTTTAGGAACAGGCTAAAATATTAGTCTACCTTGGCTTCAGAGTAGCTTGTACATTCAGGAATCTTACAACTTCAGTGACGGGTCATTCACGGGAAAAGTCTTTGGCTGGCTGACAGCATAAACATCTCTGTGGGATTTCTCTAGGACAGCCTATACCTTTTCTGAGTGGACACAACAGTAACCACAGTGCACTGTGTCAGCACAGAAACAGATATACTCAGAAATAAAACTGATGGGACAGCACAGAGTGAGCTACATTCCAGCTTGGTTTTAGGAAGACAAAGTGTCTTTGACAAAATATATATGTTCTAAAGCATCAGATGCAGCCAGGCAAGGGATCTGACCATCAAAAAAATGAATCCTGAGAATTACTATCAGTCTTTATGACCATTAGCCACCAGACAGAAATGACCTTTTTTTTAAAATAAAGGTTGAGAATAGAATTTTTCAGTGTCCTTTACTGAAGAAGTACTGGGATTTTCTAGTGAAGACCAAGACTGACAGTTGAGGATTTTTATTACATGATTCATCTCTTCGGTCTTACTGAATTTTGGCAGACCAAACATATGTCTTATGTATACATGCAATGTTACAGGACATACAAAATTACATCCTGTAGTATCTACAAAGCAAAAGCAGCAAGGAGAGGTAAAGGAGTCACAGAAATCCTCAGGGTGGAACTGCACATTTATAGCCACATGCTAATGAACTCCTGCTACATTCTGGGGACCACCACTGAGAACCAATTCAAATAGCACAGGCTAATGAACACAGCCAAAAAATGCTTTTGGAGCTGCATTTGCAGTGGAGGACTGAAAAATACGATACGTTGTTATTTATTCATTAAGAGTTTTAGTCAAGAATTCTTCTGACTGATTTTAGAGAAATTAAAATAAACAGGTGAGACATAACTCTAGCTACACAGACATTCTTGTTCCTACTTTTCTTCCCGGGGCAGCTGCAAATGAATACGTGCAGGATGTAGGAGGGAACTTGGAATCTACTCACTCTGTACTATCAAGGCAGAAGATTTTTTTCAATTTGTAGAATATACTTTTGCTCACTCTACTGCAAGAACCAAGTTTGTTCTGAAAGCAGTGGATTACCATGAATTTAAGATGAAAAAACTTTTATTTACAATATATGTCATAAGAATCAGTAAAACCCAGGCTAACAAAAAGAACGTTCTCAAAAAAAAATCATCTCTTCAAAAGTGAAGAGAGAAGCAGCAGGGAAGAGTTATTTACCATTTCTTGTTCTGTGGATGACATAGTTGAAATATGAGTTTCATTCACAAAAAATTAGATTCTTGCATGGAGAAATCTTTTATACATGTTTGTGATTCAAGACGTTTCATTCTAGTCAAGACTATCCAAGACCCTTTCAAGTTCCATTATAAGAAACTATTCATCCAAATATAAAAATACAATATGGGTTGGGCTTGAACGCTGAGAACATGATGATTATTAGATCTTAATCTGAAAGTGGCATAGAGTTTGCTAGATCAACCCTTTACTTGACCCTTGCTTTCAAGGCAGCCTTGTGAACTGAAATTTTTTCACATTTTAAAGAGGCAATTTTTAATTAATTTCAATCCTTCAATAAATAAGTACTATGTAAAATGTATTCACAGGAAATGAATGTTGCTTGGCAAAACAAAAAAACCTCAAACATTTTTCTCTGATGCATCTGTGCAACCGTTTTATATTGACTTGTAATAATAATTACAAACGTTGACAAACACTATAATTACACCGCAATATAGACTTGAGTCATTTTTACCACATGTGCTGATTGTGGAACTCAGTGTCGCAGCTCCCGTGGAAAGGCCACCTTTCGATCCTTCTGAAGCTCCCGATGGTGTCGACGATGCTGGAGTGGAAGCAGCTGCAGCAGAGGAGGCTGATGGTGACGTTAACCGCTCTCCAGACTCCATGTCTGTAAGAGAGAAGAGAAATGTCTCTCCTCCATGGCAGGAAAGGAAATCACAAGGGACTACAGGGCTCTTTCTGCTAACTGTGTCTCAGGATCTGTACTAAATTCTTGAGAGGTTCCTACGAGACCTTCACACGAGAAGTACATCCCACTAACAGCCCCCAGCCAAGTTGCAGCATTAAGGGAATGGGGTAGTGCTGTTCAGAGTTCGATCACACTTCTACCTGAAGGCCTACGGCCTCAGCTGGGACCACTACCCACACTCTGTGCCAGGGAGCTCCAGCTCAGCTCAGCCCAGCTTGGCCCCTTCAGCCCCCGCCAGAGCCAGTCCACACTCCGCAGCCTGCCCATGCCCAGCCCTCCTACCAAGATCCCATGTATCACATTCTAGCTTTCCTCTAGGACAGCATCAGCTCCCATCTTCTGCCACTCCTGATCAGACAACATCAGAGATGGGCCCTGGGCCTGACAGGTTCCGTTATTATGTCTAACTCTGTGACCAGCAGTGTCCAGATCCTGTGGGACTGTGCCGGAGCCAGGAAGAGCCCTGCCCGCATAATCCTCAACTGCCAGCCTGTCCCTCGCAGAGCAGTCCTGCTCTTGCTGCTCTCTGACAGACACCAGCTTTAAAGAACCTGTAGTATGTGCCAAAAAGTCCATACTGTAGACTCTTAATTTAAGGAAAGGCCCAGCAATTATGGTAAGGCAGTATAAGAACTCCTGTAAGTTGGTAGGGGGATTTTTTTGTTGTTGTTTCCTCATGAGCTTCTCATACAAAATAATAAATTTTTATTTGTGCCATGAATTGTCTAAATCAAAAGTTACCAGACTTATTTCACTGAACAAGCATGTGCAATTTTAAGGAAAACAGATAGTAAAATTATTCTTAAAAACACTAGTTGTTGAGAAGTAGTTTCTCAAATACTTAAAAAACGCAGTCAAGACAGTGATGTCTTAGCACAGTGGTAGCAGCATCAACAGACTCTCTGACTAAATCTGCCAGAGCGTCAGTTGACGGTGAGTCAGGATCAGAGTATAAATAAGGTGAGGAAGAAATCTTCTCAGAGTCCCTGTATTATTAAAAAAGCAACGAGACAAAGCACATTGAACTCTGAACAGGGAAACTCCCAAGAAACCGGCTCCTGTCCTGGAGTCTCCCAGGAACAGAGGCAACACCCTTTCTCAGATTTACCACTGGAAAGTGAGGAGGCTTTGCTGGCAGAACAAGAGGCAGTACTCGGGCAAAGTGAAAACTCTGCTGGCAAAGGTACAGTCTGTCACACAGAACTGCCCACCCTCTGCACCACCTGCGAACAGCCACTCTGCCCACCACAACACCCAAAGATTTCACTGCTTTTAGTCTACAGCCCAATTTATCACACATCATTTTCACACACGCAGAAGAAAACTAATTTTTTTTTTCTGCAAACACAGAAAAATCAACTACTTACACTCATATGTCACCAAAAAAAAGTATCTACTAATATACTGAATATGAAGGCTATGACTATTCACTTCCGAACAACAGCAGAAACACAAAACCTATTTCCTTCAGATAATTTATGAAGGAAAAATATTATTAAACATTTTAGTTTTTAATTCTGAACTCTTAAATGCATATTTTCCTCCAATTAAACATTTTCTATCCACAGGTAAAGAATACATGGATTTTTAGTAATCTGTGATTATAATTAATCTAAACTGCTACTCTGTGGAGGCAGGCCACTGAAAAATACTGTGTATACCACATATTACATACATGTATGTCTACTAAATTTTAGAATTATTCTTGAGGATAATAATTAATAAAAATCCCTTTCAAAAGGGATTATAGTTTAACTTTGCATCTGCAGTAAGTCTGTAGCATTTGCAAACACGTGCGTTATTTCGTGCTACAAAAAATGTACTATTGTTAGTATATAGAGACCTATAAATAGACACAAATAATTATGACTAAGTATTTTTTTAGTCACTATGAATGACAGGACTTATTTGAGCCCAACAAGCATTCCTTGTACAAATTCAAATTTGTTGTATTTTGGTACTCATTGTTTAAGTATGGCTACGTGAACTTACTGTATTTACAGACAGCATAAGGAAAATTAGAAACACATCCAAATGGTACTACTGCAGTAATCATTTGTAAAAGGGGAGGTCCTTCTAAGCTTTAATGAAAACTTCATTCAAAACTCAGGATTGACACTTCTTATTTTACTTACGTTCCCCCTCAAAAAAATCCAGAACTCTTGAATTTCTAAAAAAAAAAATAAATCTGTAATGTTGTGTAGAATAATACAGCATTAAAATAAGTCTTTATCACAGAAGGCAATCTAAATGGTTGGAAAAGCCCTCCCAGCCAATGGAGTCCACCCTGTGCCCGATGCCCCCCTTGTCCCCCAGCCCAGAGCACTGAGTGCCATGGCCAGGCCTTCCTGGGACACCTCCAGGGTGGGCACTCCATCACTGCCCGGGCAGCCCCTGCCAAGGCCTGACCACCCTTTCTGTGAAGAAATTCCTCCTGATGTCCAACTTGAACTTCCTCTGGCACAGCTTGAGGTCATTTCCATTTTTCCTGTCCCTTGTTCCCTGGGAGCAGAGCTCGACTTCCCCCCGGCTCCCCCCTCCTGTCAGGGAGTTGCAGAGCCAGAAGGTCCCCCCGGAGCCTCCTTTCCCCAGACCTTGTTGAACCTCATTCAGTTGTCCTCAGCCCATCGATCCAGCCTGCCCAGATCCCTCTGCAGAGCCTTTCTAACCTTCCTGCCCTCCGGTAGATCAACACTCCCGCCCAGCCTGGTGTCCTCTGCAAACTGACTGAGGGTGCACTCGATCCCCCCGTCAAGGGTTTGGATAAAGATACTGAACAGGACTGGCCCCAATCCTGAGCCCTGGGGACACCACTGCTGACTGGTCCCAGCTGGATGTAACTCCACTCCCCACCTCTCTCTGGGCCTGGCCGTCCAGACACTTTCTAACCCGGTGAACAGTGCCCCAGCCCAAGCCACAGCAGCCAGCTTCTCCAGGAGAAGGTTGTCAGAGAAGCATCAAAAGGCTTTACTAAAATCTACGTAGACACATCCACAGCCTTTCCCTCATCTGCTGAGTGGGTCACCTTGCCATAGAGGGAGATCAGGTTGGTCAAGCGGGACCTGCCTTTCATAAACCCATTCTGCTTGGGCCTGATCCCCTCATTGTCCTGTACGTGCCATGTGATTGCACCCAGGATGATCTGCTCCACAACCCTCCCAGGCACTGAGGTCAGGCCGACAGGCCTGTAGTTCCTCAGACGTGACCATCTAACGTGTTTTATAAGTAAGCATAGCTAAGAACCACCTACAAGCAATCCATATTTGAATCACAAATAGGAAGATATCCTTGGCAAATCAATACTTTTTTAATACAGAAATGTAAATTTAGCTTTACTTGCAAGCTTTTAACCAACATAAGCCATCTGTTTGAACTGGTAACACAGGATCACATAAGAACGGGGAGAACAGTAACAGATTGCCCTTTTAAGGCTCCCCTTCTTCCTCTCCCTCACCCCTCTTATTTCAGTTTGCAGGGGGCTGGGAGGTATTTTTGAGGAGGTGCTTTTTCAACCTCTAATTTAGCTGCTTAAATCTTTAATAGAGAACTGGAATATTGGTATTTTTGAATTATTCTGAACTGAGGAAATTATATTCTTTTCCTAGAGACATACATACTTCTGATTTCAAACTAAGTCAACTCTTAATTATGTTTAGTTAATTACTCTAACCACAGCAGATGGCTGACTCCAAAAGAGATAATCCCCGAAACAGTCATTAGTCAGGATCAGCAATAATTACACTGTAGACCTAATGCGTTCTGTGACTAAAAAAAGTCCATACCAGTTACAGTAGATCCTTGTTATTTTTAACCTCAAGTATAAATTAGACATTAGTTCCATTGTAATGTATTTTGTCAGTCAATACTTAGGATGAACTTTCATGATTGTTTTTTAATCTCTCATATTTGTAAAAGAGAAAATCAATAAATAAAGCTAGGAAAAAAACCACTTTTTTATTTCCCAGGTGTAGTGATATATGTCAGCCTTCTCAATGCCTTGCCTGAAAGTCCAGTTATTTTCTCAGAATTTTTCATAGTGAATAATAATCATTAATGCAACTGAACCCAATGAAAACAGAAAGCAACTTCTCAGTAAAAAGGAACAAAGAAGGGAAGAACATGAAACTTTACACAAGCAAAAGGTTGTCTTTTCTGGGGAAAAATAAAAAAAGGAAAAAAATTACCAATGTTTAATAAAAACAGAAACACTAAAAACAGGTAAATGTTTACTAAAGGAAACAACAATCGAATCATTTTCAAATGTAACAAGTTGAAATTCGTTTAAAATAAATCAGCTACGTATTCTATGCTTAAAACCTTTGCTGACATGTACCCTAACACAGAAAAAAACCCAAACCTTTCTTAGTTTTAAACAGGTATTAACAAGTAACTCCTTTCATAGGATAGTATCATGGATAAAATGGCATCCTGTCAAATGTTAGCTGGGATATGTGAATACTATTAACTGTGTCTTGAAAACATCTAAACACTAGACTAACTCACCTCCAAATTCCAGTTTAACCTCTACACTCCTGTGTATTGCTTCATTATTTCAATTATTACATCTAACACAGTGAAAAAGCAGTTGGGTAAAAATGAGCTTCAATCTTCCTCAATTACCATGGGAAATTTGAAAAAACTATTTGACAGCCAACTATGGAAGAGTTCCACAACATCTCGTGTTCTCTTGCCTTACACAAGGTATTTAATTGTGTCACATCGTAATACCACCAAGTCCACAGCTACTTCTTGTGTCAGTGAGAGCTCTGACGCCAGAGATCTTGCAGCTGCTGAAGGGAAGCACGTCAGAGTGTCTCCGAACAGACGGTCCAGCACAGCAGAGTTCATCACAGATGAGAAATGCCCCAGAAGGTCAGTGCTCAAGAGGTGAATGCAGAGCCTGTGTGCTGGCTGGGAGGTGACTCAGCAGGCCAGGCAGCATCTGTGGGTTCCACACCTCCCACAAGGGCCACAGAACCAAGGAGGAGTGGGGATAAAACCAGTGATGTGCGAAAAAATACACAAAACAAGCAAGCGCCCTGACCAAAACCTGGTAGAGAGGGAAGTGAGGTCCCCACAGGAAGGGCTGCAGCTCGCCACAGACCACCTGGGAACACCAGAGGCTCCCTGCTCTGGTGACCAGGTCTGCTCACACACCTTCCACACAGTCTACTACAGCTACAGTGTTTTACACATTGAGATGTTTAAACTCAAATAGAAGTGCCAATATAATTACTGAGACCCACTTTACATTTCTCAAATACTGTACAAACCTTAAAGGCCAAGTCAGCTGCTAAATATTCCAAGTTTTGCAGAATGTCACTGTTATTACATCACTTTCAATAATTTACTCTAAGCACTTTACATAAAGCTCTCCAGGGAAAAAAGTCACCACAACAAAATTTCTTTTAGTAAATCAACCACCATAATAAAACCTTTTTTAGTAAATCAACAGCAAGATTGGCTTGTGTTTCATAGGTATCATACAAACTACAAAGACGCTTCTACTCACAAATACTCTTAATGCATTACTCCAGTTACACTGTGTGAACCAGACTGTATGTTCCAGCACTACATTCTAAATGGGCTTTATAGCCCTCCCCTGCCTCATACTAGACCAGATTCAGCGATATAACAACTCACTGTTTTATTGCATCAGATTCCACAGCAGTGAAGAGATTCATGAAATCACAAGCACAATTCCATAAATGTTTTTTCAATAATCTTTACCCAGATAAGGTGACTTATTAAAAGCCAATTCAAAGCAGATCCAACTCTTAAGTTTGGTATAACTGAGTCAGGACTGGCCTGCAAAAAATGGAAACAGAGAAGGGATACAGCTGCCATTCTACTATTTGGTAATACACACTGGCCATTTTAAATAGATTCAGGATAAAATGACATTTTAAACAATGCATCTCTTTTGACTCCATCCGACAGGATAAATTCTTCATTAAACAATACATGCAAATTTAGATGCAACTTAAAAATTTATTTTCTCCTATTTTACAAGTAATGGTGTTCCTTTTAGTTAAAAATAAATGTCACTTTGAATACTTCTGCATTCACACATTTCACGATCTTCATGATTATGGTAAAGAAAGAATATTTACGAATAGGGCATTATAATTCACTTGCTTTACAGTCCATGGAGAGAGGAGGGGCACACAGGTCAGGTTAAGTTACAATCCCCCATAAGCCTCATTTATGGATAAACCTCAGAATACTGAAAGCTGCATAATGCTAGGCAAGAAATCTAATCCACCCAATTCGTACCACAAAAAGTGTATGGCCATACCAGGTACCCATGAGGCAACACAGCACTGCAGAGAGGCACTTAATGCTGAAGTGACACGACTCTACCTAAAACAAACATTTCAAACCCAGAATAACAACACTAAGAGTCTGGTTTAAATAAACATATAATTAGAATCATAGAACAGTTTGGGTTTGAAGGGACCTTAAAAGCTCGTCTCGTTATACACGCACTCCACCACAGGCAGGGACACTTTCCACTAGACCAGGCTGTTCCAAGCCTATCCAACCTGGCCTTGAACAGTGCCAGGGATGGGGAGCCCATAACCTCTCTGGCCAACCTGTGCCAGGGCCTCACCACCCTTATAGTAAAGAATTTCTTCCTAATATCTAACTTAAACCTACTCTCCTGAAGTCAAATCTATCTGCAATATCTGTTATTCTGTATGAGCCTATCAACTTTATACATGCATGTTTTGCAGTCACCACTTTTTTTAAGAATAAGCACCTCTTCACCTTCTGTTATTTTCACTTCTACATTGGGTTAGGAAAGGAAAAGTTGATACCACCACCCTCACAACACAACAAATAGATGGGTGATAGCTTCTGACACAGATGTAAACACATGCAGCCACAAATGTCACCCTACAAAAGCAGCTGCCCAAGTCACTTCTTGCTGCACAGCAAATTTCAATCAGGTGACAAAAGAGGAACCCTATCCCCTAAGATACTTCCACCAATGGAAAAGCTGTGCAACCCACCCATCTAAGAAGAGAAGCAGTCAGAATTTAGACAGCAGGGTGGCAGTGCTACAGTGCAGACGTTAAGGCTCCTGGAGACATCGCTCACAGAGTGGAGATGACAGCACTTGATGTGTCTGTATCCCAATACTTGTAAGCAGATGTTAAACAAAAGTAAGTATTGGCACCTCCTAAAATTCATGAAGAGCCTGGACTCATCGTGACTTTAGAGGCTGAAACAATAGTAGTTCTGAAGAACATTCTAATGCAAAGATTCTCTGGCATCAGTTTAGTAAATATCCAAGGCAATTTCAACAGATTTTGTTACCAAACCGAAACAAATGATTCATCATTTCAGAAACAACATTTTACAAACCTTTCTGCTCAAAAAAACCCAAACAAACAAACAAACAAAAAAACCCACCAAAAACCAATGAACAAAAAAATCACAGAATCACAGAATATGCTGAGTTGGAAGGGATCCACAAGGATCATAGAGTCCAACCCTTAGCCCTGCACAGGACCATCCCCAAAAGTCACACCATGTGCCTGAATCACTGCAACATTTTATATTGTCTTGGGATCGATACCACTTTTTATTTTTGTGCATAACAGTTCAGCTTAACATGTTTCCAGTTTCTATGTAAAAGGTCAATCTTTCATGTCCCACATACCTATTTTTTTTAATATCCTGGTTATGAGACTTCAATACTTGGTTCATCTGCACTAGATTCTAGTAGTACTACATCTTGTTCTGCAGAAGCAAGACTTAGCATTTTATACTATTATTCAATTTGTGAGGGTACTGAGCAAACTGTATCTATAACTACCTCTGTAGTTTTTAAAATAATAAAGTATTATTCAATCTTTGGATACTGATAAACAATACAACATTTTTTAAATACCTAGCAAAAATTCTTGCTTAGGGTGGCTCTGAAATAGGTAACAGGAACCCACATTAGAAATCCTATGCAACAGTAGTTCAAAAATCAGTAAAAAAAACTGGAACAGCTGAAGTCAATGCCTTTTTTTTCTGCTTTTCCAAAACCTAAATTTCAATCTGCCAGAGGCCAATTTTCTGCTTTTCTTCTGACATTTCGCCACTCAGAAACTTAGCTCCTGTTTAGCCATTGTATCGTACACCTCTTCCCATGGTTCAAAAGCCAGATTTCATCTCAAGCTCAAAATATAGGCTTATCTCCAGTTACAGGGACCAGCAGAGCTTCAGAAAACACCTACAGAGGAAGTGCCCTTCTGAACCTCTGAAAGCAAAAGCTGCCACAGGCTTGTTTGACAACTGTTAAAATTTACCAGTGCTTGTGCCAAACATGCTTTTTAGTACTTCCATAACTGCACCTTGCCAATCTTCACCAGTCTTTGCCAAATAACAGTGGAAGGCATTAAACCAAAGGCTAACTTTCTGAAGCCTAAAGTATCTGCTCTAACATATATAAGACCACTCGAACTCACTACAAACAATGTATTTTGCCCACCTGGTATTATTTGACCTTGTGCTGGAAAAAATGGCATATAAAAAAATGACTGAGTACAAAAAACTCTGAACAATTAACCTTTAAAAGCATAAGCTAAAGATAATTTGGGGAAGAAATAACTACAAATCCAATACCTGTTTGAGCGTATGAACTCCACACGTGTCAAAATAATGAGCTCAGAGCTAGTTCGCAGGCACTCCCCCATAAGAAAGAGGATGCTTAGAAAAGGATTCTTTTACCCTGCAGTCCTAAACTTACAGACTACCATAATACCTCATCATACTCCAACAAGCAAGAAAGGGCAAGGATGTTAGTCAGTCCTTCCTAACAAATGGTCTAGAGGGGGTTTTTTGGATGTTAGTCAGTCCTTCCTAACAAATGGTCTAGAGGGTTTTTTTTTTGTTTCTGCTGGGTTTCTTTTTTGGATTTGTCATCCTAACAATTAAAGTTACTATTCTACACCTTTAAATATTGCTAAAAACTAAAACCACCAGCAAACTCTGATGAGAAATGAATTCTCGAGTACCAAGTCAGAGTTCCAGAAAAGCATTCAGGAGAAACAAATCTCTACTATGTATACCTGTAGCAGCCCCAAGCTTTGCACTGGGTCCTGATTTTGTCTTAGAATAGCACCAATCTTCAGTCTCATTACTCTAACATTAATATCATCTTACATTTAAACAAAAAGAGAAAATGCCAAACAGCTAAATCGTACATTCAGTTCTCCAATGCCAGTGAAAACTAGTTTTAACCCACATGACAGCAAAGAAGTCTATCGGCCTCTCATGTCATTGAGTGAGTTCTGGCACTTTGACTAAAAACTTATCAGTGAGGAATGCTACTTCCTCAGTTTTGAACTCTCAAAAACACCTTGTGGCGTCATCTAGCAGGAATGTAATGGTTCCCACTAATAAGCTGAGACACAGATAAACGGTTTCCACATTTTCATGCAGTTGCACTCAGGTGGATCTTTGGAAACCCAGAACCAGTTCTAGCAGGAAGCACTCCGTGCCATAAGAGCCATTGTTTTGAGTCAGCGGCATCATTGGCATCCACCTCCTCTTCCAAAATATCTTTCTTCGGTTGGTTGTTCATTGTTTCTTCCAGTTTTAAAGGCATTAGAATACTTTTTATAAAATTGAAGGATTTAAGCAAAAACAAAACAAAAACCACAAACAAACAAACAAAAAAAACCCCACAAAACAACAGAGTCTACTGAATTTTATCTAAACAGAGGAACTAGAGGCAATAATAACAGAGTTCTTAAGATACAAAGAAATAAAATCAAGATTCAACAGAAGCCACAGCAGCTATTACCATGTCAGAAGACTAACCTTGCTGGTTGCATTCACCACATTATTTTTACAAACCAAGCACATGCAAATCTAACAACTTGATGTTATTTACACGCTTAAAGGAAGTGGTTAGACATAAAAAAACCCTGACAGATCACACTTTTATTTCCACATACTGGAAAGAAAGAAGATAATAAGCCATCTATAGTTTTATCTACAAAACAAAAGTACTGTATCTAGATTTCAGGCTCCTAACAAAGCCACATGCTAAACATTACATTTTCCTACATGGTTAAAGAACACTGGTTAAAACACAGGAGGCTATTTCAGGTGTAGGGGTGTTGTTTTCTTGGCAAAGCTTGGAAACCATTTAAAGATTAACACTGATACATGGTACTCCCACAAACCATTCTTTCCGAATTCAAACGCACTCTGCAAACACGAGCAGTCAGTGATGGTCATATCTGAGCAAGAGACAAAACTGTGGCTCTTTGGAGGGGTGGGGGAGCAGGAAGCCTGAGCAGCCCCAACTCCCGCCACCCTCCTCACTTCGAGAGGACGATACAAGAGGCGCACCACAAGGTCCTTTGGCTGGACCCAGGATTAGGATCTGTCCTTCCCTGTGTGGCAAGAGCACCTTTATTCCTTGACCACAGCTGCTTCCCGCACTTCCGTCTCCCCAGGCAGGGAGGTAGCCCAGGAGCTGCAGCTCAGCAGCTCCCATTGGGACTGTTCCACCTGTTCTGCAGGAATCTGGTTCTGTAAGTTAGGCTGAAGCTTTGAGCCAACAAGGTCAGCTGTGAGGCACAGACCTGTGAGTTTAAGAGCCTCTACAGTGGTGGAATGTGCAAAAAGATTCAACTTTTTTGAAACACCAGGATTGTAGGACACTGGAGAAAATAGAGCAGGGATACAAGAAGCCAGCTGGACAGCAAGGGAATCTGCTGGAAGACAATACATGTTTTGCTGGTACCCAAGCTAGGACATTTCACAGATAGTGTCAATATTAAGCACTACAGTAAATTATTTGAAACATCAAATTATATAAAGTTTATCTATTAACAGGAGCAGTTCAGTATTTGTTAAAAACATTAATGGAATTTTATTTTGTAAGAGACATCAGCACAGAATAGTACTCCAGGTCACTGGGCTTCCGAATTAAATACCAGTGTTAAGGGGCTTGTAAGGGAAGCAGCACATGTATGAAACCTAAAGCTAGCCTGTGAAACCTTTACCTTGCTGTTAATGTTCTCAAGATGAAGAGGTCATAGTTTCATAAAGAACAGTGACTGGTACTCATTCCTCAGTAATCCTCAGAATACATGGATAAGTATTTTGGGGAAAAAACAATTCAAATCAATACCAGGTCTGCACTACCTGAGAGCCCTCTAACAAAGTAATGTAGATTGAATCTCTCCTCTCTTCTTCCCCTTGGCATTTTTCCTGCCTTGTTCTCCTCAAAATAGACCTGTATCTACACGCTCTAGCACTCCATTGTCCACACCCTTTTCTCTATAGCTAACAACTCAAGTGAACTAATAGGTCAAGCACCTCCAAAAACTTCTCTCAAACCCAAGCTGGAGGGACACTGTTCCTCACCTACTTACTCTTCTCACAGTCTGAACAAAACAGATTTCTCATATATGCTGTCTACTCCACAATTTTTTTAGTAATACCTATTTAATTCAAAAATACCTATTTCTGTAAACATCTATTATAAAAACATCTATTTCTTTTAACTGAATCACACTTTTTCTCCATATTTCATTTTCAGTTCCAGTTTCTGTTAATGTAGTGGATACCTCCTGTAACTAAACGAAATTGTACATAAAATTATTTCCACAGTAAGACACGATAATAGAAAAAGTGGACTTTTGAAGAGCAACAATAATTTTGGTTAGGAACTCACTAGAGGTTTTTTCATACTCTAGCTTACAAAGGGGAAAAAGAAAGAAGTTTTTGGTACCAAGAACACAATATCATTTTAATATTAATTTATTTTGGAACTGCAAAATTTGATTTAGCACTTTTCTAAATTTGCACAAAACAACCAAGAACATGCATGGGCATTATTTGCTACAGAACTCCAGTAACGTTCATCATGGCACGTACAGCACTACTGCAAATGCTAGGCCAATTATATTAGCGTAACGTAAGACCAAACTTCATAAAAATAAGAATCACTGTAGACCTGTTTAACAGAGACGAGTAAGACCAAAAATGCACTGCAACCATTGTTTTAAAACATGAAATCTGTCAGACTGATGATCTTAAGCAAAATAAAACTGGACCTGCACACTGAGTGACAGCTGTCACACTCTCCTGGTCCTCAGCAGCAAGAGCTGAGAAATTACTTGGAAGTAAAAATAATACATCAATTGAAATACAGATAGAAACAGCACTTACACAGTCATATAAGAAAAGCTGACAAAAAGGCTCTTCTGTTTTATTTGAAGACTAAGTTTGTTAGACATGAAACAGTTCTGCAAGTGACAAAAAGATTATGAAATACACTTCAGAATGTGCATGAAACACGCATTTTATGTCACTGTATTTGTCCAATGAGTGTTCACCAGAATGTTTCATAAAGTTAATACCATTTGTCTGAAACCTAAATAGACTTTAATGCGTTTTTTTTTAAATCTCATGAAAATCAGATATATTTGCTCATCACTACTATCAGATAAGCATTGCAAAAAGCAGTAGTTGTCTTAGAATTTAAAAAAAAAATCAAATTTGCAACTCTATATAATTTTTTTATATTCTTTTTCAATCTATAAACATTTCAAAAACTAATAACCCAGGGAAGGCGGGGGGAGGAAGCACAGGAGAACAGAGAGAGAACACGAACAGCTTACTGTGGAGAGTGGTTTAATCAGGAAGTAGCCATTATCCTGTCGCTACAGAGCAGTGACAGCACTCCAAAACAAGCCGTGGGGTGGTGCTGGGGGGTTCTGTTGTTTGGGTTTTCTCAGCCAAGAAGGAAGAAAGCACACATGCTATCCTGCCCGAGTTCGCAGAGCGCAAAGGTCGCCAGATGCCTATTGTCAAAAGCTATCCCGGAAACGAAATCCAAGCAAGCGTTGAAAAAGCTGTGTTTGAGAAAGCATCTAAAATCTACCACAACCTCCCTGTGTGCTACACACAAAACATGGCTGTCTTATTCAGAGATTAGCAATTATTGTAATGAGATACCGTCGGAGAGGGTCAAACAGTGCTTCCTGCAGTTTACACATCTTGATTTCCTGGTAAACAAACCGAAAGGCAGGTGGAGCCCTGGGAGAACCAGTAACACAGATGCTCCCGGGACCAAACCACCTCAGGAGAGGAGTATGCAGCTTTATCTGTAGTTTATTTACACAAGGCAACAAGGTAGCAGGAAAACATAAAACCAACTGAACTATGAAGGAAACTTTTTCCACAATTTTACATAGTCATCATCCTATTTTATGCCAAGCCCAAGAAAAAAATTTTTTTTTTTTTAAATGATGTTCATGTAAGCGCACACACTCTCCAAAACAAACTACACACAAAATTGTTTTGGTATGAGAAAGTGCTATGAAACAATAACCTGAACCAACTCTGGAAAAACCTGAAACTGAGAAAAACAAATACTAATCACTGCATTTGAATTTAACCATCAACCTTTAAAAAAAGGCACAATTAAAAAAATCTACTAAAAATATCCAGAAATTATAAAAAATAACTAATTACCACAATTTTAAAAGAAACTTAATATTTTGAAACTAACACTTTTCCTCCACAAAAAGAAATAATCACAGAGGGACTAAACACATAGCAATGATCAGTGAGAAGAGATTATAGGTTGTTTCCTACTTATAATTTTTCCAAAAATTAATTTTCATAAGCTCCAGTTTAAAAATCATATTTTCACAGTGGAACTACAGAGGGCCCTAGGCTAGTATGAAAACTAATATGAAAAAAAAGAAAAAGCAACCCCCAACAAACAAACAACAAACACTCCCCCAACAATAAAAACCTTGACTAAGAACAAAAAGCTTGCTACTCCTAAGCAACTGAAGTATTTGGTCCAAAATCAGAATACAGAATTTTGGGGCAGTGTATCAATCAATTTTTGCTCTCTCAGAAATTCAGCAGCATGGGAAGAAGACAACCTAGGGAATACACCAAAGTAATGTGTCTGAAGAAACAAATCAAGGAACAAAACACTCAAGAGTTTCTAATAACATTGTTAGAAATACACTCCAGCCACTTTTCACACTAAACTCAGGAAAGGAACAAAGGAAAGCTATGAGAAGAAAAATACAGAAAGCGTTACTGGAAAGATCATGAACTATGAAGGGGTGCATCTGTATCAGCAAAAACTGACAGGGAAGATGCAGCCTCTGCCAGTGAGAGAGTGATTCTGCCATCACTCTCTCCCAAACAAGGGAAGATATAGTAAACAAGAGGGATCTCTGCAATCAAAACAATACATCAAGCAGGAATTTTGGCAGCTGTGCTTGCTACAGATATAATTAGTGCAGCCACAATTTCCTCATCAAACACTTGGATATACCACTGCTTTAAGTAAAACCAAACTAAAACTTCAGCATTTCATTCATCCGGTTTTCTATTGTTTCTCATTTTACAAAAAAGCAGTTTTGTCAAACCATGTACAGCGTTTCTGAAGGAAACAGTAAAAATCCAAATCATCAAATGAGAAAAGCCTTCTGCAAAGACAAAGAGTACCAGCAGCATTCTTCACAGTAGCCTTGAAATAGTTTTAAAAAGCAATGTATGTTGTATTTAATCAGGGTAAGTTTGGTACTAGTATCACTGCAAACAAGCTCTCACTGCAAGATTTAGGAGATCATGACCTGAAGTCTCAATCTGCTAATTATTATTAATATCAGAAATTTGCATGCTAAAATACAGCCACAATGAACTTGAGTCTTACATGACACTGGGAGAATTACACACAATAGTTCTATGTGTTAAAACAACAGCCCATAAACGATGATCTTTCTAAAATTATTTCAATCCTAGTTGCTCATAACGTGAAAAATACTTACTGTGGAACAGCTGTTTTGCACTGACAGTGCAGTGAAGGAGAGGGAAACAAAAATATGCCACTGGAAAGAGCCAAACAGAATGCTCACACTTACTTTCTGAACCCTGGGCTCAATCAGACCCCAGCCCAGTAACATCACTGCAGCCATTAGAGAAGCTGAATATACTGAACTACAACCCACGTTAGTCAGCAAGAGGGTAAGAATGATTCAGCAACTTATGTTCTCAGACAGAAATTCTACAGGCTACCAAAACAATGGTGGTCAAACACCTGGCTCCATGAAAAATTCTGTTTATAAAACAGACCAAAAACGATACAGTAAATCAGCTACTCCAGCAATGTCTTACATATGCATCAGCACCTGCCCTTGTGAAACGGCACAGCATCAACCTGGGGAGCCCAACGGGGAAGTTACTGTCTTTCTGAAAGATTTTTTTTTAAGAGTATTACTTTCTATATAGTAAATTCTAACTATAAATATGGGTATTGAATACAACTCTAGTTATGGGTATCATAAGATAAACTAAATAAAAATTTAAAATCTTTAAAAAACAATACATATGGTAACAGTGAGTAAAATACTGAAGTGTCCTTGTACTGAGATTTCAAACATTACCCTCGGAATTAAACCTATGGTCATAAAGAAATTACAAAATCCTGACAACTTTACCTACTAGATTTGAGCCTATCTAGAACTACCTATATCGTTCAGGTCAACAAGTTTTGATTTCAAACTTCTTAGTTTACCCTGTGACAAACAAATATAAAAGAGCTAATGAATTTTGCTTATACACATTGGAAAAGAACATGTCATCTCTATGCAACCTCCAGTGAATGCTAACAAAGCCAGAGATCTACACTTTGCACCATACCTTGATGCAAGCTCCAAAACTGCCGCAAGAAACACAGCTTCCTTCAGAGCAGAAACACCTCCTTAAAATAGCAAGCCTTTATGAAAACAAGCACAATACCTAAATCCAGCATCATCTGTGAATACAAACTGCAGCAATGGTGTTGGAGAGTATGAACTCCCTTCATTAGAGGGAGTTCATTAAATCAATAGACTTATTTATAAAAATTTCAGATGCAGCATTAATCTATCTTTTGCTTATAGCAATTTTAGCTAGAATCCTCTGACACCAACTGCATGAACCAGTAAGGAGGGGATAAAACGGACCATTCCTTACTCGGAGATAACAGTTCTAAATCATCTTTTTACTTGCAAAAAATTGACAAGTTAATAAATTTACTTTCAACTAAATTACAAAAGCTAGAGGGCCTCAACAAAGGACAGACCAACCAACCAACTTTTCACCTCATACTCAGCCTATGACGAAAGTCTCAATCACCTTTTCCTCTTGAGAGACCTTCACACGATGGCACCCCAAAGCAAGTCCTGCTTGTGTGCCTATCAATTACGATTCTGACAACATTCACAAGCCTCAATATCATTTTTTTCCATACTGCAGAGACCACTCTTGAGTTCCACGGTTACACCGAGTACCACTGGATTGGTCTAAATTGGTCTCCACAACTGAAAACACAGATGCATCAAGGAGACAGATTAGCTCATTTCACATAGTTTCTCACTACCGAGAACAACTAAATCAACCAATCTTTAAAACCCATCAGCTGACACTAAGTAATCTCCATCCTTATGCTGGTCTATAGCCCTACCAAAGCCAAGGGAAAGAGGCTTCCTTCCCCAGGGGCAAGAGAGGCAGTAATCTTCTCTTTGTTCTACCTCCTCCATATTCTGGTCACATTTATTGGTGACATTGCTCAGGATTTAGCTTCATTTTAAAGCCCCTTTGCTCCTCATTGAATTGTTTACAAAACGCATGGACACTTCGTCTATCAATTTGATCCTTAAAATAGTATCTTGGAATTGGAATAAACATGGTAGCTACCACTGAACTAGCACTCAGAAAGAGCCATATTCTACTATTGTTAAATACATCTCTGCCAAAACCCTAGTAAGGACAGAATTGTTTCAAGGCATGTAAAAGTCACTCACAGAAAAACCCAGAAAACTAGCTTATTGTTTACATTACTTCAATGCCCAAAAGCATTCTTCATGCAGGCTCATCACCTAGAACAAATCACAAAACCATTAAAACTTCCAAATTATCATTTATTTATTAGCATTTCAAACATTTGCTACTAGATTTCAACCTCACAAAGTATATATATATATGGAATAAATACTGAAATAGCACAGAAAAATAACAGAATTAAATCATTTCAGTACATTTTAATTTTCCTGTATGAAAGTGTTCTCATATGTTCCTTCTCATTTTTAGTATTATGATTATCCAAATGTCTTAGTATTACTGAAACAATGGTTTTAACTAGCAACTTGGAAACAAAAGAAACTAAAGCACACCAGTATCTCAAGTAGCCCATTGTCCTATGCACCAAAACATGCCATTTCATAATAAAGTTGATGTATCTTTATACAGCAGTATATCATATTGATACATTGTACCTTTATACATCAATATACAAAAATAAAATTTTACCAATATTCTTCAGTATAATCTATTAAAATATAAACAGTTATTTGAGTTTTATGAGATTTGAGACTGAGATGACGTTTGTTTCCATGTTCTATATATATTACTATCACCCAGTTTAAAAAGCATTACAGAAATCAATTCTTAATTTTCTTGTTTTTATACATGTGTATGTATGTGTATATATGTACGTATGTTTATATATATATGTGATAAATTCAGTAATAACTGATATTTAGTCGAACTGAAGATTTTGGAGAAAAGATCACATAGGTAGCAAACATGGCAGAGAAATGCACAGAGATCGAGGGTTAAACTGCTATTGTCCATAAAAATAACCATTAATTTACCACATTATTGTAAAATCAAAATTAAATTATTTTCAAACTATAAAGGTTTTTCAAAAGTTTTAAAAGCTTGGAACAACTGTAAATATATTCTTTATCATCATAATGTACACATAGACACACAGACAAGACCCTCTGAGAATACAATATTCATTTTGCTGCAGAAGAACAGACATTGCATAACAATGAGATTTGCTAATGAAATCAGCCATCAACCTGGAATACATATGTATTAAACCAAGACCTCAGTGTCATTTTCTTTTTGCATCGTTTGTTCTTTCTCTCAGTTTTCCTCGACCTTTCAAGTATCCTGTCCTCCTGGTTTCACTGCTTCAAGTCCAGCAATACTGCAAAATATTCTGTTAACACCAAACACTTTGTATTTCATAAAATTTCTTTCTCTACTTACTGCTAAATGTAGATTCTAATTGCACGGGTTCTATCAGCATTGTTAACGTAGTCTTGAATGAAAAATCAATGGGTGCTATAGAGACAAAGGAGTATTATCTCCTCTGTGAAACAGCAGGAGTATCTAATAAAAACTGGGTGTCGCTTGAAACAAACTGTACTTTCGTAGCTCAAGTTGCATTCCCATTAATATAAGAATTTAACAGAATGCTACATTTAAAAAAAAATCCCGCTCTATTTATCTAATGATTAAACAGGACAAAATTTAGAATCATTACACGAGTACAAGTGTAATTTCTTTGCCTGAACATGCAAAATCACCATGAAAACAAGTAAAACGATCCAGCAAGTTCAGTGTATGTTTGAGCATAAGTAACATTGCAGTTACACAAACCACTTCACTGAAGAAGAAATGAATACAGAATGGAGTTCACATTATACTAATACCATATTTTGCTTTTCTGGGATATACGCTGTCCTATATTTAGTAGATAAAAAGTAACCTGTTTGTACCCCTAGCTCCAAGAGTATCAAATCTATCTTTTGAAACCACACCAAAACTATTAAAACTAAAATACAGCCCACTAATTTTTTCTACCGTTCCCATTTTACAGATTTTTTTTAATTGAATTAATACATTGTTACTATAACAGTACTATCAAGTTAGCATTGCTGTCGATTAAGCTCCAAAGTCATACCAAAAAGAAATACAAAACAGTAGAGAATAAACATTTGCTGACTTGCTTGGTAGGGCTGGCTTTTTGTTGGGGGGACGCACATGTGGGTGCGGGTGTTTGCTTGTTTTTCTCCTTTCTTTTTTCAACTAACAGTCCAAAACCCTAATTCTAAGTAAAAGAATGGACAAATAGTTACCCTAGTATACAAAAATTGCACACAAAACTCTCATGGAATAAATGAAAGGAATTTGTAATTTATTTTATCTTGAGGAGTGCAAGAAAACCATTCAGTCATTCTAAAGTTATGATGGTCATCACAACACCCAAGAAACAGAAGGCAAAAAAGACCACTGAAAACACAGAGGAAAAAAATAATTAAATGTTAGAAAATGGATTTAACCATCCCTGACACCAGTCATATCAAATTGTCACTGTGCAACCCTGGAAGAATACCATCAAGATACCGGACATAATGAACTAGGTAAGTAACTGAAAGCATAAAAATTCCCATCAACTCTCTTCCTATGCTCTCCACTGCTAAGTTAACAAAAGCACCTGTTTCATTGAGAGCCTTGAAAGCTGAAAACGTAAAACACACGACCTTATTTTTTTCTTCTATGACTCTCACTTTTAAAGATCGGTGGCTACAGGATATAAGCATCCACACATATGTCATATGAAGAGGTCTTACTCTCATTTGTTAGCATTACAATGTCCTAATAAAAAGATGTATGAAGGCCGTCCTCACACTATCAAAAATGCTTATGCTTCAATTACAAAGCATTTGTCCTTCTGCAACAAAGCCCTCTCTCACCACATTACATCTCAAAATGACTGAAACTGAAGAGATAGAGGAGGCACGATTAATTATAGTGGGCTCACCCTTAAAAACAAAGATTATATGACCTCCGCGGTTTGAAATAAAGAGGCTCTAATGAAACAACCTTGACCCTTGAAAGTGCTGGGTCATTTTCTTCTGTGATGCACACTGATTGCTTTCTATAACTCTAACAATTGTCAAGTAGGCTAAAGAGTATGGCTGGTAGGTGATAGCTGTGAAAACCCTGCACTTTTAACAACGACTTACGCCCTGTAATATAGATCAACTGTCCAACTGAGCATCTTCTATAAGACGTTACAGGCTCTTGAAGTCATTTACTGCACCAACGGACATCACTGGTTCTATTAGATATCAAACTAGTGTATATAGAGCCTAAGAATATAGAAAACTATTAAACAATTCAGTCTTGATTCAAATGATTAAAGGTGAAAGACTGAGATATGCAAATTTGCTGTACATATGAAATATGTGACTGGTACATAACTGTTAGCACTATGTAATCACACATATACCCTAAGTACAGGTCATAACTCACACAACTTGGCACGAATTTCATTAATAGGTATGAGAACATGGAAATCAGTTATTCTACTAATAAAAGTGAACCCTCATTCTAAAAACATAGACTCAACCTCATACAAGAATACAGATGAAACCTTATCAACAGCACACAGAATTAGATGCTGCCAGGTGCTGAAACATACTTGAATTTTTATCAATAAGAAACCACATGAACTCAGAAATCAGACTGAATTTATCAACCATATTTATCCTCTCTGAACTAGCTTTTTCAATATATGGTCTCAAACTCTGTATTTTGCTGGAATAAATCACACAAACCATAGTATGAACATATTCTGAAAATTAACACTGTCCAGTTTACAGTGTTTAAAATATTCCAGAGAACTAACAGTTCACATATACAGATCTCATATAGTTCTGTACTCGTAGTTGCACCTATGCACACAAACACACCTTTACTTTCAGTATTACACAACGCTTAGTTAAAAGCTATTACTGGCACTTCATGCAGAAATCAAAAGCATCCTTCAAAGCTTACTTTTAATACCTAGCAATAAAGCACATTTATGTTTTTTTCACAATGAAACACCTAAAATTGTACTGAATTATGATGACTACTATTTATCTACTTTTAGGGAGTAAAAGTGGAGGACAATTTATCTAAGTACAGGAGGAACGCCTGAACACTGGAAGGTCACAGCCTATGTGCTGAGCCGCTAAGCAAAAACATCTATGATGTTGCAGAGCTGCCATTTTTCTTCCTTGACAAAGCCTCCATCTGCCACAGAGCCATTTACAGCCTCAGAGTCAGAATATCAATGATTTCCAACCATTCTGCAAGTGTGCTTTCACCTTGACATCACCTCTGTAATACATCTAAAGCAGATGATACATACAACCCCTCAACAAGCTCTAAGCCCATGCTTTATTCAACTGATATGCATTTAAGCTGTACTCTAACGTACCATTTCCTTACTTCCTATGAATTGTGCAAGAATATTAAAACTCCAAATTCTACATCCTGTTCATTGCGTGTTTGCCTTAAATAAATTACCTTTGGAAAACCTAAAAAGAAAACCTTTTGAATGCTCACAAAACATACAAAAAGAGTTAGAAAACACCTGATAGTTTTAAAATTTGTACTTACATAATGTACATGCACAGCATCATAATCTACTTTTTTCTTTTCCAAATAAACAGAACATGCCTGGTAAGGTCTTTATTACAGACCTCCATGCAGAATAAACTATCACAGCTTCAGTGAAACCAACAAAACTAGATGCAGCTCAGCTCGACATCTCTTGATGTATATATAAACTGATTAAAAAAAAATATCCAGGTTAGAGCTGAGTCAAAGAAGGATAGGGAATCTTGCCTTATTGAATGAGTACTAAAGAATTAGATCCTCAGACAGAAGAGATTATACCCTGATTGATAACACCATACACATACACACACACACATATATGCACACATACGCTCTCTGTCAAGTATGAGAACATACACTCCATCATCAGGCTCATCACAACACGACTTTAATGAACGTCTTCCTAGATAGCAGCTTTCAGAGTCTTGAAATGCAGGTAAATGTCAGCACTCTAGACTCATTTTAAAACATGCAAATGTCCAGCCTGCTTTTACAGTGAAACTGGGCCACAGAAGAAACCATTTTGTATTACAAACATGTATGTAAGCACATATGATTGCACAGCCAGATCTTCAATTATTGCCATACAAACCCTCAATACGTTAAATATGCAAGAGCAAAATATTTGAACACAAAATATTTTTGATTCAAAAATATTTGAAGCTTGCAAGCACCTTTATGAAAATTTACTTCATAGCACCTGTCAAGTACATATTTTACAATCTCAGCTTTACATCCCATCCTTTCTTTTCATTGCTTATGTCCTTCTTCCCATTACAGAAGTTAGTGTAAACAACTTGATAATTTGAACCTGTTCTATTTCCACCTGTTCTCTGCGCACTTCCCTTTGTTGAGGCCGCTTTTCATATTCCAAAAATAAACACAATTTAAAGCCAGAATATTTTTTAAATGTAAAAAAATGTCTCTTCATCTCCTCAAATACCTTGCACCCTAGGACTCCTCTGGTTAAATCACACTAGGGCTTAGGTAGATTGCAGTACGAGGCTGAACTAGTTCAGGTGTTACCTTTGTGCTTGCCTTGGAAAGGGTTGGATCAGATATACACGGATATATATCCAACATGTTTATTTTATGACTCACGGGTATTCACCTGACACTCGCATATCACATCTCTCACCAAAAACCCCCAAAACCAATCAAACATAAAAACCCCATCAAACTTGTTCAATTTTCCACCTGCTATCAACATACATTTTGCTACTTATCTCATCTGCAATTCAACTACCCCTACACCAATCTCCTCATTGGCATTAATTGCTTCATTTTTTTTAGTGGTGTTAAAGTGTGTTGGCAAAATACAGAACAGAAGGGAGCACCTGTGTGAACTATATTTGCTCCAAGATTAATACAGACAGCACTCCATTGCTCACTGTTCTTTGCACTGAAGACTCAAACCTGAAGAAGGGCACCATGCTGCACCCAAATTTAAGACAATTGTTCCCAGACCAAGGAAAACCAGGCCCGACAGAAAAGCAATGCAGCACTTCTCTCAGAGGATGTACTACAAAGCAGTAGAGCCAAGGAGGAGATCAAGATAAGGCATTCAGAGGCATGGCCAGATTTGAGAGACAGCACCACAGCTACAAAATATTTCACTGAGGACACTGAAGGACAGTGGTAAAAACAAGAGCTGATCACTTAGATATCCAATACCTCTCAGTCTTACACAACAGCAGCTCTCTACCACCACGTATTCCCTGCAGTGAAGCACCACACTCATCAATTCCTTATATACTGCCTCTCTAATTCTACCTTCCTCCTTTAAAAATCCTAGGAGGAAAGAGACAAAGGGGAAGAAAAGGAAGATAGTTAAGAATTCTGTAGTTAAGATAGAATCATAAAGTTGTGTAGATTGGAAAGATCTTACAGGAGTCACCTGGTCCCAATCTCCTGCTCAAAGCCCCCAGTTAACTTCCAAGTTAAATCAAGTTGTTCAGAGGCTTATCAGTAAACAAGATGCAGCTTTGGCAAGCTCTCTGAGCACCCACTTCAGTGTTCCACAGAACCACAGACTGGTTTGGGTTGAAAGGGACCTTCAAAGATCATCTAGTCCAACACCCTGCCATGGGCAGGGGCATTTTTTACTAGGCCAGGTTGTTCAAAGCCCCCTCCAGCCAGACTGACCACTTCCCAGGGATGGGGCATTCTGCTACTGCTTCCACCTGTCCTGCTCGGCAAAAATTTCTGAAAAAAAAATTTTTTCTTTTCTTATTTACCTACTGTTAAGATCAATTAGTTTATGAAGTATTGATGCTACAAGCAGCAGAAGAGATACAACCACAAATCAAGACTAAGCCAAGGCCTTGTGCCTTTCACCCGTGGCTGAAGAGGGGTTCTGATCAGCTGCTCCCAGTCACCAACCTGTCCTGTTTTCACATCAGTTTCCCACAACATATACATTTAAGCTCTTCCAGTTGTCAAGTTAAAAGAGCTCTCACTGTTTATTTAACCAGTTGCCTTTTAAGTTTTGCATCTTTTCATTTCACTGTTTCTTTTCTTATCACAGGATTTGCTACCTACCTTAAAATAAGACACTAATTAATGCAGATCTAGTTTTGCCTAAGGAATTAAGACTTTAAAAAAAAATCAAATATAAAATTATTGATAGTAATATTATCGATTCTGGTAAACAGCAAAAAAAGCCCAACACATACACTACATCTCCCTTTGTGGAGGAACAAGAAACAGAATGGCAGCGTTTCCAAGCTTGGAGAGACCTGTATGGTGCTTGAGGAGAACAACAATTTATGGACTTCTATGTTTTTACCCCAGTTCTGAACACAGTTTAATGTGCCCACACATATATCTCTGTATTAATCCCCTTGATTTGTATTACCCCAGACTTGTCTGGACTTGTCCCCAGTTATTCCTGCCAAAAGTTGTTTCCTCCCTTACTCTCCCCTGCTTTCCCGCTCATCCCACACTGATTGGTGGAAAAATGCGGCAGTGGGAGTGAGCCCCCACTGGTCCCAAGCACCTGACTCCTCCCAAGTTCCTCCCTCCTCCTCCTCCCTCCTCCCCAATCCTGTTGCACCCTGAGATGTCCGTCCCATGCTCCGTTCCCAGTTATTGGACCCCCCTCACCTGAACCCTATATAAGTCCTCGTTCTCCTCAATAAATTGGCCATTGCACCCCGACCTTCCACCTTGTCGGACCCTTCTGTGCAGTGTCGCGTCCCTATTTCCTTCCCCATCGGGCCGTGGCATCCCTTCTTTCTCATAACCCTTATATAGACCACACTTTTTGGAGCTCTCTTGTGGTGAATTGGTCCACTCCTACTAAAAGCAGCTTTCTAGTAGAAACAGGAACACAACACACAGATGAGCTACCAGCAGAACAGTTCCTGAAGACTTAGAATCAAAAGATAAGGCTGCAACAATTTATATATGGAAAATTATCTTTTCAGTAGTTGACTAGAAATGCTGTCTTCACCTAAACATCTGAATTACAGACCTACTGTGTATTAAGACTCTGAAATTTAATTAGAAAAAATATTTCTCATTTTCCATAAGCGGAAAAAGCTTTGTATTTAAATGCTAAGAACACTTCTTTCTGTAAGAAAGCCAAAGCAAAGTCAAAACCCTAATCTAATCACATATACTTTGAAAGATTTCTGAACTTTTAAATTTTCAAAGTAACTGTAAACAACAAGAACACCTTTTTTCTCCAAATGGATTGTTGCTACTGCAAAGATAAAATCAGCTGGTCTAAACAACACAGTGCTACAACTGAAAATTCAATTTACATCTGAGGTCCTCCAGTTGACATCTGTACAGTAAATCTTAATAAACCACTTATTCCACCTAACAATGGATTGACAATACATAATCAAAATCTGCCCTTTAACCCTCTCAGCAAATAACCATTATTAAATCTGGTTTGCAGCAGAAGCACTAACACAGTTTGGAGCAAGTCTTACAGAAGTAAGACTTCAGTAGCGGGGTTTTGTGTTTTGTTTTGGTTTTTTAACTGTCATCCTATTATAACCTATAACACATCAAATGTAGACTATCAGTTTAAAAGAAAACTATAATAAAACTAGGCATTCCACAGAGAAATATGCAGTTCATTAATTCTTTCCTTGAAACTTTCAGTCCTTTTGCAATTTCATTTCCATCATTGTTTGATGTAGCATGTTAATTTGTTCTCCTCAATAAATGAACCTAAATACATACAACCAAGGATATAAAAGTACACACCCAATGACCATATTTGCAGACAACATACAGTAATAAACTACTTTTAATTTTTGAATAAGACGATTTTCTAAAATGTCTAAAAATAACTATGTAAAATAAGTAGAAAAACGGCACAATTACCCTTTGTATTTTATTTACACTCTGTATAATTACTGCAAGCACATAAAACTGTTACAGTCATATTATCATGCAGTTTCTTAGTCAATGTTAGTTGTTGTTATTATGCTGAAACAATTAAATCTGCAGGTCTCACACATGTACGAAGGAAGTAAATTCTCGTGTTCTTTGGTTTTGGAAGCTTTTGTATTTTTTCTGAGCTTGTACATCCACCCACACTTGCAAAAAACCAAACTCCTACTTTTCAAATACTATTACCACAAACCATGAACAGCCTCTTTTCATAGTCACAGACGGTTCTGTTTGGAAGGGACCATAAAGCCCATCCAGTGCCACCCCCTGCCATGGGCAGGGACACCTTCCACCAGCCCAGGTTGCTCCAAGCCCCGTCCAACCCGGCCTCAGTCACTTCCAGGGATCCAGGGGCAGCCACAGCTTCTCTGCCCAACCTGGGCCAGGGCCTCACCACCTTCACAGGGGGAATTCCTTCCCAATATCCCATCTAATCCTGCCCTCTGGCAGTGGGAAGCCATTCCCTGTGTCCTGCTCCTCCATCTCTTGTCCCCAGTCCCTCTCCAGCTCTCCTGGAGCCTCTTTAGGGGGTCTAAGGTCTCCCCAGGTGAACACCCCAAGTCCTTCCCCAGGTGAACCCCCCCAGCTCTCCCAGCCTGGCTCCAGAGCAGAGGGGCTCCAGCCCTCAGAGCATCTCCATGGCCTCCTCTGGACCTACTCCAGCAGGTCCATGTCTGCCTTGTACTGTAAGCCCCAGAACTGTTTGGGGGAATATAAAAACTGAGGTACCATTTCCATAATCACATGCACCTCTCCATGAATTCTCTACATCCTTTGAGTAGTTACATGATGAAAAAAGGCAAATACAGCTATGTATTAGATGCTTAGCTAGTTTTTGGTAAGAATGGGAACAACTGTAGAGAGGAAGCTAACAAATTGCCCTGAAAGCATAGAACTACTTTTGTTTAACCCAAGTTCACCAAATTTTTCTTCTTTTTTGCCCCTTACTTCTCCGCTGTAAGTTTTTATCAATAGTTTCTCATTAGCTGCCAGTTCCTAGACTTATCAAATTTCACCTACAGTTCAACAATCACATTTTTTGTTCAATTTCTTTTGTTCTGAGACACAGAAGCTGACAAGTGATAAAGCATATGGTTTTATAAAAATTTAAAAAAAAGAAAAGTCTGCCTAACAAGTCTGCTGTGTTGTTATTTAGTTTGCAACAGGCTATTATTCACATACACTTAAATTTCATGTAAGAAAAAGGCTTTTCTTGGCAATTGGCTTCTATATCTTAGAACCAGTAATTGAAATATGCAGAACTTCTGGTGGACCTGATGACAGCAAGAAAAACTCTCACACTTTTTTCTGTTGCTGTTTGCCTTCACACACCCGGCCACTAATTCCAAGTAGGCCAATGCACACTTTGTTACTGTGAAAAGAAACTGGGAGCTTGCAGAACTTGTCAAATCCTTACTTATACTTTCTCTAGAAAGACTGATTTCTAAATCTTTTAACATCTTGCTCTTCCTCACTCTTTTTTTCTCCTCCACCCTCACCTCCAAGAAAATGGAAAGGAACCCCTTCAGTGTAGATCTCACCTACAAGGATTCTTCTGCTAACCACAATATTCACCAACTCCAGTATTCCTGTAATGGCAACATCTCTCATAGACCTGCCTTGTCAACACAATTTTGGTCAAAGAGGCCTCACTTCTTAACTTCCTAACTTTACTCCAGAAAATTTTGTTCAGCCTTCTGCTGCGCTGATTTTTTACTTTTAACTCATTTGTTTCATTATAGACATTAATAACTTGCTTTGTTACAACCATATAGAAAATTTTTAGAGAGTATTATCTGCATAACTTTAAAGTACTGTGTCAACATTCTAAATTATCTGTTTCCACAAATAAAGTGGGACTGTTAGAATTCACCACCACCACCTTTTGGAACAAATAAAAAGAGCCACGATCAGGAATTAAAAGAATTTCGTATTTTGGGAGCAGAACTTGGTATTCTCAAGAACTTCCTATCTAAAATGTCATCACTTTAACATGAAAAAAATCCAAACAAATAAACCAACCACCAACACGAAAACTCACAACACAGAAGGAATTATTACTTGCCATTTTTCCTAAGTTTTTTAATCTCTCCCTTGAGCAATAAATTTGTTACAACTGCTATTTCTCCTGCATTTTATAATGCCTACAGGAAAACTCATCAAAAAGCACAAATCTCTCTACAACTTCCTCCTGTTCTTCTCCAATTGCATATTTAAAGGGAAAAAAGTTACGCATGTCAGCTTAGCCATTTATGGCGTACTCTTCTCACTTCCTGAGTAAGGCACTTTTTTGTTCAGCATTCATCCTAATGATTCCACACAGTAACAGAACAGAGGGCAGCTGGCATCTCTCACTCCATGGTTGTAGGTCTAGGAAAAACTGCCCCACAGAGTAGGGTCTAGACTTGTTTGTAGGTAATAACTCCCAAAACATTAAGGAGGAAGGAGCCTTTGTAACATTAGGGTGTTCAGAGAAGTCAGAGACAAATTTTTACCCAATCAATACATCTGTATTCTTAATGGGATTGTATCTCCTTCCCAAGGTAAAGGACTTTTTTTTTTTAAACAAGATTTCACAAATCAGAAAGTTAAGCTGGTTTAGCCTTTCAAAGTCAAACGTACAGGTGCCGTTTAGTACCAACTACAAGCTACATTCCCTTCTCTGCAAAACCGGAAGCTTCTTCTATAAAGTTTCACTATCTTTCTTCAGACACTGGTAGCTGGGAAGCAAACAGTCTCAGGACACCCCAGCAAAAAATGTTACCTCATTAACAAAACAACAGGGTTCAGTCTTTATGAAATGAAGGCTTTTCCAGTAAAATGGCTCACCTTACAGCAACTGGCAGTATTGTACTGCATTACAGGAAGTGTCACAATATCTGATGCCTGCAGTAAATGTTAAATTCTAGATAAAGTCTTCATATTTCTATTATTGCAAATTAATTAATTACTTTCCTAGTTCTGCGTTTTAATTTTTTTTAAGTGGTTCAGAATGCTGCTCCTGACTTCAAAATAGCAGGTTATCCTACCTCCCGCTCTTACCAGCTCTCCTATCACTGCCTGCTAAGCAATATGTTCACTAGAAAACTGTTCTTTTGAACTTTCATTCACTTGAGCCCTCCTATTTAATAGATCTGCCCTCTCCATATTAACCTATTTGCTCTTTGAATTCAGCAGCTGTTGGTGCTCTTACCACTCCTGTAAACACTGTATTAAGTCACAAGCAGTGGTTGTAACAGCTTGTCTTTGCATTGCACAGAAAGCACTTCTGAAACTCGAACCTTCTACACTTCATCTTAAAAATTATTTTAACCAACATGCAAAAATGACTGATTTAGACTTTTTTTTCCCTACTGTGATATGGTTTGAAGCTGGCTCCCTGCCAAGTCTCCAAACCTTACCACCAGAAGTCCCCCCCCCCCCAACCCTCAGGGAGAAGAGGGAGAAAAAAAACTAAGAAAAACCCGAAACGAGAGAGAGACAACCAAAGTGAGATATATAAATATATTTACACTTATATGCAATTAAAAATATACAATTTCACAAGGGAAAAGGGAAGGGGGAAGGCAAAGGGAACAAAACTAAAATAATATATATATATCCCAATTAGTGACCCAATATCTAACAACTAAAAGAGTTAGCAAAGAAAATAGCTCACTACTCTCCTGGGACAACCGAGAGTCGCTCCGGAACAATCGCCGGCAGCCTCTGTCTCCCAAGGCCGGCAAGGCCCAACCAGGCCTCGCTCCCCAACACGGCAGATCAACAGCAGGGAACCTGCACCTCCAAGCCGCTGGAAGGAAAGAGAGCAAAGACCTCTCCTCCTTTCTTCTTATAGCCTGGTTTACGTAAAAATCGTAGGGAATACTGGGTAAATCTGGACCCTTCCTGGGTTATAAACTGGTCACCAAGGAGGGCCTAGCCCAAACCACCACATACTGTCAGTGCAAATTTAATCTCTACTGATTTGTAAAGTTATGTCTGGGATGAGGGCAAGAAAGTTGCTACTGAAATGTAAGGCTCCACTGTATCACAGTCCTGTGCCTGGATCTAAACAAGGCTCTTGGTAACCAACATATCTCATTACTGCATATATGTTTACAATATGTCTTTACAAATTTAAGTATGTTATTCACTGTTTTCATGGTATTTTATCACAAGTATATGAAAAACTGATGATTAACATGAGCAACACGAAAACAATAAACTTGAAAAATCATTCCAAATGTATTTCAGATTTTCCTCCCTTGTATTACGTACCTCACAGACAGTAAGTCCAACAGAAGTTAAAAAGTGTTCCTGAAAGTTGCATCTATGAGCTAAACAGGCAGTCAGGTTTGCTGTTAAAATCTCTATTTTGGTTGTCACTGTTAACTTTGTCTGAAGCAAAGTGCTGGAGTAAGACACAAACAGGTTTTTCTTCAGCTATCCTGAAAAAAACCCAAGCAAACTGATGCAAATGCAGAATTTTTCATTTCCTAGTAGTCTAGTAAAACAGCATAACTCATGCTCATCATCTAGCAAAATATCATGTATTCTCTGACTATGCAAAATGCTTTTTGAAGTCGCTAAAACCGATTTTGGAATCAAAACTCTCAGCGCAATTAGTTTTAAATATTCCCTAAACTGTATAACATCAGACATCGAAACTACTAAAGGTATACACTAAAATTACATTCTATCATATTTATATTTCAAGCCTACATACACAAGGTAATCCAGAGAATGACAACAGTATTGTGGACATGAATTGTTAAAGACCTACTCAATAGTTAAACACAAAGTCACAAGAGTAATTGTACTCAAATCTCTAAGTTTTAGTCAAGGCTGTGCTTAACATCTGGCTGAAACAGGACCTGGATGCAGATGTTAGCATTAAGCCCCTCAGTACACAACATTTTCCTTTTCCTTGTATGAGTCATGCTTCTCAGAAAACTATCAGAATGCTTATTGCTACAGCTCACTTACTGTGAGGAGCGTGGTCAGTTCTGGGACATGGCTGTTTTGCAACCTGAAAACAGAAAACAATTAATGATCAGCTGAGTCATCAAGTAACTTTTACAAGGACAAAGAAAGACACATCAAACAGAACAGTAAAATTTCTCCCCAAAAAAGTATGTGAAGCATTTCCAGCACAGCAAAAACACTTTGTTTTCCACTGCCAGATATAAAGCCCTTACAACGAGAACAGTTGAAGACAAATGTTATATAATCACCCTTGTTTTGTTTGCAACCAGCTGTTTAAACACACATACCCATTTTCCCCTTACTAAGTTGTAAATAAGATGGTGTAACATGTTCCCCCCCCTTTGATGCATACAGTAAACCAAAGAAATGTTTCTGTTAAAATGCAAAAAAAACCCCAATGTCCTGGCCTCCCAAAAATCAATGGAAATTCTCAATTTTGTTATAATGGAACCAGAGTTTCATTCCATTAGTGACACTCTCTAGCATGAGGATTTCAAGTTTTCCTCATGCTATGAGAATTTAGAAGTGTCTCTGTGTCAGTACAAAATCCACATATATTTCACTGAAAATTTAAAACTAAAAATAATTTTGAACACTTGTTTGGATTGTTTACTTCCCAGACTTTTTTCCCTGGATAGATGAAGTTTTTCTAAACACACAGTTCACACACACTGTATAGGACACAGAAAACATAATAATAGACGCAACATTTCCACTTCAGGAAAGTGTTACTTGCTAAAGTAGTAGAAATGCAACATCATTAGGGTTTTCATCGAAAATTAGTAAAATTCAGTGAAATTTTACAGTTTGATATTTTAAAAATATCTTCTGTAGCATTTAACAGATACTTGCTTTAGAAAGCTCAGAGATGCTCTCTTGAGCTACACTGACAGGCAATTTTAACCAAGCAAATATGCATAACTGCCTAAATATCAAAAAATGCTACAGGGAAATGGCATATCAGAGTTTTTAGAAAACACATGCATAGAAAAACGGGTATTTTCACTCTAGATCTTTTTCTACAGTATCACACTGATCGGAGCACAAAGTTCGCCTACCTCACCATGGCACAGTCAAAAAAGCACACTAATAAATTTACACAAACAAAACTTCAGTCATCTGCAGGAGCAAGAACTCCATTTACAGAGTTAGGCAAGCTAAGTAACAACTTAAATCTAGGTAGACAGTTGCATCAACAACACTCAGTTTTTTTAATTTCATCTTAAATTATAACCTGTAAATGTGTGGCCATTAACACCAACTGCTTTTTTGTTTGTCACGGCCACCAGTGTCAAGCTTCTAGGCCTGCCAGAAAAACAATAAGTATTTTTCTCCCTTGACAAAGGACAGCCAGGAACAAATCATTTCTCACAACAGTCAGTGGCAACATCATCAACCTTTCTCCCAAAGAGAAATCAAAACATTAGTATTCCCCTTCTCTACCCTACTGCCATACTTTGACACCACCCCAAAAACCCAACCTACTAGAACCAAAACCAAGAAAGACAGAAGCGATGGAAGACAACACTATACAGCTATAGTAATTACGCCATTTAAAAAGCAGGAGCAATTCATTGGAGAGAAGTAAACTTTAAAAAGTATGTATTTTGCTACACTCTTGACCATTCTGCTGGCTGACTAGAGGCCTCAACTGTCCTCCAGAAAGCAGAAACAAAGTTGTATTTCTTCTTCTAAGTTGCATTTCCTGCATTAGGTGAAGCTCAAAGCTCAAGTACTTAATCTCTGTTAAAATTCTGCACATTTGTTCTACTTCTGACTAATCTGTTCCTCTGGCACTGCTAAGTCTGGGCTTTGGAATCAGTCCTGAGGGCACTGAATAGCCCCCCAAAACCTGACCCTTGGGACAAAGGTCAGAGGCTCAGTAGAGCTGAGGACAGTGAAAAGAGCTCTTAAAGCTCCTGCCTGCCACTCCCCCAGAATGATAACCGGCTACTGAGGTACCCAGCAGGCAGGGACACTGCACAGCCACAGCCTCCTCAGCCTTGTACCCTGAGAAGGAAAAGTTACCCAGATCCCTAAGAGAAACCAGCCAAACCAGAAAACAGCCTAATTATTTCCCAAGGGTAACAACTCTTAAACAAGAGAAGACTGGGAGGAAAGAGAAGTCTCTTTTCTATCCTTAGTACATGAAAAGGAGCATGACTCGGAAAATCCTCTACAACTTTACTAGAAGCACAAAAACTTGTAAAACAAAGTTTCCACAAGAAACTGGAATAGGTACTTAAGAAACTGAATACAAAAGATTGCATGACTGCAAGTAAGAACAGGTAACAGTTTTAAAAACAAGCTTTACCATGGCTCCCTGATTAAAAGCACACAGACTGGTTTTGGCCCTAGTGCCCAAAGTACAGAGTAAACAGGTGCCCTAAGTGGTGAGGTCTGATTTGGCATGAACTTAAGGAAATTACACAACACCAACCTCTCTGTCCAGTAGAAGAAAAAAATACTCAAAAGGACCAAAGAATATTGTTTCAGACTAAATATTCTGTTCCTTGACATAACTGCACATACACAATCGTGGAAAGCTCAGGATTTCCCATTTAACTGTGCAATAACAGAAGTCCTTGAAACTAGTTTCTTCTCCCTTTTTGTACTCACAGTTATTCCATTAAAGCCAACAGAAAAGCATTTTTTGTGATTTATTTTTTAGATTTGTTTTTAGAACTAATTACTACAAAGTATCCTTAAATACAGACAAAATCCTAATGCAGTCTGAGAACAAAATGCCAGAAACAGCCAACATTCCACACCCAATGGAAACAGGTGGAAGTTGAATATTTAAAATAACAGAAAGAACTGAAAATGTAGAGTGGTCAATGGAAGAATGGGACAGTTAATGTGGACAAGAATGATTTTATTGTTTATTTTCAAATTTCATTACTAACTGTGCAACATTAACATACCCTAATCAGGTTTTCCTGCACTATTTCCTTATTGTGTACAAAGTAAAGAAAAAGGAAGCTTCCTATGCTTAATATTAGCATATAAATGGTTAATTGAGGTTTGACTTCAGTGGGAAGACAGGGTGGGGTGAATTCCCACCTTTGTTACTGTTATCACTTTGCAAGGTGGGTTTTTAAGCAAGACTAGAATAACTGGTTTACATTCTGGCAATGGCATCTTCCCAGTTAAATCGAAATTTAGTATCCGAAAGCACTGCAGAATGCATCAAAACCTGCACCATTTTCACACAAAGCTGTGAGGAAAGACCTTTTCTTTCTTGAACTACAATTTGCTTCTTTCCCCAATGCAAACATACTACAAAGGATATGCCCGTCTTTTAAAAACTGACTTGGTGTCCTTTTGAATTATACTGCAAAGACAGAAAGAACATGGGTTTTCAGGTTACGTTCTCCCTGGCTTTCATTAGTAATTCAGGACTTGTCTGCTCCAAAAGATTACTGTGACAGGGCAGCTAACACCGCTAAGGCATTTATAAAAGACTGAAAAAGTGAAATGAGGGAACTTGATCAAACTGTTTCACACTTCCATTAACATTTGCAACCAGCAGTTCTCGAAAACCTTACAGAAAGAACGTTTGATAAAATAGGGGCCCCCTCGTTCCTGAAGCAAGTTTCTCTATTTAAGATGTGCCACTTTCAGTAGTTTTAAAAGGCTTAGTAGTAAAGTCATTAATACCTATTAAAAACTAACACAACATGCTTCTTGAAAACCCCTTCTAGTGGAATAGGCAAAAGGAGAAGAGAAGCCATGTCCCTAAAATACAGTTTTAGAAAAGTAACCTGATTTAAAAAAAATCCTCACGTATTTTTAGAATTATTTTTTTAAGTACTTTTATCCCCTTTGATCAACTAATATGTGGAGAACAAATTATTCCAAAAAATGGATTTAGAACAAAAGACCAATAAAAAAAAATTTTAGAAAATGTTTAACCTGCCAAAGCAAAATTATCCCTTATGATTTTGAAAACTGGTAATTCAACAGAAGTTCAGTATTTCAGCATCATATTTAGTAAAGACTGGACATCAATCAGTATGAAGAATATTTAAGTAACAAAAATCAAATGCTTTCCATAGGAGTTTGGGTTCTGGGTTTAATTTCTTTTACAAGATTTATGTAGTTGGGTTTTGCCTGCTTGGAATTCTCCTCCTCCCTCCTTCTACAGACCACACCACTAATACGGAAAGAGTGCACAACTGAAAATTACTTCCTGGATCAAATTTACTTCCTTCCCATCCCACATCACACAATCCTTCTCATAATGGATCAAGTGCCATCTTTGAATTTGGTTTCCTTCTCCAATCTTTACATTCCTCGGGTTTTCAGCCTAAACTTGTTCTTCATCAGCTTAGCCCCACTTGTTTGAATCTAACAATTTCTATGTTTCTTACACTGTTTTCTTTGCATTTGTGGCCCACAGGGCAGGAGTATGCAAGCTCTCAGGTTTTAATTTTGCTAAACTAAACCAGCCTAAGTTCTTCCAAATCCTTTTATAAGTCTCCAAATTACGCTCAGAATCCTAGTGTATGTTCTCACCTACTTTAACTTCATGTTTCTTGAGTACGAATAATCCTTCTGGTACAAACCAAAACTAAACTCTGTTCCAGATGAGGCCTTGTCAGGACATTCCCAGTGCAACAACGATCTAAGAGAATCATTAAAGCCACCGCACAAAAAGCCTCCCATGCAGAGATGCCACATTCACCTCAACGACTCATTCAAGTACTGGCCCACGAAGATACAGTGCTCAGACACTCACCTGCTGTCCTGCAGAACCCTTCACTGGTGAAGCTCTTGACAGCTTCTGCTGTGTCTTCTGAACAGGAATAATGAAACTGGGGGAGTGGGAAATGGGGACCCACCAAAAAAACCTATAGACTGAACCCTCTTCAATTTTATCATCAAGTTCCACTGAGTCTCGTTTCTTTAAGATCTTCTTGTTTCTTCCACTTATTTGCAACTGTACATTCATCATGCCATTAAGTATTCAAAAGGAGAAACACAAGCATCATTTCTATTCACCCAAAATGCCCTGCTTTCTCATGCTATTACTTTATCAGTCCTCAAAAAACTAACCACTCTTCACCATCATTAGACAAAATTCTATAAGTGGCAGGAAACTAAGGCCTTTACATTTTAACTTTGTCCCAACAGAATGAAGGTAAGAAAAGTTAATTCAGTTTCATTGTACTAAGAAATCATCTGAGCAGCAGAAAATGGGAGTTGTCCATTTTTAGACAAACATCCTAACCGCGGGAGGCCATGTTTTTATGGTGAGTATGCTGGCACTGCTTTATGAAAGCAGAAGCCACAAAAACCTCTTCTATAAGTACCTGATCCTTCAGTGTGCACACTGTACCTCTCTGTTGTAGAGGAAATACACCAGGAGTCAGTCAGCTGCTGGAGCACTGCACACAGAAGCTATGAATTGGCCCCAAAATGCCTGAGGCTCTAGCCCACAGTTCCACTGCATTCTTTTATCCAAGAAATTTATCTTTGCAGCTGGAGACTTCTCTCATATTCAATTGCTGTGTACAGAGACCACTTACACAGAATCATTTAGGTCAGAAGAGGCCTCAGACCACTGAATCCAATCATTCCCACAGCACTGCCAAGGCTACCCCTAACACATGTCCTCAAATGCCACATCCACACTGCCTTTAGATCTCTCCAGGGATGGAGATTCCATCACTTCCAGGGCTGGACAACCCTTTCAGGAAAGGAATTGTTACTAATATCCAATTTAAACCGCCCATGGCACAAAACTGTTACAATCATACCAAGTAAATACCTTCTAGTTAGAGTCCTGATTCTCCTCTGAACTGTTATCTTTAAATCTCCATTAATTTAAATTTGTTTGACCATTTTCAAATATTTTAAAAATATTATTAATTCTCATACTATAGCAATTACACTTTATTTGACTTCCAAATGCTGAAAATCTCTATATACACTGTATGAAGAACAAAGAGGATCCTTCCTTTGTGCTTATTTCTGTTTCAGTGCAACAGCCCACAAAAGCATAGCAACTGATCTGAGGGTTTATTTAGTTCAGTAGTATTAAAAAAACAATTCAACTTGTCTTTTTGCATTCTTCAGGTAAAACGTGTCTGTGAAACATGCCACTTCTGTAGCATCATTATCCTCTCCCTAAAATAGAATTTCAGCCAAAAAGTAAGAAAGTTCAGAATGCTGAGCTACGGGGTTTTATTCACATCGTTGACCATTTCGTGCAGCTCGACAAGGTAAGATTCCTACACTCAGTTACTAAGAAAAAATATCCCTTTGGAAGAAACAAAAGCTGTGTGGACTGTTAAAGCTCTGTCAGCACATCAGACACACTTATGCCATGAACCTTTCCACATCAGGACTTCACACTGTTGTGATGGCTGAAAGCAATGATGTCAGCTATGACAAGGTCTACATCATAATTAGGTATTTTGATCAAGATTCAAGACTCGGGGAAAAAAATGATCTTTTGGCAAAGCTTGCCCAAAAGTGCTGAAAGGCTTTTGCATCGCTTAATTAGTTTTCATCGACTCCCACATTCTACAGACACGACAGAATTTTTCTCTGACTCAGCACTTGCAGGGATCAGCAAGCATACTTATGACTAAAAAGTGCAGCCATTCTATATAACCTCCCTGTGTGTCACTGCAGTACACCTGAGGAACCAGAATTATGGCAAGGCTATTCTCTAACAAGCAGGGACATGTTGACTAACAACTCTATCATGCCAGTATAAAGTGAAGAAAGGAACACTGCCAGTAAAAATTCAAAACTGCTCCTCTTCCTGTCATTACCCTCAGTGGAAGAGAAAGGAAAAATGTGAAAAGAATTTTTTCTTCTAGCAAAGTAAGTTCCATTTCATCCTTTAACATCCATTTTGAGCAGTGCAACACGAGAAAGTGAGAATTACTGCATTGGAGGGACTTGATCCTCTGTTTGAAGACTGACCACCACCCTGAGACTGCGCAATGCCGTAAGCTCTCCCGCAGGAGGAGGGAGCAGCAGGACATGACTTCAGCACCCACACAGTCATTGTTTTGTGTAGTGTCCCATTAGCCAGCAATCCCAGCCATAAACAAAACTTCACTGCATTTTACATGACTCAGAGAACCCTGGACACTATTAAAAAAGCAATAATCACACAGACATAAACATGGCTAGGGAAAAGAAAGAAAACAAGGATGAAAAAATCAGTCAAGGGAAGAACATAAGAAAAAAATTAACCTATTAGAAAGTTGAAAAGGTCTTTTTTTTTCAAATTTATAGATTGAGATACAATACTTAAGAACAAAAATGCAATGCAACTGAAATGGGGGAAAGCGTAGAGAAAGTAAGTGACTATGATGATGATGAATATAAGTAATTTGAAGTTCTTTGATATTTTGCAAATTCTCACAGGCACCTTTACTAGGTATATGTTTAGTCACACAGCCAACACAGAGACATATTAAAATGTCAATAAGTCACCCAGCACTGAAATCTAGTAACACGTGGTTAGATGAGGTGTGAAATATAGGTTTGATCCACAATTAGATTATATTAAGTACTCAAGCTAATATCAAGAGGCCTACCTACTCTGAAAGCCGTAAGAAGATAGTTCTTCCCACGTAAAGATCTTATTCCTAGGTCCTTAACAAAGAAAATCTGATCTCCAAAACTTTGAAATTTGGGGTCCTCCGATGCGACAAACAGAAAACATCTTGTATCTTCTCTAATAAAAGCAACTACCAGTCGCAAGTTAAAGCACTTCAACCAAATGAGATTGGAAATTAATTGGTTATCAAGCACAGCTACATTGAAACATCCTTTGCATCAGATCTTCTGTCTTTATATTCCCACATCAATGACAGAAACATTGCCCAGCCCGTCAACAAAACCAATTAATCCAACTCGTAAAAATAAATTTTAAAAAAGTATGTATATATATGTTCGTGTATATATAGGGACACCTTCCACCAGATCAGGCTGCTCCAAGCCCCCGACCTTCAACACTTCCAGGGCTGGGGCAGCCACAGCTTCTCTAGGCAACCTGTGCCAGGGCCTCCCCACTCTCACAGCCAAGAATTTCTTCCCAATATCCCATCTAAACCTCCCCTACCAATCACCTGGTATTTACAGCCCAAGATACCATCAGAGAAAAGGACCACCTGTATTGTGTGACACTGAAGAGTTAATTTAGACCTTATGCAGAAGCACCATTTTTGAGGCAGAAACACGGGTACTTTTTACATTTACTTGTCATTATTCTCTTGATGGGCAATATATACAAAAATTAATTTTTCAGAATAATACACAAGAAACCACATGACCCAAAGCAGGTAGGACACAACGTACTTTCATAAAACAGAAGTCACAAATTAAAATCTGGGGGAAAATATTCCTGAGCAATGTATTTGAAAGCTTCTTTGGCAGAGGACTACTGGAACCCAAGAACAAAACCACTTCCAGTAAAAACAATCTTAGATAATGCTAAGATCACACCATTTACTACATATCATTACATATATTTTATAGGCACATCAGAAAAAAACAAGAACAGATTTAATGATAAGAGGATTTCAGCAATGGAAACAACTTTTATCTATAAATACATATCAAGGAACAACAATAATCTACTGTAATTCTAATTCACTCTTGCCCAACATAGCAGCATCTTCTTTATGCACACATACGTAACACTTTAAGGCACTGGAATATTCTGCTCACAAGAACCAACAGTTTCCATTAATCCAGAAATCAAGTCAACATAATACAACATTACAAAACACACACCCTTCGGTAGGGCAAACACCTACAGTTTTTCCAAGACAACAGTCCCAGGCTCCCGAACTGGCATCTGTCATACAAAACAGATCAGAGTAGCACTTATTTCACATAGTGCATAGATCTTAGACAGTAACATCATATTCTCCCTCCTGTATTTCCCAATGTATGCTCTTCTGCTCCACCCTTGAGAAACACAGTTTGCTGCTTTTATGCTCCTACAGAAAAGGCACATACTCAGATCTCACTTACATAGCCTTGTATCAGGAGATGCCAATAACAAACACCTATAACAGAACTAGCACAACACAGAAGGAAAACAAAGGAGTTGTGAAAATAAAATACCCCATATCTCATTCGCGTGTTGTATCTTCATTTTTGTTTAACAGTGTTTAGTAAAATACTTTATTTAAATTAAAAAAAGTACACTTTCTTAGTTTACAACCCCACTACATTTAGACCTGAACACTTCTCTTACTGCTCTTAATAATCATCGTGAAAATTCCAAGATAATGAATCAGACAGTATGTTTACTAGTTACCTATGTTTCCTATGTATAGTGAAGGCAGCATTACTTTTCAAAACCACCACAAACTATGTAAAAATGGGGTTTGTTATTACAAGCAGGGTTGTGTTGGGGGTCTTTTCTTTGTTTTTTTTAATATTTGCTAAATTTTTGAAGTTTACTGCCTTTCCAAAACAAGGTCCTGCAGCTGGTAAGGGAACTTGAGCACTGCAAAGATCAAAGGGAAACAGAGATCTTCTTAATTTTAAAAATCATATGTTTATATATTATCCTTTAAATCTTCATATTTGTAGAAATGTTATTAAAAAGTGGAATTACAACCATAAAAAAATTAAACTAGTGAAGAGATTTTATCAAATTGAAACATTAAAGTAATATATTACTCTCTGGGAAGAATAAAAGGCTTCAGATTGGTGAATGTGCAAATAATCATATCAAAGGCAATAAAAAGCCTGTATCACAAAAAACAGCAGTAGTAATGGACATCTTCAGTTGCATAAAGAATTATGATAACAATTAGTTCAAAGAAACAGAAGTTGCATACAGATGTTTCTCCATTACTGGAAAACACAGTTCTGTGGTATTAATGAACAAATAACTTTGAGACAGGGTTGTGGCACCAAAACAACAGACTACAAGACATCCCTGGAAGTTCAAAGGGTAAAGTAAGCTATCAATCTTACTAGTTTAAATAAAATTGAGAATTTTGAGTGAGGGATTCTGCTGCCAGGAATGCCAGTGTTTCTTCTATATTCCCCCTATTCCTTCAGTCTTGCTGAAGCGACACTATAAATCTTGCCCACATATGAGAAGGGGGGGAAACAAAAAAAACCTGTAAGTTATGCACACAGAAAATAAAGAATCTAAAAGAAGGAGCTAGTGGTAGTCATACATTTTTTAGTTCAAACCATTCATATAGATTACATTCATTATCCTAGCATCAGTGTAGTACAAAAGCAGTGTACTAGACATTGTACTAGGCTTCTGATAATGATAGTAAGCTAACGGCAGCATGGATTACAGCAACCCTGAAGACTTTATTAATGGGTACCTATTAAAAATCTATTATTTGTGTTTCAGATTCTTTTTCTTCTGCTTCCCTGTTCTTTCTGGGCAAAAACAAGCTTGCAAGTACTTTCTTCTGCTCTATGAGCTTTCAGGTTCAGGATAAGAATCTGTAGAAGGAAGTTGATTGCCCAGGGACTGAAAAAGAAAATACTGTAAAGAGCACTAAAACCCGAATGGAAGGGACCCTGCAGGGCACCAGTGCCAAGAGGCCAGAAGCCACCTGAAGTTCCAAGTGCTTCTTAATAGAGTATCCTTGTCTTTTCATTTCTTAAAGACTGGAGCTTGAGCTAAAGAATGAAACTTCCACTGCTGCTTAGCACTAATTTAACTCTGCTGCTAATGCAATTCCACGCACATCTACTAAGAGCATCAATAGAAATGCTAAGCATTTTTTAAATATTGCCTGAAGTATCAATCGGTATCTGAGTATCTCAAGCAAAAAAACACTAAAGCAAATTAGTAATAACCCACTATGGAATAGGTTTGGTTTTCTTCTTTAGCCAACTGCATTTATTTAGAAGGAAAGATGGTCAAGACAAAAGTTTGTTCTAAAACTTAAACACTTGCTCATCTACAGAGCCCTGGCCCTCTGACCTTTGACTGTTTCTTTATGGTCCATAAAAAAAAGCCAGGAAAGCAAGCAACTGACAAGTTGAAAATTAATCATTCTGAGCCCATATTCTTTAAAAGACACGATTTATGATTATTTCATTGGTTGCTATATGCAAAATATTCTATTAAAAATAAAAAAGAAACTTAAATATCTTGCTTAAGAAACCAAGCTTCTCTTCAAGTTCTGTAGAAATTGTAGTCTTACACTGTTGCTGTTCAAAATTAGTTATATTTATACTGGTCTAGTGGCACTTGACTTCTGTTTGATGAATCAAAACATACCGAAACCTGTTTTTCAGCAATGATATGACGACTTATTTTCTAACATCAACAGAAGTTAATTATTGCCACACGCATGAACCAATGTGATTTATATTACAATAAAAGCAAGCCATTTCTGCAAGCTTTTTAATATTTGACAAACAAGTTTGACTCTTGCTAGTCTGGCTTACAATTTACAGGACGGAAGTGAACCAGGTATGGTCTACCTGATCACTGAAATCCAGTCTATGACACTAAGGGGGTGGGTGGGCACTTCACTTCCACTAAAAAATAGCTATGACTATACTTTTTAAAACCTTATGGTTTTCACTTACATTTGACTACATAAAATGGCAAGTCCTGCTTTTATTGATGAAAGGGCAATCAGCCGTCTGCGAGCTATGCATGTGACACATGCACACAATCCATTTCACAGGGCGCTGTTAAGCACACAGACTCTGGTCTGAAAAACCATCAACCAAAATGAAAGCTATGGAAAACTGTATTATTATGTGCATGGATTCCATAAAGGCACGTTTTCATTTCACACATCAATGCAAATGTTTGTTCTCTCATGTAATAGTGGAATGGAAAGATAACAAATCGGCATGACTTGTGCTGGCCTATCTGCACACTCAGTAAGAAATAAATGTGCACATGGGAATGATTCTAAGGCATTTTCACTGACAGAAATGACTGGATTACTTATTGCTTGTAGTTACAGATGTAAATGTAATTCTAGTCATGTTACTTAAAAGCGACCAACATTTTCTAATTGAAATCACACTGCATTTATTCTGAAAACAAAATTTTGATCCAAAAAAGTTAACTTCAGTATCCACATTCTGCTGTACACAGAATACATGTAGAAGGCATCATGTAAAAGCTTTTTACTACAGGTTTCCTTATGTGCATTCTACCTTTGAGGTAACTCTCCTGTGAGCAGTGTTCCTACGATGGTCCTCTGCATTCTTCTGATGCCATAAACCAGATCCTCTCCAGAAAATACAAATCCATTGCAACAACTCACTTGGCAAGGACAGTGCTGACAGTGGATATACTTACCGGAAAGCACACACACACTGAGGAACTGGAGAACTGCTTGAGGCAGGGCTGAAATTACACTACTACTGGCCTACCACTTCCTCAGCTGGTGGGTCTAATCTGTGCATCTTCTTCAATACAGGAATTCATTTTCACAAAGCCATAGAACTTTACTGTTAAATGTCTAGCCTACTTTCAGTTAAGGCTGCAAAGAAATGGCAAACAAAAGTGACTGCATGGAATGGACAGGCAGGTGGACAGACAGGTGAGCAGACACAGCACCGTCACAGAACTTTACGTGTGTTGACAACAGGAAAAGAGCCACAAAGGAAACTCCTGCTTAACTAGGAGTAACTGGAAGCATTATAGTAGCAGTTGAGTTTTACCAGAAATTACTTTTTCCACTCCACAAACAGCATTTGAGTTCAATCTCTACTCATAATGAAGGGTTAATCTGCAGCTCCCTGGCTAACCAACTCTGGATACATGAAAATAACTAGTTAAGGACTATCAGAAATCTACACTATATAGAATCAGTATTCAAAAGTGTGTCTCATTTTTTAACTAATGCCATTCTATGCATCACGGGCAGCTTCTTCTTTGGGATGGTACCTCACATCATTAAGAACCACAACGTGAATAGTGCACAGGCACCAAAGCCAAACTTCCAAGTGCAAAACATTGTTATATTCACTGGATTAGCAGCCACATGCAACAGTTCCCTTCTTTCTCTGACAGTTGTATCTAGAAGAGGTATTTATCCTTAAAAACAGAACCAGAAATGCTTAAACTTGGAATCTGCCCTGAAAAAAAATCCTAAATTTTTACAGTCTACATTCTTCTGACTACTGTGATTCAGTATAAGTATGGTAAACATTTTTCATAGTAAAGAAGGTATCAGGTAATGAAATGAGAAGATTGTTGAAATATGGTAAGTCATTACTGATGAGAATAAGTGTAAATTATTTTTATAGAAAAAAATTACAAAAAGTATTAAATACCATTAATGTTCCTACTGAAATAATGAAAAGAAACCAGTCACTGACTAACTTAAGGCCAAGATTCTGCAAAATAATTTTACATGCTCAGCTCCTGTAAAGTGTCAGTAGGTCAATGCCTTTTTATGAACGCAGACACACACTTAAAACTATTCAGGATTAAGATGTATTGATTTAATCTAACTGCATCTCAATTACGATACGTGCCATATATGTAATGGCAAACTTGTGCACTGGGTCACCTGAGATCTACATATTGCTTCGGTTTTCTTCTAGCAGATGCAGGTTCCAACTCAGGGAATACAAATGAAACTAAACAAGCACATTTATAGAATCATCTAGATTGGAAAAGACCTTTAAGATCGCAGACTTCAATCATTAACCTACTACTGCCAAGTTCACCAACCCATGTCCCCAAATGTCACATCTACACAGTTTTTAAAATCCCTCTAGGGATACCACCACTGCCCTGGGTAGCCTGTGCCAGGGCTTGACCACCCTTTTGGGTAAGAAATTTTCCCTAACATCCAATCTAAACCTCCCTGGTGCTACTTGAGGTCATTTCCATTTTTCCTGTCCCTTGTTCCCTGGGAGCAGAGCCCGACCCCCCCCGGCTCCCCCCTCCTGTCAGGGAGTTGCAGAGCCAGAAGGTCCCCCCAGAGCCTCCTTTCCCCAGGCTGAGCCCCCCCAGCTCCCTCAGCCCCTCCTGCTGCTCCAGCCCCTTCCCAGCTCCGTTCCCTTCCCTGGACACGCTCCAGCCTCTCCGTGTCTTTCTTGCCGTGAGGGGCCCAGAACTGGACGCAGCCCTCGAGGGGCCTCCAGCAGTGCCCGGCACAGGGGACGGGCACTGCCCTGGGCCTGTGGCCAGTACTGACCAGGTGCCACTGGCCTCTTGCCCACCTGGGCACACCTGGCTCGTGTTCAGCTGCCCTCAACCAGCACCCCCAGAGCCTTTCCCACTGGCAGCTTTCCAGCCCCTCTGCCCCAGCCTGGGGCTGCAGGGGCTTGTTGTGACCCAGCTGCAGGACCCTTGTTTATCTCTGTTACTGAAACAGAGTCTGGAAATAAATGCATACCTTCATGTTCAGTGAAGGTTCACAATTGATGTTAACCACCTACATTAACAACCACACTGGGTCAGGCCACTTTCACTTAGCAGTTTTCTGCATTAGACCAGTTTTGTTTCAATTGTAGACATTCCATTCAGAAAATAAGCATATCTCACAAATGCCTTAATTTTCACAATATATATGAATTACAAACTTAAGCTCATGATCGGACTTCCTTAATTTAGCCTAACAAAATAAAACACTTAATTAGTAAGTAATTAATATGGGGAAAAAATCCTTTAAAGATATCACTGTGGAACTGAATCCCCAAACCAGTCTTTAAAAAGCATTTTAAAAAAACCCTAACTTAAAGTTTTCTTGCACTAGAGTGAAATGTTATTTTGGTACTTTAAAATTAACTCCCCATCTATCACATATGTTCTTCCAAATTCTTAGTACTACTATTTCTCTGATTTTTGTACTGAAAGTTAAACACAATATATCCATGTACGGAATGGCCAACCTAATAGTTACGCCTGTTTGTGATAATTAATGCACTCAGACTTCTGTTCTTCACTATTAGGAGCAATACCATAACAAGTATAATTCCAAGATATTCTTATTTTAAAAGTTGCACTTCAGAGAGGTGATGCTCTGCTTATTAGTATTATGCTGTTCACATTGACAGCATTGACAGATTATCTGCTGCACTCAAAAAAAGACAAAACAAACAAAAAGAGCAACATAGTTACACTAGTTTCTGATATGGTCCTAATCTTCCCTTTCACAGGTGATCCTGACGAAAACAATTCAAAAACTGTACGTAGCAGGTTGTCTTTTTTACCTTTTTTTTATGTATAAGTTACAACTAAATCAAATGTGAACTCTGTGCCTCAGAGTACTACTGAAAGTCCCACAGCACAGAACAGTTTCAACATTTTTATATATTAGTCCAACCAAACACATTAGCCCAAATTTAACTGCAACTTATTTGCAATGTTATGTGCAGTATTTAGGATAGGTCATTTTTCAATTCCACTAAATATAGTGCCATTAACATCTATAAAACACCTGGATTTATAAATATCCCATGTTACAAACCTGAAGACTAAAATTCACACACAGGAACAGGGAAAGAAAGGGATATGGGAAAAGTCTGTAAGGTGGAAGTTACTGTACATAAAACTAGTCTATACTGCATTATGTTAATGGAATAAAGCACATTAACAAACTCAGTGCAAAGAGAGCACAGTAAGGAACCAAGAATGAAGGACAGAATAATCAGTGGTAACTGAAAAAACTGTGGTTGAAAATACACAAACCAAAAGTGATTACTTTTAAATCCCACATAAAAAACATGAAGAAACTGCTTTATTCATTAAAATCTTAGAAAATGTTTGGCGTTTTGGCATTTTTTGTTATTCCATCTACACAAGACCTCAAATATTAACAAAACCTCAAATATTAATGAAACCAAAATTAACAGGAACTTATTCAGACTAAAGGTCCATCTACACAAGTAATAAACATTTCAAGAAAGAATAAAGGTATATATCCTTCCCATAAAACTCAGAAATATGAAGATTTAACAAACCTAACACTGCAGTTCAATCACCATGTTCAGCAGTGACTGATAAGCACATCTTCCATTAATCACTTTAAGTGCATTTTGCTCTCCACAGCATCTAAGGAGGATTCCACAACTTAATCCAGCATCAAGTGCTACTATTTGATTTTTGTTAACAAATTACTGGGTTTTGTTTTACCGGGTTATTTTTCATATCTGAAATGCCAAAAAAATTGCTTTCTATTTATTTTACTATTTCAGGTATGGTTTTCCAGCCCAAGCTGAAGACTTCTATATAGTCTCAACTCATATGGAAAGTGTTCCAAAACTGATGATTCCTTTCATTTTTATTTGTATTTTATTTTACTTGACAGGGTGACCTGAATTAATACAGTGTTCCAGATGTTTTGTGGTTTGCCCTTGTTTTTCTCCTCTCAGTAACAGGTCAAACTTGCATTGTGACTGCTGTTACACTGACGTTTTTGACAGAACTATGCATTATGACTCCAATATCTCTGCCTGATAGCAGGTAATAATCTAGAATCTATCACTGTTTAGTTCACGTTATACTCTCTGCTTCCCTCTGCTCCATGTGCATTGTTCAAATTCACACAATCTTCCACAGGTTGGAAGAGACCTTCAAGATCATGTAGTCCAACCATCAACCCAGCACCACCATAACCACACCCAAACCATGTCCCCAAGTGCTGCATCCAGATGCCTCAAACACTTCCAGAGATAGGGACTCCACCACATCCCTGGGCAACTTATTCCAATGCCTGACCACTCCTGCAGGAAATATTTTTTTCCTAATATCTCTTCTGAACCTCCCCTGGTGCAACTCTTGGTCTGTTCAGCCTGGAGAGGAGGAAACTGAGGTCAGACCTCACTGCGGTCTTCAACATCCTCCCAGGGGGCAGCGGAGGGGCAAGTACTGACCTCTTCACTCTTGTGACCAGTGACAGGACTCATGGAAATGGCTGGAGCTGTGTCAGGGAGGTTTAGGTTGGATACTAGGAAAGGTTCTTCCCCCAGAGGGTGGTGGGCACTGACCAGGCTCCCCAGGGCAGTGGGCACAGCCTCAGGACTGCCAGAGCTCCAGGAGCATCTGGACAACACTCTGAGGGACAGGGTGGGACTGTTGGGGTGTCTGTGCAGGGCCAGGACTTGGACTGGATGATTCTGATGGGAAAATATAGTGCTAATATCACAGTTAAATGCCAAACAATAAAGGACTCTCACTAAGTTTGTTGTCATTTGGGGAATATATTCTTTCCTTAAGTGCTTTTTTTCTTTTCTAAAATTTACTTCTCCAAACACTCTTACATGCATTAAGCAGCAAGGAAACTATGCAAAACCTTTAATATAATTTTCATTTGACAAGTTGTTGGCAAGTTAAAACAAACAAACAAAAAAGACCTGAGGAACCAAATAGGTCTGTAGTATGCCATCAAAATGGCATCCCTATTTTGAGTTCACATGTCCACTCACTATGCTTAAATCCTGTCCTCCAAATCCTTCTCCAACACATTTAAGGTATGACTAAATCCAAGTGCTCTCTCTACTAAGCAGCCAGAAAGACACTAATTGTTGGAATGTATTGCTGTGACTTCTTTCAATAATCCACAGTCTTTCATCTTTCTACCCATTTCTTACACTTTCTTTGGGACAGTAGCTTTCTAACATGGTCTATGTTGACAAAATGGTGAAAAAAATTCAATCACTGTCTGCTGTTGTCTGAGTGCCAATGCTCACTAAGAGGAGGGTGGGTGTGTATCCATTTAAAAATCACAGAATATCCTGAATTGGAAGGGACCCACAAGGATCATCCACTCCAAGTCCTGGCCCTGCACAGACACCCCAACAATCCCACCCGGTCCCTCAGAGTGTTGTCCAAACGCTCCTTGAGCTCTGGCAGCCTTGAGGCCGTGCCCACTGCCCTGGGGAGCCTGGTCAGTGCCCACCACCCTCTGGGGGAAGAACTTTTTACTAATACCCAGCCTAAATTCCCCTGACACAGCTCCAGCCGTTCCCTCGGGTCCTGTCACTGCTCACAGAGAGAAGAGATTGGAGCTGCCTCTCCACTGCCCCTCGGGAGGAAGCTGCAAACCCCAATAAGTCTCCCCTCAGTCTCCTCCAGCTGAACAAACCAATTGACTTCAGCCACTCCTCATATGGCCCCTCCAGACCCTTCACCATCTTTAGAATCCTGAGTAAGGTAATTTCACTGAAAGAACCAAAATGGGACTCTCTACTGTTTCTCAGATTAGACTTGGTAAGTAAAAACCCTAGGAATTCTCCTTGCTTCTTTGAAAGCTCCTACAATCATGCTATAAAGGAATTGTTTCTGGCATTACAACTGTAGTAGAGGTTGGAGCCCCAAACAATCTATAGAGCACTCTTCTGCCTCACTTTTCTCCTGAACCACACAGTTGTAGTCTCGGCTATTACCTCTGATCTAGCTCTTGCATCAACATTGATAAGAAGCAGCGAGTTGCTTAAGGTAATTCTAAGGATGAAAAATGATCAGAGATGCAACCGAAAAATACTCCTTTGCATGTCTTATGGTTTATCCTTTCTAATAGCTGTAACTACCTAGAAAAGACCACAGCTGTAGGGAGAGATAATATCTTTTATTAAATCAAGTGATATAGCTTGAAAAACTAGACTCTTTCAGGCACGTATGTTTGATATTTTTATCTCACTGAAAAACACAGTAAGAAACCTTCCCTAATGGCTTCCCCTTTTCCTGGGATCCATACATATGAAGTGAGAATTTATTTACAACTTTCCTCAGCAATACTTTCTATTTACATGGCAGGTTATAAGTTAGTAACTTAAAACATAGAGGACCAAAAGATGTGTGGAGAGTGGGCATATTGGGCTCACTTTTATTCCCACAGGAACTAAGGATGCTAGGAAAACTGATTTTTATAGTTAAAAGTATAGTTCTCCTTATAAAAGTTCTCATCACTAGGGCAAACAAAAATACAGAAAAGTTGTCAAACTAAATGTATAAACTTGTGGAAATACCTCACTTGATTTCTAATTTGGAAAAGCAAAACTGAATGGGAAGGAGGGGGAAGAATCAACTTTACATCACAGCTCATATACATTATTAACTAATATTTCTAAATATGTACTTTTCACATTACAATGATAGGTAAGCCTACAGTTTATATGTATATATAAGAGCACAGTAATTTCTAATACATCCATTATTTTCTCCATGTAACACTCAACAAGGCAGTGTTTATTACTAATTTTAATTCACCGTTATTTTGTGTAATACAATCACATTTTATTCTTCTGGGTTTTTCTCCAAAAGCATTGGTCATACAATGCATGAAAACCACACATTTCAGTGACTACAGTGTTAAGCAAGGTAAGACTGGGTAAATCTAACAAGGATTTCTTATTCAGAACAACTAATGTTAGGAAAGGACTAAAAAGCTTGGCTGATGTCACTTTTTTAGGCTGCTTTACATAACAAGATTTTGTGTTTAAGATGTATGTCACTGCTCACCCTTACACTTGGTTTCTTCGAAGCTCACCATTTAAGGTTTTATTTAACATTTAGGTAAAAATAAATATTTAATATGGAGGTTGTCCTATGATGCAAGCACAGCTAAAATGAAGGGCCTCCATGGCTGCAGTGACCAGATTTCAAATGCAAGCAGATCAATAAAAAAAAAAGCTCAAGCACAGTCTCCACGTGTGAGCAGAATGGTTTATAATAGCTTGCAAATGACTATGCGCTCGCTGTAACCAGGTGTTCGTGAATTATGAATACGCAACCAATTCACGTTAAAGCCAAATCCTAGCACTAGTTCTACAGGGAAATCCCAGTAGGTTTTGTTTGCTCCTGTTTGCTCCACACGTTAGTTCTGTTAAGGATACAAACAGCAGCAACTTCAGAACAAACAGTACCGAACTACGGGTGTTCCGTGCACTAAGGCCATTAGCACAGCAAGGGTTGTCAATCTCTAGAACTTTCCTACAACAGCTCAGGCAACACAACCGTGATCTCCACGGCATACACCCCAGCCCCTCTGCCACGCTTCTGCCTCAGCCAATCAGCCAGCCTGCCCCGACCTGCTTGAAGGCTTGCTTCAAACACTTAACAACATCAATCATAAAAACAAAGACAGGACACTGAATTATACAGTATTAACCTCCAGGGTTTGCATACAAAGACCTCAGATTTATTTATGGCCCAGCACGTTAAGAGCTTCAGTACAGTCTTCTTTACACCAAACTGGCTGCCAAGTTGATGAACCTCTCTGCCCTCAGCAGGAGTACGGTGTCTTTGATTAATGAGTGCATGCTTGTGGAAAAGTGCAAGAACAGAAAATGGGGCAAAATCCACACAATTACGTCCCTCTGCATCTGATGGACCACTGCAATAATTTTTGTCAAACTAATTTTCTGTTGTAGAAAGACTGAGGGCTGAGAAGGGGGCTGTGGAGTTATTTTGATGATTATACTTGGAAACTACACACCACTCTTCTAAAATAAGTATCTGGTAAAATGCAATGCATTGTTTATTAAAGAATCTTTCAGTGTTAGAAAAACATTAATTCATTAATACCAACTGATTAATAAATAGGATCACAATCCAAAAACATTAAAAGTGAAGAAAAAAATACTCTTTAGAGGATTTCAAGGTTTTAGCTTCTCATCCAATAGTCTCACAACAGAGATTCAAGCTCAAGAATAGGTAGGCAGATTACTTTGTGCCTTTAAATTACTGTGTTAAATGTTGTAAAGAAAATCTAGCTTACACTTCCTGTAATTTACAAGAACACACTGGTAATTTGTGATTTAAATGATTCAAAAATGAAAATTCTTCATTATCCTTTCCAGCAATTCCAGAGCAGAACTACATTCTGTGTGAGGCTCCAAAAAGATGACAGCATTATTTCACAGTCATTACTTTATTTCTAAACCTATCTTCTTTCCCAAGGCTTTACGTTGCAAACATTACCCAGACAAGTCTTTATTCTCAGCAGTCCCACTGATTTCAGTGCAACCATTACTAATGTAAACGGTTCATCAGGTAAACCAATTTTTCAGGCGGTGTCTTTACCTTTTTAGAAATTTGAATTTTAAGGTTTTGGGTGATTCCTCCCTCAGGGGCTAGAAAAATCTCTGCAATCTCTTTTTTGCAAACTACCGAGGCTTAACCCATTCAGCTCTTTACAATGCCTGACCTACATCAAGTGAAAAGAGGTCTTATGTCCTTTACACACAGAAAACAAGACATTCAGGAGGCCCTGAAGGGTGTGAGTAGCAATGTAAGGGGAGAAAATCCACACTGAAGGCAACAGGCATCATCTGGACACGGACAAGCCCGGCACATCTTTTTCTAAGTTTGTACTTTCAGAGACTATGTTTGAGAGATCATCTGTCAGTAGGTAAGGTTTAAAAATGTATACTTTTCTTTGATGTTTGTCTTTTATCCAAAAAACTGAAAGACATTCACATAAAAAGAGAAGAAACTGCTATGAGGAATTCTGTCAAATGCATAAATTAATTCTGTTAAACTAAGCAGGGAAAACCCCTGCATCTTCCTTTCCTGGTTGTTACATTAAAAAAACAAAACAAGCATAAGACTTCCTCACACTCCAGGAGTGTTTGTTTCACCTTGTGGTTTCGTGAAATGCTAATATCACAAAATAAATCACAATTCCTCCTCCCTCCCTCAAAAAAGAAACAAAAATCTAAGTGATACCATAAAATTACTACAGTGGTCTTCTGGCATTTTAATTTCCATTTAAATCTTAAAGGAATTGCAGTATCAGACTTAAAAAAGTATAGTTATTTTTTTCTTTTTAAGGACATTATATAATGCAAATTTAGGACAGTAAAGAGCTAAAACACTAAACAAGAACTCAGCTAACTGTGAAATTGTGTGATAACTGGATTATATGTTCTACATACCTTTTTTCACTTAAAACTGTACGATTAAGAAACAAAATAACAGCAAAATACTGCATCTAGCCTGGCCCTTCTGCAGAGCGAACTTAATGAACACATGGTCCCAATTTCTTCTAATGACTATGTGCACTCAGCTTACCCACCCCACTGGCATTACTCTGCAGAAAAACAAACCACGCATTTCCGTTTTCAAGGAAACAACTACCCAGCACACTGGAGATTAAACTGGGTGGAGGCAGCTCTTTTTTCTGCCTCTATCATCATCTTGTGATGTTGGTAAAAGACTAAACCCTTCCACAAATCAGAGTCCTTATCTCTATAACAGTGAATCTTACACAGTCTTGCCTCCATAAAAGTAATAAGAAACACAAATTTCAAAAATTAATGTGAACCCACTATTTTCCTTACACTAATCTTCTAGTGACTCCATATTGATTTGTTTGTTGCCCTTTTTTTTTTAAATAAGCAGGCAAAAAATGGGGAACAGGGTGGAGGAGGATCTACTTTAAGCTTACTAATACAGTATCCTTGTTTCTGCTTCTCATCTGTAAAGAGTAACCCAGAGGAACTCCAAATGCCTATCACTCACTTAAAAAAAAGATGCACTTTCTTTCTACCATTACACAGAAAGAATACAACAAAAATAGGTTTAAAGTAAAAATGTAGTATAACAAAAAATTTTTAAAGCACAGATGTTAGTTACAAAAAGGATGTTTCATTTCCTTCTGTGATGCAGCAGGGAAGATCATCCGTACCCAAATTCTCAATACTGCATCGTGTTCTTCAACATAAACTTCCAGTTTCTTTAAAATACATTGACCAACACATACTACATTTTGTCCATGTTCAGGATGTTGTAAACTATCAATCACAAAAATCACTGCTGTCCTTGATACCTGTTTCAGTGTTTCTTCTGGTGGCAATAAACAATCACAAACTAGTTGGTAATGTGGTATGACATAATTTACTGAATGTACTGCAGTAAAACAAAATTAACTAAGATGCTGAACCACACTTGGGAGAAAACTGGTAGACTTTGGGAATCTGCATTGGGCCAAATTATTTAAGCGATGAAAACACTAAGTATCACTCTTATGTAATCTATTAGAATAGTTTGCTGATTAAAAAAAAAAAAAGCACCCCATCACTACTTAGTTTTATTTAAAGATACCTGTATTAGGGCCTGGGAGACGATCACAGTGAAGCAATTTGAACACACAGCATTCACACAGTGAAGCCCTTAATGTGTGTGTGTGAGGGGGGGGTAGCAAACTGCTCTGTGCATTGTACCTCCCAACAGTCAAGATCTCTTATTCCCAAATATGCCATCATAAGAAAATTAAAAAACTAAAAGCAGTCAGGTACTAATGCCTCCTTTCCTTCATTCAGGGATATCAGACAGGGAGCACAAACTTCTTTTTATCTGCAACTATGATATTCCACATTTTGCATAGGAAGAGAAAAGTAGCAACAAAGACGTTAACAATTGCAGTTCAAGCTGGGAGCCACTGTTCTGTTTCAATTCAATGACACCACTAATGGCTTCTTAGCAGTTCCATGAAATCAACCAGCTGTCAAGTCGATGCATCAGAAGGAACAGTTATGCACTCCCATAAGAAAAAGCAACACATCAGGATGTTTTGCAAAACATCTGCTCCTTTACACTGCAGTTCTGTAATAAACATGCAGACAAAGAAAACACAAGAAAGGTCAACAGGACCTAAAAAGGAAGACTTCCATTACTTTCTTATTGGCATTTTCAGTGTTCTTCATTAAGAAAAAAAAATTCAGTCTCCTAGCACTTTCTTCTTAGCAGTATAAGGATTAAACACTGCAGTGGTCAACCAATGCTTGTTCCCTCTATTACATAAAAATATTGCTAACTTATCTTTTGAAAATGCAAAGCATTGTATTACATGTTCAAGAAAACCAAGCATTTCTCATCAAAAGGTACGAAGCACATATTTAGTTACCTTTCCTCTAACGCTACTCAAAACATTTTACAGTGGTATTGACAACCTACAATAATCTACATGGACAAATCCTAAAAACAACTACTTTTTCTGGGAACATTGACCTGTAAGGAACCCAGCACAGTGGAATTTAGTTTAAAAAAATAATCCGGATGAGAAATACCAGTGTGTCGTAGTTTAGGAATGGTACTCTCCAATTTAGTGCTCTGACTGAAACTGCGCCGCTCACTTGCTCCTTCCCCGCCTCCCCTCCCCTGCAAGATGGAGAGGAGAACTGGTAAAGATCAGGTCGAAATAAGAGCAATTTACTGGAAACAGCAATGAGATAAGAAAACGAACAGTAACAGCAACAGTACTAATGACAGAGGGTACAAGAAAGGAGTGATTCACATGGAAACAATAATTCCCAATCACTCCCTGTTTCCCTCCACCAAGCTACTCTGACCTGGAAGGAACCCCTTCTCCCAGGAACAGACTCCTTTTCCACCCCTTCCACTCTCCCCCCCCCCAAAAATGACATGAAGTGGTATAGAATAACCTCTGGGGCCTGGCCATGCCCCCTCCTGGCTATTGTAAAAATTAACCCTGTCCTGGCTGGAACCAGGACACAGTACCACAATTCCCGTTTATTTTCAATATACGATAGTCACAAAACCTTATTTTGTGCTATCGAGAACAGATCTGGGGTCAGGAATGAAAAGGTAACATTACCTGATCCTCTGAAGAAATATTTTTTATTCTCCAGAGACTTCTGTTTACAATGAACTCCATCACAACATGATATGAATACTCCATTACTTACAAGGAATTGGTACCATCTATGATGAAACAAATATCCCCTGATTGAAGCAAACATAAAATTTCTTGAACACTGAAAATCCCTTAACAATTCCTACTGCTTCCTGTACATACACTTTACAAAAACTACCTTGGCTACAATTTTCTTAATATTATGTAGTTTATTGATTTTGCAGCAATTTGACAAAAACGTGTGTAGTTTTCTATGAGATGTCAAAACTATACTATCGTTTTCTGAAACTACTTATGCTGTTGCTCATCATTTATAATCTGTCCAATCTTCTAGACCTTTGTTCCATTTGTAATTTAGAATCACCCGTTGTACATGCTTTCAACTATTTAAACATTTTCATTTACCCGGTTTTCACATAGCTAGTAAATACTGAATCCAACCACGCTTTCTGATGCATTTAAGAAAGAAAAGTAAAGTAAGTAATATTTGACATTTGTTCCAACATAACCTTAAGTATGCTTTAAGTACATCATTCAATACTGACTTGGATATAAAAGCCTTGATGTACAAACAGCTGTTGCTATTACTTTCTATGTTAATTGTAGTCAATGTTTTTCCCAACCCTGAAGACAAAGAAAATGCAAATTAAATACAGTTTCGTGTTCTCGATTGTGTGACTTTAAATATGCAGCAAGTCAGATAAGCATAGAAAGAATAGAAAAACAGAACTTCACCTACAACAGCTATTCCTTATCAAGTATCCCACGTTTCACTAAGTCATATCATGTGACCAGAAAAACTTTTCTGAGATAAAAAAAATGTGCAATTGAGAAGTAAATTAACACAGCAGTACCTTTTATTGTTTTCCTTTTCACAACTGCTGATGCAAAATGTATAGAGGATACAATTTGTTGTTGGCTTTTGGGTGCGGGGTTGTTGTAGGGTTGGGTTTTCTAATGAGTTTAGCACAGTAACTACATTTAGCCACCCACGTTACACGGCACCTGGAACATAACCCAAACTACATGCAATATTTATAGGTACTTTCCAGGCGGAACCTTTTAATAACATAGGTTAATAAGTTTGTTACTTCCACACATGCCTCCCAAAATCTGTCATTTAAAAATGGACTTATGTATTTCCGTGTTCCTCATATCAAGGAGATACTGTTTATTTCTCAGGGAAGATCCTGTACCAAGTGTTTCATTTAAGCTTCACATTACATTACTACTTTCCGTAAACAAAAACAATGAAAATCTCCAGATAGTTCGTTATTTAACATAAGAACTTTAGAACGTTTACTTAAACAACCGAACAAGCATTACATATTAACCACTGAGGCCGGGACAGGAAAAGAAAAGAAATAGGCAAGGGGGGGGAGAATAACCCAAAAGCACGATTATTTCCCTGTTACGAAACCAGACACAAGATAAAGACGCATATTCACAATGTCCCCTGTACGTGCAGTCACAACTCGGAACCTTTCTCTTTAAAGTGAGGTTTACAACGCGTTAGATCAGGAATGCCGGGGGAAAGCACAGAGTCTTGGAAAAAAATCCCCTTAAACTTTACATGACGTCACTGTCTGTCCCTGTAACATTTCCTAAACTTTGAGACTTATCCAAAGGGCTTTCAAGATTTCTACTCGTTCCTTCCTAAAAGAGACGGACAGACTTTGGAATAAAAATTTGCCCAAGATGGCGAAAGGCTCGTTGTTTAGAGGGCAGAAAAATGGAGGATATTGTAATATACACAAAGGGATAAATTTCAACAACTCGGCCCAGCGCTGCAGCTGCTTGCTTCTCTTCACAAGGACGGGACACGCACAAAGCCGCGGGCAGAGGGGCCCGCGCCGCGCCCCGCACGGCGCGGGAGAAAGGGAAGAAGGGAGGGAGAGAAGGAGAGAGAGGGGGAAGGAGGGAGGGAGCGCGGACCGGCCGTGCGGGAGCGGGGGCTGCGGGGGCCGGGGCCGCCCGCGGGGGCAGCGCGCGCTCCGGCCGCTGCCCCGCGGCCCTGCCCAGCGGCCGCTCCGCGCGGCCCCGCCGGGCGCAGCTCCGCGCCCGCGCAGCGCCAGGGCCGCCCTGACAGCGCCGGCCGAGGGGAGCGGGGCAGCGCCCGGCGGCCAGAGCGGAGCGCACCGCACCGCGCCACACAAAAGAGCCGTCCGGGGGCCGCCGGCAGCCGCCGCGCCGCCCCGGAGCCTCCGGGCGGCCGTCGGCAGAGACGTGACCGGCACCGCCCGGCCAAGGCACGGGCGTGCGGCCACGAGTAAAGTTTAAAATCGCTCGGAACGCGGCCGTCCCATCTACAGACAGCCGGGCCCCGGCCCTTTCCCGGGACTCGCCTCCGCCCGACCCCTCTGCCTGCCGCCCGCAGCCCTGCCAGGGCAGGGCCCCGCGGCGGGACCCGCGCTCGGCCCACACAACAAAGGGGCGATACACACCGGCGGGGACGCGGCCGGCGAGGCTGGCGCTGCCCGAGCTCGGGCAGCCCGGCGCGGCAGGACGGCGTTCCGCGGCAGGCGCTCACCTGGGTAAAGCTGCCCCGCTCGGTGCGCGGCTCCCCTTCTCTCCCTCTCCCGCTCGCTCCGTCTCTCCCCTCCGCCGTGCGGTGCAGGCGGCGCGCGCCGGGCCGGCCCTTCCCGGCGCTCCCCGGAGCCGCGCGCGGCGCGCGGAGGGGGCGGGGGCGCGGGGACGCGCGCGGGCGGGGGCGCGCGCGGCGGCGCGCGCGGGCCGAGCCGGCGACGCGCGCGGGCGGGGGCGCGCGCGGCGGCCGCCCCGAGCCGGCGAGTCCCTGGCGGGGGTCGGCGGCCCCGCGGCCCCGGTGACGTCACCGCCGGCGCTCCCCACAATGCCGGGCACGGGACGGGAGCCGCGACCCCCGCCCGCACCGTCATGCGCGGGGGGAAGTTGGGAACGGCCCGCCTTCTCCAAGCGGCCTCAGAAAGTGTCGGCCGGCATTGGGGCGCTTTTTAATGAGGGCTACATCGATCGGGGGAGACACACAGTTGCCCACCTCAAGAACCTACATCAGTTCTCACGCTGCAGATTGAGTTTAGGTTAGAAAAAAAATTAATATGGCAACAAAGAATCTGTGGTACAAACAACTGCCAAATTGCCACCTACTAAAAAAAAAAAAGCTACCCGTTTCTTAAAGAGGAGACATTTTAAAGACGCCGAGCAAATCGGTGGAAGCAACGTTCAACTTTTATGCTCCTGAAGTACTAGATAAATTCAAGTAAAACAGGCGACAAGGGTGACGGAATTAAGTTAAACTTACGGGGAAGTATTAACATTCACCAGCTGTTGACACAAGAACTAAAATAAAAAATACATCTTTTAATACCGATGTTCTTGCCTTGCCTGAAACAACCCATACAGGTTATTTGTAGAAAACTAGAAGCTGTGCTTTCCTACACCAACCCTTCACACTACACACGTGGTATCCTCCTTTTTTTCTTTTTTTCTTTCTTTGGCACAGTCTCAAACTCAGGCAGGGTTAAAGTACACGGCAAGAGCCAAAGGACTGCTCCCTACAAACCATAACACTATATAGTTATACCACGGTGCAGTGACTAAAATCCAAGTGATTTCAGTATGAGCTAGTAAAAACATACTTGTAGAATTCAAGAGTATGAACAGCTTGTTAACCTTGTTAAATACTACATATAAGCACTTTAAAAATCAACAATATTTCTAAATAAAGCTGATCTCTGCATAAAGAAATATGCACATGTAGAAAGATGCCATTGTTTTCTGTTTCCCCTTAGCCACTGGCTGCGATTTTAATTGTGCTGGAGGATCTTCATTAGTATTAACACATGGGGAGATTTCACAAAGCTGCTTCATTAGGAGAAAAAAAAAAGCCTGGCAGACTAGGTCTTTTTGCATGCAATGAGAATGTCAGCCTTACCTCGGTCATTTGTAACATAATAAGTGCAAGCACAATGATTGCAATGCAGGAGCATTGGGGGAAGGGCAAAAATGCTGCCTAATACGGATACGAGAAAAGAAAGCTTCTCATTACACAGGAAAATGTATGCTAAAAATTAGTGGAGATGATGTCTCGTGAGACTCATGCTAAATACATTAACGTGCTGATATGTTTTTAATTATTATTTTTATACTAGTTTATTTCATTCCCAGGATTCACATCCAGCAGCAAAGGTTTGCTAGCTCTTATTGATTTTTTTTTGTCCACCACATTCCCTGAATACAGATTTTAATCGTTTCACTGCACCACACTCAGTAATTTCATTAAAAAATGGAAGCTTCCATCCCCAGAAAGGCATTTAATTTCAATGACACACGATTTCTTTTAGCAGCAAACTGTCTCAACTGTAAAAGCTGGCCTAAGGTTCAAATGCATAATTTAGTCCCAAGTTCTCCATGCTCTGCATTCCTTTGAAGCTATAATTTGACTAACTACCTAATAACTGTAATAAGGACAATGATTTCCTTATAATATGTTATTAACCCACATTTAATTAACTCAGAGGCCAAGCTCTGTACATGTTTGATTGGGTCAGTACCTCTCTAACCTCAAAATTTACTAATAATGGTCTTAAAAAAAGAGTGTGGGATAAGAATGTGTATAGGTATAATAAATAGCTGCTTTGCTCAGAATGTTATGCATCAGAAACTCACACATTTTCAAATACAACAATATTGTCACTCAGGAGATAACAGGATTTTATAGGGAGAAACAAAAAAATGGATTTAGATAATTCCTTGTCAAATGTACTAGCTGTTTTGTAAATATTTGATATCGTTGCTTGTAACATTTAAAAACAATTCTACTATCTCTTATTATTGCAACCTCTCTAAATACCCATTCGAGGTATATTTTTTGTTATTAATAAGAAAAACTGTAGTATGTTGTGAAAAATAAAAATGTGTGTATGTTTGGACAATGTGAACACAGAACCACAGGCCCCAACACATACTCCTCTTCAAAAAGTTCAGTCAGCTATCCAAATTTACACCACGGGGATATATTTGACATCAAAATATGAACAGTCAACAATTTAATATAGTTTTAGCTAACTACATTGTATTTTATAGTCTACACCAAAATATGTTTAAAAAGTTACAGTTTTTCCACTGGTCACAAACAAATCAGTTCTACTACTGCAAAACTTACTAAGGTTTTAAAAGTGGATTAACAATTCCTTTGTTTTAATATGCTTATTCAACAGAAGCTGTTGTTAGTGGATGCTACTGATGCATTTAAAGTGATTAACTATTACATCAGAAGGGTTCCTAGCTTTCAAATTTGGCTGTTCTCCCCCAGGCAATATTAAAGCTGTAATTCTCAATTTTAAAAAATGCAAATTCAAATGCAGCACATATACTACAAAAACAGGATTCTCTTTTCTTTTGCTTTCTTTTCATGATGAATTAATTACAAGTACAGTTAGCCTTTGCGTTCTTTTCAGGCTTCCAGTGTAAATGCCATTAAAGAAAACCACCATGCCAGTTTTGTAGTTCCCTGAGTGTTTTTTGCTATGCTTGTTGACCCTATCATTAATAATTTTTTTTGAACGCATAATCTTAACTGCTGAACTGGGAGAAAACAGAAATAGAATAAGGACCGTATTACAGATATGTAACCTCACATTGGAATAATTACACTGATGTCACTACAGCCATTTACATACCATATATAAATGTCTAGAAGGTCAAACCCAAAATTCCTGTGGGACTACTTAGGTGGAGTTGACTGTAATGATCTCCCCAAAGGCACAGCCAATTTAAGAAATTCTCTTCTCTACCTCTACTCACAGCAGCACAGGTTTATAGCCCTTCATTCGTTCAGCTGTTTATGGGGCTACACTAAAGTTAAAACTCACACAAACATTTCCAAAATCTGATCTTGTAGCATGGTCTGTTCTAGGCAGAGCTTCTTATCCACCTAAGCAAACAAAAAGTCTTTGAAAGCATTTTAAAAGTCTGTGCAGTATTCACTAGAGACTAGAAACTATACTATATGCTTTTGTTAACAGGTGTCCTGGTGTACTGTTTGCAAAGCATTCATTTTATTATTATGAAATATATTAAAACAGATTTGACATATGATAAGGACCAGCAGCAAGTTACCATCATTTAAAAATAACAAAATGTTTGCAAGGCTAGTAGGACTAATCTTTCCCCTGATGAAGGGTAGAAACAATTAGCATTTAATGCATGCTATTAATAAAAAAAATTTAAAGGTTGATCTTCGTAAAAACTTTAATATATCATTCAAGTGCAATATATCATTGCACAGTTATGGTGTGCAATCTGGTTTTTAAAACACTACTTTTAAAAATATTGCGTAGCCCTTTTGCTGCATTTACTCTGTGATTAGGAGGTTTATTGTCATCATAGATACTTGTTGGCATTTGCAGAGCTGATGCTACCGCTCTCTGACAGCTATTTATACAATCTCAGATGTCTGAGTACTTCTGGCTTTATGCTCTTACACTCCGGGTTTTATTATACCATCCTGGAGTGATCAAATGAGGATCTACTTCTCTTCACTATAATGAATAAGGCTTGAGGTACAAAAGGCCAAGGGATCTTTAAAAGCACAAGTAAGTCTATATGAAGTATAAAACAAATGTGATAGCTTTGCAACTGGATCGATGTCTTCATCACTAAGTTGCTTTCGTTAAGAAATGCTGTGTAATTGTTGAAAATCAGTATGTTGACAACTTTTCTTCTAAAGCTTTGTAAAGGTGCTGAGCTAAATGAATCCTCAAAACAGACGTAACTGGTTTGCAAAAACTACAGATTTGAAGGGCCAAGATAAGAACTTCTGAAGGATGGGAAAGAATCTAGATTGCAACTTCACACATACTATGAAAGCCTAGAAATCTTCCCTAAGGAGCTTCTGCATCAGCCTATGTTACAGACAATTTACGAAATACACTTAATAGAATGTGCACTCTTCTTACCACACATCTCACTGTGAAAGAGGCAAAATTAGCTACAAGTTGTTTCCCATCACTCCTCAATAGTTAAAGGATACTTCTGCTTGTCTTAAAAGATAGAGGACTCTATGACTTGTTCTGCCGATCCCATTTTAGCAGTCTCATACTCCAGCCTTGCCTTCTATGGCTTCTCCGGCATCTCTTTCACGTTTGTGAACAAAAATAGTCTTTTTATTAACTAATTTAATCTCCAAATGTCAGTTCAATCTAAATAATTAAAATATTAACCCTTTGAAAGTAGAGAGAGAGAAAAAAATGTTCCTCTCTTGGTCCCCTCTATACTGGTATTCCCGTTGCATTTTACTGTTGGCTCTGTCTTGTACTCAGAACCAATGTTTGATTTTAAGTATTAGAGTGCTTTCAAGTGCAAGTGACTTCTACATTAGAAAAGACTTAGGTTACTTTTTTCTAACTGACTAGAAAAGCACCAGCCTTACCAATAGAAATGTTAGCAAATAAGGTACTGAAAATCTTTTATTACCACCACAACTGCTCACATTGTTCTATCAGAATATTTGCAAAATAAAGTGACCAAAAGAGATACATAAAAACAAAAGAATCAGGGGTCACTTCTGTCTGTATAATTTTTCCCCCTAAGTGTTTCATAAGAAGTAAGCCAGGGAAATACTAACTTGCAAATTCAGTTAATTTTTATCTTCTTCCAAAAAATGGATGTTTTTTGCTATTTAGGCATATTTGGCCTTTCCCTTTCCCTATATACGTCTCCAAAATACCTTACATAACAGCCAGGTTAATTTTCTTGTGTCTATGAAGCTCTCTTTTTTTTCGGACCAAAATTAAAACTAGTTTTCTCTGATCAAGGGATACAGTGTGTGAGGGGGGTCCTGTTGCTTCTTTAACAAGTATTCAAAAAAGCCCACTTCAAAATTTAGTGTGAATCTGTAGTAATTACACCCACAAGTGAAAAGAAGCTCTTTCAAGGTGGAGCACAACAGCTGTCACACAGCAGACAAGACTACACAATAGTTTAGGACAGGAAGTGATGGCATGTCTTATTAAACTATAGCTAAGTAGAAAATAACCTTATGTAATTACCCAACTTGGGACCTGGCCAGGTCACAAGGATTAAGAACTTTTGCAAAAATTTCAACACACTCTTAGTTAATTGTCCATGAACTTAATTTAAAAGCACAGCATATTACTACTGCACATATAGTGCAGTCTGCACTGAAAGAAGCTATGGCAAATTATTTTGTCAGTAGATACATTTTCAAGTTGTACTTAGTCTATTAGAGATGTTACCTTTAGTGTTCTTTAAATAATTTTATCCATAAAATGCCATGCAGTTGGCTGCCTTTAAAGCTACACCAAATTTATGTGTATTGTCTAGCTGATTTTTATATATTAAATCAGAATAATGCAAAACACCAATACTGTGACACAACAGAGATTTTTTTGTTTGGGTGTGTGGTTGGGTTTTGACTTTTCCCTTTTTTTTTTTTTTTTAAGAGACTCATGCTGTCCAAGTTTTATTTGATTAAGATCTCAGGTGCCTGCAAAACCTATAGTTTTGAGGTGGAAACTCTCCTTGCTTATACAGTTCGGATTCTTCAGCTTCTAGCTCTTCTTCTAGTCTTTATTCTCTTGTTCCTTTTTGTGTTTGAAAATAATGCTGCTAAAGACATTATAAACATACTTTTATACTTTAAGAACTTGATGATGCATCCATGAAACAGAAAATATGTCAAACAGAATAAGGATTACTGTAGAAATGCTAAGCTGGAAGAGAAGTGCTTTGACAGTTCTCTTCATCCATTGGGATAATTACAACAATACCATCAAGTGAAATTCAGAGGACGTGGGTCTAATGTCTAAGAATGTCCTTAGCATAAGAGAATCAACCAATTAGTATATTTAATTTTCCCCCGTATCATAAATGCTATTCTAGATGAAAGCTAGGTTGAAAGGCAAACTGTACAAAGGCCCTTAAAAGTTACATTCACTTGTTCTTCATTGCCTCAGAAACAGTAACCCTTAAATTTAAAATCTACTAACGATTATGTCCTTTTTATAGATAAAGGTAGACGGAACTAAGAGGTAGACGGAACTAAGAGCGAAAATCATAAGCTTGTGATTCTAAATCCTACAAAGCTCCACCTTCCAAATGCTAGAAAAAAAATGTAGGAAGAGTTTTCTACCAGGATTAGTTGCATATGTTGGTAAAGAAATACACATTCCGTAAGCTGATTGTTTTCTGAGAATTTATAATAATACAGTTTCTCAGAGTTCGGAAGTAATCTTCCTGAATGCAATACTATTGCCATTTAAAGAAAAAAATGTTTATCCTATCTCCAGGCCTTCAGAAACTCTTGCTAATCTGTTATTTCTTAATATGAGCACACTTTCTGCATCATCAGTTTGATTTCACATCTATTTACACTATCTTAGAACCCTCAGAACGTTATCACCATGCATGGCACAACATAACACAAATAAAGATCGTACTTCTCTCAGGACTACAGAGTGCTGAACTGCAGATCTAGAGATTATTATTGCAGCTATCAGAATTTTTTTAAAGTGTTTCTGAAAAGACTGAAATGTAGTATGGAAATTTTATACTGTTTTGTATATCAAATAGCTAACATTTCTTGAAAGGAAAGCATGAAAAGGACCTTTTCCATACTAGTGCAAATGTGAAACACCCTACATTTATTGTTATATATTTGGGGATATCTTAAGCAAAAGAAAAAAACTTAACAAAAAGCTACTTACTGTAACTAGAAAAGTGAAAAGTTGACATACGTGTACTGATAACTCAAAACTTGTACAATCTTGGCCTTCCTGGTACCTTTCCCCTTCTTCTCTCTCCTCAGATTATACTAACTTTCTGTGTTGAAATTTAAAACTGCATAAATTCATTACTATCCCCTACAGAGAGTTCTATGACAAAGCTTTGCCTAAAGCAGTTGCTGGCATGGTAAAACAACTAATTTGTAGTTCTGCGAAAGCTTGTAAGAATTGTCATAAGTGTGAAAGTTGCGTCATGTTTGAACTTTTTATGATTATAATAGGTAGTATTCTCAAATTAAGCATGTAATTTGAAATTTTAGCTTCTAAAAATTAGTTTTCTGGTCACATTTTGATCGCAGAAATCAGCAAAGATTCCTTTGATGCTTCTTATGCCATTATGTTTTAACATAAACAGTGAAATATTAAAAAAAAACCCAAACCAAACATTCCAAATGTCTAGTCTTGAATTCCAACATTAACTCATGCTCAGCAAATATAAATACAGCTGCAATACAGATAATAGAAAAGATTGCATACACTCATGAAATGCAAGAGTTAAAAATAACCTTGATGTTTTTCCCAGTGTTTTTAACAGGCCATATATACTAAATTCAATCTCCTTTTCTGTGGTACTTTAGCAGCTTAGGAAAAACTTTAAACAGCTATTAAAAAAAACAGTTAGGGAAAATAGTGGAATACCTCTACAGTTAATGATGATATCCTGCAGCTTCAGCCTGACTTTACCATATTAACGGCCCTTGATCCACGTGCAGCTGTGGCTGTGATTTCCAGCTGTTAAAGAGAGTACACGAATCGGAGCTGACCTGGCTGTTCAGTGCTCCGCCCGCCCGGGCGAAGCACCAGGCCGAGGACCACCTCAGTGCCTCCATCCCCCCAAGCCCAAGGCTGGCTCCCAGCTGTGCAGTCTTCCCCTGCACTCACGGCCATGTAGTGATGTCCTGCACGGGGGCTCAGATATGAGGGGAGCGGTGATGTCCTGCACCGGGGCTCAGATATGAGGGGAGCGGTGATGTCCTGCACCGGGGCTCAGATATGAGGGGAGCGGTGATGTCCTGCACCGGGGCTCAGATATGAGGGGAGCGGTGATGTCCTGCACTGGGGCCCAGCCGTGAGGGGAGCGGTGATGTCCTGCACCGGGGCTCAGATATGAGGGGAGTGGTGATGTCCTGCACTGGGGCCCAGCCGTGAGGGGAGCGGTGATGACCTGCACTGGGGCTCAGATATGAGGGGAGCGGTGATGACCTGCACCGGGCCCAGCCGTGAGGGGAGCGGTGATGTCCTGCACTGGGGCCCAGCCGTGAGGGGAGTGGTGATGTCCTGCACCGGGGCTCAGATATGAGGGGAGCGGTGATGTCCTGCACCGGGCCCAGCCGTGAGGGGAGCGGTGATGTCCTGCACTGGGGCCCAGCCATGAGGGGAGCGGTGATGTCCTGCACCAGGGCCCAGCCGTGAGGGGAGCGGTGATGTCCTGCACCAGGGCCCAGCCATGAGGGGAAAGGTGATGTCCTGCACCGGGGCCCAGCCATGAGGGCAGCTGTGGTCTCGCTGGATCAGCTGTAGGGTGACTGAGCACTTTGGTCCAAGTCCCATTTTGGTTATCAAACCATATCGCTGCCTGAAGTTGGGTTTTGTTTGTACAAGTTCAACTGGAAGTGACCTCATGCTCAACTGGAGTGGTTTATTGCACAATTAAATTTTCTCACCTACTTCATTGGCAAGGATTCTTCTTTTTCAAAGCACTGACACATCCACGTGAGTAGATGTACTTGTTTCTTAAAAGGCTGTGTTTTGTGAAAGCACTATGAAAAGGCTAGAATCAGCATATATATTAACCTTTTTTCATTGCTGGGCATAGCTTTAGCAAGGAAACCTACAGTAAAAGTACTGAAGGTAAAGGCAGAAACTGTTCTTAATCTTCTATTAACATTATCTGAACAAGAAGCTAGGGAAGCATTTTATAACACTTTGGGGCAAATACATAAGATTCAACTTGAAAAGAGATGTGTATTTGGGTGTAGATGTAGTCTGAACTATAAAGCCAAGAACCTTGAGCTTTACACAGTCAATGGAAACCCAATGTAAAAGTAATAATAATGTCTCTGGACTAATCATGAGTTCACGTCTTAAATTTTATAGGAAAATAAAAGAAGCCAGGTTTGGATCTTTTTCTCTCATTACATATAGAAACAGAGGAAGAATTTTTCCAATGAGATACCAATATGGAAATCGAATGAAGAATTCTAATGGGAAAGAATTATTAAAAAGGCTTGATCTCTAGTAGACTTATTATCTACTATCAAAAATCAGTGCTGGTATAGAGGCAGTTCAGCAAGTTTGTCTACTGTTGAACATTGTTTAAGAGTAAGAACAAACTGCCAACAACAGGCAGTTTTTACTGTAGGCTAACCTGAAATGATCTCATTCTGTATACTTCAGTGCACATAGAAGGCAGCCAGGAAATCTGTTGATGCTGAAATCTGTTGAGAGAAGATCAAGCTAAGTCCCAGACAATCTTAAGAGGTAACTTAATAGTATCACTATAGTGCTACAGTCAAGAGATATAAATGACGGCAAGGAAACTACAAGGAAAATACTAGGAAAGAATTCCTGTAGTTATATTTTAAACCTATCACTAAAGAAGTCCTCAGTACTGTGTCTTTTTCTACATGGGGCATTTAGTAAGAAAAGAAAACTTTTGAACTTGTGAACTCATTCTTACCAAGCATTAATTTTCTACCACAGAAAGTACAACAGTGTATGCTTCTGCTGTTAAGACCTTTAGCTATGCATTGATTTTTACTAATGTTTTTCCATTCACTCTGAACTCTAAAGAGTTCAGTTAAAAATCAAGGGGTTTATTTTCCCCAGTGTCAAATATATTAGTTCCATTCTCTGAGCCATCCTAACTTCCACTAAGTCAAATGAATCGACAAAAGTAATCTGAGTTTTGATTTCTTTGCCCTACTTCTGCTACATAGTATTAACTGTACCACTTGATGTAGTGAGTTTCCGTGGCTGGGTTTTGGTAGTGGGGGGGGCTACAGGGGTGGCTTGTGTTAGAAGCTGCCAGAAGCTTCCCCTGTCTGGTGGAGCCAATGCCAGCCGGCTCCAGGACGGACTTCCTGCCGCTGGCCAAGGCCGAGCCGGTCAGGAGCAATAGTAACACCTCTGGGATAACATATTTAAGAACAGAAGGTTCTTGTGCAGAAGGAATTCCAGCCAGGGAAGAGCAGAGTGAGAACATGGGAACAGCAATGCAGACACCAAGGGCAGTGCAGAAGGAGGGGCAGGACGTGCTCCGGGCACCAGAGCTGAGGCCCTGCAGCCCGTGGGGCAGAGCAGGGTGGGGCAGCTGTGCCCCTGCAGCCCATGGGGGAGCATCAGGGTGCAGAGACCCCCCTGTGGTCCATGGGGGACCATCAGGGTGCAGAGACCTCCCTGCAGCCCATGGAGGCTCCCATGCTGGAGCAGGAGGATGCAGGAAGGAGGCTGTGACCCCGTGTGAGGCCAGGATGGAGCAGGGTCCTGCCAGAGAGCTGTGGCCTGTGGGGAGGGAAGCCCACGCTGGAGCAGGTTTTTCCCAGGTGGGATTTGTGGCCCCTGATGGGGACCCACGTGGGTACAGCTCATTCATGAAGGACTGCACCCCATGGAGGAGTGACCCACGGGACAGCAGGTTGGGAAGAGCTGCTGCCCGAGGGATGGACTCACACCAGAGGTCCATCAAGGACTGTCTCCCGTGGAGGGACCCCACGGGGGCAGGGGAAGGACTCCAACACCTCTCCTTGAGCAGCAGCAGAAACAACAACTGACCATGACCCCATTCCCATCCCCCTGCACCGCTCAGGGAGAGGAGGAAGAACATGGAAGGAAAGAGGGGTAGGGGAAAGGTGTTTTTAAGATTGTTTTATTTCTCACTCTTTGGCTCTTATCCTTTTAGTAATAAATTCAAGTACTATCCCCCCTTTGAGTCTGTTTTGCTCATGAAGGTGATCAGTCACTGACCTCTCCCAGCTGTTGTCTCTACTCATTAATCCTTAGTTGGTTTTTTTTCTCTCTCCTCTGTCCAGTTGCAGAGGGAGAGAGCAGCTTTAGTGGGTGCCTGGCATCCGGACAGGGTCAACCCACTACAACTGATAGCAGGTCCTTTCATAAAAAGTGAGTTCTATAACCACACCAGAGGTATCCACTGTTACTTATCAACTGGGGGGCAGGTTTCTTGGTCTAGCCAGCCTAAGCTTCATAAACTATTTGAGGAAGTTTAGAAGTGGGGCTTTTTGCTCTCAAGTCCAAGCACTAGTGGTGTTTCAAGGGCTAAGTTGAGCGGACTAGAAATGGTGTTCATGAGATATCCTTCCATCTGATCTGTTCAAAGTGCAGTTTTGCTGCCTTCACATTCTGTATCCTCATTTATATGGAATCGTAAAATGGTTTGGGTGAAAGGGACCTTAAAGGTCATCTCGTTCCAATGAATATCAAGATGTATGCGGAATAATAAGTGCAGACACTCAAAGTTCCAAATACCTCTCTTTCATGAATGCTTGAAAATCCACACCAGAGGGCAGTACTGGGGTTGCTCATATGTACAAGAGCTTAATCACAGAAGGCAACTACATATCGATGTGTGTGTCTGTAATAAAACTCTAGTGCAATAGAGACTTGGACGGCCAAATAAGAGGTGTCTGGATTCCTAAATTCTGGATGGTAGCTATAAAAGAAGAAAGGAAGAACAGACTTTTGGAGGGAAGCAATGAAAACTGACAACTTTGATTCATATTCTATCAGTTTAAATTTTTTAGAAAACTGAATAGACAAATATCTAAGATTCAGTTTTCTGACAAAGACTACAAAGTTGACAGCTAATAAATGTCAGTCATCCATGGAGCTGAGCAGGCCTAAGGACCAAAAATTAACATATATTATAGAAATAATCCTGTACTACTTTATTTGCCTTACATTTTACCATATAATAAAAAATATTGTCAATACTGCACAGACAAGCTCTCTGAGCTAAGCACAAACAGAACTAAAGCTGCATGTGTGACATCAATTTGGCCTCTTTGTGCTTGTGAGCTTATTATTCTAGTGTGGTTTGGTGGGGTATTAAGGCAATACACAAAGGAGGTAGTTGTCTATTCAATTCCTGCATTCACAGAATGAATGAAATATTGAGTTGTTGGTCTTTAAGTTAAGGAAAATGAACACCACACAGGAGAGCAAGCCTTCTATCTCAACCTCTGACTTGAAATTTTTTTTCTTAAACTGAATTTTCTATCTCAACCTCTGACATGAGATTTTTTTTTCTTAATCTGAATGATCATTAATTAATCTTCATTGCCTAAATATTCAGTTTGACCACCTGTGTTCTAAAAGTACAGGGTATTCACCAACTGCAATTGGCATAAATTTAGAGCTGCTGTTTGACAAAGATCTTCACAAAACCCAAGTCCTTGTTCTGCATATTCAAGCTAAAAGTTAGCAGATACATATTCCAATATGCCACAGATGAAAACTGACAAAATCATTCATAATACATGTAACCTGGCATGCCAAATCAGGACTACCCATTCCAGAATCGACTGTTATGTAAACAAAGTCTCATGAATGGCCTAGTGACTGCTTTATAAAGATTTGCTTTAAATTCATGTCTGCTCTTATTCTAGATTAATTTTCACCTGTAAAATAAAATCATTACTTATAGCCTACTTCTTGCCTCTGAATTGATAAATTCCTCATGTACCTTTTTAGTGCATACATTGCTACTATACAAGAAGTAGAAGCTAGATGTCCTTCATTTTGCACACACAAGCAATTGTCAACAAATCTGGCTTTGGAGTTTGACTTCAGTTGCTTTCAAACAGGGCAGCTGATTTACGGTCAATGCAATCACAAACACGTGAAGACTTATTTAAAATATCTCCTTGTAATCTGATGTGTATTGCCATTTCTAAAATTAGATAGCAGCAATTTGAGACGCAGGGCTGGAGAGGTGGTTTCATTAGAGATTCCTGTTCTCAGAGTGCTGGCATTTCTGACAGAATGATTTTACTTATGCATCTCAATCCAAAGATGATATTTGTTGCTGTTGCTTTCTGAGCATGGCAAATAAAATAAAAAATATTTGCTCGAAGTCCTCACTTTTTGAAAAGGTGGTGAATCTATTTTATTTTGTCTCTAATTTCAGGAGTGTATTTGTCTCCATAAATTAAACATTTGGGTTTCCATAAGCTGTATGAATATAAGAATCTGTACATATGCCATCTGTATTTTTTTATTGCAGATCATTGTATAAGATGCTGGGATAGATATAAATATATTTTAATACAATATTTTTAGTACAAAATTAAGGAAATTTCCTCGAAATAATGAGACCCTTTTTTCCAACTTTTTGCATTTTTCCAATGCTTTCTTCCATTGGCTTTGTTTCCACATGAGGAAGACACAAGTTTCCCATGTCTGTTTCTTCTTTTTACTTTGACAATACTGATGGTTTCTACTGAGTCTTGGGCTGTTGGTTCTAACAGGATACTGCTTTTTCCAGTGGAAAGAAGCATTTCTTTCTTTTTCTTTCTTTCTTTTTCTTTCTTTCTTTCTTTCTTTCTTTCTTTCTTTCTTTCTTTCTTTCTTTCTTTCTTTCTCTCTTTCTTTCTTTCTTTCTCTCTTTCTTTCTCTTTCTTTCTTTTCTTTCTCTCTTTTTCTTTCTTTCTTCTTTCCTTCTTTCTATCTCTCTTTCTCTCTTTCTGTCTTTCTTTCTTTTCTTTCTTTCTTTCTTTTTCTCTTTCTCTCTCTCTTTCTCTCTCTCTCTTTCTTGTTAGTAACTATTTGGATTTGGGAACATAATCAACGTCAATTGCATATATTTGTTTTGGATAATTGCTTGGATGACTGTTTATCATAAAGTAAACATTACCTTTAACTGGTTATGTTAGAACTGAGGACGAGAAATGCAGATTGATGATTTTAAAGGAGTACACTGTACTCATTTTCACCTCTCACTAGCAGCTCATAGAGCTTGGTGATGGAACTAAAGGCATGTGTTTGCTTTTCTCTGCATTATCTCTTCATATGAAACTGCCACTCCAGCTTATTTATTAAGACAAACAAAAGAACCCATAGTTTTGATCTAAAATATGTTGTGATTTAACTAATTTCATGAATGTGCCTTAAATTATGAGAAATTATGAGTATTTCTTACTATATTTGTTCTTTATCTTATCGAGTGACAATAACGCAGAGGCTAAATGACACCTCCCAAACAAAACACATTCTAAATTTAATTATGCCAAGTGTAATCACAGGAATCTAAACTTATGAGCATAAGAATATTTTGATTCTGCACAATAAATAGAAGTAGATTGAGATACATTATAAAAAATTTAAGATATAAACTTTCTTTTTGTCAGATCTTTGTTTTGCTCTCTGGGCTAGATTCAAATCCAGGGGTTTTAACTTCACAGATAAACAATAATCCATAATTCAATCCACTTTTCTTCTCACGTGAATATTTTTTGTACTGGATCTACGTTATTTAAATTCCAGACAATATTACTTGTTCGGCAATATGCTAAACTCTTGTTATAGCCTGAGCTAAGAAGACAGATATCTTGAAGATGAAGCAGGAGACAGCCAAAAAATCCATGACTGATTTCAAAGCTCACCAATGCTTAATTGATTGAGACTCAGAAGGCATAAAGTAACATTGTCTTTTATAACTGTAACCGAATACAAAGTCTCTAATATATTGTAAAAAGAATCTTTAACATTGATAATGACATATAAACAAGCAAGCCTGGTGTTTTTGCATGCATTTACATGGATGCAAACCTTATTGGCAAGGGTTACGAAGAAAAGCAGTAAATTTATTAGAAGATACAGATGCAGTGGATATTTTTGAAAATTAAACAAGTTAACTTATCCCCAGAATACACACTCAGCTGTTTCAGCGATGTTATAAGTGACCTTGTCCTTCTCACATTACATTCAAAAAGTATGCACAAATTAAAAAGTAAAGCAGCATGATGTCCTGCAACAAAGCAGTTTCTCAAAGGGTATTTAAAAGCAGTTTGAGAGTATAAGGATTGGGGTGATACAGTTTGTCTTGCAGTGTGGTCTTTCCTCTCTTTGTACATCACTGGGAAACAGTTAATCAATAAGAATTCAATTATGAAATTGCTTCAATGTGTAGCTTTCCAGAGCAAGATCTACTCATGTGAACAGTTTTCCTCAGAAGGGAAAGAAGAAATAATGTCGTGGAATACATCAAAATCAGTTTTTAATGCAACCCAAGCTTTCTGATTCTGATTTAACCAGTCAGTGTTAGTGTGCCAACTGGTGCTAATAAACAGTTACAACGAAGGGAAGAGAAACGGTGCTGCATCAGTGAGGAAAACGGGTACTGAGACAGAAAAAGGGAAAAACCCCACATGCTGTTATGTGATTACACAATACAGCCATTGAGCCGGAGTATGTTTTAGAAACCGTTTTCTATCTACATATGGGATTTGGTATTTTAAAGTAAATAAAATATTGTGAAAGACTTTTTTTCTGTTTTGTTAGTGTACTATTGCGTTCTTTATTTCCTGGACATGACATTTTGGCAGTGTATAGTTTCAGTGAGATCTGAAATGTGACAAATGCCACCCCCCCAGGATTATTTCCAGCCCCAGTTGCCAGTCTGAAACTCAACATTTCCACCAACTTCTGGAGGCGGATCTGTATTTGGTTCTGGCTAAATTCTTCTTATTTTTGTGCTTGAAAATTCAGGTAAAAACTAAATGCATTTTATGTACCCAGGCTTTGCAGCACCTGTTACAGCAGTAGTTATTTGCAGATATTTAGCATCTCTCATCCTCAAGAGCCCAAGTATTTTGTAAGCGGAACACAAGAAGCCCCTGCGGGACTGAGCGTCACCTGGTGGATCGCCGAGGTAGAGCCTCAATTCGCCTGCCGGCGTAACCCGGTCCAGGGGACTGGCACCGAAGCACTGAATACAGGCTATTCCGAGCTGGACCGGACCCACAGGGATCATCGAGTCCTTACGCACTTGCATCTTAGCAATCTTTACCTTGACCTCCTGTACATAAGGGTTACAATTCAGCCTTTAAATACATGATGACCTTTTCTGGAGACCACTGTCTATCCAGTGAGGAATATGCTCTCATTGTCTCCTGTGCTCTTTTCTCACTACTTTGCCTGCTATTGGGGTTAAGACCATCTTTGATTTTCTTCCTGCGTTAGAACAGCAGCTGTTTCAAAAAGATCCAGTGGACCATCACACCTTATGTGTGCTTCATGCTACAGGTAATATAAAAGACAGTATCGTGAAGGCCTTGACCAAAACTTGGTGGATCACATATGAAATGTCAATAAGGCATGAGAAATACATTCAACAGAAAACTGTAATTCTTAGGGAAGAAAATATAATAGATCAGCAAAAGAAAAATGTGATTTTTTAAGCAACCATTTTTCTAACTGGATTTTGGATGAGACCTTCCTTTACCCTCATTAACATTCCAAATAGACCCTTAATTTTTAAATAATGTCTTGGATGTGAAATTCTATATGTAAAAGTTATCTTTTCATCCAGAAGAATAATTTATTTCTGTCAAAACAAAACAATTAGGTATATATGAATATGTCTGATTATTAGCGGTAAAGGTAATAATGTTTTAAAAGATATAATCTTATTTCCTAGTTTCATGGATATTGAATTATTTTTAACCTTTTTCCGGCTAACAGCTTTCAATGGCAGGACCTACCCTCCTTATTTTCTCTTATACTCAACCTAGCCAATAGTGGAATGTAAGGACATTTCATACAACGTAGGGAGAATTTCCCCAGAAGGGGACTGAACTTGTTTTTTACCTCTCCTAGGCAAGGGGCAGTTGACCATGAAGAGATGCAATTTTTGTGTTACGTAGCTAACTTCGAGTCATAGTTTGCACTTTTGATGGCTTGACATTATTTAAGAATGATCTGGCAATCCTGTGTTTAGCCTAAACAATAGTTTCCTGAGTTTCCAACTCTGAGTATTTGAATTTGTTTTCTTCATTTACCTCTTGTGTTCCAGCATCAATGGCTGTTATATACTTCCTAAGCAGTTCCCAAAGGCCTTCCTTACCACTCTGGGGATGCTGGTGGGCAGCAGCTCAGCGGGAGCCAGGATGGTGACAGGGGCTGGTCCCGCTGTGGCCAGTGGCCTCACCGGGAGCCCTGTGCACAGTCCTGGGCTCCAGCGCTGACGTGGATGTCCCCAAATGCGTCCGGGGGAGGCAGCCGAGCTGGTGAGGGGCTGGAAGGCACGTCCTGGGACGAGCAGCTGAGGGCTCTGGGCCCGACTGGTTTGGAGAGAAGGTTGCTGAGGGCCAACCTCTTGACTCTACTGATTTCTGAGGAGGGGACATGGAGTGGCAGGTGCTGAGCTCTTTTCCCTGGCATCCAGGGACAGGACATCTGAGAATGGCTGAAAGCTGCACCAGGAGAGGTACAGACTAGACATGAGGGAACATTTCTTTACCAAGAGGGTGGTCAAACCCTGGAACAGGCCTCCTAGAGAGGGAGCCAATGCCCCAAGCCTGTCAGTGTTGAAGAGGCATTTGGACAATGCCCTTAATAACAAACTTTAACTTATGGTCAGCCCTTAAGAGGTCAGGTAGTTGGACTAGATGATTGCTGTAGGTTCCTTCCAACTGAAATAGTCTGTTCTATTCTAAACCTTTTGGCTGAGTTAGTTGTACAATATCCTTATTTTAAAACATCCATCCATTTTTTTTTGTTGATCATAAATAAATTAGATGGCTAATAATTAGAACTAAGATTTGATGCATTTATACGAAAGCATTAACACTATGTACACTTGAATAAAGGAAATTAAATTGCTTTCTAGCTTTGCACGGCTCTCACTGGCAATGAAAAATGCAGTATACATTATACAAGCAGCCTGACTGTAGACTTCTCGGTCTTTGCAAGATAAAAAAATTACTGTAGTTAGTCCAGTAGAGTGGCAAGATCTCAAGTTAATCAGCAAGTAAAAACAAAGCTACATTTCCGAATCAGTTGAAGTAGGTATCCCAAGTTTTTTTCCAGAGAAAAACAGCGTGTTTTCAATAAATTATAAAACATATTTTTCCTATTGCAAACTTATGAATGCAACTGACACTACAGCCAGTATCTCTGTATCAATACAATTTTATTTTTTGCTTCTCTTAACCCCTAACTCTAGAAACATTTATGAGTATGCTAACCTTTATGGTTTGTGAGAAGATCCATAAGCCTCATAGCATATCAGGGCAGCTGCTTGGTAGTCAGGATGGAGATCTAAGAAAGAATGTCACAGGCTGTCTTATAGAGGATATCAGTAATCCAGTAAGTATAAGTTTAATATTGTCAGTTGCATAAACAAAGCTTATTTATTTGAGTGAACCTCGGCAGAACCACTTCCAATAAATCAGTAACCACACCACTAGCAGATACGAGATGCAGTATTAGTTGTCCCTAGAATCTGGAGAGGATGGTAAGACGTCAGTATCTGCACAGGTGTCCTGGTCTCAGCTGGGACAGAGTTCATTTTCTTCCCAGTAGCTGGTGCAGTGCTCTGTTTTGGATTCAGTCTGAGCATAATGATAACACACTGATGCTTCGATTCTTGCTCAGCAGTGCTCACTCTTAGTCAAGGACTTTGCAGTGTTCTGCCAGGGAGGAGGTGCACAAGAAACTGGGGAAGTGCATGTCCAGGACAGCTGACCTGAACTGACCAAAGCAATACCCCCTCAACAGAGCGTCACGGGATCTGTTAATGTGTACGAACTACAGCTTCTGTGAATCATTATAACAAAAATTAAATTTACAGATTATAAGTATGAACTCATAAGAAAGAAATCCAGTGATGAAGAGGAAACTTCCTAGAAAAAATTACATTCTATCCTTTCCCCACCAGCCAGTTGATGCAAGACAAATACTAATCTGCAGTTCTTTTCCAGCAGTTGTCTGTGTCTGAATTTCAAACCCATTTGTATGCTGGTCTTTGTTAGGAGCAGTAAATTCCTCTCTGTTGCCAAGAAAACCTTATTTTGCAGTGATTTGTCTAGTTTCTTGCATTGCACATGCCTCCTGTGCATAAAAGAAGTTTGCAATACCGCAAGCAATCGTTACTAGAGATCGTGATCTCTGACCTTTATCTGCATTTAACAACAGCTTAAATTCCACATTTTGTTCAGCATAGCATTCACACAAAAGTCTTCTAAATAGGCTATAGTAGCTGCTATTCAGAGCTGCTTCCATTGTAAGACCATTTTCTGCCACATTTCATTATTTTAGAAGTAGAATGTTACTGGTTTTGTTTTTAGAAATACTTTATTCTTTACATCTTTAACGAGAAGTGAACATGCTAATAGTCTACCATGCATTTGCTTTCTATGACTTTCTGCCAAGTACAGCTAAATCATTAGTCAAAACACTAAAGGTTTTTACGTTAACAATAAGAATAATTTGAATAAGGGTTTGAAAAATGGGATTGTTTCACTAACATTTTAGTTCCCATCTACTCGACAAACATTTACAAAGAAAGCAGATAGTTCTAGCTGTGATAATTTCTTATTTTGACAACTTGTGGCCAAACCCTCCCTTTACTACTTCTGGAAGCAATAGATTTGTTAGTAGTCCCAAGTTCTAATAATGAAAAGGTTAAGAAGTGCTAATTAACTATATTAAGAATCTGATTTTAAGTGTAAGATCTAATTTTTCTTATTTTATCTTATGAATGTAATGTTATATATTTGTTATTTAGGCTATACAGTTTGGAGAACCAATTTATTATTTACAAAAATCAAAAAATGTACAAAGCATCTAAATGAAAGCCTTTTATATTGTTTTTGATATTTAAAATGAGGAGGAGAAAAAAAAACAAGCACAGAAATTAATTACATCACGCTATGGGAGAAAAAGACATTCTGATTTCCCTAAAAACCCCAGACCAAGTTATAAAGGTAAGATGCATGTGAAACAGGAGAAGCCTGCATTTAATTATTCCTGAATCTTAGGTGCTGATTTCCAGGATGCAGAATGTGGCCCTCTGAGTCACTGGCACATGCTTTCTAAAAGGAACACAACAAAAGCCATAGGCCCTGTACTCGGCAAGGACTGTGTCATTCTCCTGAGGCTCTGGTGAAAAACCTAAGAAAATGGTACCTGCAGGGTGAGAACATCTCACCTCGCTCACGACAGCCCCTCCTGGGTAACCTCCCTATCCTTCTGCCCTGTCTGCAACTTCTCAGGCACTGGGCCAGAGCTGTTAGTACTTTTGCAGATCACACACCCCTTCTGGCATGCAGGAGAGGACAAAAAAGCATCTTTGAGACCGCACGTGAAAAGAAAGGAGGGAAGGTTATTGACCTTCATGATTTAATTAACCTGATTAGCTGTCACTTCCTTTGTGCATCTCAAGGAGGACCAGCGGTACTACAGTAATGGGAACAGAGATTAACACATATAACCTCCCCCTTTTCTGGATCAAGGTAGTATGATCAAAAACTAATCCCTTTTTATGTAAGGTACTGCATATGAGGCACCCAATGATTTCAGAAACAATATTAGGAAGGAAATAATTTAATTGTTTCAGACTTGACAAATTTCACACAGGCGTGCCTTAAATGAAAAAGCCATATGTAACTAACCATAGACTCTGATTTCAGATTCAATCCTTCCAGGCGGGAAGATTCAAATTTATTTAGGGGTACCTGCATAGCAGTAATAAAGTAGAGCCACTTTCCCAGTAGAGCTATCAAACTCACACTCTAAGAAAGGAACAGAAGCAGAGAATCACAGAATATTCTGAGTTAGAAGGGACTCACAAGGAACAACTCAGTAATTGACAGAGCTTTACTTTGACACCTTTACTACTTAGGAAACATTAAAAGAATGTGGATAAAAAAACAAGTCTGCCTATACAAGGTCAGAAAACGAGCATATCCAAGCCAGTATCTTGTTTCTAACAGTGTCTACAAGGCAGGTTAACCTTGGCTGGCTGCCAGATGCCCACTAAGACACTCTCCCGCTCCACCTCTTCAAGAACTCAAGGGGAGAAAATAAGATGAAAAATCTTGTGACTTGAGAGGTCACTTATTCATTACCATTGGGGCAAAACAGGATTGGCAGGGAGAAGATTAATTTAATTTATTACTAATTTAAAATTGAGCAGGATGGTGAGAAACAAAGCCAAAACAAAAATCACCCTCCCTTCACCTCCCCTTCTTCCCAGGTTCAACTTTACTGCTTTGTTCCAGCTCTTCTACCTCTTCCCCCGTGAACAGCAGAGCGCGGATGGGGAATGGGGATTGCGCTATTCAGCAATAAAATGTTCCTGTTATCAACACTGTTTTAATCACAAATCCAAAACACAGGACCATACAAGCCACCATGAAGAAAATTACCTCTATTTCAGCCAACACCAGCACACACTTCTCTACCACTCCTTCCTCTTTATGCTGTTGCCCTTCTCCAGCCTGGGGTCCCTCCCACAGGATACAATCCTTCACAAACTGCTCCGGATAGGTCCTTCCCTCGGGCCGCAGTTATTTAAGAACTGCTTCAGCACATGCCCTTTCCATGGGGTACAGTCTTTCAGGAAGAGACTGCTCCAGTGTGGGTCCCCCATGGGCCACAGATCCCAGCAGAAAACCAGCTCCTGTTGGAGTCCTCTCCCTGGACCACAGTTTCTGCCAGCGGACTGCTCTGGTGTGGGGTCCTCCATGGGCTGCAGGGGCTCAACCTGCAGCACCATGGGCCTTCAGGGTCTTCTCCTATTCCTCATGGGCTGCAGGGGAACATCTGCTCTGATGCCTGGAGCACCTCCTCCCCCTCCTTCATTGACCTTGGTTGTCTGCAGGGTTATTTCACATTTTTCTCACTCCACTCTCACCCAGCTGCTGTGTGTCGTTCTTACGCTTTCTTAGATATGTTATCACAGAGGCACCACCAACATTGCTGATGGGCTCAGCTTTGGTCAGCAGTGGGTCTGTCTTGGAGACGGCTGGAACTGACTCTGTCAAATATGGGGGAAGCTCCTGATGTTTTCTCAACAGAAACCACCCTTGCAGATTCCCCACTACCAAATCCTTGCCACGTAAACCCAATACAAGCTGATAGCAGATGTCTAGTGAGAGTATGGGACTAGCACAAGGTACAATGAGGGCAGCTTCCTTGCTCTAGAGGAGGCACTGTTCAAGCCTCCTTCTGGGAAGCAGCATAACTTTCATTCCAGACTGAATCTTTAGGCATCTCTATTTCTTCATGCTCTGTAGTGATCGAAACCCCAAGTACAGTGTTACAAGTGCTTAGAAAGGGAACGCAGCACAAAAGTGAAATCACCACTAAACCACTATTAATCCATGGTGTGCCTACATCCTGAATAATCAGTTCTGTTACAGCTACTCCTCATAGAAAAGATAAAATAGGACCAAAAAGTTAAAATAAAGGATGTTCAAAGTTATAGAAGAACTTATGGATTGAAAAATGGACTAGAATCCTGTAACTCAGAAGAGGCAAAACTCAAAGTCAAGATGATAGGTATCTATAAAGTCAGAACTTGAAAAGGAAACAATTATTTGCTCTTTCTCTTATTGCAAGAATTGGGAAGTATCAAATTAAGTTATCAGATAGTGATCTCTAAGCAAACAAAAAGATTGTCCGTTTTTTGCACATCACAAAGCTAAATTCTGGAATTACTACTACTGCAGGATGTGTCCATGAGGATAAAATAATCAGTCATCACAAAAATGAAGATGTGAAGCCTGTTTTCAAAACACAGCTCAGAATGCAAATCTGGTATTTGGTGTTTCTTCCCACAAACACTGTGAGTGTCCAGTGTCCCAGTCTGTGTAACACTGACAGTGCCCCTCATCAGATCAGTAACAAACTCAACAAAAGGCCTCAGTTGTTCAATATCCCATAGAATCAAGAAGCATTTTTACTCCCTGATCTATTTCCAGCATTGTCTATGTTGTCTTTTTGTTATTTCCTGCCCTCTCTGTATGAGGCAAAGGTGAAGATCTGCTGTCTAAGCCCTGTATGAGCTTCCCTGATAAAAACCTCCAAGGATACCTTATGCCAAAAGCAGAAGTGTGACCTCATTTCCTTTCTTCCCCCTTCCTGTCTTTGCTGACTGGTGGCTCCCTATCCTTGTCAAAACAGGATCCTTTTATTTTCCTCTTCAATTTCTTTATTTTAAGCTGATGTAAAATGGGCACAATAAAGAATATGGGGGAGTTTTAGTGCAAACCACTTGTTATCGGGTAAACTCTAACTAGGCCTTTGTTGTATTTATGTACATGCCCTTTTGTTTAAAATTATTTTTTTTTTTAATGCACCACTTTATCTATCACATCTGCACTGTAAAGCAGAAAAAAAGTCAGGCAGCCACAAGTAGCTGAGCAGCTTTTCCACAGGTGAAAGATACTTCTGGTACATAACAGTAGAAACAAGGACTATGTTCCTAATCCTACACGTGATTTATTAAATCAAATCTACTTGATATTTATTTTCTCATTTGTGCAAGGCATGAGAAGAAGATATTTACTCTGTCTTATTAAGTGTACAGCAAAGCACTGTTGTTAGTTTTGATTTTTTCCCAGTTGAACCTTAAGAAAGGGATATTAATCTATTCACTCACAAAGGGAGAGCAACAGAGAGGTTTAGTTTCACCAAAAGTTGAAAATGTCTTCTGTTTAATCATAGTAATTTGTTCCTACCCATAAGAAATGTTTGGTACAATAAAAATTAAGGAAAATAAATAAATAAATCCAAGTAATTGTTTTGAGACAACTCTACTGCCTGTATTTCAATTACAGGAAAAACAGAATGATCTCCTTGTTGCGCGTACATGCAACTAATAATTCCTGATGTTTTTCTCCTCCCACTTCCTTCTCTGCCTTAACACTAAATTAGTCACAATATAACAATAACAATAATTATGTTGTTCCGGGATTCCAGTCCATTCTCATCAACATGGGGGTAAACCATATTGCATTCCCCACCCTACTTACATACTATCCTCAGCAGCAGAGCTCAGATACATTTCAATGAAATCTTACATTGTTATTATTCTTGTTCAAAAACTTTTTTAACCCCATATGTTTATATATATATATATATATATATATATTTCAGCAATGATTCAGAATGTAGAGAAGTCTTTGTGCAATGTGTTGGTATTGATCATTATGTTGTATGTTTTTCCCAATTTTGTATAATTTTAATTAAACTAGTTTATTTATGCATTGTTGCAATATTTCAGGGTAGACCTTCGATCCATTACGCAGATTAAAAAAAAGCAAGCCCATGAGTTCAGATGATAGTGTATTTTTTTTTCCTATGAGCCAACAAATGGCTCATAAATTTTTAATAAAAGAGTATTGCATCAACCCTCAAATAATACAAAGCGTACATTGCATTGGACAGTGCTAGTGTAGTGAGTGGTATAACATCCTTCTTAGCATCTTAAGTAAATGCTCTTCTGATGATAGTGAGACTGAATTGAAGACTCTGAGGTTTTTTATTGGATAGATCTTTCCCCACTTACTTCTAACTTGCTTTTAAACAGAAAAGCATAATGCCTTTCCTCATGGTGGCTGTGACCTGTCCTGGCTGCAGGGAAGGCCATATGCTCCGTCCTCTACATTTACACAGGCATTTCACTAGATCTGTGAATAGTGCTTGATTTGTGCATGACTAGAAGGCAGAATGACTGCTCTAAGGATTGAATTTAATGTAGATCTAACTCCTTCTATAAGAGCTCTTATTTGCTAACCAGGAGAAAGAGCAGCTTCTACTGCTGGAACGATTCATTAATCCATTCCTAGCTGTCCTCTTTCCCTGGAGACAGATATGCCAAATAAATAGTATTGGCTGGGACAGCAGCCTGCTTCTGGGTGCCAGAGACAAGATTTTCCCCAGTCCAATAAGCATTGTTTTTGGCATGATGGTGAAAGGCAACATGCCCAGCAGCAAAAAACCGGCAGCCTTTCTCTCCTATCAATTTTTGTTCAATTGCTCCTCTCTCTGTTTACAGTTCTTCTTTTCAGCCCTTTGTCCTGTCTCCAATAAAACAGTACTTTGCCCACCATTTCCCTTTGGGAGAGATTCAGTGAACAAAATGAGACGCAAGCCAAACATAAGGAAAAACGTATTTAAAAGCACGAACGGAAACAGGATCAAGGATATTGTTAAACATAGCAATAGGACTGTCCTATAATTTAGATGCCACCTGGCTAGTTTCTAACCAGCCTGGCTGATCTGACATGTGTCCCGGATCTGTCAGAGCTATTAGCCATGCACACATTGAGTTTGTATGTGTTATAGCCCTGTGCCAGGGTAGCTGCTCATGTTTTCTTTATTGTTTGTTTGGTTTTTTTTTCCTTTTTTCCTCCCTCAAAGAATAGCCAGCCTGCTACTGTTGCACAGCCCTTTATCTGACTTGCAACAATGCAATCCAGGGCACTCGCTGGGATACTGGGATTCAGGAAAGCCCTGCCGGAGACTGATGACAGATGGATGTTGGATCAGTAAAATACTGAAACTCTTAACTGCAGGGACACAAGTCTAGATCCTCCTAATAACACAACCCACCTTCTTCAGAGTCTGGTTCAGAAAGAGCAGAGCAAACCCTCTGCTGCGTTCTGTAGTGGGCAGGGACACAGGATCTAAACTGTGATTACGTGAAGGCTTGGTATTCTCAGATTTGCCAAGGTTACCTTCTGATTTCCTGCGTCATGCAAGATCTTCCCTCAAGTAAAGCCGTCTGCCCTTGTCTGTTACTTTTAAGAGGACAAAACTGGAGCCTCAATACAATTAAAATGAATGGTATTTCTGTTGCCTTGCAGTTGAAGGGGCCGCATCCAATAGCCCCATCCCGCCGTGTCCTCCAGGGAGCCCGAACCAAGCCCAGGTTGCGGTGCCCGCTCAGGAGAGACGGTGGGATCATTCACGGCACGGGATTCAGGATTGTGTGGCACGGGGAGAAAACTCAAAGCCTCTGCTGCAGTTTAAAGGCTGAACGTGGAAGTCGATTCCGATGTCTCTGGCGATGCTGCTCCGCGCAGATAAAGGAGCCTTGTCCTTAACATGCGAGGGTTTCCAGACCGGCTCCGCTCTGCGGGAACCGCGGCTCCGACTGGGAGCGGCTCCGTTCGGGGCCCCAGCCCTGCCCTTGGGCCCGCCCCCGCCTCCTGCCCCGCCCCCGGCCCGCGCCTCGGCCCCGCCCCTGTGCCCCGCCCCTGTGCTCCGGCCCCGCCCCGTGCCCCGTTCCCGTCCCCGCCCCTATGCCCGTCCCTCGGCCCCGTACCGTGCCCCGTTCCCACCCCGTGTCCCGTTTCCGCCCCTGTGTCGCATTCCCGGTGCTATGTCCCGTTCCCGCCCCTGTGCGCGCTCCCGGCACCGCCCCTGCCTCGCCCCCCGCGGGTCCTGCCGCGCCCCCGCAGCTCTCGCGAGAGTCGGGCGGGCGGGGCGCGGCCGTATCTGGGTGGTGTCGCGGCCGCCATTGTACTGCGGGTCCGACGCGGCGCGCGCGGAGCCGCCGCGGCTCCGAGCCCGCCCCGGCAGGTGAGTACGGACCGTCCGCGGCGCCCGCTGCGGCCCGGCCCGGCCCGGCCTGTCCCACGCCTGCTGCGGGGCCTGGCACGGCCCGGCGGCCACGCGCCGAGGCCAGGGGAACCATTTTGTGCCGTGCGGGGCCCGGCCTCGCCGCCCTTCCATCCGCTCTCACCCCCACGACCGCTTGGCTCCGCGGCCGCTTTCGGAGCGAGGCCGTGTGGAACACACCCGGTGCCCCCCGAGCAGCCCCTGCCGTGCGGGCCGGGCCGCTCCCCGCGCGTGGCGGGGACGGTGCGGGGCCTGGCGGCTCTACGGGAGCAGCCCCGCGCCACAGAACCGGCCGCTGCGGCCCGGGAGCCGCCGGCATTCGTAAGTATTCTTGCTGCTCGCGGGACTCCTGAGGGGCTGCTGAGTTATTTGTCAGCCTTTCTGCATCGAAGGTTGAGAAAATACTTCGAATGAAGAATTGCACAGCCTCAAAGACACGCGAACTCCATCTTGTTTGTCATAAAAACGTGATTGTGAGTAAACACTGAGGAAGACACGTGAGCACAAGTAGCTTGGGAGAAGGTCTTATGAATAGTTTTATGTTAAACCACACAAAAACATGTAGATGTGACAGTTTGAGTCTTAGGTAGAAGTGTCACTTCATAGTTCCAAGCTAGAAGACTTGGATTTAGGAGCTGGTAGTGAAACTCATGCTTTCCTCTGATAGAGAGTACAGGAATGCTTAAAAGCTTAAAGCTAGAAAAGTTAGTAGAAATCGTGGAAGCTGGTAAATACTTTCCTTACTGCTAGACAAGACTGCCTAAAACCGCTCCTCATATATCAGTAGAGAAGGTCAAAGTAGAAGAGAAATATTTGCTGTCTGTTGTTTTTATCTTTTGAAATTGCGTTGCTTTCCCGCAAAGAGTTCTTGAATCTTTTCTGTCTTTGTTATCTCTATCCATGGCTATGTTAGGTCTAGTTGATGTTTTATAATGTCGTTAAAGGGATGACATCAAGAAGGGCAGGACATTTGAGCTGTGCACTCAAAATAGGCTGTTCAGCTCCACCTCCTGTTACAAGTTGGTCATCTGTTTCACAGGTATGACTTTAAAGTTTTATTTCAGAACTTGGTTTCTGACTGAGTCTTGAGAGACATCACATGTTATTCTAGGAGCCACTAGAGTTTCCAGATTTTTTTATGAGGTTTTGATTGCTAAGTAGTGTAAGATAGCATAAGCTGATGAAATATGTTGCTTTGGTGAGAAGAGTACTTCTCATCCTGCTATATCCTTTCTCATTTCTCTGTTGTTGGGTACCAGAGTGAGTACAGTCAAAATAATAGAGAAGCCAGAGGTGTGTTTTACCAGGATAGTGTGTTGAGGTTTCTCAATGAAGGACACGACAGGTGTGATATTTGAGTAAGATGTTCCTTTTCTGTTTGGCAGCGGCAGGCTTTTTCATCAGACTGCAGCACAATTTCTATTCTTATATTATTAGTATTTCCTCAGAGAAGTAGATTAAGTTTTTTGGTCTCACTACCTTCTGTGTAAATGGAGGTGAGTACATTGTCATTATAGAACTCATTACAGCATGTTAATTACCACTTGGGGTTTGTTGAATTCCTGCGTGTGTAAACAAAATGCTTGAGGTTTTAGTTTGAGTGCCTTTGTGCTCATTCAGGAAAATCCTTAAGACGCTGATCCTGTAAAAGGGAACCATTCTCATTCTGAAATACTGTATACAAGCACAATATTCCCCTTGCAGACAAGTACTAGTGTGGCTTTAATAATGTGATTGATTTTTATTGTGAGACCATTGTCTGGTTCTGTCCTGTGTTCTCTGATAGCTTAGCATGTTCACCTTATTTGTGACCAACCCCATTGCGTTACCATGATGAGCATAAGCCTTGTATGTGTTTTGGGTGTATTCAGCCGAACTGTGAAGAGGGTTGCTTCTCAGGCTTTCAAGGTACAGTGCTTAAAATGCTTTTCAGAGAACTCTGAACACCCCCTGCCAAGAGACCCCTTACTGGTGTTGCTCACCAGAGTTGAGATGCCTAGATCTAGTTTTATCTGGCTAGTAAATTCGTGTCATGGCTCCATTGACTTCAGTTGCAGCTCTGTCCAGCTGGGTAAGACAGGAAAGGCTGAAAGAGTTGGGGCTGTTCAGCCTGGAGAAGAGAAGGGTCTGGGGAAACCTTATTGCAGCCTTTCAGTACTTAAATGGGGCCTGTAAGAAAGATGGGGACAGACACTTAGTAGAGCCTGTTGTGATAGGACAAGAAGTAATGGTTTAAACTAAATTTGAGGAAGACATTTTTTACGATGAGGGTGGTGAAACACTGGCACAGGTTGCCCAGAGAGGTAGTGGATGCTCTGTCTCTGGATATATTCAAGGTCAGGTTGGACAGGGCTTTGAGCAACCTGGTCTGGTTGAAGATGTCCCTGCTTATTGCAGGGGGGTTGAACTAGATGGCCTTTAAAGATCCCTTCCAACCGAAACTATTCTATGATTTCTGCTGATTGGATTGCAAGCGAATTTTATGATGGATGGCCAGAAATTGAAGAGCTCTTCGGGCGTGATTTTTAAAAAAATTAAACCTTAATTAATCTGAATGACATGCTCCATATCACTGAATCTTTGTTGAAAGGCAAAGGTAAAATCCAATTTCCTTGAACAGAAGTTCTTTGCCTAGACCATAAGGCCTTTTATTCAGCATCTTTTCACTTCTGCATCAAACAAGGCAGGATTTCTCTTGCCTTTTCTTGCACTACTCCAATTGATCTTTATAGCAGATCCTTCTCATTTGCTGGCTGAGGTCAGTACTGCAGAAAAAATGTACAGTTGTATTCAAGAGATTACCCATAATGTGTATGCATAAACTGAAATTAAAATCTTGCATTTTCTAGTGTACTGCCTTAATCTTATTTTAACGCTTTTTTTGTGTATGTAGTTTCTGCAAGATTTCTTTATTTGAAGAAAAATAATATTATATAGATAATATTATCCTGACTTACTAGGGTTAAAATCACAGCCTGTGCTAATTTACAAGATCAGGCTGATGGATAACATTGTCCTCTAGGGGTTACCTTAGAAAGGAGAAAATTAGTCTTGTGCCTGTGTGTGTCTGAAGAAGTAATTTGCTAATTTTGGACTCCATTTCAGCTTCTGGAGGTAGTTGGTTCTGGTGTCCACTCTTCCACCCTATCCTTTTCAGTCTGAATGCCTGTGTTTTGTTTGTTCTGTGGGTGGCAATTTTATCAGTATTAGATGATCTCTAATTTAGTTTTGAAGCTGTTCTTACACTTCTTTATCCTCCCCTGGTTCATCTAGACATTATTTTCTACCAGTAAGAGCTTCCATCCCTTCTTCTTGAACCTTTGTGTTTTCTATATGTGTCTGTGTCTGACTTTTATCTATATTATTTAATTTGTCTGGTTCCACACCTATCTGAAACAAAGTGATTCAAAGTGATTCAGAAGTAAATTGATCCATAATAAAGGGGATAATGCTGGCGCTCTGTCAAGTACTTAATAGTACAGAATTGGATCTACTATTCTGTGTGTCTGTTCCTTATATTTTATATCAGGGTAAAACACAGACAAACAGTGCTTTGAGTGTCAGATGTCATCAAGACGTACAGCTGTCCTGTCCAGCATGCACCCTCATCTGTATTACTGTGACATTATTTTAATTTCACAGTTTGCAAATTTGATAGTTACTTTTTCAAACTCAGTGCAGCTTCATCCAAGTACTGGACTTGCAGTGCACATTATGGCAGATTACTCTGAAGCTTAAATTACGTTACAGTTTAGGATTGCTACATTTTACTGCACTGAGGATCCACCTGAAATGATATAGCTTAGATTATTAGATTTTCCTTAATTTCTTTTAAACTTCCATGATTAACAGTTTCTTCTGAACTTTGAAACACTGCTTAGAACATTCTTATTGATAGAGCTGTGTTTACAACTTGAGAATTGCATAAATTGTTTAATATTTACCTTGGGATTTAAATGTGATCTGGGAAATTTAATTAATTAATTATTTCAGGTTACTAATGCAAAGTTAGACAAGCGAGAATTTCAGATTCCTGACCAGATCTTTTTTAACTGATGATGTCTCTGGCGAATACTAAGGGGTTGCTAATGTCAGAAGCATGGTCTAGAAGCCGATGTGCTTCTCATTAATACAACCCAGTACACAAAAATAAACAGTTCCTTGATGTGCTTTATAATTTAAAAGTCCTACTTGCAGGATTAAGCATTTAGGCTACTTTGTGTTTTGAGGACTGTTGTAAAGCTGGCAACTAAACATGCACGAGAACAGTAGTTAAAAAAGTCCTCTTACGGAAATAAACCTCAGCTGTCCCAGCTATTTGGTCAATGGAGTTCTGTACAAACTGGCTTTTGCCAGGTAGAATATGTAATGCAGCATGACTTTAGCAAAGATTAGAAGTCCTGAGTATGTGAACTCAACTTGAAACTGCAGCCAGACATGAGGTACATCGGGATTGATGCAGCTGCTTTTTGCAGACAGTGGCTGAACTGTGGAAAAAAGTGTACTTTGCTGATGGATAGGGTTTTTTCAAAAATTAGTAAAGCTTACTCCTATTCTTAGAAGGTTAAGCCAGAATTTTACCACTTCTGCAACTCACCTTATACCAATGGAATTCTTGGTCATCTGTTTGAGTTGATAGTTATCGTGCTGCTCTTCACTGTGTACTCAGTTCACATGCTATGCAGTACTGTGCCACTGAGGATACTGCAGTTCTCTTAAATTTTTTATTTAAGAGCTACCTTTTGTGATCTGATTCTTGTCTGTACCATCCTGAAGAGGAAAAATCTGTGCATATAAGCAGGCCAGTTAGGTAGCTCTCTGGAGTTTTAGAGAAACACTAACTCAAGATACTATTTCAAGGACAAGGTTGACTATGGGGTCACTTCGCAGGGGAAAAAGGCACCAACATTTCTTTTGAAATGCCTAGAAATATCAAAAGAGCAAATAAATACTCAGCGAGTCAGAGTTAAATTTATATATGCACCTGTGAGATAGCATGTGCTCCTTTGCATATGTTAACTTGCGTGGGAGTTATCCTTGGAGAAGTTAAAGGCAGGGAGACTGCAGACATGGTTTTTCTCGGGGAGGTGAAGTTTCATGACTTTGACCCTGAAAAATAAGTCTGAATATAATTTCTGCAATTACAAAAATGTAATGCATAAATTTAAGAAATCTGAAGTACTTTCTTCCTGACTCATTTTGTGTTAATATGAATGCTGTGGAGTTCTTAAGGGAGTATATTTATATATTTTATCTATGTGTATTAGGGATATATATGTAATATTTATAATAGTAAGAGTATATTGTAATAAAATAAGTATAGCAAAAGGGGCTGTATTTCTAGTTTTCTAACATGGAACGGGAGGAGATGTAAAGAAGAGGTTACAAAAGCTAGGGTGAGAGCTCGTTTCCCCGTTTTACTGATGCACAGTCAGACCAAAGCGCTGTGTATTTAATATTCGTATGTGTGAGTCATATTTATGTTACACTCAGAAAGACTGTGCCTGTTTTGCATGAGGTCCCTGCTTATAGGAGAAAAAATAATCAGTGTGTCCTTGTACAGGATACAAAGAATGGAGTCAAAACCCTCAAGAATTCCTCGCAGGATATCTGTTCAGGCTTCCAGCTCTTCCCTAGGATCTAGGACATTGACTGGAAACAGTTTAGCTGGTGCATATAGTGCAAGAGAATCTTCATGGAGATTAGAATCTGGATACCAGGTAATGTGGTTTTTTTCTTTTTGTAAAGTATACATTAATTTCAAGTGTTTTGTTTTGTTTGTTTGTTTTTTTTAACCAAGAAAAGCCCCCAAACTCAGACAATTCTAAAGTACAAGAATTTAATAACCAGGCCAATGACAGTAATCTGTGAACTGGTAGTTCTATAGATCTATTTTTACCTGCTCGTGTTTGTAGCTGCACCTTTAGAAATCAGCTGTTTGATGACTGAAGGGGCACCCTGATACTGTGGATCTGTTTTGGCCTGAGTCACTGCCATTGTAAACCTGGCTAAATGGAGTTTTCTGTTGAAGGGGAGGGTGAGGGTTTTGTTTGAACTTAGATGTGTATAGGACGTTACACTTGATGTGTTGATGATGCAGAAATTACAGGACTTTGTTTTGAGTTAATGAGGCTGTGCCTCTCTGCAGCACCTCCCGTGTTTGCGTTTTGTGAAGGTAAGAAGAGGAGCTTTAGGCTCCCCTCAGCCTAAACACTTAGCATGTCAGTGTGCTAGTGCAGCTGGGCTCTGTGTGCCATAGACAGGACTGAGGGAAAGGCCTTTGGTTGGTTCACATGCAGCATTTCACACTGACCAAACTGCTTTTTTGGGGGCAGGGAGCCATGCTCAAGAGGAAGTGCTCACACTGTGCAGGTACTTTCACTTTTGGAAGAGTATTATGGGAAGTAGAGATTAAACTACTTAAGAAATTACTTTGGGCACTTGGAAGCCACAGATAGCAGTTCAGCTCAATTACCTTAGTAGTTCGCTTCTGCTCCTGTCAGCAATTCTCACCTCAGTTTTGGGCCCAGAAGTGTAAGCCCGTTTTGATCTTTGAAATTGCAGAAACTTAACTCTGTGATTAAATGTTCATATTTTTTAAAAAAATCGTTACGAGTTTGGTCCCTGCTGACAAGCTATCTGGAACATTGTGTTACATAATGCCTTTTTCAGAAACAGTTTTACAAGTAATGGAACATTATTTTTAGCACAAGTACACATATGTGTGTTACGTTTTTGTTATCTCTGGCGCACACACACGTTCATTAGTATATAGGCCATAGGGAATGTGTAAGGGCAAGCAATCATCAGTTGGTTTTGGTTTTTGGATTCCCCCGTGTTTTTCACGGGCTGGCTGCTCCGCAAAACCAAATCAAACAGTCTTACTCTTTTGTAGGAATTTATGGACACCGTCCACATGCAGTGTACATATACTGAAAGCTGTTGATCAGAAGATGAGTCTTCAGCTGAACTGGTTCTGTGAAGTTTGATGTGTTACTACTGTTAAGAAATTTTAACACAATGTACCTTACATTATTTAGTTTATTACACAAACTGCGACGTGTTCGCTCCACTGCGTATTCTTTTGACTATTTCCTGTTGAGCAAAGTGCTTCTAATCTGAGGAATGATCTTTATAACATTTAGGGGAAAATATTTGTATAGAAGATTATGTTGTATCCCTTCTTTCCACTTTCAGTTCATAGAATGTAGTCTGAGACCTTGTTACACAAGACTAGTGCTTAGTGATAAAAGCATAGGGAAGCTCCCTCTCTTGACTAACCTTTGGTACTTAGAGAGCAGGTAGGAACAAATTATATTAGTGCTTGCAAGTTAAGATTACAGAGACTGGGGTGTGAAGAAACAAATAGTCTAAATAAGATTAAGTCCAGTCAGATAGTAATGGAAAGGACAGGTGTTTTCCATTTGTTAATCCATTCAGAAGCCTACCTTAAAATATTTAAGAGCTACTTCAGTTACCAATCATTTAAGATTTGTCGTTCATAAGAAAAAACGCGTAACTATCAGTAATACTTTGGGTATAAAGGTGAAAGGGAACTTGGGGATTTGGCTTTTAAATACAGAGTAATTTCTGTAGAGAGAATATTTGATTGTAGCTTAACTCAAACTTTTGGGACAGAGCAGTCAAAATTTGAGTATTTGCTTTTGACTAGGGCTAAAAAAAATAAGAAAGGTTTCTATTGTTCTCTTTACATTTTTTGTCGTATAGGTGTGAATTCTTGTATGTCATGCATTTCTGAGATCAGTCTGGGGGCTAGCCTCTGCTTCTCTGAGATGGCAGAACAAGGAGGTTTATTGTAAACTAATCAGATGTACGTGATACAGTTGTTTCTAGGTGACTTAAAATATAAAAATCAAATTAGTGTAATGGTATGAGAAAAAAAATTCCTATGCTTTATGTTACAACATAGTAAACATTTTGTGAGAAATGAAATGAATTTTAAGGTGTTTTTTTTTTATGGGAGGATAGTGTCAAATGTAGTGTATAAAATTGTTCTGAATGTTTTCCCCATCATATTTTTCTGCTACTTAGACCCCAGATCGACACCAAAATAGACTAGATTGGGTAGTGCTTTAATTGTTAAGTACTAACAAGGGATGTTGACTAGTCTTAAGATGAACTGAAGGAAGAAAGCAAACTGATTTTTTTGTTGTTGTTGTTCATTTGTTTTGGTTTTTTGTTGTTGTTGTTGTTTCAGATATAGCAATTGGTTTGAGGATTCCTGACATCATACCTGATAATCTGCTTTCTCTTAAGGCCACTTTTTTGATTCCCAGTATGTTGCTTTTTTTTCTCTCCGTGTTGGCCTTGGGACATCCTTTAAAGAAATGAGCCCCGTGCAGAGGTACCACAGCTACCAAAAGCTGCTTGGCATTAGGATGGTATATGATGTAGCTCCACGACTGGGCTTTCAGAGCTGTGCTGGTCTGAGTGTGATGTTCTTGAATTAGGGTCTTTAGCGTGGTGATCCAGACACTTAAGAAATTCTCACATCTTCAGAATCTAACGGTTGGAAAGAAAGGGGAAAGGCAAGTATTTCAAGATCAATTAAGTCTGCAGGTATGGCTCATAGTAAGGACATTTTAAGAGAGCTTTACTTTTATCTTCAAGTTGTTTAGTCTTCTGCCCATAGGCTGATTATCCATATGTGAAATAATCTGGAAATATGATGAATCCCACTGAGACTTGAAAATATGAGGTTTAATTTTGCTTGTGAGAATGATGAGCCATGAATAGTTCTTCAGCTTTTTAAATCCCAATCCTATGATTTTTAAGAAATGGTGACAGCAACTACTGTGTTTGTAGTATTAATAGTGTGTAGAAAGAGAATGGACAAATAATCACTTAGAAATGCTTCTTAGTGTTAATAAAATGGTTGGATTTCTGTTATTTCTATTGATTTTATTAATCTTAATGATTATTCTATGGAGCAAATTAAATTGCAGTGTCTTTCCTCAGTTATCATCTATTGATTGAAATTCAGTGTAACTGGTAGTCTAGAGTCCCTTAGGTTCTCTTAAAAACAGGCATACTTTTATGTTAAATGGTTCCTGTTTTAGGTATTAGAAACTTGCCTCAGTAGTCAAGGGGAGGATTAGAGCTCCTGATTTTGGAAGAGAAAACACAAAAAGAGCACAGTTATGGTGATTGCCCTGCAGACCTCCTCAGACTTCAGATAATTTGAGCACTTTGTTCTCAGGAAATGCAGCAAACTGTTTATTTGCAGGACTGTTTTGCCAAACAGTCTTAGTCTGGTATGCATCTCAAACTGTGGAATCAATATTTGTGTCTGAAATAGGCTGCGTAACCCATTTACCTTATTCTGAAGCCCCAAGTGGTTTTATACCCAGTGCTGTTCACTGTTTTATGGTGATCTTCAATGTTAGTGATTTATAAAAAGCTTAGATGCATAAAAATTTCAATTTTGTAATGAAAAACAGAAATTTATTATTGCCGCTTGCATGAAATGTAATTGGAATTAATAATGATTACTTTTCAGTCCTTCACTACCAATAGCATAATGATGGATTATTAGAATAGACTGCAGAGAAATAAAAACCTTAAGTAGTGGTAAAAGGGAAATGTTTAAGAGTTGGAGAAGATACTGTGTAATTTGCAGGAGCGTTTTTAAGGTGATATAGTTTACATTTGCTATACAATCTATTTTCCTTGGACAGATCATGCTCCTTATATAAAAATAATTATCTGTTAGTAGGCCCCAAAACATTATTTTTCTTCTTTCCCCCCAGCTCTTTGCACCACTCTTTTCTGTATTAAAGCCGATGGCCGGGACAAGACAGGTAGCTTGCTTTAGTGGCCAGATGTCGTCATGGAGACTTCTTCTACATACGTGGGGTTTTTCGCATAACACTTGAAAGTGAGGGCCTTAATTCTGCCCTGTTGTTGCAGTATCTAAGTTGGGATAATGCCTCGAAAGCCTTTCACTTTTTGCTGTCTGGCCAAATGAGAGGACAGATGAAGGAACTGATCATTGCTATGAAGTACTTTAAAAAAATCTTTCCTTTTTCCAGTGCTTCTCTCTTAAGCCTGTTTCATTTTTTGACTGTCCCTTGGGGTTTCTTACTAAAGGTTTCCAGATGTGGTACTACCTCCACTTCCCTGTATTTTCTATATTCAGAGCGGATACTGAGTTGATTGTGAGTTACAAGATGCATACAATAAGTATGTTGTTCTTCAGGAACCCAGTGTATTGAATAGTTCCAGTAGAGACTGGGGAATTGGAGAAAGAGATACCTGCGAGACTCCTTGGAAGCTTTCGGTGTCCTCTCCAACCCGCTACTCAGGGACACTCGATCATCCACGTTCTGGAAGATTTTTGGGAAGCAGGAGCAGATTGGTGAGAACTGTTAATGTGTAATACCTGAAAAAAATATTTAAACCCAGGGTTTTACTTTAGCCTTCTCAATCTGACAAGCAGCTAGCAGAGGCTCATTGTAATGTTTCTGGGTAAGTACAATATTACTAAGCCAAGATGGAGCAAAAGCTAGAAGATAGCAGTGTTAAGAAATTATTCAGAGGATAAAAATAGTAATGCATATTAGTTTTAGTAAGAGTTAATAAATAAATTTGAAGCAAGTGGCTCTGCAAATGTCCATTAAAAAGAAAAAAGGAGGGGGTGATTAGAACCTGATATGTTACAGTCCTGTGGATGGCAACATTAGTATTATTTATACTCAGCTTGTTCCATCAGGTATTTCTAGGGGATGTGGGTTTTGGATGGTACCAGTTCTGTGAGTGAAGCAGGTGAAGACCTGCTTTAGGAAACTTAATTGTGGAGGTGTAGTTTATAATCTGCTTGTGCTTACTGATGTGCTGCTTACATTATACTGTGAAAGAAAATGGAGGCTTAGTTGTTTGCATGAGATTCAAGGCTCAGGCCTTAACAGCTTGTCATAACTGGTTTCTAGAATGTGCCTTTGTAACTCCAAAAATAGTTAGTTTGTGCCATGCTTATACATTGTAGAGTGACAGTAAAACACTTCAAATTGCTGTAGCAATATTAAGGTGGGAAAAGCAGAAAACTGTGAGCAACTTTGATGGGATGGTAGTGAACAAGTAAAAATTCTGCTCATTTTCTGGATACGTAAGAGTGCTCACATCTTTAAAGAGATATTTGTTTTCTTAGTGACTTGTAGGTAAAGACACTGAGATAATGGGGAGGGGGAGGGAGGAACCAGTGTGCATGTGCTGGCCTTCAGGGGAAGCCGTGGTCAGTGTACTTAAATGCAAATGGAATCTGTGGTTGTAAGTGGTCTACATACCTAGTTTAATTGGCGCTATAGAGTTTTCAAGATGAAAATCTTTTTTTTCCCCAGAAAGGTTAATTTTTCTCTTAAATTTAAGGAGTGAACGTTGCAGAAGGCATTCAGAAACTTCCACTTCTCAAGTAGTAAACAATTAAAAAATAAATGATACGTTAAGTAGAGGATTCATGAAGGAAAATAACCTACCCTTGTACTTGGTTTTTGTTGTTAGTTTCTGTCTCCCTGTCTGTCTTGTATGATGGGATGAGAGAAATACCTAGATACTTTTTATTTTGAAAGAGTATGGCTTAAACTTAGTAAAAACCATAATAAAATAACACCCCGCAGCTATAACATATACTCCAGTTTGGTTGATCCTTAAAGGATCTTGGTTGTGGATAAGTTTTTGGGGAAGACAAACAGCTCAATTGAGCTTTATGATTGATCTCACCTTTTTTTTTTTTTTATATATGAAAAAATAAACCCCAAACATTTCAAATAGAAAATGAATGCCTTGGCTGCAAGTAACTAGACAAACAGCTTTATAGGCTATCCCAATTTTTTTTCTAAGTACTGGGATACTAGTTTCTGAAAACTGTTTTATTTCAGTGCTGTACGCTGCAAAAATTGTTTTGTACCTGTTCTTTACTCTGAACTGCTTCAGTAGCACTTGGGCTTATTGTAATCAAAATATACCTGTTTCAAACAGTTCACTTGAAGCTCACTCCTTAACTAACTGTATTTTAGGTTGGTAAAAAAGAAGTTGGAATGGTTAAACTGTTAAATAAAATAATGTTGCTGATCGATTTTGGCTATGTCTGGACAGCAAGATTATGTTCCCTTGGAGATCTGTAAAGCTATATTTGATTGTGTTGATATTCCTGGCCTCTAAGATCCTATGATTTTTTCCCCTGTAAGTCACATCAATCTATAAAGGAAAAATGATACTGAATGTCATAGGAACTGGCTTTTGTTGGTAGGACTGTATTCAGTAAACATGGAAATACTAATCAAGAGTGCAAGCACAACTCCTGGGTTATTTTTAAAGAAAAGGTTTTTGTATCTAAGACTTACTCTATACTATTTTTGTAAGTTTTACATTATGTACACTTTTGTTCAGTGTAAGCCCATCTGAAATACTGTGTAATTTATTTTTTTAATGTTATTTCAGTCAACATCTTCTTCCTCTCATTTTACATCTGGGTGTTACGGTGAGTCTGAGAGAACTCAGGGAGCATATTCAAGACAGCAGCAAGACAGTGATTCAAAGAGACCTAAGCTATCTTATACATCTACCTCTTCTGTGAGAAGTAATGGCTTGTCTGCCTTTTCAGGTGAGAGGTTGATTACTTGAGCTGAGTTACATCACAATTGTCTGAGTAGTGAGATCAGGTTTTATCAAGTTTTAAAAGATTTGCTTTGAAATAGTATGCTTTTATTATTCTTAAATAATAAAACCTTATGCCTATCAGAAGAGTATGTTCATAATGACAGCAGTATCCCAAGTACCAAGAATGCTCTTAACGTGGTCTTTTGAAAACCCAGCTGTACTCATGTAATTTTGGAATTATTACCTCTGTACCCATTCCATTTGCAGTAAAGCTGAACCTCGTGGCTCAAGTATGTCTTAATTGGTTAATATTCAAGGAAAGAATGAGTGCAGCTGCTCTTATTTCATGAGTCTAATTGTCTTGGTACATCAGTGTGTGCCAGGGAGCGCAGAAAAGAAATCTTTACCATATTTAGCAATATGTTCCAAGCACAGTGCCATGGCTGGTTAGAGCACTGTGGGTAGGGGTCAGGGAAGAAAGTTCTTTTTTTAGCAGGGCCTAAATTCATTCTATAGGCCACACAAAAAGAAATTTTCTAAGAGCTCTTACATGAAAACCTGAGATTTTCATTAAAGCTATCTTAAAGTAAGTTGGTGAAACTTGGATAGACAGGATTTAATCAATATGCCAACAAAAGTCTAAAGCTCAGAAAGTGACGGTCAAAAACTTACACTAAAAGTATTTCTAGAACATTTTGAAACAGACCATTAGTTTCATTCAGATTACCCTTATGAGCATGGATTAATGTTATTTTTATATCTCCTTGTGGTATGGAACCTCACAGCCATCCAAATAAAAATAAGTTCTTGCTTAAAACCCAGTATTAATGATGCTTTCTTACTCTGTTAATAAGATGACAACTGTTAACATATCTCACTGTGGAGTAGGACTGCTCGTCTTTCCATTTCTAGATTGGTCGGTCATTACACTGCTGACCAATGAATGCTTAAATTAGATTTCTAAGTTAGCAATGAACAAAATCAAGGTGAATTTTTCAGAACCATTGAAGAACGCTCTTTTGGAACAAGAATTTTGTTCACAGCTGAAGTGTGTACAGTTCCCTATGTCGTCGTTGGAACTGTTTGTAGAAAATAAGATCCCTTTTGACACTGACTTGTTGTTTTACTCTGTAATAAGTACAGTATTAGTAATTGTTCTTAAAGTTGTGTCTAAACTACATTTAAGCTTCAGCTGTCTTTGTGGAAAATGAATTTTAGAAGCATTTAAGTAGCATCAAGTAAAATGGCAGCATTTACTAAGTCTCAAGCTGCTGTTTTTGCTATATTGTGAAACCTGTGTAAGAGCTAGCTACCATTAGGAAACAAGATGCTACTTCTCTTCCTCTGCTGTCCTGTATGAGTGTTAACAGGTTTGACTCTTCACAAAACTATTATTACTTTTCGTTTGGTTTAGCTTTCAGAACTAACTCACTGCAAGATTAAGTGCGTGCCAGGATCAGCAGAGTGCTGCTTATTCTGGGCTTTATATTTGCCGCTGGCCACTTAATCAGTTTAATGGTAATGTTAAACTCACTGTTGATATGGAATAACAAAAATGCACGTGCAAGTGCCAGCTTTAATGGATGATTACCAAAACAGGGGATTTATTTACTTATTCTTTCTAGATTCCTCATGGAGATGCAGTAGGATTCCTAGATCTTCATCAGTGATGCGAAGGGAGTTAGAAAGACGAACGGATCTGTCTGTTAACAATGTGGTGGATCCGACCTACAGAAACAGTGACTTTTCACCTTCAACATGTATGTATTGTGCAACTGAAAGCTTGTAAACCTACAGTTTGTATGCCTTTTAGTTTCTGAACATGTTCGTAGAATCACAGAATGATTTAGTTTGGAAGGGATCTTTAAGCTCATCTTGTTCCAACCCCCTGCCATGGTTAGGGATACCTCTCACTATACCAGTTTGCTCAGAGCCACATCCAGCCTGGCCATGAATGCTTCCAGGGATGGCACATCCACAACTTCTCTGGGCATGTTAATATTTTACTCAAAACACAAACTCAAAATATCTTTTTAATTTTAAGGTATCCTTTTAAATAAGGTTAGTTGGCTACTTGGCATGCATTGGCCAAACCACCAAAGGATGTCTGAGTGGTCTACCTTGTAGATGCATTCAGTCATATGAAAGTGGTATGGGTGCTCACCACTGTAACTGTGTGATTAGTTAGTAGGACTCTTTTCTACTTTGTGTTAAGATCACTTTGTATTTAGGTATGGGAAAAGAAATAATGTTAATTTGACCCAGGAAACTTTTTTCTTAAAGGTGCCCATGGTATATTATCTCTTTTCATTTGGGTTTTCAAATGGGTATTAGGGAAAACCACTAGACCACTGAAAATAGAAAGGAATGAACAAATACTTCACATGAGGCAAGAGGTTTGTCTAATGGCAAATACTGGGACTAGTAAGGACTTCTGTGCTGTAATTTTCACTTTCTGTTCAGCGTGTTGTGGCCTTCTGGAGTTTTTTCTGGGGAAGCTCATCATCAGTCTCGATCTGCCACCTTTTGCAGATGTATTCAGTGATATTTTTTTAATGCAGAAATTTAAAAAAATGTCATTTTTATAATTGTAGAAGATAAGCAGAAAAGCTAAAAACTGGTTCCAGATTTCAGCCTGCAGTCTTGCCTCAGCAGAGGAGTATGTTTTAATGTCATCATACTCTACACTTTATTAAAGTGGACAGTTCAGATTACCTGGTAGAGCCTAATGGGAGAAGTGGATAAGCGAACAACCTTGCTCTGTACTGTCCATGCTGCATTTCTAGCAGTAGTGCTGATATTAAGTGCTATAAAAATAACTCGTGACTGCGTTCCCTACTGTGTAATCAAAACGGTATGGTGAATGCTTGGCATCTGTGCAGATGTTTCTTTAGTTAGAATCTGCCAGATGCATAAACCTCAGCTTCAGCAATAAATGGTGATTGCAATGCAGAACCCATAGAAAAAAGTTACCAAAACTACAAACATGAAAGGTTTCAATTCCGGAATCATAGAGAGCTTCTGTTTCCTACCTTCATCTACCTATGCTTGTTCCTCTTCCCCCCTTTTCCCACCCCCAGCCCCCAAATCTAGCCATTTGAGGAGGGAAACTAGCTGATTTTAGCCACCTCAAATGATTCATGTAGTGTTAATTACAGTTCAGCTGCAGTGGAATTCTTCTCAGTGTGTTGAGGTACTTAGACAGTATTTACAGAAAATACACTTGTTAGAATTGTAGAATGTTTTGGGTTGGAAGGAGGGACCTTTAAAGTCCATCTAGTCCAATCCCCCTGCAATGAGCAGGGACATGTTTAACTAGGTCAGGTTGCTTGGAGCCTTTTTGAGCCTGACTGTGAATGTTTCCTGATGTGTTAGAACATATCTTGTCATAGTGTTTTCCTCTGCTTTTCTGCAACAGATCTTCAAGACAGGCCTGCCTCTTCCTATGCAGAGGGAGCAAGACCAAAAGAGAACTCCTTAAGCACTTTGAGGCTGAATGCGTCCGTGAACCGCCAGTTGCCTTCTGATCATCAGCCATCTTTTTTCAACAGAGACTCTAGTATGAGCTCTTCAAGATCCAGCTATTCTTCGAGACAAAGGAGAAATGAATTGGAATTTCCCCACAGGAGTGTGCAGCCAGCATTTTCGCTTACTGCCATTAGAGATGAAACCCCTTCCTCAAGTGGTTCTGAAAGGGTTTTATCTTCCCAGAGGTCACTGAATGAGCCTGCAGCTGACAGTGAAGGGAGGCGCACAACCAGGCAGCTGCTGTCCCGTTTAGCATCTAGTATGTCATCTACATTTTTCTCTCGAAGGTCGAGCCAAGACCCATTGCATACAAGATCATTAGGCTCTGAAGAGTCAACGGTGGTCCCAAGAGTTCAGGCTTCTACTCTGTCAAGTAGTAATGGAGCTGCCACTCCAGAAGTTCCAGGACTTCAGTCATCTGAAGCTTCTCAGGGGTTTAGTTTTCTTGGACGAAGATGGGGTTTATCAGCAGTTTCACAGAATCGCAACTCTGATTCAGATGGGGAAAGCTACAGACCAGACTCTGAAAGTAGGAGCACGGGATCCTGGTTGTCATCCTCTTTGAGGAACAGATGTACACCTCTCTTTTCCAGAAGAAGAAGAGAAGGAAGAGATGAATCCGCAAGGATCTCTACCTCTGATACAACTGCTAGATCACAACATGTCTTTAGAAGGAGAGAGTCAGGTGAGGAGACCTCTCTTGAAGCATCAGGTAGCCCTCCTCGGGCTTCTGTTAGCAGACCACCAACACCTGCAGTGTCTGGTATTTCTAGAGCTACTGCCTCCCCACCAGATTCAGCCCACAGCAGAAGAAGTTCTGGAATTCTGCCCGGTTCTCTCTTTCGCTTTGCAGTGCCTCCAACATTAGGAAGCAGTCTATCTGACAATCTTATGATAACTGTAGATATTATACCCTCTGGCTGGAATCAGTCTGATGGACAAGAAAGTGACAAGTCTAAAGTACCGCCTTCAAGAGATCCAGAAAGACTCCAGAAAATTAAAGAGAGGTAAATTAGTAACTTTTTTTGAGATAGTAAAATGTACCTGTCTTAAGGTGAGAGGGCTTTCTGCACTTGTGATTTTAAAAGAAAACTTTCCTTCAGAGCAGGCGGCAACTCAGTCCCCTGTCACCTGTATTCTCACTTCTGTCTTCACAGAAGCTCGTTTTAATTCTCTTAGGTTTGAGAACAGTTCGATAAAATAGAATTTTCAGTATAAAAATCTTTCATGAAATGTGTTACAGCGTTTATTGGTATTTCTTCCTATTCAGCCTGCTTTTAGAAGATTCTGAAGATGAAGAGGGTGACTTATGCAGAATCTGTCAAATGTCCTCTGCAAGTTCTGACAACCTTTTAATAGAGCCATGCAAATGCACTGGAAGTCTGCAATATGTTCACCAGGAGTGCATGAAAAAATGGCTGCAGTCCAAGATTAATTCAGGTAAAGCAGACTAGACCAAGGTAGACTTCCGGCTGTATAGGGAGGCCTGTCGGAGGGATTGCACTTACTGAGGTATGTAGTTGAAAAATGAGCAGTGGGGACAAACAACAGTGTGGCACTTCCAGACTTACTGTGTGTCTGTGCAGCTTCTCATGTGAGTAGTTCCAAGAACTGTATTTGTTGTTCAGAGAATTATTAGGGTTGTCTACTAAGGTATTAGACAAAATATAACATTGTAGAAGTATAGCTTTAGAACTACTCTGTCACTTTGGTGGTACGGCTTGGGGTGGAGTTTGCTCCCCACCCTTCCTTATGAGTATGGTTGTGCTTTTTTGCAAGACTGACATAGCCAAGCTGACTGTAGCAGAGCGATAAGAATTTGAAAATCCAGAAATGTTTTTCAATTGTAACTAGACTTAAGTACTTTATTTTTTTAAACATACTAGCTCTTGTTCAAGGCACTTTAAAACTGCTTGTTCAAAAACTGCTTCGAAGTGCGTATATAATTTTTTAAGAAACACTTCAGACTGGGTAAAAATTTTTGTAATAAATTGATTAACCAGTTTATAACTAAGTTATCTGCAGTATTCTTAAGACTTAAAAATAGGTGGCTTGGTAGAAGACACAAAAAGCATGGAATACTTTTTACCAAAGGAAGGTGCTAGCATCTGTTTGCTTTTTTACTCAATATCAGAGGACATGCATCAGAGTAGGGCTGTATTAGAAGCCTCAGCCTATAGAAGAAATTAATTTGAATTTAACTCTATGTAAAGGCATAAATCCACCATCAACTGTTCGTCTTATTGCTTATGGAGCAGCTTGTTTTAAAACTGGTACTTAAGACAAAATGTTACTGTGACAATGACTTTAAGCTGTTTTGGTATATTCATTCTTACTTTTGTGTGCATTTGGATTACACGGTAGAATTCAAAAAGCCCAAGAAGTGATTTTATGCCAGACTTGCAGTAAGAGGCTTGTCACATCCAGAATGAATGTGAGGCAAAATAGGTGCAGCTGTATAGAGAACAAACATTCCGCAGCATTTAAAATCTGACAGTAGCAGATGTCACTACATTCATATTAGAGGCTTTCTTTTCTTCTAACCTTGCTCTGCAAAATAAAGCCAAAAATTATACTTAGAGTTTGCAATGTTTATACGATTGTGTCATGGATTGTTGAAACTTGACACTGAGTTTCCCTCCTCACCAGGTTCTTCTTTGGAAGCAGTGACAACTTGTGAATTGTGCAAAGAGAAGTTGCATCTGAATCTGGAAGACTTTGACATTCATGAACTCTATAGGGCACATGCAAATGAACAAGTTAGTATATTTTACTTAATTTGGTAAGTGTTGGTTTAGTGCTGAGAGGGCAGCCTTCTTTAGAGAAGGCAAATGCATCTCTATTTCAGAAGGACTGTTATGCATAGAAAGTAATGTCAACATGGAACAGATTTTTCTCCTCAATATTCAGACCAATTCTATCTTCCTGCTGTGCTTCCTATAGCTGAGCTTTCAGTAAGTGTAATGTATCTTTTTTCTTAGTTGCAGATCTGCCATCTAGCTTTGCAGCCCCTTGTCTCTGTCACATAGGTGCAGTGTGAATTCTATTACGATTAGATTGAATTTCACATTGTCATGAGCTGTCTTTGCTTTTAGCTGCTTTTAGCTAAACACACTTAGCAGTTGTTTTAAATGTACCATTACAAACTTTTTTTGTTTCACTAAAGTGATAGAAACTAACCTATTTTCTAACAGCTTCTGACTGCTCCTTCAAGTTGTTTCCTAAATTAAAAATAATCAAAGGCCCATTAGTGTTACTCTTGTTATATAAAATACATTATCTTAGAACTACTGGATTGTGTAGTATTAAAAGTGAGTAAATAATACAAAGCTGGTGTTTTTAATTAACTTTATTCAGAGGGTTTTCCTTGTTCTCTGGGTTGTATTCTGAGAATATATAAAGACTAATGGTATAAGCGTACCTCAGAAGTTGAAAGAAAATACCAGGTGACATCAGTTTTGGGGCAAAACATCAACCTCTAATTTTTATTATTATTTAGAGTAAGTTCTTACCCTAGAACTCTATCACTTGGGACAGACCGAAATTTTCTTGGCTTTCTTGAGGGTGCCATCATCTTATGGTTTAATACTACTGAATATTGGTTACTGTCACTATACTTTAATAGAAATAAGAGCTTTGAAATTTTTTCCTAAAGAGTTGACTAAATTATCTGTTCAGTGCTAGCATTTTTAAAGATTTTCTTTATCTTGGGGAAAGGAATTTCTCAAAATATTTATAACATCATAGCATTCTTAAAATATACATATTCCTTTATTTTGGCTTTCTGTAAAGCATTGGGATCACAGAGAAGAAGCCAGAAATGTTCATTAGTTTTATTTTTCTGAGTGATATAATACTCTGATTCTTTCCTCTAAACTAATCATGCTGGCTGAGATTTAATTTGTAGAACTCTATTTATCTTCAAGGGTAACATGTTAAATCCAGGGTGGGTGGGAAGAACCAGAAGTATAAACAGCTTTTCAGTAATTAAAATTTTTTTGTATTTAATTTCCCTAATTCTCTTGGAACAAGTAGAGAGAAATATATAATGATTCCAGTAAAATCTCATTCTTATTCTACTTTTCGAATCATATATGCAGACGTATTACTGACATTCTGAATGTTTCTTTGATCTCCTTTAAGGCAGACTATGAATTTATCAGCTCTGGTCTCTACCTTGTAGTGTTGTTACACTTATGCGAGCAGCGCTTTTCTGATATGTTAGGAACTGCCAACGAGGCCAGCACACGTGTCAGAGTAAGTATGCACTGATTTTCTGGCAGGGATTGTTACCTTGAGTGACATAGGAGCTAGATACCCAAGAAATATGCTTTTTAAAAAACTTTTAGGTCTAAAATGGGCTGGGCTTGTCAGTGCACTAACACCGTGTTTACTTTGAAACTCGAGGTACTGCATTATTGCAGTTACTGTGTTGCAGAACGCTTTTTGTCAGGGTTGTTGGCCATTCGTTGGTTTGCATGTACCTTGTCGTGATCGTTGTGAACTTACACAAAACTGGAAGGTTAACCTCTCCCTGTACAAAATACGCAGTTGAGAATGTTGGACTACCTGATTTAATTTTTCTCATTACGCCAGTCTACATTGCAGAGGTCTAGAACTTGCAGTGGTTGTCTTATGGACTACGCCTAAATCTGTACTTGACTATGAACGTTGTGAAACAAACCATAGCTGTAGTAGGACTTTTTTGGCATTAGTCCAGGCTCCTATTAGTTGTGTTTGACTGTACTCTTGTCACTTAAATGGCTTGGCATAGAAACCTGGTAAGTGCACATTTTACAAGTAAGAGATCAGCATACAGAGTTCTTTCTGCATAGTGACTCACTCAGAAATCCAGTATTCTACATGTTTATTTGATACTTGATAATGAATCAGCGCTCTTAGTCAACTGAGCTCCTTGAAAAGCTGATAATTTTGGGTTTTTTTACTTGGATACAGAGAAGTGACAATATTAAGCTTATCCAATGGGTATTGGAATGGTTGACTGCCAGCAGGCATTAGGCCTTTGGGGAAGAGGCGGGACTGTACTCTAATCTTTTAAGGTCTTAGAACAGTGGTCCTCTTTTCTATGCACTTCTAACGTAGAACTTATATTCCACCGTCCACAAATGAAATGTGCAGTTTCCCTGGTGCGAGTGTAGAGATATAAAAGACACATAATCTAATAGTAGCCAGCATCCAGTATAGTACAGCTTGAGTGTATTACAGAAGTTGTTTTTACTGGATTTTCGTCAGAGGAGACATTACATACTTCAGTGTGTGACACTGCATTTTAACCCAGTGAGAGCACTGATGCTGCCGTTTGATACTGAGCATACAAGTAAGCAATGGAGACTCATTTTATCTGCTGTGTCTCAACATCTGGACTTTGAAACAGTGATGTAGATTGCCAGTGATTAAATTAAACCACTTGGCTGAGACATGTTATTCCTAGGGATTTGGGGGTTGGGTTTTGATACCATATGCTTCCAACATTAAACTACCATCATTGCCTAATAGTAATCCTGGTCTTAAGATTCTAAGTGTAAACAAAAACTTTAACCGTATTCATGCATTTTTCATTAATCTCATTCAGTCAAAGGACTCTGTTTTGTCATAATAATACTGAATTAAATAAAATGGATCCAACTAATGCAAGTCCTTACCATGATTATGTTTTTCCGCATTACAGTTTTTAGGAATGGTATTCATTAAACTGGCACTTGTTTATATTTGCTGCTTTCAAAACTGATGTGTTTTACAGACTGTAGAACATGAAGATGATGCCACTAGCTGCTACCAGAAACATTTGACATAGAGTGGAAGCTGAAATTACTGTGCAGTAGCAATTTGAAGTCTAATGTGTGGGGATTTATATTAAATTTTGCATTGATTTTTGTAAGTTGGGCAAATGGGTTAGGGTAACCAATATATGGCATGAAGCTTTGGGATGTAAAAAGTGAAGAAAACTTTGCTAACTTGTTGCAAACTTCTGCAGATACCTTTGCAACTTTTAAACTACTTTCTCTCTGCCTTGTTTCTAGTTTATTAACCTTGCAAGAACTCTTCAGGCACATATGGAAGATATTGAAAGTAGGTGCTTCCCCTCTTCCCCTCTCCTCCCATTAGATCAACTCAAAGCTAAATGAGTACAATCCTGCTTGCCAAGATTCATGATATGAACATAATTACTGAAAACTTTACTTGACCCAGCAGTGCTTTTTCCATCATCAGTAGAACTATTCCGAGGGGGAACCGATTTTAATTCTCCATGATTAATTTCCCAACATTGTTTAGACTACAGAAGTGTTATCTGCTAGTGATTACAAAATTCCTTACTAGTTACAGTTGGTTATTGTAATTCTAGTAGTACCTAATTGTGGGATTAGTGGTGGACCTTTAGGTTGTTGCCTTTTACAGGAGTCTTAGTAGGAAAGAAATATTTAGAGTCGAATTTCACTGCATTTAAGTTACATACTTCTTTTGCCGTTTTTTCCTCTTCCCCTTCTTTTTTTTGCCTTCTCCCTTTTCTTTTTTCCATTCACATGCACTTTTTGGTTGTTTGGATTCCTTGATCAGACCTACCACACCTCATGAACGAGATTTAAAGGTTGCCAGTTTTTCATAAAATTCTGTGCTCTATACAGACCCACGAAATGATTCTTCCTAATGCTGTCAGGCTCTGTGTTAGAGAAAAGGTGACAACATTTGAAAAAAAAAATCAAAAATTCAAAGCTTTATACTGACTTCTGGTAAACATGTCCTGGATCTATTTCTAGGCATGATGAATAGGCAGTAGAAGGGTAGTTGATCTACCTTTTTTTTTCCCTAGCATGCGCGTGAATGTCTGTTGACATTCAAAGTTTGTATATGAATTTTCACTGCATAGGATGCATTTGAAGTACTGTAAGGAATGGGGAATGTGTGTGTGTGTGCGTGTGTGAGTTTTAGTTCAAGATGATTATTGCATCAGAGCAAGGTGGGCTAGAGTTCTGAATTAATTCTTAAGTTATGTGCATCCTTATTAGAGTAAAGATTAACTTTAATGAGTGTCATTTTACACCTTAATTTAGTCTATATTTGATTCAGCCTTTAACTTGCAGGTGAGGAATGCTGAGTTTTAGTTTTATCACTGATGCACTTCAGTTACATTTGTCTGCTAAGAACTGAAGAAGCAAGGAGTCAGGCTTTTCTTCTTTCGGTATTCAGGGGTGGAACAAATTACTTCAGTGTAAATACTTTCTTGCCTGCAGACTTTGCTTAAGAGGACCTACTAAATTCCTGTTACAGACAAGCTAATGCTTTGCAAACCTGATGTAGATGTGTGTACTGACTTTTCTTTCGTAGTCGACAAGTATGTATTTGTCTCTTTAATTCACTTTGCAACAACAAAATCCTATGCACATGTGGGCTTCATGTTCATCCTGCGTATGGTGAAAGAACAGGGCTGGAGAGAAAAGCTGCTTCCGAGTAGGCCCAAGTTGCATTAAGCAACATATATATGTGTATATATTTAAAAATTTCAGAGTCTTTGTTCAGATGACTGAATCTTTCAAGATATTTTAGTGTCCAAATTGTTAACTTTGTGAGTCATTTCTTTCCCTGGTGTTGGGTGCTGCTGTCATGGATTGAATATATCCTCCTCTGACTACTGTTGGAATTAGCCACTGTAAACACTGCATAAAAGTTGAATCTCTGGCTTAATTAGGTTTTCTTCCTTTTACTTTGAGGAAGAAGAGCAGGAGACACTGCCTTTTGTACTGTTGAGTTTTGATTTGAAAATGCTATATTTTTCAGACATGAGATGCATTTAAGAATTAATCTATGTGATTACACCAGGTTTGGGTGGGTATTACAATCTGTCACTTATTATTATAAAATTACCTTTATTTCCTCTGCTCATCCTGAAGTGCTTTAATTTCAAAGACCTTTGTCAGGGCTTCTGATTATACTGTGTTGTTCCAACAGCTTCTGAAGATGATTCTGAAGACTGATGCTGGTAGACCTTTCATACTGCAAGAAACAAATGGAATTGCTGCAGAAATGCTGAACTGGCAAGAACAACATCAACATGCATTTGTTTTATTCCTCTCCTTAGTAAAAAGTGCATTGAATATCCCTGTAGTTTTTGAAGCGTTGTTGAATTCAAAATAAACTGCTGCACAGTGGAACTCTCAGTGGACTTGAGAACTACTCAGCATGTGTGAGGATTAGATACATAGAAAGCAATTTCCCATTTTAAATTATGAGGATGATGTGCTTTGTTTTGGAGGACATCAGATTTTGAATATTTAAGGAAGCTTTATCTCCCTTTGTGTTTCCTTCTTACTGTAGTCAGATTTCTGGTTTTGTCTTACTGAGCTTTGCTCCTCTGCTGGCACTAAGTGGTTATAGTGGGTTTCAAGGGGAGGGTGGGGATGTCCATGTACTGAAATAGGTTTTGTTTGGGTGTTCTTAAATGCCTCTTTTGCCGCATCATATAATAACTGATTGCTTCCGTTGTTAATAAATGAACAGGAGGATAAGCAAGATATTGTAGAAATTGTTTGGGTTTTGGTTTATTTGAAGATTATTATTTAACTCAAAAAGCAATAAGAACTTGCAGTGGTCTTTTAATACTTGGTGATGGCTTTTTTATGTACCAGTTTGGAAATTGGAGATTATATTTGATATCATGTGGCTGTTCCATTATGGAATATTGCAGGTGTAAACTCTTGCATTTCAGCATTCCTAGCAGATATGCAACTTGATAAAGACCTGAGGTTGTTCAGTTTAATCAGAGTTTTTTTAGATCCCACCTTCACTGTTCAAAGCACTGGTTATCAATGTGTTTTCTAGTGTCGTCACTTCTTTATAAATAAAGACAAAAGAGGTATGCATCTCTACTGGTATTGTCCATTTTATTGAAACATGGATATCTACCAGAACTTACACTTGAAAACATAGAAAGCTGTAGTCTGTGGTATATCTTTACTAATGTTTATAAATTCTTACGCGGATATTTAAGATTGTTTCTGACCATTTTGGATTGAAATGCTTTATATGAATGATGATACAATAAATTCTCATACACGTATTGGAATTGTATTTCTTACAAATTTATGTTAGTTTTTTAATTACCACAGTAACAATGTATCTGCAACAACTGCAATATGTTGAAATGCCATGAGTGTAGTTTATTGTTACATTATGAAAAACTAATTTGTGCAGAGGAAAGGATGTGCCTTAACAGCTGAAATGAACTCGTGATTTTTAACAGTTAACTTTGCTAGTATTACATGAGATGGCCTATCATCTGTAAGATTTGAAAGAAAATGGAGTGCAAATGAAATGGCACGTTTCTGTGCCCATTCTGGTAACCTTAGGCATTGGAATATTCAGTGCCAACACTTGAAAGTATTACTCCAGCAATTAGTTGAAATGGAGCTCTGGGACATTTATCTGAAAAGTGAAGGTCCAGGCATGTGTGAAAATGTTTCTCATTTCTGAAGAAAGTGAATTGAAGTTTATAATAAAAATGTTCAATCCTTTCTTAGTTGGTAGAGCTGAATAAAATGTCATACAATGAAGCAGTCAGTATTTCATATGCACTCAATACATTTAGGGTTACAAGGATGAGTTCTGATAACCTAATAAATTGATGACTTGAAGGATATTTTTAATTTTTTTTTTTCAGTCCTTGTGACAAGCAATGTTCCATGAAGGTGAGCAATGTAAGTAGCTCCACATACAAATTTGGTTGAAGTGATATATTGCTCTGTTGTCCTGCAGCCTTGTTGAGCTTCAGTGCAAATGAAGGAATGACATGGGGCAGTATTGTGATGGAATCGGTAAAGGGTGGCGGGTCTGAATGCACCTTTTGGGAAGAATGCCAGCCCCAGCTGCCTCCTCAGAGGAGAGCTCTGCCTTGCAACCCTGATTCCCTGAGCTATATTGAGGGGGAGAGGCTGGGAGCAGCCAGGATTAGTCATCTTCCATGTGCCCGTGGCTGTGATATCTCTGTCCGTGGGAGCAGCTGTCTGTGAAGCCCTCGAGGGCCCGTGCAAGTGGATTTTTCTTAGCACAGTGCACGTGTGCTCAAACATGCTTTGTGTGCCCACACGTGCACCCTGTTTGTTCCCTGGGTTTGAGAACATAAGGAATAGCCACGACTTGTTGCTGGTTCCAGCGCTTCACAGGCAGACTGTGACCCTCAGTGGTGGGCCCAGATCTCCCTAATGAGGCCAGTGATGGCAGATCTGGGTGTGGATGGCATCGTGCTGATGGGAACAAGCTGCAGAATTGAGTGCCTCATCTCATCTTGGGGCCAGTTAAAAGCTGCAGGGATTGACAGGGCCCAGAGGTGGAGCGCAGTGCCATAGTGAATCTTTCGGGCTGTGGCTCCTGCAGATGTGCTTGGTGCTCTGATGGACATGCTCCCAGAGTCCATCCTGGGCTTCTGCAGCAGCTTCTGTGTTAAGGGTGAGCGGGAGGGAGTATATTTTTTCATGTTCCAATTCTGACGTCTGCTCCAGTATGTGTAGCAGTCTGTTGTATGCTACCCTCCCCTGCCCGGGTGTTTGCTCTGCACTGCCCCGCCTTGTTTCAAATGTCCTTCCGTCTCCGTTGTTGTGCTCCTCCCACACCTGGTCACGGGTTGGGCTCCTCTGCCTCTCAGTAGCACTGCAACTAAGAAGGCTGGGCATGTGCAGGACGGAGACTCCTGCCCATGTGCATGAGCTCCGCAGTGATGAAGAAGTAATGAATCCCCCCTCCCCAAAACAACACGTGTACGTGAGGGGCACAAAGCGAAGGGCAGAGCGGTGCATGTGCAGCAGCGCGCAGGGACTCGGGAAGCTGTACTGCCCCTCCGCTGTCAGTGCTGCCCCCAGTGCTGACCCTGTAGAGGATCGTGACCAGAGCAAGCACACAAAGGGTTAACGAAGCAGTGGACATTGCCAGAACGGAAGCGAATGTGGCAGAAGGTGGGAGGAAGTGTCTAAAATGTGCGTGGAGCCAAAGGTCGCATGACCCAGAACGAGAAGATGACTGAAGAAAAGAAAGCATGTTGAAAGCTGATAGGTGTAAAGATGGACATTAGTTGTTAATAGGTAGAAATATGCATACTGTAATTTTATAGGGCCAAGTATTGCTTGTTGATAGGTTGAAGATGCTTAGCTCACAGACCAGAAACAAAACTAATTCCTCTATAAATAGAGGCTTGGGAAAGGAAATCTGGGTGATGGGTAGGCTGGAGAAAAGGTGTGTAGGTAGCTGTGTGTGACATCTGTGTATATCCGGGAAAGCAGTTCTAGTGACATTCACGCCGCCAGGGAGCCAAAAAAGGGCACAGTTGTCTGAAGAAGGCAAAAGCTCTGCCAGCCTCTTTCAACACCTGCACTGAAGGAGATGCAAATTTTCTCCCTCTTGGGTGCAAATTGCACAAAGCTCCCAGGAAAGGAAGCTTTAGATTCCTACCCAGCTTTATGTTAAAGGTTTCCTTGCTCTCTCAGCAGGACGTTGAGTGCCACTGTGTCCCTGTGGTCACTCATCTTCTGTCAGCAGAGCATGAGGTGGATGGAGAAGATTCCTAGACATCTGCAGGCACAAGGACTCATATGCCTGTGACTTTCCTATGGCACTTGTTGGTATGGACTTTCAGGGTACCGTTGGGAATGTGCCAGTTCTTGTGCTGGAGTTTTACTATGAAATATTTTAACTCAAAGAGTAAAAATAAAGTCAGGTCTGTTGTGGAGTATGTTACACCTGTGCAAAGCTTCTTCCCTCCGTTTATTTTCTATTCTGGAGAGCTCAGTCTTGGGTTCCTGGGTGCTTCCTATTAAATGATACTGTGAAAATAATTTTGTCCTGAAAGGGAAAACGAGCTGTCTGTCAGAGTTCAGATGTCCATAATAAAAGTTTTATGCTTTTTCAGTCAATAAGTCCTAAAATATCTTACAGGAGTACTCCAAGACCTTACTGAGGTAGCAGCATCTGTGCTAAAAGCAGTCGAGGTCCAAGAAGAGACTCAGACAAAACAAGATGAATCAGCATCACTTGTGAGGGTTTTCCAGACTTTCCCAAGGAGCACCAGCAGCATTGGAACTGGTTCCAATGAGTCCTGATGTGTTTCTGGTGGGTCATGGCTTCAGTCTTGTCCTTTCCCCTGCACGTCCGGTGTGTACTGTCTGAGTTCAGCTGTAAAGAGATTTTCCAGGAAAGAGGAATCTTTCTCAGTCCACGAAGTTGCACTTTGTGAACTTCCCTTCATAGCTGATGCCCTTGGCAGGAGAAGTCATCAGCAAGGAGACTTTTTCCTCCTGGGCGGGAAGAAAGGCCAGTGCCCTTCCTCCCCAAGGCCCAGCACAGCAGGGCTTGCAGGAGCTGCTGGTGTGGCTGCTCTTTGGGTTCTCAGGTGTGCCAGTGGGCTGGTGACATCATGTTCCTCACTGTGCTCCAGGGCAGCCAAAAGCCCCAGCATACCCTGGGCCATTTTGGGAGCCTGAGGTATTGCAGCACTGGGGATGGGTTTGGTTTTTCCTTTCCTAAGAGTAAAACCATAGGGGGAATCTCTTCTCTCAATGATTTTTGTATACTTTTAATTTTTTTTTTTTTTAAAAAGTTAACACTGTGTGATTTACCAACTGACTTGCATTGGTTAAATTGAAAGTGCCAAATAGTTGTAGGGTACAGTTTATTGGTTGTATTTAAGCAGCTTGATGTTTCTTTAAAATGGGAGGCAAGGGAAGCGACAGGCAAGTTTCTCGCCTCTGCGGAGAAACTTGCACCTGCGTGTCGCCACGAGGAGAAGGGGCGGAGAGAGCGGCAGCCACCGCAGCGCCGGGTTCGGATGTGCCCTGGCATTGCAGTTCCCCGGGGAGGGTCTGCGCTGCCTCAGGGACCCCGTCTGTGCTGCCAGGAGAGGGAAATCCTTCGGGAAGCTGGGATGGAAACAGCAACTCTGTGAATTGCTCAGCTTTTCCTAGGCAAGGGCAGGTTTTAGGGAAGAAAGGCCCGTACGCGCGAACGGCGCCGCGGGTCTCGCAAGGGGGGGGGGGGGCGCGCGGCTGCAGTGCCGTTCCCGGCCGTGTCCGCCAGGCGGCGACTGTGAGGCAGGGCCCGGCGCTCGGGGCGACCTTGGAAGCGGCGCCCGTGGAGCGCTGGAGTATTTTGTCACTCCCTGGCTTCTTAGAGCTTAAATCCGGAGATTGAGACGTCCAAAACAAAATTAAAAAAAAATTAAAAGCAAAAAAACTAAAAAGGAAATAAAATGAAAAGTGAAAAAAAAGGAAAAAAAAAAAAAGAAACTCCTTCTTGGGCACCCCGTTTCCTCTCCTCCCGGCCCCCGACCCGTAAATTGCGGGGTCATCACCCCTAAAATGTGAGAAGGGGACCCCAAAATGCGGGTGGGGGAACCCCAGGGAGCCGAAAAAGCGGAGGGGGAGCCGCAGTAAGAAAGCGAAGCCGGGCGGTCGGGCGGCGGGGTGGGGGGGCAGGCAAGGTGGCGACGCCGGCGCGTGCGCAGTCGTTGGCAAGACGCCGGCGATCACGTGGTAAGTAAGGGCAGCCAGGAGCGGGACCGGCGACGCATGCGCAGTGGCTCTCGTGGCGGTGCAGCGCTCCCTGCTCGAGTTAAGGGCCGGTTCCGGCGGCAGGGCGGGACTCGCGGTCTCCCGTCTCTCCCGGGGTGTGTGTGGGGGGAATAACACGAAGATTTTTTGGGGCGAAAGCGCAGAAATTAGCGAGGAGGGACGCTAATTTGGGTAAACTCGGTCACCGGAAGTAGAGAGCGACCGGAAGTCCTCCAAGGCCCCGGCCCGGAAGTCCGCCAAGCCCACAGTAAAGATGGCGCCACGAGGACCGGAACGACCACACTAAAGATGGCGGGCCCGGCCCGGAAGTCCGCCAAGCCCACAGTAAAGATGGCGCCGCCAGGACCGGAACGACCACACTAAAGATGGCGGCCCCGGCCCGGAAGTTCGCCCCGACGCCACACTCAAGATGGCGCCGCCACGACCGGAACTTAGCCGAGGCCACACTAAAGATGGCGCCGCGGCCCCCGCTCGCCCCGCTCCGCTCCGCTCCGCTCCGCTCCCGCTCCCGCTCCCGCTCCCGCCGTGCCCTGGAGATGCTATCGGGGCTGCGCCGCCACCTCCCCCCCCCCCCGGAAGCGACCCACGGCGGCAGATCCGACGGAGATCGTCCCCGGGGTAAGCTGGGCGCGGCGGGTGGGCGCGGCCGCTCTTCTGCCTCTCCCGCGGCCATCGGGGACTGCAGGCCGGGGAAGCGACAGGCAAGTTTCCCGCCTCTGCGGAGAAACTCGCACCTGCGTGCCGCCGCAGGGCCGGGTTCGGATGTGCCCTGGCATTGCACACGCACCACACCCCCCCGCGGGGAGGGTCTGCGCTGCCTCGGGGACCCTGTCTGTGCTGCCGGGAGAGATAAATCCTTTGGGAAGCTGGGCTGGAAACAGCAACTCTGTGAACTGCTCAGCTTTTCCTAGGCAAGGGCAGGTTTTAGGGAAGAAAGGCCCGGACGCGCGAAAGGCGCCGCGGGTCTCGCCAAGGGGGGGCGGGGGGGGCGCGCGGCTGCAGTGCCGCTCCCGGCCGTGTCCGCCAGGCGGCGACTGTGAGGCAGGGCCCGGCGCTCGGGGGCGCTCTGGCAAGCGACGCTTGCCCTGGGAAAGCGGCGGGCTTTGGCCACTGCCGGCCTTCCCCCGGAGGGCCCGGGCTGGCCCAGCGCCTGGCAAAACCTCGTAGGGAAAAGGCAAGCAACACCTGCGGTGGTTCTGCCCTTTCTTTAGCCAGGGACTGGAACACAGACAAAATCAAGGGGCTCTTTGACCTGGGCAGGCTCCGAGCATTTTTCAGCCTTCCTTAGCAGGGCATTCTCACCCTCTGAAAAGCTGAAAGGCTTTAACAGCTGGAGACGCGCCTGCAGCTGTGCGGATTAATGGAGTTTCTTTGAGGAAACGAAGGGGAGGTTTTCCTGTTGTGAGCCTAAATACCGAGTCTACTCTGCTTTTTCAATCAGGTGACGAAGCTTATGGAAAAAAGACCAAAGGCCTCGAGGTGAGCACATTCTACCGAGTTCTGCTTTTCTGGGATCGGTTTGGGAAAATCACGTGAAATTCTAAAAAGCTTCTCTCCGTGTTTTCTAGTTGTTTTTTCAGCCTTGGTCTAAGTTTCATGTAGAAAAGGGCATAGAATTATTAGAACAGACCAACTAGACTTTCTCGGGAGAGATGGAAGAAAAGGCTGCTGATTGCAGTTCTGCTTTTCTTGTCTTCCCTTCGACCGTCATTTTCTCTCCCCTGCTGTTCAAATAGGCAGCAATTAATTGCTCTGCTGAAGAGTTTGCTGTACTACGTGTCTGTCAAATTGATGCCTTCAACTCAAGATAGCACCTGCTCCTTAGTTACAAAAAGTTCCTCACAGGAAATTTTCAGGCGTGCCCATAAATCTCCTGGCTGTTTGTTTGGGAGAACAGGGTTTCCTCGTCTGTAACAGAATAGTCGTGGCATTTGCTATGGAATGCTGGTGGCAATCTAGTCAGAAGAGGACCCCGTGCTTCACTAATTTTGCCTTTTTGTTGTTCAGGGTGACTTCTTCCCAGGGATGTTCTTCTTGACCCCCCGGGGCAAATGGAGGTATTCACCTGGTCAGCGTCAGGAGCCATCCTAACTGAGGCCTCGGTGAGTGCTTTTTGTATGACTGGACAGTGAAGCTGTGTGAATGACCTGGCTAGTGCTCGGTGTACTCCTAATTAAAGTGTCTTTTACTCCGTGTTCCCAGGCTCCCTCCTTCCCTTCGGTCGCCGTGGGTGTGCCGGACGCCTCTGGCAGGGCTAACCCTATGGCTTTTCTGTCCAACGTGCTGTGCTGTGTGTGCCTGCAGGTAAGAAAAGCTGGGAGCGCAGTCCTTCTGCTTTGCTTGCTGTGTCTCTTGGGTAGTGATTTTGGAGGGGAATCCCAGAGCGATTTGGTTTGAAGGGGACCTTCAAAGGCCAGCCTGCCTTCCGTGGGCAGGGACACCTTCCGCTCTCATCCCCGGCTGGATGCTCCCAGCCCCGTCCAGCCTGGCCTGGAACACTTGCAGGGATGGGGCAGGCTCAGCTTCCCTGTGCAGTGTGCTCTAATGTCTCTCCACTGGCATCCTGAAAAATGTCGTCAGCGTGTTTTGTTCGACGATGGTAAGCAGGACCCGGGTGAAGAGGACATTCTGTTAGGTGCAGAGGGAAATAATTCTCCTTTGAAGCCAAATGGATTCAGATTTGCACGAGTCTTGTCTGCCTTATGTTTGAATTGCTTTCTATTCTCGGCAGTTGTTTTAAATTAAACTTTTATTTTGTGTCTCCCCCCCAGTATCCTGTCCAAGACAAAGCTACCTTTCCTCGTGGGAATGGACCGGCCGGGCTTTGGCAATCTGGCCCCTCGAAAGCCTTAAGTGACCTCTTCCAACAGGGGAAGACTGAAGCAAGCGGTGCCAGAAAGAACGGGAGCTTCTGGAGAATAAAAGCTGGAAGCGTGCCCCCAAAAATCCCCCCGGGTGGTCAGTGGTCTGACTTGCACGGACCGGTGGCCTCGGCCAGGAGCGGTCCTGAGGGAAGCGCCTTTGCCCAGGCTGTAATTTTAATTTCCATTGGATGCTTGGCAAAGCCCCCCTGGGTGAGCCCCAGTGCCTGGCAGGAGCGGAGCGGGCTTCCAGGGAGGTATTCACCTGGTCAGCGTCAGGAGCCATCCTAACTGAGGCCTCGGTGAGTGCTTTTTGTGTGACTGGACGGTGAAGCTGTCTGTGGGAATGACCCGGCTATTGCTCGGTGTGGTCCTAATTCAGGTGTCTTTTACTCCGTGTTCCCAGGCTCCCTCCTTCCCTTCGGTCGCCGTGGGTGTGCCGGACGCCTCTGGCAGGGCTAACCCCGTGGCTTTTCTGTCCAACGTGCTGTGCTGTGTGTGCCTGCAGGTAAGAAAAGCGGGGAGTGCAGTCCCTCTGCTTTGCTTGCTGTGTCTCTTGGGTAGTGATTTTGGAGGGGAATCCCAGAGCGATTTGGTTTGAAGGGGACCTTCAAAGGCCAGCCTGTCTTCCGTGGGCAGGGCCACCTTCCACTGTCCCCGGTTGCTCCCAGTCCCGTCCAGCCTGGCCTGGAACACTTGCAGGGATGGGGCAGGCTCAGCTTCCCTGTGCAGTGTGCTCTAATGTCTCTCCACTGGCATCCTGAAAAATGTTGTCAGCGTGTTTTGTTGGACGCCGGTAAGCAGGACCCGGGTGAAGAGGACATTCTCTGAGGTGCTGGGAGAAGGAGGACTCGTGCGGGCACCTCCAGAGACAGCGGGAACGGGAGCGTGCTGCGGAGAAGGAAAATTCCAGGGGGTGGGTGCCGAGAAATTTGTCCTTCCCTCGCCCTGTGCTCTGCACTAGCAATGGGTCAAGTGCAGAAGTTTCCTGGGGACCCTGGAAAAGGATGCCGGGTCTGCTAAGAAAAGTGGGGCCAAAGGAGCAGGACCTGGGTCTGCGTGCGTGGGAGAAACAAGGGATGGGTCATCCTCTGCCTCCGGGAGGGAGGGCAGCAGGAAAGGCCACGGACTAAAGCACTGAAGTGCCGTTCCCCAGGGAGCCCCTGCCCAGCACTGGACTTGCTTCTGCACTTGCTGTCCCTTTCCCAGCGGAGCCGAAGCGTCGGGTGCGGGTGCCGGGGGGATGGAGCTGCCAAGGGCAAACTGGGAGGGTGTATGCGAGGGAAGGGGGGAGAAGGAGCTCTTGACGTGCTTTTTTTACTTCTTCATCCCACAGAATTGCCGCGAGAGGAAATACCTCAGAGGGGCTTCCCTCCAGGTAAGCCCTGAATATGCCAGGAGGTTTCAGCCGGGAGGAAAGGAGCTGTGGAAGAAAAGCAGCCTAAAAATAGCCAGCGGGGATCATCAGGTTTTCCAGCCAAGAAGCACAAGGAGAGAGATGAGGGAATCGGGTTCCAATTCCTAATGATTTGGTGGGTGCAGGAATGATTTGTGTGTGTTTTCCAGTCCCTTTTGATTCCTGGGATGATTTTAAAATGATGGCTTTAGCAATCAACTAAATCGGAGATGTTGTTTCTGAGAGGAAATGGTGCCAAATAAATGCAGAGTTTTGGGTCAGTTTTGGGGATGATTTGGGTCAGTTTTTGGGGTCAGTTTGGGGTCACTGTTTGGGGTGATTTGGGTCAGTTTTGGGTCAGCTTTTGGGATGATTGGGGTCAGTTTTGGGTCAGCGTTTGGGATGATTGGGGTCAGTTTTGGGTCAGCTTTTGGGATGATTTGAGTCAGGTTTTGGGGTGAGTTTTGGGTCAGCTTTTGGGGTGATTTGGTTCGGTTTTGGGTCAATTTTTGGGGAGCACTGGGTGTTGCTGGGGGTTGTTGGGGAGCACTGGGTGTTTACTGGGGAGCACTGGGTGTTGCTGGGGGTTGTTGAGGAGCACTGGGTGTTACTGGGGTGCACTGGGGAGCACTGGGTGTTGCTGGGGGTTGTTGGGGAGCACTGGGTGTTACTGGGGAGCACTGGGAGAGAAAATGAAAAATAAAGAGAATAAAAAATAAACGAAATAAAAAAGGAAATATAAAAAACAAAATAAAATTAAAAAAAAAGGCAAAAAACCTAAAAAGGAAATAAAATGAAAATGAAATAAAAGAGAAAAAAAAAACAAAAAAAGAAACCCCTTCTTGGGCACCCCGTTTCCTCTCCTCCCGGCCCCCGACCCGTAAATTGCGGGGTCATCACCCCTAAAATGTGAGACGGGGACCCCAAAATGCGGGTGGGGGAACCCCAGGGAGCCGAAAAAGCGGAGGGGGAGCCGCAGTAAGAAAGCGAAGCCGGGCGGTCGGGCGGCGGGGTGGGGGGGGCAGGCAAGGTGGCGACGGCGGCGCGTGCGCAGTCGTTGGCAAGACGCCGGCGATCACGTGGTAAGTAAGGGCAGCCAGGAGCGGGACCGGCGACGCATGCGCAGTGGCTCTCGTGGCGGGGCAGCGCTCCCCGCTCGAGTTAAGGGCCGGTTCCGGCGGCAGGGCGGGACTGGCGGTCTCCCGTCTCTGGCGGGGTGTGTGTGGGGGGAATAACGTGAAGATTTTTTGGGGTGAAAGCGCAGAAATTAGCGAGGAGGGCCGGTAATTTGGGTAAACTCGGTCACCGGAAGTAGAGAGCGACCGGAAGTCCTCCAAAGCCCCGGCGCGGAAGTCCGCCAAGCCCACAGTAAAGATGGCGCCGCCAGGACCGGAACGACCACACTAAAGATGGCGGCCCCGGCCCGGAAGTTCGCCCCGACGCCACACTCAAGATGGCGCCGCCACGACCGGAACTTAGCCGAGGCCACACTAAAGATGGCGGCGAGAGGCCCCCCTCGCCTCAGAGAGGCGTCTATCCTGTTGCCTGACCTCCGCCGCGACCCGGACCCCCGCCCCGCGCCCGCAGCGCCGTCTCGCCGCGCCGCTTCCCGCTGTGGGGACGGGGCGGGGGGCTCGGCGGCGCCGGGCGCGGGCGGCAGGTTCGTGGGCGGCGGCAGGCACCGGCGCGGGCAGCCTCCGTCTCGGGGCCGCGCCCGCCCCCGCCCCGCTCGGTCCCGCAGTGCCCTGGAGATGCTGTCGGGGCTGCGCCGCCGCCTTCCCCCCCGGAAGCGACCCACGGCGGCAGATCCGACGGGGGGGGGGGCTCGGCCGCTCTTCTGCCTCTCCCGCGACCATCGGCGACTGCAGGCCGGGGAAGCGACAGGCAAGTTTCCCGCCTCTGCGGAGAAACTCGCACCTGCGTGCCGCCGCAGGGCCGGGTTCGGATGTGCCCTGGCATTGCACACGCACCACACCCCCCCGCGGGGAGGGTCTGCGCTGCCTCGGGGACCCTGTCTGTGCTGCCGGGAGAGAGAAATCCTTTGGGGAGCTGGGCTGGAAACAGCAACTCTGTGAACTGCTCAGCTTTTCCTAGGCAAGGGCAGGTTTTAGGGAAGAAAGGCCCGGACGCGCGAAAGGCGCCGCGGGTCTCGCCAAGGGGGGGTGGGGCGCGCGGCTGCAGCGCCGCGCGCGGCTGCAGTGCCGCTCCCGGCCGTGTCCGCCAGGCGGCGACTGTGAGGCAGGGCCCGGCGCTCGGGGGCGCTCTGGCAAGCGACGCTTGCCCTGGGAAAGCGGCGGGGTTTGGCCACTGCCGGCCTTCCCCCGGAGGGCCCGGGCTGGCCCAGCGCCTGGCAAAACCTCGTAGGGAAAAGGCAAGGAACAACTGCGCTTCTTCTGCCCTTTCTTTAGCCGGGGACTGGAACACAGACAAAATCAAGGGGCTCTTTGACCTGGGCAGGCTCCGAGCATTTTTCAGCCTTCCTTAGCAGGGCATTCTCACCCTCTGAAAAGCTGAAAGGCTTTAACAGCTGGAGACGCGCCTGCAGCTGGGCAGATTAATGGAGTTTCTTTGAGGAAACGAAGGGGAGGTTTTCCTGTTGTGAGCCTAAATACCGAGTCTACTCTGCTTTTTCAATCAGGTGACGAAGCTTATGGAAAAAAAGACCAAAGGCCTCGAGGTGAGCACATTCTACCGAGTTCTGCTTTTCTGGGATCGGTTTGGGAAAATCACGTGAAATTCTAAAAAGCTTCTCTCCGTGTTTTCTAGTTGTTTTTTCAGCCTTGGTCTAAGTTTCATGTAGAAAAGGGAATAGAATTATTAGAACAGACCAACTAGACTTTCTCGGGAGAGATGGAAGAAAAGGCTGCTGATTGCAGTTCTGCTTTTCTTGTCTTCCCTTCGACCGTCATTTTCTCTCCCCTGCTGTTCAAATAGGCAGCAATTAATTGCTCTGCTGAAGAGTTTGCTGTACTAAGTGTCTGTCAAATTGATGCCTTCAACTCAAGATAGCACCTGCTCCTTAGTTACAAAAAGTTCCTCACAGGAAATTTTCAGGCGTGCCCATAAATCTCCTGGCTGTTTGTTTGGGAGAACAGGGTTTTCTCGTCTGTAACAGAATAGTCGTGGCATTTGCTATGGAATGCTGGTGGCAATCTAGTCAGAAGAGGACCCCGTGCTTCACTAATTTTGCCTTTTTGTTGTTCAGGGTGACTTCTTCCCAGGGATGTTATTCTTGACACCCCGGGGCAAATGGAGGTATTCACCTGGTCAGCGTCAGGAGCCATCCTAACTGAGGCCTCGGTGAGTGCTTTTTGTATGACTGGACGGTGAAGCTGTGTGAATGACCTGGCTAGTGCTCGGTGTACTCCTAATTAAAGTGTCTTTTACTCCGTGTTCCCAGGCTCCCTCCTTCCCTTCGGTCACCGTGGGTGTGCCGGACGCCTCTGGCAGGGCTAACCCTGTGGCTTTTCTGTCCAACGTGCTGTGCTGTGTGTGCCTGCAGGTAAGAAAAGCTGGGAGCGCAGTCCTTCTGCTTTGCTTGCTGTGTCTCTTGGGTAGTGATTTTGGAGGGGAATCCCAGAGCGATTTGGTTTGAAGGGGACCTTCAAAGGCCAGCCTGCCTTCCGTGGGCAGGGACACCTTCCGCTCTCATCCCCGGCTGGATGCTCCCAGTCCCGTCCAGCCTGGCCTGGAACACTTGCAGGGATGGGGCAGGCTCAGCTTCCCTGTGCAGTGTGCTCTAATGTCTCTCCACTGGCATCAGGAAAAATTTGGTCAGCGTGTTTTGTTCGACGATGGTAAGCAGGACCCGGGTGAAGAGGACATTCTGTTAGGTGCAGAGGGAAATAATTCTCCTTTGAAGCCAAATGGATTCAGATTTGCACGAGTCTTGTCTGCCTTATGTTTGAATTGCTGTCTATTCTAGGCAGTTGTTTTAAATTAAATTTTTTTTTTGTGTCTCCCCCCCAGTATCCTGTCCAAGACAAAGCTACCTTTCCTCGTGGGAATGGACCGGCCGGGCTTTGGCAATCTGGCCCCTCGAAAGCCTTAAGGGACCTCTTCCAACAGGGGAAGACTGAAGCAAGCGGTGCCAGAAAGAACTGGAGCTTCTGGAGAATAAAAGCTGGAAGCGTGCCCCCAAAAATCCCCCCGGGTGGTCAGTGGTCTGACTTGCACGGACCGGTGGCCTCGGCCAGGAGCGGTCCTGCGGGAAGCGCCTTTGCCCAGGCTGTAATTTTAATTTCCATTGGATGCTTGGCAAAGCCCCCCTGGGTGAGCCCCAGTGCCTGGCATGAGCGGAGCGGGCTTCCAGGGAGGTATTCACCTGGTCAGCGTCAGGAGCCATCCTAACTGAGGCCTCGGTGAGTGCTTTTTGTGTGACTGGACGGTGAAGCTGTCTGTGGGAATGACCCGGCTATTGCTCGGTGTGGTCCTAATTAAGGTGTCTTTTACTCCGTGTTCCCAGGCTCCCTCTTTTCCTTCGGTCGCCGTGGGTGTGCCGGACGCCTCTGGCAGGGCTAACCCTGTGGCTTTTCTGTCCAACGTGCTGTGCTGTGTGTGCCTGCAGGTAAGAAAAGCGGGGAGTGCAGTCCCTCTGCTTTGCTTGCTGTGTCTCTTGGGTAGTGATTTTGGAGGGGAATCGCAGAGCGATTTGGTTTGAAGGGGACCTTCAAAGGCCAGCCTGTCTTCCGTGGGCAGGGACACCTTCCACTGTCCCCGGTTGCTCCCAGTCCCGTCCAGCCTGGCCTGGAACACTTGCAGGGATGGGGCAGGCTCAGCTTCCCTGTGCAGTGTGCTCTAATGTCTCTCCACTGGCATCCTGAAAAATGTTGTCAGCGTGTTTTGTTGGACGCCGGTAAGCAGGACCCGGGTGAAGAGGACATTCTCTGAGGTGCTGGGAGAAGGAGGACTCGTGCGGGCACCTCCAGAGACAGCGGGAACGGGAGCGTGCTGCGGAGAAAGAAAATTCCAGGGGGTGGGTGCCGAGAAATTTGTCCTTCCCTCGCCCTGTGCTCTGCACTTAGCAATGGGTCAAGTGCAGAAGTTTCCTGGGGACCCTGGAAAAGGATGCCAGGTCTGCTAAGAAAAGTGGGGCCAAAGGAGCAGGACCTGGGTCTGCGTGCGTGGGAGAAACAAGGGATGGGTCATCCTCTGCCTCCGGGAGGGAGGGCAGCAGGAAAGGCCACGGACTAAAGCACTGAAGTGCCGTTCCCCAGGGAGCCCCTGCCCAGCACTGGACTTGCTTGTGCACTTGCTGTCCCTTTCCCAGCGGAGCCGAAGCTTCGGGTGCGGGTGCCGGGGGGATGGAGCTGCCAAGGACAAACTGGGAGGGTGTATGCGAGGGAAGGGGGGAGAAGGAGCTCTTGACGTGCTTTTTTTACTTCTTCATCCCACAGAATTGCCGCGAGAGGAAATACCTCAGAGGGGCTTCCCTCCAGGTAAGCCCTGAATATGCCAGGAGGTTTCAGCCGGGAGGAAAGGAGCCGTGGAAGAAAAGCTGCCTAAAAATAGCCAGCGGGGATCATCAGGTTTTCCAGCCAAGAAGCACAAGGAGAGAGATGAGGGAATCGGGTTCCAATTCCTAATGATTTGGTGGGTGCAGGAATGATTTGTGTGTGTTTTCCAGTCCCTTTTGATTCCTGGGATGATTTTAAAATGATGGCTTTAGCAATCAACTAAATCGGAGATGTTGTTTCTGAGAGGAAATGGTGCCAAATAAATGCAGAGTTTTGGGTCAGTTTTGGGGATGATTTGGGTCAGTTTTTGGGGTCAGTTTGGGGTCACTGTTTGGGGTGATTTGGGTCAGTTTTGGGTCAGCTTTTGGGATGATTGGGGTGAGTTTTGGGTCAGCTTTTGGGGATGATTTGGGTCAGGTTTTGGGGTCAGTTTTGGGTCAGCTTTTGGGGTGATTTGGGTCGGTTTTGGGTCAATTTTTGGGGAGCACTGGGTGTTCCTGGGGGTTGTTGGGGGGCACTGGGTGTTTACTGGGGGGCACTGGGTGTTGCTGGGGGTTGTTGAGGAGCACTGGGTGTTACTGGGGTGCACTGGGGAGCACTGGGTGTTGCTGGGGATTGTTGGGGAGCACTGGGAGAGAAAATGAAAAATAAAGAGAATAAAAAATAAACGAAATAAAAAAGGAAATATAAAAAACAAAATAAAATTAAAAAAAAAGGCAAAAAACCTAAAAAGGAAATAAAATGAAAATGAAATAAAAGAGAAAAAAAAAAAAAAAAAAAAGAAACCCCTTCTTGGGCACCCCGTTTCCTCTCCGCCCGGCCCCCGACCCGTAAATTGCGGGGTCATCACCCCTAAAATGTGAGACGGGGACCCCAAAATGCGGGTGGGGGAACCCCAGGGAGCCGAAAAAGCGGAGGGGGAGCCGCAGTAAGAAAGCGAAGCCGGGCGGTCGGGCGGCGGGGTGGGGGGGGCAGGCAAGGTGGCGACGGCGGCGCGTGCGCAGTCGGTTTTATTCTTGGTTTTTTTTTTTTTATGTTTTTTTTTTGTTTGTGTTTTGGGTGAGTTGTTTTTTTTTGTTTTTTTTTTTGTGTGTTTGTTGTATTTGTTTTTTTTTGGATGGTTTTTTTTGGTAATTTGTTTTTCGTTTTATTATTACCCTTTTTTTTATATTTTTATATTTTTTTTGTGTGTTTTTTTTTTTTTTGTTGTTTTGTTTATTTTTTTGTTTTTTTTTTTTATGGCCGGGTACAAGAGATAAGGAATAGATAATAAAGCGGAGAAGAGCCGCCCACACCCAAAGGCCCCCAAGACGCCGGCGATCACGTGGTAAGTAAGGGCAGCCAGGAGAGGGACCGGCGACGCATCCGCAGTGGCTCTCGTGGCGGTGCAGCGCTCCCTGCTCGAGTTAAGGGCCGGTTCCGGCGGCAGGGCGGGACTCGCGGTCTCCCGTCTCTCCCGGGGTGTGTGCGGGGGGAATAACACGAAGATTTTTTGGGGCGAAAGCGCAGAAATTAGCGAGGAGGGACGCTAATTTGGGTAAACTCGGTCACCGGAAGTAGAGAGCGACCGGAAGTCCTCCAAAGCCCCGGCGCGGAAGTCCGCCAAGCCCACAGTAAAGATGGCGCCGCAAGGACCGGAACGACCACACTAAAGATGGCGGCCCCGGCCCGGAAGTCCGCCAAGCCCACAGTAAAGATGGCGCCGCCAGGACCGGAACGACCACACTAAAGATGGCGGCCCCGGCCCGGAAGTTCGCCCCGACGCCACACTCAAGATGGCGCCGCCACGACCGGAACTTAGCCGAGGCCACACTAAAGATGGCGCCGCGGCCCCCGCTCGCCCCGTTCCGCTCCGCTCCGCTCCCGCCCCCGCTCCCGCTCCCGCTCCCGCTCCCGCTCCCGCTCCCGCCGTGCCCTGGAGATGCTATCGGGGCTGCGCCGCCGCCTTCCCCCCCCCCCCCGGAAGCGACCCACGGCGGCAGATCCGACGGAGATCGTCCCCGGGGTAAGCTGGGCGCGGCGGGTGGGCGCGGCCGCTCTTCTGCCTCTCCCGCGGCCATCGGGGACTGCAGGCCGGGGAAGCGACAGGCAAGTTTCCCGCCTCTGCGGAGAAACTCGCACCTGCGTGCCGCCGCAGGGCCGGGGTCGGATGTGCCCTGGCATTGCACACGCACCACACCCCCCCGCGGGGAGGGTCTGCGCTGCCTCGGGGACCCTGTCTGTGCGGCCGGGAGAGAGAAATCCTTTGGGAAGCTGGGCTGGAAACAGCAACTCTGTGAACTGCTCAGCTTTTCCTAGGCAAGGGCAGGTTTTAGGGAAGAAAGGCCCGGACGCGCGAAAGGCGCCGCGGGTCTCGCCGAGGGGGGGGGGGCGCGCGGCTGCAGCGCCGCGCGCGGCTGCAGTGCCGCTCCCGGCCGTGTCCGCCAGGCGGCGACTGTGAGGCAGGGCCCGGCGCTCGGGGGCGCTCTGGCAAGCGACGCTTGCCCTGGGAAAGCGGCGGGCTTTGGGCACTGCCGGCCTTCCCCCGCAGTGCCCGGGCTGGCCCAGCGCCTGGCAAAACCTCGTAGGGAAAAGGCAAGCAACACCTGCGGTGGTTCTGCCCTTTCTTTAGCCAGGGACTGGACCACAGACAAAATCAAGGGGCTCTTTGACCTGGGCAGGCTCCGAGCATTTTTCAGCCTTCCTTAGCAGGGCATTCTCACCCTCTGAAAAGCTGAAAGGCTTTAACAGCTGGAGACGCGCCTGCAGCTGTGCAGATTAATGTAGTTTCTTTGAGGAAATGAAGGGGAGGTTTTCCTGTTGTGAGCCTAAATACCGAGTCTACTCTGCTTTTTCAATCAGGTGACGAAGCTTATGGAAAAAAAGACCAAAGGCCTCGAGGTGAGCACATTCTACCGAGTTCTGCTTTTCTGGGATCGGTTTGGGAAAATCACGTGAAATTCTAAAAAGCGTCTCTCCGTGTTTTCTAGTTGTTTTTTCAGCCTTGGTCTAAGTTTCATGTAGAAAAGGGCATAGAATTATTAGAACAGACCAACTAGACTTTCTCGGGAGAGATGGAAGAAAAGGCTGCTGATTGCAGTTCTGCTTTTCTTGTCTTCCCTTCGACCGTCATTTTCTCTCCCCTGCTGTTCAAATAGGCAGCAATTAATTGCTCTGCTGAAGAGTTTGCTGTACTAAGTGTCTGTCAAATTGATGCCTTCAACTCAAGATAGCACCTGCTCCTTAGTTACAAAAAGTTCCTCACAGGAAATTTTCAGGCGTGCCCATAATTCTCCTGGCTGTTTGTTTGGGAGAACAGGGTTTTCTCGTCTGTAACAGAACAGTCGTGGCATTTGCTATGGAATGCTGGTGGCAATCTAGTCAGAAGAGGACCCCGTGCTTCACTAATTTTGCCTTTTTGTTGTTCAGGGTGACTTCTTCCCAGGGATGTTATTCTTGACACCCCGGGGCAAATGGAGGTATTCACCTGGTCAGCGTCAGGAGCCATCCTAACTGAGGCCTCGGTGAGTGCTTTTTGTGTGACTGGACAGTGAAGCTGTGTGAATGACCTGGCTAGTGCTCGGTGTACTCCTAATTAAAGTGTCTTTTTCTCCGTGTTCCCAGGCTCCCTCCTTCCCTTCGGTCGCCGTGGGTGTGCCGGACGCCTCTGGCAGGGCTAACCCCGTGGCTTTTCTGTCCAACGTGCTGTGCTGTGTGTGCCTGCAGGTAAGAAAAGCTGGGAGCACAGTCCTTCTGCTTTGCTTGCTGTGTCTCTTGGGGAGTGATTTTGGAGGGGAATCCCAGAGCGATTTGGTTTGAAGGGGACCTTCCAACCTGCCTTCCGTGGGCAGGGACACCTTCCGCTCTCATCCCCGGCTGGATGCTCCCAGTCCCATCCAGCCTGGCCTGGAACACTTGCAGGGATGGGGCAGGCTCAGCTTCCCTGTGCAGTGTGCTCTAATGTCTCTCCACTGGCATCAGGAAAAATTTGGTCAGCGTGTTTTGTTCGACGATGGTAAGCAGGACCCGGGTGAAGAGGACATTCTGTTAGGTGCAGAGGGAAATAATTCTCCTTTGAAGCCAAATGGATTCAGATTTGCACGAGTCTTGTCTGCCTTATGTTTGAATTGCTGTCTATTCTAGGCAGTTGTTTTAAATTAAATTTTTTTTTTGTGTCTCCCCCCCAGTATCCTGTCCAAGACAAAGCTACCTTTCCTCGTGGGAATGGACCGGCCGGGCTTTGGCAAGCTGGCCCCTCGAAAGCCTTAAGTGACCTCTTCCAACAGGGGAAGACTGAAGCAAGCGGTGCCAGAAAGAACTGGAGCTTCTGGAGAATAAAAGCTGGAAGCGTGCCGCCAAAAATCCCCCCGGGTGGTCAGTGGTCTGACTTGCACGGACCGGTGGCCTCGGCCAGGAGCGGTCCTGCGGGAAGCGCCTTTGCCCAGGCTGTAATTTTAATTTCCATTGGATGCTTGGCAAAGCCCCCCTGGGTGAGCCCCAGTGCCTGGCATGAGCGGAGCGGGCTTCCAGGGAGGTATTCACCTGGTCAGCGTCAGGAGCCATCCTAACTGAGGCCTCGGTGAGTGCTTTTTGTGTGACTGGACGGTGAAGCTGTCTGTGGGAATGACCCGGCTGTTGCTCGGTGTGGTCCTAATTAAGGTGTCTTTTACTCCGTGTTCCCAGGCTCCCTCTTTTCCTTCGGTCGCCGTGGGTGTGCCGGACGCCTCTGGCAGGACTAACCCTGTGGCTTTTCTGTCCAACGTGCTGTGCTGTGTGTGCCTGCAGGTAAGAAAAGCGGGGAGTGCAGTCCCTCTGCTTTGCTTGCTGTGTCTCTTGGGTAGTGAGTTTGGAGGGGAATCCCAGAGCGATTTGGTTTGAAGGGGACCTTCAAAGGCCAGCCTGCCTTCCGTGGGCAGGGACACCTTCCGCTCTCATCCCCGGCTGGATGCTCCCAGTCCCGTCCAGCCTGGCCTGGAACACTTGCAGGGATGGGGCAGGCTCAGCTGCCCTGTGCAGTGTGCTCTAATGTCTCTCCACTGGCATCCTGAAAAATGTTGTCAGCGTGTTTTGTTGGACGCCGGTAAGCAGGACCCGGGTGAAGAGGACATTCTCTGAGGTGCTGGGAGAAGGAGGACTCGTGCGGGTACCTCCAGAGACAGCGGGAACGGGAGCGTGCTGCGGAGAAGGAAAATTCCAGGGGGTGGGTGCCGAGAAATTTGTCCTTCCCTCGCCCTGTGCTCTGCACTCAGCAATGGGTCAAGTGCAGAAGTTTCCTGGGGACCCTGGAAAAGGATGCCGGGTCTGCTAAGAAAAGTGGGGCCAAAGGAGCAGGACCTGGGTCTGCGTGCGTGGGAGAAACAAGGGATGGGTCATCCTCTGCCTCCGGGAGGGAGGGCAGCAGGAAAGGCCACGGACTAAAGCACTGAAGGGCCGTTCCCCAGGGAGCCCCTGCCCAGCACTGGACTTGCTTGTGCACTTGCTGTCCCTTTCCCAGCGGAGCCGAAGCGTCGGGTGCGGGTGCCGGGGGGATGGAGCTGCCAAGGACAAACTGGGAGGGTGTATGCGAGGGAAGGGGGGAGAAGGAGCTCTTGACGTGCTTTTTTTACTTCTTCATCCCACAGAATTGCCGCGAGAGGAAATACCTCAGAGGGGCTTCCCTCCAGGTAAGCCCTGAATATGCCAGGAGGTTTCAGCCGGGAGGAAAGGAGCTGTGGAAGAAAAGCAGCCTAAAAATAGCCAGCGGGGATCATCAGGTTTTCCAGCCAAGAAGCACAAGGAGAGAGATGAGGGAATCGGGTTCCAATTCCTAATGATTTGGTGGGTGCAGGAATGACTTGTGTGGGTTTTCCAGTGCCTTTTGATTCCTGAGATGGTTTTAAAATGATGGCTTTAGCAATCAACTAAATCGGAGATGTTGTTTTTGAGAGGAAATGGTGCCAAATAAATGCAGAGTTTTGGGTCAGTTTTGGGATGATTTGGGTCATTTTTTGGGGTCAGTTTGGGGTTATTGTTTGGGTGATTTGGGTCAGTTTTGGGTCAGCTTTTGGGATGATTTGGGTCAGTTTTGGGTCAGCTTTTGGGGATGATTTGGGTCAGTTTTTGGGGTCAGTTTTGGATCATTGTTTGGTGTGATTTGGGTCGGTTTTGGGTCAATTTTTGGGGAGCACTGGGTGTTACTGGGGGTTGTTGGGGAGCACTGGGTGTTTACTGGGGAGCACTGGGTGTTACTGGGGGTTGTTGAGGAGCACTGGGTGTTACTGGGGAGCACTGGGAGAGACAATGAAAAATAAAGAGAATAAAAAATAAACGAAATATAAAAGGAAATATAAAATACAAAAGAAAATTTAAAAAAATAAAAGCAAAAAAACTAAAAAGGAAATAAAATGAAAATGAAATAAAAGAGAAAAAAAGAAAAAAAAAAAAAGAAACCCCTTCTTGGGCACCCCGTTTCCTCGCCTCCCGGCCCCCGACCCGTAAATTGCGGGGTCATCACCCCTAAAATGTGAGACGGGGACCCCAAAATGCGGGTGGGGGAACCCCAGGGAGCCGAAAAAGCGGAGGGGGAGCCGCAGTAAGAAAGCGAAGCCGGGCGGTCGGGCGGCGGGGTGGGGCGGCAGGCAAGGTGGCGACGGCGGCGCGTGCGCAGTCGTTGGCAAGACGCCGGCGATCACGTGGTAAGTAAGGGCAGCCAGAAGAGGGACCGGCGACGCATGCGCAGTGGCTCTCGTGGCGGTGCAGCGCTCCCTGCTCGAGTTAAGGGCCGGTTCCGGCGGCAGGGCGGGACTCGCGGTCTCCCGTCTCTCCCGGTGTGTGTGTGGGGGGAATAACGCGAAGATTTTTTGGGGCGAAAGCGCAGAAATTAGCGAGGAGGGACGCTAATTTGGGTAAACTCGGTCACCGGAAGTAGAGAGCGACCGGAAGTCCTCCAAAGCCCCGGCCCGGAAGTCCGCCAAGCCCACAGTAAAGATGGCGCCGCCAGGACCGGAACGACCACACAAAAGATGGCGGCCCCGGCCCGGAAGTCCGCCAAGCCCACAGTAAAGATGG